>NC_142083.1:34718939-35358105 GCF_054644295.1 Miniopterus natalensis | reverse complement strand
AAACTGAATAAGAACATTTATTAAACTGCCTCCTATAGTTTCATCTGCTAAAGTACTTGCTTTATATAATAATCACATTTTGATATATGTTGTCTCTCCAAGTCATGAAAATGTCAATGAGATAAGAAGAATGACTACAAGTTGCTCAAATGCACTTCCCTATGAATTCCAGAAAGATTTAAAACTTACTACAGGCTTTTCCTTACAACTTTGCTTCTTAAAAACAAAACCTTTTACAAAGCACTCATTAGCTAATAATACACATTAGAAGTTCACAGATAGCCTGCTATTGGGACATGTGCCCAGGAAAATTGAGATTTTAAAATTTGACTCTAACATACTTTTTAAAATTAATTTTTAGAGACAGGAAGGGAGAGAGAAACATTGACTTGTCCCCCTTATTTATGCATCCATTGGTTGATTCTTGTACGTACCCTGATCCGGGATAGAACCCATAACCTTGGCATATCAGTACAACACTCTAACCAAATGAGCTACCCAGCCAGGGCTAAAACTCTTTAAAGCACTTAAAAATATATATTATTGGTTACCTCTGGACTGATTTTTATTGTATTGGTTTACCCATATTTTCTAAATCACCTGCAATGAACACTTTCAATCCTCACCTGAGGGTATGTTTATTGACTTTTAGGGGAGGAGAGGAGGGAAGAGAGAGAGGCACAGCTGTGAGAGAGAAACATCTATCGGATCGCCTCCCAGGGCGCCTGAGGGGGAGTCACCCCCAACCTACGTAGGTGCCCTCATCAGGAATCAAACCCACAACCTTTTGGTGTAGGGAGGAGGCGCCAACCAACTGAGCCACTGCAGCCACCACAATAAACACCATTTTTAAAGAAAATGTATTGTTCAAAACAAAAACACCCTGGTAGAACCACTCTACAAATAAACAAAAAAAGTGAAATCGAAGAATTGAAAGCACACACGGAAGAAAAACAAGTGAGGCGGAACCCACTCCGCGCAAGCGGGCGGAAGCCGCGGGGCCGCCCGGCCGCCGTACTCTTCCGCTCCCAGAGGCCCGGGCGGCGGAAGTGGTCGTTCCCGGAGGCACGCAGCCCACGCCGCGCATTTCGTCGTGCCCTCGCCATGGCGATGGGGGCAGGAGGTGGTGGCGGTGTCCCGGAGCAGGAGGACTCCGTACTGTTCCTGCGCGGCACCGGCCAGGTGAGGTCCAGCTGGCTCTACCTCCCCGGGGCCCAGTGCGGGCTGCTAGCGCCTGTCAGCTGGCCCCTGCGCCCCTTCCCCAGCCGCGGGGCGGGACCTGGCAGTCTGTTCGCTGCAGGACTGTGGTCCGCCTGTTTCTACGCCTTTTCCTATTTGGGAACCGCCGCAACTAGCTCCTTCCTCGCGCAGCTTGGGCGTTCTGATGGCTTTGAGCAGAGGCCCTACCCCAACTTAATCGTACTTTGGTTTGTCCATTCTGACGGGCGCGTGTATGGAGGCAGGCCAGGGCGAAGCTGGAAACCAGTTAGGAGTCTACTGAAATGATCCAGACTTGGATCAGGGTGTTAGCAAAGGAACAGAGTACAGTGGTGCCTCGGTTTCCCAACGTCTCTCTGGAGGAACATTTCGTGTTAGGAACGCTGTAAACCCGGAAGGAAATGCTTCGGTTTTCAAACCCGCCTCAGAAGTCGAACATGCCACACGGCTCTGCTGAGGGCAAGATCCGGAGGCCTAGCTGTCGGCCGCTGATCCCTTGGTTTCGGAACGTTTCAGAACTCGAAGGGTCTTCCAGAATGGATCACATTAAAAAACCGAGGTACTACTGTACTTGGATTCTAGACATACTTTGAAACCAGAGGCAACAGGTGTTGCATATGGACTCAGTAATGGAGATTTGAGAGAGGAAAGTAAAGTATGAAGAAGTGAGAGGGAAGAGTACAAGGGAATTATCTTAATGATTGACCATGAAATTTAAGCTGACTAAGAAAGGAAATGAGAGTAGTAGGACCGTGAGAGACAGTTTTAAAAGCGAGAGGATCAAAGTCTTGCTGTTCCCAGTGAAGTAGAATGAATGTCATGGTCAGACTACTAGAAGGAGTAGGTTGTAGATCCTAGGTGGTGGTGGCACTATCTAACACATTTTTTTGATGAAACACATTCAAACATAAATTGTTTTTGTTCTGTACCCTTCCCAGAGTGATGATTCTGACATTTGGGATGATACAGCACTGATAAAAGCTTACGATAAAGCTGTGGCTTCATTTAAGGTATGAAACGTTTACTTTTTTGCTTATGTCCTCATTCACTTGGGAAAAAATTGATAACATTTGCAGTACAGTGTTAAAGTACATATTATTTAGTTCTAATTTTGAAGATTAAAAGATAACATTGGTCAGTTAAATTAGACATTTTCCTTAAAGTAGTGGGTAGATAGTCTGTTCATGTGTCATGCCTTTAAGAGAGGCAATTTAACTAGAATTTTAAACACTTGTTGCTTTTAATGTGTTTTTATTGCATAAAACTATGGAAGTTATCTAATTCAGATTAGTGGAAGGACAGTGTGAATTATAATTTTTAAACATTTAACAAGTCTTTCTTGAAATAATGGTGGTGATAAATGGCAGTAGTGCATTAATTAACACTTGTGGAGTGTTTACAGTGTTCTAGGCACACTTTTAACTGCTTTACATATACTAAATTAACATAATCTTCCCAGATCCAATTACTTGGGTTTCAAGTCAGGTGTTCCTGATGGTAGGAATGTACAAGTCTTTTAGGGGGTGTAGTCTGTTTTTGTGGCCCACACAAGACATTTACACAGTTGTCCAACATCATCACTTTACCCACTGTCAGAGGTAGTTGGTCTTATTGAGCACCATGTGTGAGCCCTCAATAGTCCAGGCAGAGCATACGCTCATATAGAACACCAAGCATAGAATCCACTCCCTTCCTGTACCATAGGTAGAAAGATCAAACCTGTGTGTCATCCTTGAAGCTGAATTCTAAATTTGTCAATAGCATGCTTTCCAGTGTACTCTTAGACTAGAAGTACACTAACTCAGGGTTACCAAGACAGTTCAGTAAAGTTCAGATTAAAATGGGGCTCAGTGTGGGATGGGATAGGTAATATTGTAGGGGGAAGTAATCTGAATAGAGGAAAGGAACTGATTTGAGGAAAAAATAGTTTATTTTTAGTTGTGTTGAGTTTGAGATAAATGTGAAGATATGAAATTGATAATTGGAAATGTTGGATTGAGCTAAGGAGAAAAATCAAAGCTGGATAATAGCTTTGGAAGTCTGTTTGTATAGAAGTTATAACTGAAGTAATAGGAGTATATGATCATAATCAGGTAAAGAAGGATGGCCCAGTTTTGTTGGGAATTCCCAAGCTTAAGACGTGATCAGAGAAGAAATAAAAGCATTGGGATACCACCACCCCCACCGGCTGGCGTGGCTAACTGGTTGAGCATTGACCTTTGAACCAGGAGGTCACAGTTCTATTCTGGGTGGGGGCATATGACCAGGTTCAGGGTTTGATTCCCAGTAGGGGGCATGCAGGAGACAGCCAATCAGTAACTCTCTTCATTAATGTTTCTATTCTCTCTCCCTTTCCCTTTCTCTCTCTGAAATCAATAAAAACATATTAAAAAACAAAAGGCATTGGGACTCTACATTGCTGTCATCCAAACTCATGAATATCAAAAAGAAAGATGATCAACAGAGTCTAATGTTACAGAAAGATTGAGAGTGAGATTTGATTAAAGGGGTTTTTTGGTTTTTTTTTTAAACATATCTTTATTGATTTCAGAGAGAGGAAAGGAGGGGGAGAGAGAGAGATAGAAACATCAATGATGAGAGAGTCATTGATCGGCTGTCTAGCCCGCAACCCAGGCATGTGCCCTGACCGGGAATCGAACCCCGATCTCCTGAATTCTAGGTCAATGCTCAACCACTGAGCCAATCCTGGCCGGGCAAAGGGGTATTTTTTGTTCCCCCCTCACCCCAAAATAAAAACAGTTTATTTTGTTCATGAATTGTCTTTAAATATATCTTTATTGATTTCAGAAAGGAAAGGGGGGGGGGCAGAGAGAGAGACAGACAGACAGACAGACAGACAGACATTAGTGATGAGAGAGTCGTCGTTGATCAGCTGCCTCCTGCATTCCTCTTCAACTGGGGATTGAGCCCCACAGCCCAGGCGTGTGCCCTGACCGAGAATCGAACCTTGATCTCCTGGATCCTGGCTCGATGCTCAACCACTGAGCCACACCTCGCCAGGCAGTTTATGAATCTTTTTAATAAATTGTTTTGAGAGAGAGAGAGAAACATCATTCTGTTGCTCCACTTACTTATGCATTCATTGGTTGCTGCTTGTAAGTGCCCTGACTGGGAATCGAACCCACAGCCTTGGTGCATCTGGATAACACTAACGAACTGAGCTATCCGCCAGGGCTGTTCATAAATCTTAACAGTTAGATATCATCTCAGTCCACATGGCTTCACCTGGAGGGGCTCACTTGGGTGGAGGGTGGGGGGGTAGGGGGTGGGGGTCGCCGTGAGGAATCTACTTTCATGATGGTTCATTCACACAATTGGTGCTCACTTCTGCTAAGAGCTCAGCCAGGGCTGTGTGCTGGGGGCCTCTGTTCTTCTCCAAGCAAGCCTCTTCATGATAAGGAGTCTTTAGAGCTCATAATTAGAATTGATGCCTTGAGGGCAGTTTCTGTAGCATGTGGGATGGTGAAAGGAGGAAGTGGAGGCTCTCTGAGGTGGTGGGGCCTTGAGAGCAGCTTATAATGACTGAATTATATTGTGACTTTTTCTGAATCATCCTGTAACATGTACATTTCTATTCTTATTTTCATAGCATGCTCTAAAGAATGGTGACATTTCTGAAGCTTCAAATAAACCAAAAGGCACACCTAAAAGAAAACCTGCTAAGAAGAATAAAAGCCAAAAAAAGAATACCACCACTCTCCTGAAGCAGGTTATTTTAAGACACTGGGATTTAACTTCAAAGATTTCTTTCATATTGTTCTTATTAAATAGTGTAAAGTATATTTAAGGAATTAGATGGGACTAATTAACACTAAATTCAGGACGATGTTCACTTTATGTGGGAGGGAGAGGGAGAAAGGCAGTGCTATTTTGGGAGGAGGACCTGAGGGGCTTAAACTGAATTGGCCATGTTTTTGTTTTTTTATCTTTACCCACGGATATTTTTTCCATTGCTTTTCAGAGAGAGTGTGGAAGGGGGGAAGAGAAGGAGGGAGGGAAGGAGGAAAAGAGAGAGAGAGAGAAAAACATCAATGTGAGTCAGAAAGACACATAGATTGGTTGCCTCCTGCACGTGCCTGGACTGGGACGGAGAGACCTGCAACCCAGGTACATGTCCTTGACCGGGAGTCAAACCTGCGACCCTTTCATCCGAGGTCCAATGCTCTAACCAGTGAGCTAAACCGGCCAGGGTGACAGTGTTTTACTTTTTAAACTCTGGGGCGGGTATCCTTTTTTTTTCTTCAAAAACCCTAAAACTATTAATACCCGGGAACCTAAAATTCTGCATAGAGTCCTTCCTGCTATTTAAAACAGTAGACCTGGAAGCTAAATATTAGAGGTGTCAGTCACTTTAGTTCCATCATTAACAAGGGGGAAGAGACTAACCTCTGTTAAACATTGCTGTATGCCAGGCCGGAGGTGCAGGGCACGCCACACTCCCTCCTCTGCTCTTCACAACGAATAAACGGGAGGCGGGTTTTATTATGTTCACTTAGCAGATGAGGAAAATGAGACTCAGATTAAAAACTTGCCATGGTTATAAAAATGGCAGAATTTATGTTATATGACAGGATTACATTATATTTATATTGGAATTCACATTTATGTGTTTGGGGCTCCAAGTCTTTTTTCACTGTTTCTTTCTGCCTTCCAGATTATTTAACTGAAGGCTATGCCTTCCATCCCCCACCCTACCCCACCCAAGCAAGACAATAGTTTACCTTCTTTAAAAGAAGTATGTTCATGTGCATGTGTATCTTTTTTTGTTTTTGTAGTGGAAAGTTGGTGACAAATGTTCTGCCATTTGGTCAGAAGACGGCTGCATTTACCCAGCTACCATTGCTTCAATTGATTTTAAGAGAGAAACCTGTGTTGTGCTTTACACTGGGTATGGAAATAGAGAGGAGCAAAATCTGTGTGATCTACTTTCCCCAACATCTGAAGTAGCTAATAATATAGAACAGAATACTCAGGAGGTAAGGATACAAAAAATAGAATTCTTGGGAGCAGAGACTAGATGAGAAGCTACATGCTATCACTAGTTGCTGTTAAAGGTGTTAAATTTTCCTTAATGGCACCTATATAACAACAATACGTATATTTTTTTCTTTTTAAAGAATGAAAATGAAAGTCAAATTTCAACAGATGAAAGTGAGAACTCCTCCAGGTCTCCTGGAAATAAACCAAATAACATCAAGTCAAGAACTCCATGGAACTATTTTCTCCCTCCACCACCCCCTATGCCAAGATCAGGACTAGGACCAGGAAAGGTAATTTTTACACACAAAAGATTTCCCAGGGAATATTGAAACATTCAACAAATATTCAAATGTTCCATTTAGAGAATTGTAAATTTGCCCATGAAACTTTTGTCCCTTTCTGTAGGTGTTATAAATACACACTTGAGAATTCTTTTTTTTTTTTTAAATATACCTTTATTGATTTCAAAGAGAGGGAAGGAGAGGGAAAGAGAGAGAGAGAAACATCAATGATGAGAGAGTCATTGATCAGCTGCCTCCTGCACGCCCCCGACCAGGGATCGATCCCACAACCCGGGCGTGTGCCCTGACCTGGAATGGAACCCCAATTGCCTTGATCCTAGGTCGACGCTCAACCAATGAGCCACGCCCGGCTGGGCCACACTTGAGAATTCTTCAGAAAGGAAATATGATAGTAATGTAGAATAGTTTATAATGAAAAGCTTTTCCAACTTTTTAAGTGGAATATTAGGTATTAGACTAAATAATGTAGTGAACTTAAGTTAGAAAGTATGATTTATCAGCTAACTATCCTGATAGTTTCCCAAGTCACTGCGTAAGATATGTGAAAATCAGAAAAGAATACAGTATTTACATCTAATATAGGTATAATCCTAAGGAGCTCCCAGATTATTATAGAGTACATGTAAATATTGTTTTCCTTTATGCTGCTTTTGGTTATAAGTAACAAATCAACTTTAAAAAGGTATCGTGGAACCCAAGTAGGTATTTCCCTGTCTGGTTGTTTTGTATAAAATAGTGATTTCCCTGGAGGTTATGCTATTGAAGAAATAATTTTTTTTTAATAAAAATATCAAGCATCTCTTATTAAAACATTTTCTGAAAGATCTTTTTTTTTTTTTTTTTAATATATCTTTATTGATTTCAGAGAGAAGAAGGGAGAGGGGGAGAGAGATATAGAAACATCAATGATCAGCCTGGCCGGGCGTGACTCAGCAGTTGAGCATGGACCTAAGGATCCAGGAGATCGTGGCTCAATTTCCGGTCAGGGCACATGCCCGGGTTATGGGCTTGATCCCCAGTCAGGGGCGTGCAGGAGGCAGCTGATCAATGACAACGCTCATCATTGATGTTTCTCTCTCTTCCTTCCTCTCTCTAAAATCAATAAAGGTATATAAAAAAAAACAAAAACATCAGTGATGAGAGAGTCATTAATCAGCTGCCTCCTGCATGGCCCCTGCTGGGGACCGAGCCTGCAACCCCAGCATGTGCCCTGACTAGGAATCGAACCTCGATCTTCTGGATCATAGGTCGATGCTCAACTGCTGAGCCACACCAGCTGAGCTGCAAGATATTTCTTGAGGTTTACATCATATTACAGTTTCTAGAATGATCAAGCCTCTTAATTTATGTGTGTGTCTCTATGTGTGCATGTATATATCGAGCTTCTTTGGTCTTAGAGCTGATTTTTCTTGCTAAGTGAGAGGTTTACTAATTTTTACAACATATGCTCTAAATTAGCATATGTAACGACTAAAAAGGATGTCAATAAAAAAGATTATACAATCCAGGTAATGAAATTGAGGGCAATATAGTGTTTTATGAATAAAATATCTTGCTAAATACACTATCTCTTGATTTATTAGGTAATCAAAATTTTTTCTTACTTTGATTTTACTCCCTGAATGTGTATAGGAAGGAAATGAGAAAAATCTAGATTTATGAGAGTGTTTCACATCAGCATTTGGTACATGCAATTCTATTTCATCTTTTTGATTATTTAAATTCTTTTTTGGCATTAAATTTTTTTTTCCTCTTTTCATATTGAAATTAGTAATCTTCCTTTGAAATACTTTTTGCAGCCAGGTCTAAAATTTAATGGTCCACCACCACCACCGCCGCCACCACCCTTCCTATCATGCTGGCTGCCTCCATTTCCTTCTGGACCACCAGTAAGTACGAACAATTCAGAATAAACTTTGCTTTCATACGTAGGTTCTAATGGGTAAAAACTTGAACTAAACCTTGGGGGTTTTGTTTTGTTTTTATCCTCACCCAAGGATATGTTTACTGGTTTTTAGAGAGAGACACACACAGAAACATTAATGTGAGAAACATCGATCGGTTGTCTCCCGTATGCTCTCTGACCGGGGATCAAACCCACAACCTAGGTGGTATGTGCCCTGACCAGGAATTAAACCCGCAGCCTTTTGGTGTATGGAACGATGCTCCAACAAACAGAGCCACGTAGCAAAGACGGGTTTTTATTTTTAATGCCAGGCTCATTCCTCTTATTGCCCCAGCTCTTAGCCGTATACGGCCTGCTTCCTTCCTGGCAGAAATTGTATCTTGCCCTATAGGAACGTGGTTCCTATTTGGAAGGGTTTAATTATGCCGTACATAAGGATTTATGTTCTGCTTTTCCAGGTGTGCTTGGATGTTAGCTTGTGATCATGTAAACTATCCGGACATCTAATGGTAGAGTTTCAGATAGCAATAGCCCAGATACAAAGACACTTTTTGGCCAACTGTGTGTGTTGGGGTTGGGGCAGTGCAGATGTTCACCCAAGACCTTTATTTGAAATGCTGTTAGGGTGTTTTATTAAGGAAAACCATCAAAGTGTTTATGCTTGGTCTTTCGCCCACAGCTTCATAATGGAACAGAAAAGCAGTTCAAATCAAAGCAAAATGTGTAAACATGTTATGCAATCTATTGTCTTTTGATTGTTGTGCAGTTTAATTTTGTTGGTCTTTTGTTGTTGTTACTGGTAGGCTTTCTTCAAATGTCAGATCTTAAAAAGAAATTTTAAATAGATAACATGGATTTAGGGTAAAATACAGTTAACACTCAGCATTGTTTCCATAAAATGGATCTCCAGACTTCACATTTTTGTTTACTGACTTTAAAGTATATTTTTCTTCATTACCAGGTAATTCCACCACCACCTCCCATATGTCCAGATTCCCTTGATGATGCTGATGCTTTGGGAAGTATGTTAATCTCTTGGTACATGAGTGGCTATCACACTGGTTACTATATGGTAAGTGATCACTCACCATCTTTTCCCAACATTTTGTGGTTATGTGACTTTGTTGTGTTTGTGACTAAAAAACTGATTTGTTACATTAGCCAGATCCTAAGGGTTTAAAACTACCTTAAAAGTTTAAAAAATACAACTATTTGTCTAAGGCTTAAATTACTCTTCTGTTATCTCCACTAAGTGTAATTGTAGTGCAATTAAAAATATTTCAATCTCTTTAATCTTTCTGGGTTTTGTTTTTTGTTTTTCTGTGGGGATTTTTTTGTTTTTTGTTTTTGGTTAGTCCTCGCCCAAGGATATTTTTTCCATTGATTTTTTTTTTTTTTTTCTGATGCAGGGGCGAACACTCTAACCACCAAGCCACACTGGCCAGGGCTAGAATCACTTTTAAAGCACATTAGTAGGCTATAAACTTGTTTTCCAATAATACTTGTTAAATAGAATTAGTAAAATGTCTGATGTGAAACAAAATGTTTTTTAATATCTGTATACTATTCATTTAAATTTCTTTATTTTCCTTACAGGGTTTCAAACAAAATCAAAAAGAAGGAAAGTGCTCACATTTTAATTAAGGAGTAAGTATGCCATTATTATAGAAGTGAATCTTTTGTATACATTTTATAGTTTTTGGAAAACATATTTTAAAAAATGAAATGTTAAAAAGTAGAAAAGTTAATGTAAAACTATATTAAAGACATTTTGCCCTGGCTGGTGTGGCTTAATGGTTAGAGCATTGGTCCTTGCACCAAAGGGTCATAGGTTCGATTCCCCATCAAGGGTATGTTCCTGGATTGCAGGTTCAATCCCCAGCCCCAGATGCTGGAGGCAACCAATTGATGTGTCTCTCTTACATCAGTATTTCTCTCTTTCTCTCTCCCTCTTTCTCCTTTCCACTCTCTCTAAAAATCAATGGGAAATATGTCCTCAAGTGAGGACTAACAATAAGTAATAGTTAAAAAAAGACATTTTGATACCAAAACTATTTGATAAAAGGTTTATCTACATCCCCTGTAGAATGCTCATGATATCAAAGTATCTGTCATCTCACCAAGTACATGTTTGTTGGTGGTATGGAAAGAAAAACATCCTTTTCAATAAAGAGATCCTTAGAATGAGTGATGAAACTGCATCACTGGGGTCAGAAAGCTGGATGTGCCTTTTGACTTGTGAGGCAGTATGAAATGCACTGTGAACTATCAAGTGTTCTGGTCAAAAAAGTGTAACTGGAATTTAATCAGGCCTTTGAGATCTTTCCATTTACCGAAAGTACTGGGGATCGAGCAACAAGTTAAATGACAACGCAAAGAAATGATCAGACAGCTCTTCAGTGTGGAATGCTGTTAAAGATAACAGTCCTCGTTTCTTCAAAAAGTCAGCATCATGAAAGAAAAAACGGTGTGGAGCGGGTAACTATTCTAGTTTAAAAGTGACTTAAAAGACAACAGCCAAATACAATGTGGATCCTCAATTGGACCCTGGTTTGAAATGACTTGGGTATTGAGGAAATTTGAATATAGACTGGATTTTAAATGATATAAGATAATTATGGCTAATTTTATGAGCTATGATAAGGGTATTGTAGTTTATAGAAGAATGTTTTTAAATTTGCATACTAAAGTATTTAGAAGTGAAGTGTTACAATGTCTCAATATATTTTTAAATGGTTTATCAAAACGTCTGTGTGCATGAAGCATATATAGGCTATTGAATTTAAGTGGTGTGTTCATGGATGTTCATTGTACTGTTTTTTCTATTTTCTGTATGTTTAAAAAGTACATGATAAAAATGTTCAATATTTTTAAACTAAATTAGTAAAAGCTATGTGTCTATCATTGTATTTTTTTCACATATTTACACTTTTGATCCATATTTATCTATATTTTGATATGGATGCCATCGTTGTGTGTGTGTGTCCACTTAACATCACATTTAAAGATTATTAATTTTAGAGAGAGAGAAACATTGATTTGTTGTTCCATTTATGCATTCATTGGTTGATTCTTCTATGTGCCCTTCTGGGGATTGAACCCACAACCTTGGTGCATTGGGATGACACCAACCAACTGAGCTACCTGGTCAGGGCCAACATCACATTTTTAATACTTTTACATATTCTCTGTCAGATTGTCAATATGTTATGCCACTATTCCTTTAGTTTAGTTTTTGGCATTCTGGATAATGTTACAGTAAATATGTCCTTATAGGTAGTGATTTGATTCTGTTCTGTCATAGCCTTAAGGAAAACTTCTGTGTTGGGACTATTTGATAAAAGATTGTGGATATTATGATTTTTGGTAGATGTTTCTGTGTTGCCTTGAAAAGCAAATTTTGAAAAACATATTTCTTTTTTGATTTTCAAAATGGGAGATGCACTTCTGGGAGGGGTATTTTTTAAATTACCTAAATCATATTTGAAAGTATAATTACTTAGGGGGCAAACTTGGAGGGAAATGGGGCATATCTATAATGTAAAATATAATTTTAAAAGAGCATAACTATATTTCACTCTTTGATTAAAGTCATTTTCATTCAATTGAAGTTCTTCAGTTAATAGTAATACAAGAATACACTCTGTTTTGGGTACTTACAACTATTCCCACTATTTTTATTTTATTATTTTTTAATCCTCGCCTGGATACTTTTTCCATTACTTTTCAGAGAGTGGAAGGGAGAGAGAGACATTGATGTGAGAGAGGCACGTCCGTTTGTTGTCTCCCGAACTCGCCCTGACCCTGACAGGCCAGGGATCGAGCCTGCAACCGAGGTGCGTGCCCTTGCCCAGAATCAAACCCGGGACCCTTCCGTCCGTGGGCCAATGCTCTAACCACTGAGCAAAATCAGCTAGGGCTATTCCCACTGTTTTTAAATATTTTATCATTTTCCTCATGAATACTTGGTAGGATGACAATTCATTTTATCACCTTTCCCATTTGGAACAATTTTCAGTTTTTTGAAAGATTAGTCTATTGCAGCAGTTTTCACCCCTTTCATCTCATGGCACAATTAAACTACTAAAATTCTGAGGGACACCAAAACACATTTTTTGCCAATCTAACAAAAAAAAAGCCATAATTTTGATTCATTCACACCAGATGGCTATTATGTTGGCTGTTGTCATTTTTTTACTTGACAATGTAAGGGAAAAGAGGTCAGTGGCCCTGACTAAATAGGTATTGAATGTTTTAAAAAATTCTTGCAGCGCTGAGCTGGTGTGGCCCAATGGTTGAGCATCAACCTAGGAACCAAGAGATCATGGTTTGATTCCTGGTCAGGGCACATGTCTGTGTTGTGGGCTCGATGGGGGCATGCAGGAGGCAGCCGATCAATGATGTTTCTCTCTCATTGATGTTTCTATGTCTCTATCTCCCTTCTCTAAAAAATCAATAAAAACATATTTAAACAAAATTCTTGCAGCATACTGGTTGAAAATCACGGGTCTCTTGTATTATGATGGTTAAAACAAAATACTAAACATTACACTAAACCTCCCAAGTATGTAAGATTAATATGTCACATTTGGGGTTATGATACATATTTCTATATGGCAATAATCTATTTCCAGTTTTTTAACAGTTACATACAATTATTTTTGTGTGTTGATTAATTTTATTTATATCTTGGGCTTCAAATTCTAAATAGTTCTGTAGATCATCATATGTCATACTGCTTTCCCAAAAGAATAAACTAGTTAGTAATGCCCTCATTCTTTTTTTTTCCCACTCTCATCTAATTGTTAGAGTATCTACTTGTTATAGTTTAAGAATTCTTCTTTATTGTTACTTTTTTATAAAATAAAGGTCTTAAAATTTAAACTAATACTCAGTTATTCTTGTAATTCTTTGTTTTTTAAAACTACATTTTTGCTTGTTATTTATAGCAGTCTAACAGGAAAATATGTTTAAATGAAAATACACAGAACTGTGTATTATGCTACCTGCTATATATAAAAATATATATTTACATACGTGTATATATGCATTGTCATCTCAGTGATATTCAGTTTACCCCTGAAGAGGGGCTAGAAGACAAGCATGTGAGGGAGACTTCACAGTATACCCTTTTGTATTTTTTCTATTTCTGTGCTGTGTACATTTGACAATAAAAAATATGTAATTACATCTGATAAGATGTATCAATCATTATTCTTTTAAACTTCTAATTTTTTGTTTTTATAGGTTATTCATACAGTAGTCTTTAACAGGTAAGTGCTTTTTCCTCATTATTTCCTGTTTATACTGAGATATATATGTACTGTATATCAGTATATAAAACTGTCTTGTTTTAAGCAGCTGCAGAATACTCTTATGTATAGATGTATGTCATATTTAAATGAGCTCTTATGGATGGAAGTTTAGGCTGTTTGCAGTCATTTGCTATTAAAACTACAGTCAGTATTATTTTATATAATTCTTTTTGTAAGTGTATGAATACATATCTAGGATTATCTAAGTAAATAGAATTACAATCTAGAATCCCAGTCTAGAATTAGAACTGCTAGATTGAAGAGGATACGCATTTATAATTTCAGTAGATTTTTGTTAAATTGCTCTCAGTAGAGATTGTATTCATTTATATTCCCACCAACATTGAGAGCTCCTGTTTCCCACAGTTGAGCCAATAATTTATCAAACCTTTGGGTCTTTGTCAATCTAATGAACATGATTATCTCATTGTATTTATAATTATTTTATTGTGAAGTTCAGCACCTTTTCATGTGTAAGAGCTATGTGTCTTGTCTTTTCTGAAAACTTTATGAACATCACCTTTGCCCACTTTTCAACTTGGATACATTTTTCCTTTTGATTGGCAAGAATTCTTTGTATGTTATAGTAACCACCCCTTTGAGATATGCACTGTAGATAGGTTTTTCTAGTTTATCATTTCATTTGACCTTGTTTATAGTGATAGCAGTTGTCGCTTTGACAGAAATGTTTGCTTTTTATCTAATCCTACTACTTTGTTTTCATATAGTCAGATTCATTCCTTTTTTATGGCTTTTGGATTTTTTCCTAATGTTTCTATAGTTTTACTTTTTTTTCTTGTATATATATGGTTATTTCCCCATTATCATTTTAGATATTTGTGTTTACTCTCTTTTAAATTTTTGCTTATAAAATTTTATGTGCTGTGCCCAGCCAGCATGGCTCAGAGGTTGAGCATCGACCTAGGATCCAGGAGATCACGGTTCCACTCCCGGTCAGGGCATGTGGCTGGGTTGCGGGCTTAATGCCCAGTGGGGGCGTGCAGGAGGCAGCCGATCAAAGACTCTCTCATCAGTGATGTCTCTCTCTTCCTCTCCCTCTCCCTGAAATCAATAAAAAATATATTAAAAAAATAAATTTTATCTACTGTAGATCCTTTTCACTCATAGATTCTGTATTTGCAAATTTGCCTACTTGCTAAAATTTATCTGTAACCCCAGGATCAGTATTTGTGGCGCAGAAAGGTGAAAATTTTGAGTCGCCTGACAGATGTTCCCAGTTGAGGTTGAGCAGCACTGTTCTTGTTTCAGTTCTCATACTATGAACAAGTGTCCTTTTCACAGTCTTAGTGCTACATTTTTGTGCCTTCTGATTTCGCTCCCTAAAATGGCCTTTAAGCATTATGCTGAAGTGCTATCTCGTGTTCCCAAGTGCAAGAAAGTTGTGATGTGCCTTCCAGAGAAAATACATGTGTTAGATAAACTTCATTCAGGCATGAGTCACAGTACTGTTGGCTGTGAGCTCAGTATTAGTGAATCAATATAGGTTAAATAACGTGTTTCAACAGAAACACACATAAAACAAGGTTATGTGTCTATCAGTTGATAAAACTGTGATCAGAGGCCTGTGGAAACTTAGCCCTGTGTTTCTTCTAGGAGCGATGGCTTAGTGTTTATAAGTTCAATGGTTGTGTTGACTTTAGAACATAACCACTGTGAATCATGAGCATCAACTGCATTTCCTTTGACTTAGTTACAAACAGTATACAGAAGCATGAGATTGTGAAAATGACTTCGCTAGCAATTTTAGTGAGACTTCACATACCGCAAACCCAAATTGTTTTTAGCACATGGCTTTGATCATTGTTTTGTAATATGAGAAATCAAATACCAGTGCTCCTTAAATCTTTAAAAAATATTCTTGCTCAGTTCTTCCAAATGAATTTCCCAATTAATTTGTCTATTTAATTTAACTATTCCATAAAGGTAGAAACTAGGATTACATTAAGTATATTAGCAGATTTTTATTCTGGTTTTATTTACCTTGATGAGTGTATTGCTTTCCATTTTTTCTCTCCTTTACGATTTTTATAAGAAAACAGGTTTTTAAGTTTCATAATTATATCTAGACTTTTTTTTTTCTTTCAAATTAAGGTGCAGCTCTCTCCCAAGGAGAAGGGTATTTTGATATGCCCTGGTCGAAGAGAACAGTTTTCATCATTTTCTTCATGAGCACTTGGTTGAGTGGCACAATCATCTACATTTGCCCTTGTCATATCTGACTCGTACTTAAGTAATCGGCCAGGTATTTCTAGGGAATAACCAGTTTGAATAACTGAACAATGGAAATGTGAGTAATTAAAAGAAACTAAAGGTCACATACAGTGCAGAAAAGTCAATCTGTCAACTCATTTGTATATTGTAACTTTCTTAGTATGTTAAGCTTTTTACTAATGCCTTTAAAAATAAATGGTAAATATTTTTTAATCTTGACTATCTGAATATTTTTCTTTGGAATACATATGGTAAGATAGAGTTTGTAGACAGAAAATTGCTCAGGGAAAAGGAGTTAGATTGTAAATATACAACCAATTATAAAACTGTTGCTGATAATCCATGGTTAAGAAGCAAGGCCTAACTGAAGCTGAGTATCACAAGAACTGGACCGGCCAGTCAGGAAGCAAGGCTGTATTGTTTCTTTAAAGTCATATTGTCGGAGAGAAACAAGATGGCAGCATAGGCAGCACCTGCACCCGCCGCCTCCCGCAGCCCCATCAAAGTTACAACTAAAACAGAACCACCGTCACTCGGAGCCTCCTGAGATCTGGCTGCACAGAAGCCCCACAGCCAGGGGACTGAAGGAGCATCGACACCGGGAGGAGGGGCGGAGACGCGGGTGGGTCGGGGCTGAACCGCAGAGACGTGGCCTCGGGGCCACATCTGTGGCCGCGGGGCCCACATCCGGTGCAGCGGTTTAAACCTGGGAGGGGATCTCGGCCGTGGAGGTTTCCCCGAGGAGTGAGGGGTCCCAGCCCCACAGCAGGCCCCCAGCCCAGGGCCCCAGGGCCGGGAAGAGACGTCCCCACAACTCCGGGCTGTGAAACCAGCGGGGACTGTCCCTGAGGGTCGCGGAGGCTGCGGGAGCCCCAGCAGCTCCTCTAAAGGGCCCGGCACGGACTCACTCGGACGCTCCCTCTGAGCCCAGCGCCGGGCAGCAGCCTGAAAGGACCCGGGACACTCGGGGAGGAACTAACCTGCCTGGAATCCGGGCGAGAGGCGGAGGGCGGCTTCCTCAGGCAGAAGGGCTGGCGGAGGCCATGGCTCCTGTGGCGAGTCCTCCCCGCACACAGCCGGCAGGCAGGCGCCATGTTTGAATCGCCAGCACCTGACTCCCACCTTTGGCCCCGCCCCGTGATTCCCGGAGGCCCCGCCCCTCCCCACCTGCAGCTCATCCGGGCCATTTCCAGGGGCTTTTCTGTGCAAGTGGCCTCTCGAGCCTCATGCTTAGGACTTTCCTAAAACCTCTCAAACAAGCAGCAGCGGACCCCATACGGCTTGATAAGCAGCCCCAGGCCTGGCACTAGCGGCAGCTGCACTGGCTCATAGCTTGGCCCCTCCTGACACCTCTAAGCCCAGCACAAGTAGCAGCCAACTACTGTTTGCTGTGTCGGTCATGCTGGGTGGCCCTGGGCAAGGCACTGGCACAGGTTGACTGTGCACTTCCCAAGAGGCCCCAGAGACAGTGCACCTGGTGGTCAGACTCGACCACGCTGGATTACAACCCTTCCACAGCCATGAGTGACACTCAAGGGGCCCACTTGGCAAACACCAAAGCTCCACTGAAGTAAGCCCTGCTCCATAGGGGTGTCTCTAGCACAGCAGCTCTCTGGCTGTAGTTGCAACTGGTCCTCACAGCTGATTGGCCTGGGGGTCAATTCCTCCCAGTGATGCCAACAGCAACCAAGGCTCAACTACAATAGGACAGTGCACACAGCCCACACAGGGGAGCACCTGGAAGGCCCAGCCTAGTTGACTGGGGAAGCTGAGCCACTGGACCCTACAGGACACCTACTACACAAAGCCACTCTACAAATTCCAGAAGAAATAGCAGCTCTACCTAATACATAGAAACAAACACCTGGAAGCAGCCAAAAATGTGGAGGCAAAGAAACATGTGACAAAGGAAAGAATAGAAGAAATCTCCAGAAAAGGAACTAAGTGGAATAGAGCCAAGCAAGCTAATAGATACAGAGTTCAGAATTATGGTTATAAGGATGCTCAAGGACCTTAGTAAGACTATTAAGGAAACTAGTGAGATCATCGATGACATAATAAAGTACCAATCAGAAATGAAGGCTACAAGAACTGAAATGAAGACTAATTTACAGGGAATCAACAGTAGAGTAGAGGACGCTGAGAGTCAAATCAGCAATTTGGAACATGAGGAAACAAAAAACACCCAACCAGAAGAGCAAAAAGAAAAAAGAATCCAGAAATATGAAAATAGTATAAGGAACCTCTGGGACAACTTCAAGAGGCCCAACATTTGTATTACTGGGGTGCCAGAAGGGGGAGAAAGAGACCAAGGAATTGAAAACCTATTTGAAAAAATTACAGAAAACTTCCCTACCTGGGGAAAGAAATAGACTTAAAGTCCAGGAAGCACAGAGGGTCCCAAACAAGAGGAACCCAAAGAGTCTCACAGCAAGACACATCATAATTAAAATGCCAAAGGTTAAAGACAAAGAAAGAATCTTAAAAGCAGCAAGAGAAAAGCAGTTAATTACCTACAAGGGAGCCCCCATATGACTGTCAGCTGATTTCTCAACAGAAACTTTCCAGGCCAGAAGGGAGTGGCTAGAAATATTCAAAGTGATGAAAAACATGGAACTACAACCAAGATTGCTCTACCCAGCAAAGCTATCATTTAGAATTGAAGGTCAGATAAAGAGCTTCACAGACAAGGAAAAGCTAAAGGAGTTCATCACCACCAAACCAGCACTACAGGAAAAGTTGAAGGGTCTTCTTTAAGAAGAAGCTAATGAACAAAAGAATCTGACGAACTAAATAGGTCCAGAGACATTGATGCATGGAACAGACGATCATATTTCAGAGGAAAGAGGGAAGGGGGGGTGGAGGATGGGAAGAGATTAAGCAAAGAAGTTATATGCATAACTCATGTCTGAAGGCCTGGGAAGGGGGTGGGAGTGAAGTGGAGGGGATCAATTGGGGGGGAAATGGGAGCCTGTAATACTCTCAACAATAAAGATAAAATTTTAAAAATAAAGTCATATTGTCATTTTCTTCCCTGTACCTTCTCTTCTCTCCTCCTGTCTGTCTGCCTGCCCCTCTCTCTTCTGGCCTCCTCCATGTGGTCATCATGCACATGTCTGGCATGGTTGCCCAACCTGTTCTCTCTTCATCACTACCTTGTAGTTCCTTTGGTCATCTATTTGACTATATCTGTATCCTTGGTTCAAATTCTCAGGAGAGGTAGATCGTATTGTTTCAGTTTAGTCTAAGGTTTGGTGTCCATGGCATCTGGGATTCTTTCTAGTCCACTTAGCTGCAGGAGAAAGGGTTAACATGATAAATGCTATTTCTTTCAGAGGTTTTGCATGGGAAAATCAAATATGCTTTGCAGAATGGGTTATTCTACGGCTTAAGCTTTCTAGTCTAGTATAGATTAACTGGAGTTTCACCATTTTTCATGACAATCAGCCAGTATTTTATATATTTAGCATATTTTAATAGCCTAAATATGTGCCAGGTTAAATTTAGTTATGAAGGCAGCTTACTTGCTTTCTAAGGTATTTTTTGGATGTTACCTCCCTTATTACCTAATACATTTGGAGAGTGGTCATAGGATCAGGAAAGTCATTTCAGCAAATCTTATTTAACTTTGTGTGCTAGGCATTATTCTAGTTTCTTGGGAGACAGCAATGAACAAGGCAGATGAAAATTCCTGCTTATAGTGGTGGGAACTTTATAAGGAGGCAGATAGTGATACATGCTGTAGAGAAAAGTGAAGTAGGGAAAGGCATTAGGCAGAGTGAGATTGGAAGTGGGGATGCTTTTCTAAAAAGAAAGGTCAGGAAACTCCTCATTGAGTTCACATGTGAGCAGAGATCTGAAGGAAATGAGAGCTATTCACATAAATAGAGGGAGAACCTCCCAGGCAAAGGAAATGACAAGTGCAAAGGCCCTGAGAGGAGCATGTTTTGCATGTTTGAGAAACAGCAAAGAAACCAGCCTGGCTGAGTGGAAGTGAGCAAGGAGGGGAGATTAGAGAGACCTAGGTAAGAGAGGTAGTGAGGGGTCAGGTTATCTGTAGGCCATTGTAAGGTTTTCAGCGTTTACTTTGAGCTGGGAATCCATTGGAGGATTTTGAACCAAAGGTGTAGCATGGTCTGATTTATAAAAAGAGACTTCTGGCTGCTATGTTGAAAACAGATGATAAGTTTCTACGAAAGAAGCAACCCAGTGAGTTAGGGCCCGTGGGCGGTAGTGGTTGGACCTGAGTGTACTTTGCAAGTAGAGCTCAGGATTTACCCATCGATTACACGTGGAGTAATAAAGAGAGGAGGCAGGATGACTCTAGGTTTTCGACCTAAGCAAGTAGAATAATAAAGCTAGAATTTAATGAGATGGAGACATCTAACTAAAGAGTACTTTGGTGGAAAGGAAGGATAAGGGTTGGGTTCGGACATAGGAAACCTGAGATACCCTTAATAGGAGCTGGATATGAGTAAAGAGTTCAGAGGAGAGATCTGGGCTAGAGATGAAAATTTAAAAGCTAGCACAGATGTTGAATTTAAAGCGAGTCAACAGGATGAGACAGCCAAGGAAGCGCGTTTAAATAGACATGTCAGAGAACTTGGGTACTCCCAGTGCTTAGAGATCAGGTATGAGAAGCAGTAAAGGAAACAGAACTCCCCGTGAATTAGGAGGAAAGCCTTGGAAGCCAAATGAAGAAAATGTTTTGAGGGGTGAGCAATGGACCACATCACAGCAACTGAGGGGCAGGTGCTCCCAAGTAGGGTGAGGACTGAGGAGCACAGTTAAATTTAGCAGGTGGCCACCGGTGACCTCACAAGGGCGGTTTTGGTGCAATGGAGGAGGTAAAATCCTGGCGGGAGGAAACCTAAGAGAGAACGACATACACAACTGAAAGCAGTGCATATAAACAACTCTTTCAAGGAATTTCATGTTTTTTTAATTTTTTTAATATTTGGATATTAGTAAAATATTTGATATAGCTTTGTCTTAGAAAGTTATTTTTTTAACCTTGTTTCAGTTGTGAATATGTATATAAATGTGTGTAAAATTTTTAGTATAGAAGTTATTCCTTGTTGTGGGTCCTTGTTTAAAAAAAAGTTTGAAAAAATCGGGAGTTAAAACGAGAAGGTGCAGGGAATGCTTAGAAAAGAGGCTGAGGATAGGGGGCATGTTACTCATGGGCACAGTGGAAGGATGTTAGAGAGTTGGAGAGGCTGGGATATGTGAGAAAGAAGAAGTTTAGAAACATAAGAGTGAGTGCCAGGGCATTTGAATCAAATCCTCTGGAATTAAAGCATTTCCCCCTAAATCCTATTTCTTTTTCACATTGGCAGTGGATAATGGGAAGGTACAAGTAAACTCGATTACACCAAAGTTAAATATACAGAACAGATACTGTAAGAATTAAGGAAATCTCTCTTGGCCCACAAAAGATTCATCTGCACCCTGTGTTAAAGTGAACTCTTGTTTCACCTATGTATGAAACTGATTCAGTCCTTAAGTTAGTCATTTCATATATAACGTGAATTCTTCCATATCGTGACTTTTAAAAAGATCAGTGTACCTCCCTCCACCCCCTCCTTGTGGCTTTGTTACTCTTTACCATGGTTGGCCTGAAAACCTGATGCTGATGATGGATGATGGAGGGTTAGATGTATAAACTTTAGTTGGGACAATCATTGAGAGCCTTCAAAGATACTGGCAATAATCTGTTTCTTAAGTTCAGTGATGGGCAGGCAGGGTTGTTGTTATTTTTTTCATACCTTACGTTTTAGAAATATTCTTTTGCATGCAATACTTAATAAAATGTTTTTGGATAATTAGGTTTTTAGAATTTTTGACAAAAATTTTCTAGACTCAGCAGTTTTTAGCCAAATCTTCTATTTCTGAATGATTGGAGAGAATGGCAATAACCATTTCCAGTGAATAGATAAGTGTTTAGATTGAGGGTGTTTTTCTTTCATAGAAGTAAGCAGTGTGATGTCTTCTGCATCCAGGAGCCAGCTTAACATGTTGATTGTGGTGAGGCTCGGCAGCCGTGACATACATTGACCCAAAGACTTCACTGTGGTGGCCTGGGCTCTGATACACTCAGCGAAATGCCTGGAAATCGTCAACTCTTGCAACTTTGGCAAGTTGTCCAGAGCTTGAAAGAAATTTCTATATCCTTCCTCTGTAATCTTGTGATTCACTGAAAGGTTTAAGTTCTCAAGTTTCTGGAAACCTCCATTGATTGCTACTTTGGCTGTAGAAGCAAAAATATTTATGAAATTGGAATCATAAGGACTTTTATTTCAATAATAGTAGACTAGGTTATTAGAACCAGCCTCCTCTCCCATCACCACTACCACCACTGAAAGTAGAAAATGCCAATAAAATATTTTTTAAATATCTCCTTAAAAGTCCCAAAGAGCTAACAAGTTAATAAAGAACTGCCTGGGCAAAACCCAAGGGAAAAGCAGAAACTAGAGAAGTAAAGCTAAGCCCTAGAGCACTGAGGCTACTTTTGCTGTAAGAGTTTGCCATTCTGTACACATTTGGACTTTTCATTTGGTCTCACGGGAGGACAGATGTCAAAGCACAGTATGGTAACAAAGTTACGAGGGACGCCCAACCGGGCGTGGCTCAGTGGATGAGCGTCGACCTGGGATCCAGGAGATGGAGGTTCAATTCCCGGTCAGGGCACATGCCCGGGTTGTGGCCTCGACCAATGACTCTCTCATCACTGATGTTTCTCTCTCTCTCTCCCTCTCCCTTCCTCTCTCTGAAATCAATAAAGATATATTTTAAAAAACAACAACAACAAAACCCCAAAGCTACCAGGGACATTAGAGACTGTAGCAACCACATCTCTTTTTACAGAGAATAAGATTTCACGTTCCTCAAGCCGAGTCTTCTCACTACTACTAAACACTACACCTGTTGCCCAGAAGGGACCCTCCTATTATTGAGGGTTTTGAAGGGTGTGGGAACCTAGCACACAGTAAGTTCTCAATGAATATAGGTTGACTTTACTTTGGAAGTGGATAGCCTAGCAAGGTTTTTGTTTTGTTTTTAATTGCTAGCAATCTTTTTCCTAATTGGGGCAAAGGTTCAGTTTGGTTTCACTCTAGAATCCATGGCTGTAGCACAACTAACTTTAGAGACTGAAGTGCTGAGAAAATGAAAGTTCATTGAACTGTACACTTATGACTTGTGTACCTTTCTGTACGAGTATTAATATTAAAATTCTTAAAATACTGTAAAAAGAAGTACATGGAAGGTATATGGTCAGGTGTCTGAAGCACTGGGTGTCAAGAACATAGACCTGCCCTGGCCAGTGTGGCTCAGTTGGTGGTTTTTCCGTGCACCAAGACGTCGCAGTTCAATACCTGTCAGGGCACATGCCTGGGTTTTGGGCCCCATCCCCAGTAGGGGGTGTGCAGGAGGCAGCCCATCAATGTTTCTCTCTCTCCCCCTTTCCCTTCCTCTCTGGAAAATCAGTAAAAACATATACAAATTTTTTTAAAAAGAACATAGACTTGAGGGCTTGTATAGTCTCAAATGGGAGGACATCTTTTACTTCCAAATCTGACCAGAATGACCCTAAATCAACAGGACATAAGAGGGAAAGATAAGATAGTGAAAATGAGGCAGTGGGTTGAACATTTTTAGAGAGACAAAAGTTTTTATAGACATTTTGTAGCAGAAAGCTTGAATAATATCACTGGCTTTCATGCAAGCTGAAACATTTTTTCTCTTAATCCTCACCTGAGGACATGTTTGTTGAGTTTGTTGATTTTAGAGAGAGGAAGAAGAGAGAGAGATCGGTTGCCTCCCATATGTGCCCCGACCAAGGATTGAACCTGGAACCTAGATATGTGCCCTGGCCAGGAACCGAACCCACAACCTTTTGGTGTACAGGACGACACTCCAACCAACTGAGCCACCTGTCCAGGGTAGGGTGAAACATTTTACCTGAGGGTAACTCACCAATTTCCATTACACTCTCATCATTTAAAGTCTTGAAAAATGAGAGAACTCGGAGACATCGAAGATGCTGACATTGCTGGATGATCAGTTTGGCCACTTGCTGAATCCCATCCCCAGTAGGAAGGATCAATTCTTCCAGGTTGGTAAGAGAACCTAAAGTGTAGGCTGTCAGAAGACACAAAAAGGCTCTTTTCGTACTGTGTTCCCAAACGGTGGTCTCTAGCCTCAAAATCATACACAGTCCAGGAGGCCCCATGTAGCAGAGACTGTTCCTCTTCCTCTCCAAGGACGAGAAAGGGGTCAGCCTACACCTTGATCTTCATTTTTCCTTCCACACAACCATTTTTTTCACCCTCCCCAATCAATCTTTCCTGCATTGGAGTCCAGAATACCTCTGACATATCCAGTTCCTCACTGAGGCTGAAGCTTCTGGCGTCCTGCATACTCCCCTAGCTCCTCAAGGCCTTCAGGCCCCTTCCTCTCAATCCCACCTCCTGCTAGAATCTCAGTGATCTCTCCCTCTGCCTCATAGCACTAAAGCCTCACAATTCACCACTCTCTCTTTTCACTTTCATTCCTCCTTAACATGGTACACTGTGGACCACTTGAACCCTAGAAAGTTCTCTACTTCTGAGGCCTCACACCTGAAGATGTTTTGAACACTTTCTACCATAAAACAATGTTCCAGGCCCTGGCCAGGTGGCTCAGTTGGTTGGAGCATCATCCCATACACTGAAAGGCGGTGGGTTCTAGGTCAGGGCCCACATCTAGGTTTCAGGTTCAATTTCCGGTCGGGACACGTATGGAAGGCAACTGGTCAATGCTTCTCTGTCACATTGATGTTTCTCTTTCCCCCCACAACTTCCTCTCTCTAAAATCAATGAAAAGCATACCCTCAGGTGAGGGTTAAAAACAAAGTTCCAGCCTTATCTTTTTTTAAAAAAAATATGTTTTTATTGATTTTAGAGAGAGGAAGGGAGAGGGAGAGAGAGATAGAAACATCAATAATAAGAGTCATTGATCGGCTTGCCTCCTGCACACCCGGACTGGGAATCGAGCCCGCAACCCGGGCATGGGCCCTGACCAGGAAGCAAACAGTGACCTCCTGGTTCATAGGTTGATGCTCAACCACTGAGCCAAGCCATCCACGCTCCAGCCTTATCTTTTTCTGTTCCAGTTCTTCTATCAGCTATTTCTGTAAGAACTTTGGTTTCCTTTGGGGAAGCCAGTATTTAGAAGTCAAGACCTGGGTATCTGGTTTGCTCAATTGCTATTAAGGTGCTTTCCAGTCTCTCAGTTGACTGAGCTAAGCAATATATGTGTGTGTTTGTATATAAAGATATATAGGTAAATCGATATCTATATCTGTGCATACATTGATCTATTTATCTATGTGAATAGGTTAAAAACCATGAGTTCACACCAGTATTTCTAATTCTAATTTAATAACTCAGAGTTCTTTCTAACCTACCCTTTGAATATCTATAAATTCCTTCTCTAACAGTGAGGAAACTTGGCTCTCATTATACTCAGTGTATTTGCTTAACCAGCCTGTTGTATATACCAGGCATTTCCTTGCCCCCTGATCCTGCCTCTGCCCCTTCAGCCCTCCTGCTCCTCCCCCACCCACAGGGCTGCCTCCACAGAAAGGAAAGAAGAAGAGCAGATCCTGGTGATCCTTAAGCATGCTGAAGTTTAAAAGGCACTACCTGCTCAACACTCCATGTCTCTACTGACTCACCTTATGTTTTCCTGAGTTAAAAATGAGATATGAACCCAAAATGGAGTCCCTTATGCTAAGCCCCATGTTACCAAACCTAGACTTAACCTTTCAGCTCTCCCAGAAATGTAATCTTAAACCATTAATCAGGAAGCACCTGATCAGTACTAGTTAGGTAATCTGCCTTACAGAATCCTGCCATCCCCTAAAGGAAATTAACCTTGCAATCAGCAACCAACTTTTTGCCTAATATAACTTCCTTGTTCCTGCTCCCTTCTGCCTATAACAGTCGTTCTGCATAGCTCCCCAGAGCTCCTTTCTGTCTGCTGAACAGGATGCTGCCCAATGCAAAGCCAGTTATGCTCAAATGAACTTAAAAATTTTAATATGCCTCAGTTTATCTTGTTTTCCCATGGGCATACATTACTTTTGTAATCATCAAAAAATGAAAAAATAATTAAGCTCTTTCATTTTGTTAAATCTGGGTTTTCCTATACCAACTTTCCTTAACCTTAAAAGATAGTTTTACCTATATCCCAGAAACTTTTGAAACAACACAGATTTGACATGTTTGGAATGGGTACCTGCCAATGAAACTGCATAGTGCTATAATGACCAGCTATGTTCTAAGAAATAAGGCACCCTGAGGATACGCGAGGCACGAGAGGGTAAGAGCTGCGCAGCGCCGGCCCCCCTCCTGATGAGCTGGGGCAGTTAGTATGTGTCGCGCTTTATTCTAACTAGTGTAAAACAGGTGAAGGGGTTGGGGGGGGGGGGGTGAAGAGTAAGTAAAAGGCACCGGTTCGTAAACGTACCAAATTTTTCAGACGCTTCCTTATCATCAAAATATTGGAATTCAAGATTTAATATCTTCAGAGAAGTAAAATTTGGCAAAATGGTGACTATGGAAGGGAAAATAAAAATCCAATATGTTAGCTACAACTCTTATACCAAAAATTAATGTAATTAAAGAATATTTTTAAAGTGATAGAAAATAATACAATAATTCAGATAGAATTAATTAGTATGACTAAGCTGGTAAATCTTTGCTCAGGAAATCATTATGATAACTAGAAATATTTAAACTTCGAGAAACAAATAGAACTTACTTCATAACTCATTCAAGATCACATATCTATTACAATAGTTCTTTGACAATTGCATGTTTAAAATTTGGCTATTTTTTAAAAGGGACTTAAACCAAAATTTTATGATTGTAGCTCTTACCAAATGGGACGGGTCGAAAAAATGCTCCAGAAAGCTTAATTTCTTTGAGTTTCTTGCAGGAAGCAAGTACGGTCATGAGAGACTCAAAATCCGAAAAGAAATTACATTTCAGATGGAAAACATGAAGGTTAGGAGAATTCTGAATTAATTTAACTGTAAAATATCAAAGATTTAAGACATTAGGGAAGATTGCAAATTTCTATCAGGATTAGCCACATAACTTGTTATTTTGGTTCAATAACTTGTTATTTTGTCTTGAAATAAAACAAAGCACCAGGATGTAATGACTGAAAAATCAGGCCACTTTGGGTTTAGGTTCAGGTTCTACAACTAACTAGTGAGCTATGTGAACTTGGACATGTAGCTACTAAGCCTCTCTGGGGATCAGTTTTCTGTAAAATAAGGGCATTGACTCAGTAAAGTCACCTTCAGCTTTAACACCCTGTTTCTGAGTTTGTAGGTGACATTTACACAACTGGAATACTATACAACAAAAGAAAAGCAATTCTGCGTGTCAGTTCCATAAAGATTTGCATTTCCTTAGTCCTCGGTGTTCAGTCTAAGAACTGATGATGCCTAAAGCATTTTGCTAAATGATTTATTTAAGAAAGGTGGCTGCACAAGTTGCCCATGAACCATGAGCATAGGCTGGTGAGAAAAACAGGGAAATGTTTCCCATCACTACCAATCAGCATATTTCCTTCCACCTAATTCGGCAGATATCTGTAACTTAGAAATAAAATAAAAAAGAACTCTACAAATTATTTTGGAGGGGCACTATACCAGTGGTTAAAGCTCAGACTTGGTAGTAGTCAGAATTCCTGTGTTTGGATCACAGGTCTACCATTTCCTTAGCTGGGTGACCTTGAGTAAATTACTTAACCTCTTTATACCTCAATTTCCCAGCTGTAAAATGAGTATAATAATAGTGCCTTACCTTATCTCATAAAATGGGTATGAATTTTAAATCAGTTAATATTTGTAAAGTGCTTGTAACAATTCCTAGCATGTAGTAAGGGCTCAATAATTACAAATAGCTCTCTGCTCTCTTAATGAGAAAGTGCTATTCCCACAATTTACCGTGGATACAGCCTTCACCCACAGATCCACGGAAGCTTTAACCCTAAAATGAATCACTGGCCAAGTAGCTCTACCAAGTGATGTAAAAACAAGTAAATCAAATTGCCATCCTTACCTAGTTTGGAAGGACCATTCTCAGCAGAAATTTGGATCAATAATTTCTCCATATGGTGGAGGTTTAGGAATTCTTCAGGAATGACTGAAAACACATTTCTTTTGTCGATATTCACAGACAGTTCTTTCAGGCACAGGAATTTGTCCAA
Organism: Miniopterus natalensis; assembly: GCF_054644295.1. Lineage (NCBI taxonomy): Eukaryota > Metazoa > Chordata > Mammalia > Chiroptera > Miniopteridae > Miniopterus > Miniopterus natalensis. Next base: position 35,329,864 of record NC_142083.1, on the reverse strand, counting down.
CTTAGGAAGGAGCTGATCTGGAAAGCAGCACAGTTATCCATTATTAAGGTAAAGAGTTCCAAACGGCAAATTTGAGACTCATTTTGATTCATCAAGCCATTTTCACACGAAAACTTTTTCACATACTGTGACTGGAGAAAAATGTGTCTCGTTCCTTCTCCCCTCCCCCTGCCTCCTGCATCTAGTGGGAGTGCCATATCCCAAGAAAAGGAATTTTCTGAGACTCGCATGGGAGGATGAGATATGCTAGAGAGCTTTATTTCCGAGGAATTAAGTCACTGGGTTTCCAAAGACCCATTTCCCTTAATCAAGTCATAGAAATGTAGTAGGGCTAAAATCAGAGCCAGTGTCGAGTTTCCGTTCCATGTTGCAGCTGGGTCCCATTAGTCCATTGTGTGGGGTATCCACATGGCCGTGGGCCACTCGGGAGAATGCCAGGAAGCCAAGCGTGCCAAGAGGAACCGAGAGAGAGAATTCCTTTGTTCAGGGGATTATATGTCCCAAATTTGCAAGCACTTGCAGTGGCCACACCCATTCTGGCCAACCTTCTCTGTCCCCAGGTGTGATTGACAGGCAAGTACCTTCCCTCTGTCATGCCAGCATTACTGGGCATACATTTATCTTCCCTTTGTTGGATCCCTTCCCCAGTGTTTTGCAGGGAGCATGCCTATAATGTCTGGCCTTCACTTTGCTCCTTTCCTATTAATAACTAGCTAATTACAACAGCCTCAATACCATAAAACTTTTTTTAGAAAATTCATATATGAAGATACTGCTTTATGCTGCATTTATTGATTACTATGTGGGAAGCCTTGTGCTACTGTCTGGATTCACAAAAATAAGACCCTGTCTCAACAAATACTGCTGGGAAAACTGGATTTCCTCATGCAAAAGAATGAAGTTGGACCCCCTACCACCCAGCACCATATACAAAATTAACTCAGGATGGATTAACAACATAAATATGAGAACTAAACCATACAACTCTTAGAAGGAAACAGTGGAATCTTAGATATGCTACCAAAAGCACTAGCAATTGGACTTCATCAAAATTTAAAACTTAGTGTGTCAAAGGACATCACTGAGACATTGAAAAGACAATCTACAGAATAGGAAAAAATATTTTCAAACCACATGTCCAATAAGAATTTAATATCCAGAATATACAAAGAACTACAACTCAGAACTAAAAGAAAACACAATTTAAAAATGGGCAAAGGGCCCGGCCGGGCGTGGCTCAGTGGTTGAGCATTGACCTGGGATCCAGGCAATCGGGGTTCGATTCCCGGTCAGGGTACATGCCCAGGTTGCGGGCTAGGCAGTCGATCAATGACTCTCTCATCATTGATGTTTCTATCTCTCTCTCTCCCCCCTCCTTTCCTCTCTCTCAAATCAATAAAGATGTTTAAAAAAAAAAAATGGGCAAAGGACTGAATAGATATGTCTTCCAAAAAAGACACAGTCAATAAATAAGCACATGAAAATATGCTCAAATCATTAGTCATTAGGGAAATGCAAATCAAAACCGCAATGAAATACCACTTCACACCTACTAGGATGCCTTAAAAAAAACAAGCATTGATGAGGATGTGGGGAAATTGGAGTCCCCCACCCCCTGCCTTGTACATTGCTCATGGAAATGTAAAATGGTGCAGCCACCGTGGAAAACAGTTTGGAGATTCCTCAAAAATTAAATAATTTTTTTTTTGAGGTCGAGGTAGAGACAGAGAAACATCGATGTGAGAGAGACACATCCATTGGTTGCATCCTGCATGGGCCCGGACCGGGGCCAGCAATGGAGCCTGCAACTTAGGTACGTGCCCTTGGGCAGCATCAAACCCGTGACCCTTGGGTCGAAGGCTGACACTCTAAACACTGAACCAAACCGGCCAGGGCAATAAAATTACTATTATTAATATGATGCCACAATTCCACTTGTGAATATATATCTAAAAGAATTAAAAGCAGGGTCTCAAAGAGATATTTGTATGCTCACGTTTGTAGCAGCATTACTTACAATAACCAGAAAAAACAACACAAGTGACCATCAACAGATGAATGGATAAACAAAACATATATATACACAAATACATACCTACATGATATATATATATACACACACACGTATACATATATACAGTGGAATATTATTCAGCTATAAAAAGAATGAAGTTCTGATTCATGCTACAACATGATCAACCTTGAACACACGCTAAGTGAAATAAGCCAGACACGAAAGGACAAGATATTATATGATTCCATTTATATGAACTATCTAGGCTAGACAAATTTATAGAGACATAAAGTAGAATAGACATTATCAGCAGCTTGGAAGAGGAAGGAGTTATTTAATAGGTACAGTTTCGCCCTGGCTGGTGTGGCTCAGTTGGGCATCATCCTATGCACCAAAAGGTTGCTGGTTCAATTCCTGGTCATGGCACATGCCCGGGTTGTGGGCTCAGTCCCCAATGTGGGGGCATGTGGGAGGCATCCATCAATGTTTCGCTCTCACATCAATGTTTCTCTCTCTCCCTCTCCCTCAAAAATCAATAAAAAATATTTTTAAACAATAGGTTCAGGGTTCCTGTTTGGGATGATGAAATGTTTCTGGAAATGGATAGTGGTGATGATTGCACAACATTTTAAAGTACTTAATGCCGCTGAGTTGTACACTTAAATGGTTAAAACTGTACATTTTGTGTATATTTTACTATAATAAAAGAAGTATTGAAAATAGCAAACAAAATTTTGATAAATTTGATGATAAATAACCCACAGATCCAAAAATGTTCAGTGACCCTCAAGCAAGATAAACACAAAGCAAAGCATATAGGCTTGTAGCAAACTGTTGAAACACCAAAGCCATACTAGCAAAAAATAGAAAATGGAAAAAAAATTAAGTATTATTTACACAAGTATCAAAAAACACAAACACCTAGGAATAAATTTAATAAAATATAAAGCCTACACCGAAAACTTGCAAACATTACTTAAAGAAGTGAAAGGAGACACAAATAAATGGGAGATATTATTTCCCATGTATTTGTTTCCCAGGTAGTACACTGTAAGCCCTTCCTCCCGTTTAGCAGGGAAGGTGAGGGTAATCCTCAAGCATCATCTTTACATACAGATCATTATTTTACTAATAACAGGTAATTTGTGTCTGTTTTATTAACTTATTTTTATCTGAGTTGTTTGAAAATAGTTAATTTTTATTATTATCTGAGTTGTTTGAAAATCATTCTATTTAGAGGCCTTTCACTAATTCATACTATTGACAAAAATAAAATCCTGAAGGTTTATTTCATATCTATTCTGTCAGCAAGCATCTATGGTCTCATGCTTTCAGAAGTTTTATCCACCTAAAACCAAGGGTGAGCAAATAAAATTACCATCAGAACAGCCAGCTTAAATATATTCAGGTATATACCTTGTATCTGGGTTGTTCCTAAGATTTCAAGAGATTCCAAGGAAGTCAGGTTGAGAAGCAATTCCTGTTCTGCTGCATTCAGCTCAAATTCACTTATGGAGCACTTGGTGAAAGAAGCTGTATGCTGCTCAAGAGCTGGGCAAAGGCTTTCAATAAAGCCCATGCTGTCCTTTAAATGAAGTTCAATGTGCTGTGAAGCTGAGAAAACTTCCATTAGAACCCTGAGCATCTCTTGGTCCACACCATCCATATTAGTCACATGGACTTCCAGAAGGGGAATCTTGTACTGCTTTGGAGAAAGTTTCCAATAGCCGGTACTGATGACTGGTGGTGCACTGACTTTCATATTCATATATCTCATAATGTTTTCCCGTTTTTCAGTTAAAGTCCGCTCCCATTCCATCATATCTTCAAAGGCAGAAGCACAGTCCTGATGTATTGTTGGTGCCTGTGATTTGTCCCAACACTTTTCCAGAACTGAACTATCTGATATAGGTGACCAGATTTTCATTTTTCCACTTATGCAGACTTTGATGCTCCTCAACAATAACAGGCTTTCTGGGTGGTCAAAAAAATACTGTAACTTAAGCATATCCAAAGGCAGGGTTTTCCCTTGAAGGAATTGCAAAATAAATGGAGAACATGCTTCAACAGTGTTGCTTTGATAAGCAAGTCTTATGGCAAAAGCCAGCAAGTGGTCTGAAAGCAGAGAAAAGTAATTTTGTGGAGAGAATTGCCACAATATCCTATATAAGTGCACCTTCTCCAAATCATCCGAATGGTGCTTCAGGTTGTCATCTTTTTCAAATATATTTCCCAATGACTCTTTATTATCCAACAAATGAAGTAAATAAGATACAATTTTTGGCCCTGCCTTTGTTGAAGGATAGCAGGAGACATATTTCAAAAAATTGTTACAGGGGCTGACAATCATCATGGGTGATTGGATTTGTTTCAGATAATAAAGTCCCAAATCTTGATCATCTTGCCTATCTGAACCCAAGAGTACAATCAACCTCATCCCAGCAAGAAATTCTTGGAATGTGGGATCTAAAAACTTATAGACTGGTCTCAGTCTCTGGGCTGTGAATTTACTCATCAGGCACATGGTTAGATCTTCATCTTTGTCAACCCCTGCTTCTATAAGGTCATTGTCACTAAACTCAAAGCAAGATGAGAAAAACCCTTTCAAGGCTAACTCACCACAAGAGGACACAGCTGCTTTGAGACGTTCAGCTGAAGTTTTGTGCTTTAAGGAAAGGCAATCCATATAGGACTTGAAAACAACCACATCATCATAGGACTGGTCAAAAGGGTTTTGAAACCAATTAGCACAGACTGCTGCTACAAAAAGAGGAGTTTTCTGAATTCCCTGCAAATCTGCATTTACTCTAAAGTGAATCATGAACTTTCGCAGACGGGTCAAATGATTAGAAAAGAACTTCCGTAATATATAGATAGTATTGTAGAAGGGAAACACTTTGATCTCTAGAATCGTATCTAGGTATCGGCGGATGTCCCTGGCCTTGTTTGTATGGACAGCAATCAACAAACAGGTCCTTGATGAGTGGTTTTTTTGAATCAGTTTTTGTATGACTTGAGGGACTGAGCACATTTCTGTGTAGTCATCCAAAAGGAATAACACCTGATTCTTCAACAGCTGGATGATGTTCCTCAGGCACGTTTCAGTAACAGATCGTTCAGTCTTTAGGAGTTGGTCACAAATGATGTTGGCCAGCCCCTGGTCCAGTCTGGTAGAGCTAAGGGAGAGATAGAAGACCAGCTGGAACCTGTTTAACAAGGGGCAGCATCCTGATGCCCATAGAAGAGCTATTTTCTTCAGGAGGACTGTCTTTCCACTACCAGCTTCACCCTCCACACACATGACAGAATTCAAGTTGGCAAAGACATCGGACAACAGCACAGGCTTTTGCACAGGACTGCTGATGTGTTTTGAAGCAAGGGACAGATCACAGTTCAGCAAATGGTCTGTGGCTAGACGGGAAGAGACCTCCAGCAAACACATGTGGCGGAAACTGGCATCGGTGTAGGCATCTCTCAGTTGCTGGTTCAAACTCTTTGCCTCCCGAAACCACTGTGCTTCACTCTGGACCATCTCTGTGGAGAGAAGAAAGGAGGCACAATTACAAACCCTCTCTCTCTTAAAATCCCCCATATATAAATATATGTATGCATATATATAGTCCCATGAGCTGCTTCAAAATCCTTACCTGGCACTATAGAACTAACTGCTGCCGAATCTTCAAGATTGATTTCACTTGTGGTTTCCTTTGAAAATAAATGCTCTGTTAAATCAAAATTCATATAAGGGATGAGGCATCATGTTACAGTTGTGGACCAAACATCATCTAAACACAGCCTACCCTCAAATATTTATGCCAATTGAGGGGAAAATGCTACAAATATGGAGCAATACATGATCTGCAAACACCTGCAAGTGTGTGCTCCTAGGTAGTGCGCATGGGTGAGTCAAGCCTTGATTACTGCCCAGGTAATCAGAATCAGCATCTAGAGCAAGACGGCCCTCTAAAAATCAGTAGATACAGCTGTTGACCTTAGTTACTAACGTTTAATATTACATATCTGCGGTGTAGGAAGTTTATGTTTCTTCCTTAAAAATAAGCTATTTAAATAGCCCCAAGCTTTTTTTCTTCAATTTCATTTTTCAGTTCACAAATATAAACTTGAATCAAATGAACAGCCAGTTACTTTTTATTTCTGTGGGATGACAAACATAATATACCTAACATACAGCCTCAAATAAGGTGTGCGTGTGTGTGTGTGAAATTTATAATGGCTTATATCCCAGAGAACTATGAGGGATTTCTCCATTTAAAGGGGTCAACCTATTATCTGGGTTTATGATTTGGTTGATCATTTGCTTTTGTAAAAGAAACATCATTCCAGCCTTGAGAATGGCCAAGTAGCAAGTCAGACCTTACTATCCTCCAAATAAAGATTTCAGATAGAATCCAGGTAGCCTGGATCTTATCATCTCTAAGTCTAAAAGAGTCTGGGCCCCAAAGTAGAAGGGATTGACTCTACATTTAATGAAGGTAGGTATTATGTCTCACTTGTTTACTGTAGTGTCCCCATCCACACCTAGCACATCATAGGTACTTAATATATATTTGTAGAATTTATTTATTTACTTATTTAGGATAAGCAATTCCTGTTCAAAAATGGTTTTCAACCATGTACTGCTAAAGTAAACAAGATGGTGGTGTTCATTACCATTAATTCAGAAAGTTTCTCGTGGCTCTGCAGGTCTGGAATCACTTCTGCAGACGCCTTCATATTTTGGAGAAACTGACAACTAAGGACAGAAGTTATAAAATTAGTTGTAGGCAGTAAGTGTTTGCATTAGGTTTTTAAAAATACTATTAGAGTTTTAATGGAAAAAATAACATCTCTAGTGATTTGTTCTGACAGTGACATTATTAAGCAAGATATTTAGACTGTGGATCTCAGCAATAGCAATGTAAGTGCTTTATAAAGTAGTAGTGGGGATAACATTCAAACATGAAGCAAACTAAAATGAACTTAAAGAATCAAAAATAGAGAAGAAAGCCCTGGCCAGTGTAGGGTATGGCTCATTTAGTTGGAGCATTGTCCCATACACCAGTGTGGCGGGGTTTGAATCACATATCCAGGTTGTGGGCTTGATCCCCGGCTGGGGCACATGCGGGAGGCAGCTGATCAATGACTCTCTCTCATCACTGATGTTCCTATCTTTCTCTCCCTCTCTCTTCTTCTCTTTGAAGTTAATAAAAACATATTTTAAAAAAGAAATCACGTGCAGCAGAATAATCTTAAAAAAAAAAAAAAAGTAAAGCCTGGCCAGGTGTGGCTCAGCGATTGAGCATCCTACAATCCAGGAGATCACAGTTGGATTCCTGGTCAGGGCACATGCCTGGGTTGTGGGCTCGATCCCCAGCAGGGGGTGTGCAGGAGGCAGCTGATCAATAGCTCCCTCATCATTGATGTTTCTGTCTCTCTCTCCCCCTCTCCCTTCCTCTCTCTGCAATCAATAAAGATATACTTTTTAAAAATAAAAATAAATTAAAAAAAAATTTTTAAGTAAAATGATTTCAAAAAAGATATCATGTAAAAACTAATTATAGAAAAGTTGGAGTGGCTATACTAGTATTAGCTAAAGACTTAAGAATAAGAAATACTATGAGGGATAAAGAGGGACAATTCATATATTCTCTGAATATGAAAGGACAAAGAATAATCAAGACACTTGTGAAGAAAAATAATAGGAAATTGTATGGGAAAATACAAAAATATAGCTCAACATTATTAGTAATTAGATTGTCAAAAATTAAAATTTGGACAATACCAAATTAGTGAGGAAGTAGACCAAGGAAAACTCACTTATGCTTGTGGAAATGTAAACCAGTACAACCACTTTGAAAAAAGTTTTGCACAATCTAGTAAAGTTGAATATGTGCAAATTCTAGAACTCTGCAATTCTGTTTTGTTATGTATCCTAGAGAAACACACATGGGCACTGAGAAATATACACAAGAATGTTCGTAATAGCATTATTTGAATTTTCAACACTCTAAAAACAACTCAGATGTGAATCAATAATGGAACAGATAATTTATTATAAACTCATTAAAACTTATTTTCCCTGCTACACTATATAGCAGGGAAAATAAGTGAACTACAACTCTACATATAATTAAGAATGAGTCTGGCCCAGCCAGGCGTGGCTCAGTGGTTGAGCATCGACCTAGGATCCAGGAGATGGAGTTTTGATTCCCGGTCAGGGCACAGGCCCAGGTTGTGGGCTCGATCCCCAGTGGGGGGCTGCAGGAGGTAGCCGATCAATGGCTCTCTCATCATTGATGTTTCTCTCTCTCTCTCTCCCTTCCTCTTTGAAATCAATAAAGATATATCTAAAAAATAAAAAAATTATTAAAAAAAAGAATGAGTCTGAAAAACAATGTGGAGCTAAATGTGTCAATCATAGAAGAACCATGCAGTATGTTTCCATTTATTTTCACTTCAAGAACAGGCAAAGTTCAATATGTTTAAGGCTATGTATGCAGTTGGTAAAATTACAAACAGAGCAAAGGAATAATTAACAAAACATTCTGGATGACGTTTACCTCTGGATTGGGGAACAAGGATGTAACTGGAACTGGGGAGGGTGGGCATACTGTCGCCGCCTAAGGCATTGCTAATGTTCATTTTCTTAACTTCTGTAGTTGATGTATTGGCTTCTTATTCTCCTTCAAATTGTAATAAATATTTTAGGTACTCCTTTGGAGGCATCCTACTCTTCAATTTTTTTAAAAAAAGGAAAGAAAAAGAGGCAGAGAGCCCGGCTGGGTGTGGCTCAGCGAGTGAGCATTGACCTAGGATCCAGGAGCTCGGGGTTCGATTCCCAGTCAGGGCACATGCCCGGGTTGCAGGCTCGATCGGTGACTCTCTCATCATTGATATTTCTATCTCTTTCTCTCTTTCCTTTTCCTTTCCTCTCTCTGAAATCAATAAAGATATATTAAAAAAAAAAAAAGAGGCAGAGAAAGAGTAAAATGCCACACAAAAGGAAGTTGATAGATCCCAGAAAAAATTTAAGACTGCACACTAGCTTATCTTTCCAAGAATTAAGAAGCATGTCCCATGATTCTCAACAATTTACTAAATACTAAATCCAAATAAGAAAGAAAAAAAAGCAACTGCTTCTGTCAAAACTCCTTTAAAGCAGTATCCTCTTAAGAATCTTAGAATTAAATGGGAGTATTTGTTTTAACATCTGTATGTATTAATATTTATTTCTGGAAAAACTCTTACAAATTACAAAATGAAAACAACAAATTTCTTCTTGCAGCTTAACATTTATGAAGAGTTTGGTAGGCAAAAATTAAACAATCCAAAGGGTTAAAACATTCACAGAAAAAAATATTAAAGAAATAGCCATTCCTTCATGAAATTTTAGAACACCAGAAACAAGTGGAAAATCCTAAAAGCTTCCAGAAGGGGTAGAAAATAGTTTGCAATCTAAGGATTAAGAATCAGAATCAATCACAACATTGGAAGCTATAAGAAAATGTAGCAATGCCTCTACAATTAAGAAGGAAAATGATTTCCAACCTAGAATTCTATACCCAGCCAAACAAATGTGAGAATATATTCAAATATATGCATTATATACAAGCTAGAAACATGTATCTCTTGTGCAACCTTTTCCAAGGAACTTGGAGGAGTGCTCTACCAAAATGAGTGAATAAACCAAGAAGAAGATGGCATTAGATCTAGGACACAGGAGCTACAACACAGGAGAGAGCCAATAGAAATCCCTAGGATCCTAGGATGACTATAGGATAAGTAGTTCGTGTTGGAGAAAAACTTCAGGAAAATGAAAATGATGGGATATCTTATAGGTCTGAATGACTGGAGAGAAGATTTAAATATTTGGGAGAATTTGAAGATGAACTGGTGCTGCCTGGCTGGCATGGCTCAGCAGTTGAGCATCAACCTATGATCCAGGAGATCACAGTTTGATTCTGGTTGGGTCACATGCCTGGGTTGTGGGCTCAATCCCCAGTCAGGGGCATGCAGGAGGCAGCCAATCAATAGCTCTCATCATTGATGTTTCTATCTCTCTCTCCCTCTCCCTTCTTCTCTCCCTGAAATCAATAAAGATATATTTAAAAAAAAAAAAAAAAAAGATGAACTGGTGCTAAAGACATAAGAAAACAACAACAACAAAAGAAAACCTAAGCAAATGCTGTAGTTAAAAGAAAAAGTATTGATGAGAATATGGAGAAATATATGTAACCCTGCCATAAAAAGAATGAAGTACTGATACATGCTACAACCTCAATGAACCTCAATACATTATGCTAAGCAAAAGAAGCCAGACACAAAAAAGTCATATTGTATGCTTCCATTTATATGAAATATCCAGAATAGGTAAATCTGTAAAGACAGAAAGCATATCGGTAGCTTTAAGGAGCTAGAGTGGGATAGGGTGGGGAGATAGGGAGTGACTGCTTAATGGGTACAGTTTTCTTTTGGGGTAATGAAAATGGAATTAGAGGGAGTGGTTGTATAACATTGTGAATGTACTAAATGCACTGGATTGTGCACTTTAAAGTGGTTAATGTATGAATTTCATTTCAAAAAACAAAAAGTTAAATAAACACACTAACACGACAATTATTTCTAAAAAAATTATAGTTTGTACAGAGAGGGGAAATAAATCATAATTTACTACAGGTTCAGCTCTGCATAGCATTTATGCAGTCATGATAAGTAAACATATAATGTAAAAATACTGATGTAACCAAAACTATGCTATAATTATAATGAATCAGAGGGATGAGCAAAGATTTAATAACAAAATGAGGAAGAGATTAAGGGACAAATTGTTTTAAAGTACATCCAAATTCACAGACACTAAGCATTCATTCCACTCACTTAGGAAAAAATTTGGTATGATCTTCTAATGGGTCATCCCCTTCCACCCAGTTGTTCATACATCCTTCACAGGAAAAACACTGGACGATGTCACCTATACCTAGATATAAGGAACTTCAGTCAGTGCTACTGGCATGTGTATTTCTCAAGTGACACAGGTAATAACACCAGGCCTTTATTAGCAAAACTCTACTTCCATTTCCAATTAGATTTTGTGACAAAGTCACAAGTTGGGTGACCAGTGAAGCAGTCTTCTATACAGGCCCAGAGGTGTGATGAGCAAATAGTCATGGATGCTCCTATGTACCATGCACTTGGATGAACACCCTCTCCCTATCCCATCCTCCTCCTATGGAGCAAGAGATGTGCAAATCAGTGTGGGATTAAAGCTCAATGAAACATGTATCTCTTGGTTTTTTGTCTGTTTTGCTCACCAATTAATTTCATGGACTCAGAAGAGTACCTAGCACTTATTAGACACTCCATTAGTATTTGTTTAGGGACTAAATCACAAAGGATGTATTTGGAGCTCAGGGGAAAAAATATGAGCAAATGTTGCAGCTCTTGTGTAAGTTCATGAAGAATCAAATGGCTCTTACTATGTTATTGCCAGGTTTATTCCACTAGAAGTAGGATCAAGTCTCCTTGTGAGACTCTATTTCTTTGGAAGGAAATTAGCATTTGAATCTACTAAAGCACTAAACTAGAAATGGAACATCCATCATCTTCCTTCCACCCTTGGGACCCTTTAGGCACTGCAAAGCTAGGGCAGAGGAGGACCTCCCTTTGTGTCTGCATGAAAATATGAGGTCCTAGTGCTTGCAAGACTGTAAGAGGGTCAGATGATTAGGATTTGTGGGGAGAGGTGAAATGTTCAAAAGAGAAGAGGGTGAGGACACTGAACAGAGCGTCTTTGAGGGAAGCTGGCAAGAGGAAGACAGAATAGAGAGCATAGGAACACTGCCTTTCCAAATGTTTAAGACTGTGAGCCATTAAGATTTTCTGTACCAGGGAATATTTTTGTTAGATAAAGTGACCACTGTATTCCCCTACTCTGTACTGCTCTGAGATAGTTATATCTACTTGACCTCTCAGTAAAAGATCTTCATGGCCCTCCACTGTAAGTCAGTTTGTGTGTTTGGTCTGAAGGAGGCCGGGCAGCAAGGTACCGAGGAAAGGCACAATATCCTTTCTCTGATCCTCAGACAGAGGGTTAGCTGAAGGAAGCCAACCTACTCTTTGTGGATTACAGAGTAGAACTTCCTGGTGACCAGAAGCTAAAGAGAATACCATGAACTGATGGAAGGTTCTTCATTAAAAGAAGTATTACCTGATTTTCTCTTCCGAGGACAGTGTTAAAGAATGCCTCTCCACACTCCCAGTATCACTCATTCTTCCATAGTAACAGAAACCCCAATTTTTAGCTGGGTACATTGCCACCCAGGAAAAAGATTTAAGGTACCAGCTTCTCTCATAGCTAGGTATGGCCACCTGACTACTAAGTTCTGATTAAAGAGGTAGAAGCAGAAGGGTCATGTGACAGTTTTATTGAGCTTTGCTTTAATGCACTTCACAGATATTACATTTTTTACAAATTGAAGGCAAGACCCTCCATTAGCAAATGGATTATGATTTGCTTACTGTGATAGTTGCTTGACTGCAGTGGTCAGGAACCGAACCCACAGTATCTCCGAGGTCTGCCCCTACTAATGTGTATGTCTTTCATAAAAACAAAGTGGTATGAAGCTAACTTTTGAAAAGTGGAGGATACTTGTAATTGTATTCATTGTTAGTCTAGACCTTAAGGCTTCAAGTTGGAGCTTCTCCACCTAAGGGAGCTGTGGAAAACTGGGAGAGGGTTTCTGACACAGCAAGGAAAAAGGATATGTAAGGAAAGACTAAAAGAGTGGAGATTGTTGAGACTAGATAAATACAAGCCCAGGGTCATAAAGTGTATGCGGGGTTTGAATGAGCAGCAAGGCAGGTGCTTGGCATGAACTACTGACTCACCTGTGTAGAAAAGACCTGCTTTGGCCAGAGCTGCAGGGCCCACAGGGGATGCATGGGGCCACTTCTTAAAAGTGTCCAGTCGTAGTTCTTCATTAGCAAAGATGCTGTCATTGCAATAAGCTTGAATAAAAGGCATATGGTGAGACCAGCAAGTTTTGATATTGCAAGTATCAGTGTTCAAGTTATCACTTCATATTTACAGATAGAATGGTATGGTGCTTGCAGTTGGCTTCAGTATAATTGGAAGAGGGGTTAAAAAGAAGAAAGGGGTTTAGATGAAGCAAGATTGGCCATGTGTTAAATTATCGAAGCAGAGTGGTGGCTATATGGTGAGTTTATACTGTTATCTTATTTCTGTAGATGTTCAATATTTTCTATAATAAAACCTTCTAAAATTATCTCTTCATCATCTAGCATCAGAATAAAATGAATGAAAAAGCTAAAGGAGATACCCCTCCACAATTTAGTGTGACAATTGGAGAAAAACAAATTTTCTTTGTAGCTCCCTTAAAAGCAGGCAGATGTATTTCTTGTTCTTTAGGGTGTTCACTCAATGGAGTGGTCTCCATTAGATTTCCCATCTTGGGTGGGCTCCGGGTTTTGGTTCCTGTGATCTGTGCCCTATAAGGACTTGAAAATTAAACCTACTTGGTTTTGCAAATTTTCTAAAGATGAAAGTTTGCTTCGATGTTCTGCTTAACCCCGGGATTCCTGCCGTCACTTTGTTTTTAGTCTGCTTATGCTTAATGTATTGGAAAAATCTCAGTCTTTTCCTCCAGGGTGTCTTCTTTACTCTCACACTACACAACACCTCTGACACCAGATGTGTGGTGATTTTCCCCCACTAAGCAATTCTCTCCCACTAACCAATTCTCTGACACCAGCTAGGTGCCCTATAATTTAACTGAATTCTGACCCTCTCTACCTGGAGACAGCATCAGCTCCCACAAGTTAAGGGCTCAGTCCTACAAGATTGCCCCCACTTCACTTCATTTACTGCAGTGGTTCATAGAATTTAGAGAAACACTTATGTTTACTAGTCTATTAAAGGCTATGATAAAAGATACAGATGAACAGCTAGATGAAGAGATAGGGTGAGGCCTGGGAGGGCCCTAAGAATGGGAGCTTCCATCCCCATGTAGTTGAGATGTGTTACCCTCCCAGTACGTGGATGTGTTCACCCACCTGGAAGCTCTATGAACCCTGGGCTACTGGGATTTCCATCACTTAGACATGTTAATAATTAACTCCTTTTCCAGCCCCGCTCCCCTCTCTGGGGAATGGGGGGAGGGACTGAAAATTCTAAGCTTCTTATCATGGTTTGGTCTTTCTGGTGACCAGCCCCCATCCAGGAGTCATCCAGGAACCCACCCAGAGTCACCTCACGAGAACAAAAGATGCTCCTAGTGCTCTTATCACTCAGGAAATTGTGAGGGTTTGGGGAGTCCTGTACCAGGAACTGGGGTCAGATTATATATATATATATATATATATATATATATTTTTTTTTTTTTTTTTCTTTTTTCTTCCTATTATCTCACAATTTCTTAACAGACACTGATCCATTTAAGAATGTTTTCAGCCTAGCCAGTTTGGCTCAGTGGTTGGAGTTTTGGCCCACAGACTGAAGGGTCCCGGCCCTGGTCAGGGTGAGTGCAGGAGGAAGCAGGAGGAAACCAGTGGATGTGTCTCTCACCTCAATGTTTCTCTCTCTCTCTCTCCCTCTCCTTCCCTCCCCTCTCCACTCTCTATGAAAAGCAATGGAAAAAATATCCTTGGATGAGGGTTAAAAATATTTTTTTTGTTTAAAAAAAAGAATGTTTTCTAGACCATTTTATCCAGAAAATTTAATCGTTTTTAAGGCACGTGTCAGTCAGGGACCCAACCCTGCCATATTTCCCTATGTTCATTTATGCTTTAAAAAAGCAAACAAAGAAAAACCAACCACAAAAACCTGTCACTCCAGAAAACCAGAAATCTTATGAAAAAATGTTTGTAATGACCATGGCGCAGTGACACAAGGAAGAAAAGGGAAGGGTCAACAAGCATGAGGACAAAGAGAACAAAAGAGAGAGAAACAAGCAGCGTGTCCGGGACGCGTCTGGGCGCTCACCTGATGCCACAGGTAAGTCTCTCTTGACCCAGGAATTCACAAAATGTTCTCCCTGAAGAAAGTCAGAATTTTTGGCTTTGACTTAGAGCATACACGTATCTATGAATAAAAGTTGAAAGAACTTCCCCCACCCCCAAGTGAAGAGTTTCATTGGATTGAGCGGCAGGGTTGGAGACGGCTCTTTAAACTTTTGTTTCTATTAATGTTGGAATTTTTTCTGCAGTGCTACCTAACAGGAACCCTTCTGCGGTGACTGCTTCCAGAGATCTAGCTCCAAAGCTGATTTCCATGTGGATACCACAGGTGCACTTTGACTAGAGAAGAAGGATGAGATAAAGGAAGGAAGCTGGAGCCAGAAGGACACTAGGTATTGAGCAACTGACCCTTCTCTGATAACTGCACCTGATTTCTTTCTCCCCCACTTTCAGGTCAAGGTCTCTCTGCAGGGTTCACATCTTCTGAGTCATGTTAGCCAATAAATTTCCTTTTTGCTTAAGCCAATTTGGGTTGGGTTTTCCATGACCTGCCACTAGGGAGTCCTTACTAATATAATAGTTATAGAGTAACCAGTCAGAAGACAGTAATTCTGAGGCCCTCTGAGGATGATGGTGACATGGTCCCAATACCTTACACAGACATTCAGATGGGGACGGCCAAGGGAGGTAGGGGAAGTGACCTCAATCAAAGAAGACAAGACTATGAGGAAGGCTGACAGACCAATCAAAAGCCAGCCCTGGAAAAAAGACTTTTAAGGGCTCTAGTTTAGCAAGAGAATGGGATTTTCTTCACTCTGCCAGATGAGTAGGGGTAGGAAAGGAGGGAACAAGAAAGAAGTAGACTCCATGACCCCGTCCCCCCAAAAGCTCACCCCCTTCTAATTCAGATATTATTAGGTAGTCAAAAGTCAACTTGAGAAAAACAATGCTATTGTGCATTACCGTGACACCAACAAATCCATTGTAGCTTTGAATGTACTGGGCAATTTCTTCTGAGGATTTCTTACTTTGAAGAAATTCACATCTATAATCAATAAACAATTAAAATTTACCCCAATACTGTGATAGAGATGTCCTATATCTCTATTACTGCGGTGATGGTTACACAATGAACATTTGTTAAAACTTACTGAATTGTACACTTAAAAATGGTGAATTTTATTCAACTTCAAATAAAACTCTCAAAAAACTAACCCCAAAACTTAAGAGAATCATCATTGTTCTCATATAATTATTCTTTATTTCTATTGGTGACAGCATGAATAGTTTAAAATTAAATCTTCAGATTATCTTTTCTTTTGAAACAAAATGTATAATACAAAGAGACCGATTTACAGTAATGTATAGGCTAGAGTTTTTGTTTGTTTGTTAAATAAAACTATGGTGAATAAATCTAATTCCTGTGGTTATGTGAAAGTTACTGGTAATAAGGGGAACTATGTAAAATAATACATTTCATCTACTGAACAAAACACATTGCCACTCCTTAAAAAACAAAGGAAATTAATAAATTTTGAATTTTTATAAAAGACCACATTAAACACCATTTAAAAATCATATTTCTTTCCACAAAAGAAAAGCAATTTTTAAATTAACTTGAAAATAAAATTCCTCTAATCAAATTTAAGGTTTCTTTCTAGTGGTGGTGTAGTAACTAGTGGGCTGGGAATTGGGCCAGAATGTTAGCCCCAGTTCTGTCACTAAGGGGGCTGTGTCCAATCTTGCCACTGTTCTCTTGTAATTACTTTAGAAAATGAACTCCATTCGAGACCATATAGAGCCACCATTTTCTGGGCAGCCAGGTGTAGAGGAGGGGACTGTTCCATGGCCAGACTAGTGTCTGTCCTGCAAGCTGGATCCAGGCCAGAA
This sequence comes from Miniopterus natalensis, assembly GCF_054644295.1. Classification (NCBI taxonomy): domain Eukaryota; kingdom Metazoa; phylum Chordata; class Mammalia; order Chiroptera; family Miniopteridae; genus Miniopterus; species Miniopterus natalensis. Next base: position 35,312,985 of record NC_142083.1, on the reverse strand, counting down.
CAGACGGTGCTTTCCACAGACCTTCCTCAGAGATTCTCTGATCATAACTGATGTTCACCCTAACATAAATCAGCACCCCTGTAACATGCTGGTATCTGGAACAGGTTGTTGTCCTGACCTGGTCAAGCATGTGAAGTAGTTTTCATACGGGGTAGCATTCACATATTAGTATCTGTGACTACAGCCCTCTTTTACCACCTATATAATTCTCTAGCACCTGCCAAGTGGCATGGGGACCTATTTTGCCTTGCTGCTGCCCACGGCATGCCTCATATGTAAGTTTCCCTTAATAAACTCTATTAATTACCACACTGGAGCGACCACCCTCTTTCTTCCATCTTCCCCTGCCCTCCACTGATGGAGGCAGATGTTCAGTCTCTGGGCTTTTCCCTGGGTCTGTGTGCACTATCAGAGGGTCCCCAGTTTGTAGGTGTACAAGTCCTCCCAGGGATTGCCTTAAGTCTGCACATAACCTTCCTAGAACATGATGGGTGGGGTTGTGCTCTGCCCACGTGCTTAGTATGGATTGAGGAGGCACTCAATACATGGTACTTTTTTCAAAAACTACAATAAAATCAACTTACATTTGTTGAGTACTACTCTTTAAAAAGTGTAAGAGTACTCAGACATTTTGAATGTAGTTTATAAAAGAAGCAACAAAGCCAGTCTATAAAATTGAAGTCCAAGCAGCTAAGGACAGAGCAATCAATGAGAAACTTGGGGATTCTTAGTTCTAATTCCAGCTCTGAAATTTACTGGCTGACCATGTGCTAATGATGGCAAACAGAGGAAACGTGGAACAGTTGGTCATCTTCACATAATACATAATAGTTTGTACAAGGCGTTTGCTCCCTAGAACTTTATAATCCTTACAACCCTACAAGCTATGTATTACCACCTGCACTTTCACATATGAGACTCAGAGTTACTTGTCTAAGGTCTGGTAGTTAGGAAGCAGCTCTGCATATCTCTTAAGCTTCTGCACTCTGTCCTGCCTTTCTTTGAATCAGCAGGCCTTCCCTTTCTGACTCTGGTACTGGGCTGATATCTTCTCTCCTATGCTTCTTACCTTTCCCTCAGCCCTATGTCAGAGAAGGTACACCAGAGCCACTCCAGACAGGATGTGCCACTCTAGTTGGTACTAGTCACATGATGGTCTATGTGAATGGTGTCACTGGGAGTTGTCCAGTATATAACCCAATGACACTAAGCATGGTGGCCCGGAGTATAAGTGAAGCCTGAACTGAGCCCAGAGCTGAGACAGGTCCCCAAGAGCCATGAATACTGAGCCAGGGCTGACACTCATCTGGTACATATCCGTATGGTACATGTCAACACTGAGTATGATTGGTTGGGTCCATTCTGATTGGTCAAGGAGCCAGAGTGACAGTCAAAATATTTAGCAATCTGGCTTCAAGCATCCCTACGATTGTCTCATCTGCTTGTCAGGAAGAGCTTTCCTCTCCCTTCCTCCCTCCCCATCTCTCTCTCTCTACCTCTTTCTCCTCTCCTCCTTTGTTCCCTTCCTCCCTCTCACCCCTGTCACTTTTTCTTTTCAACCTGAAAAATAATTCACATTTGTTTCCAAAATTTAAACAAAACAGAAGTGAACAAAGTAAAATATGAAAATTCCTCTCCACTCCATCTCTTGACAAACCCAGATTGATCTATTGTTTGGTTCATATCTTTTCATAACTTTTTCTATATATTTTCAAATACATCTGTATATAAGTTGAGTGGCTTTATACATTTTTAAGGGCTTACACTACACATATTATTTTGCATATTGCTTTTTTTGCTTAATATATCATAGACATCCTTCCATTTTTGTGAGCATGGCTATCCATGTGCAAGATGACTTATAAACATAGATAACTACCCAGTTATTTTGTGGTTGGCCTATGATCCAACGAATAACTTCTTTGCATGTAGTAGGTGTGTGACAAATAGTTGTTAGAGAAATAGAATATAAGCCTGATCACATTTCTGGACAAGTACTAGGTTATAGGAAATATAGGAAGTAGAAAAACACATTAAATGACCCCATAGAAACAGATTCAGCTAAACCTAGAGTGTAGGGAATTTTACAGGACAGATTACATGGTTTCTTTAATGAGTAAATGACAAGAAAAAGAGGAAATCTATAAATTAAAAATCTTAAGAGACATATCAATTAAGTGTAATATGTAGACTTCGGATTCTCATTCAAATTAACCAACAGTAAAGAGGGAGAGAGAGATGGGGGACAATGAACAATGACTCAGATATTTGATGATATGTATTGAGAAATTATTGTTAATCCTTTTTGAGATAATGATATTGTGGTTTTGTTTCTTAAATATATTTTAGTATGTAACTCAAAAATATAAGAATATCAACAAATGACATTGTATGATGTCTGGGGTGGACTTCAATATAATATGGCTATTATTATTATTACTTCTGGGAAAAGATGGGTGAGAAATGGGTAAGAGAAGACTTGGCCATGTGTTAATAAATGTTTATTATACTATTCTCTCTACCTTTGAAATTTTCCACAGTGGAAGTTTAAAAAATTGTAAAGAGAATGAATATGTATTTGGTAGATACAAAGTCATGTAGAGAATGAATATGTATTTGGTAGATACAAAGTCATGTAGAAAATACTAGTAAGTATAGCATTAAAAATAATTAATTTCTTTTCTAAGCAGGGAACTAAAGACCATTGCAACATTCCAAACTGTGACTTCTTAAAATATATATTTTTTAATGTATCTTTATTGTTGAAAGAATTACAGATGACCCCTTTCTTTCCCCATTCACCCCTTAAAATAAGACATTTTTGTTTGGTATGTGATCAGCAGTACGTGAAACCATTTGTGATAAAGTCTTAACTATTGTTTCACTTTCTGACCTCCTTTATATGCCATTTTACATCATCCCTATGTGAATTATTCTTATTTATCAATTAGGGAAGATCCTGAAACTTCTACTTGGCAAAACATGTCTTAGTATTTAGGATAATAAAACAACATTTAAGAAATTAATTTATAGTTACATGATTCAAAACTTTCATGATGTGATCAGGCCTTTCTTGCTTGAGTGAATGTTTGAATAGATTCCGGAATGTTCCAGGTTTGAATAGGAAAAAGCTCAAAACCGAAGATGCTGCTCGAGGAGGCCAACTCTTGCCTTTAGTTTTGTTTCATTTAAAAAAGTGAGAGAGAGAGAGAGAGAGAGAGAGAGAGAGAGGATAGGGGGGATTTATCTACTTACTTGGGGAACAACTTCGCATGTTCCTTCCAAGGATCATCTCCTTCCTCCCAATTTCCTAGACATCCTCCACAGGAAAAACACTGCACAGTGTCCCGTTTCCCTGTGCGTAAAGGAAAACATTTAGATTGCCCAGCAGTGGCACCATGGGTAAGTCCAGAAAGTGCGTGTCTGTGAGTTGACTGCTCTGTGCATGAGTGAGACTTGCTCCGACATGTCTGTCCACTCACTGTCATCTAGTTGAATCTCCATCCACAGCCCCACTTCCCTAAAAGACCATTTTCTAAGCCTAGGACCTACCCCTCAGCCAAGGCCTTACTCGACTTATAGAACTCTAACCTGTTTAATCAATATGCCCGCCAGGTGTTCCCAGAGCTGGTGTTTTGCTATTTGAGCTCTCACAGCTGAAGTAGTGGGGAAGCAGAGGAACCCCAGAACTCCTGAGGTAAAGCACAGTTAGAAAAGCTAAGTTGTAGCTTTGCAATGAAATTTCTGTGCACACTTAGACATGTTTTTAAACTCTTTGAGCCTCAATCAACTCAAGTGTGAAATGGAGGGAAGGGGCCAGTTTGTTGGATTAGAATTAGTGCTTAATCCGAGTCTAGCATCAAGTAGGTGCTCAGTAAACAATAGCTGTTATTGTTATTATCATTCTCATGCACATCCGTCACAACATTTATGGCATGCCTAGGACAATTCAAACTGCAGTTTTCTTAAATGCAGTTTGCCCTGTACATTAGAGTTAGCCCTAAGAGTAAAACCAACCAAGGCCCGGCCAGGCATGGCTGAGCAGTTGAGAATCGACCTAGGATCCAGGAGACTTTGGTTCCCAGTCAGGTCACATGCCTGGGTTGCGGGCTCAATCCCCAGTTGGGGGTGTGCAGGAGGGAGCCAATCATTGATGTTTCTATCTCTCTCTCCCTCCCTCTTCTTCTCCCTCCCTCTCTCTGAAGTCAATAAAGATATATTTAAAATAAAAGAACCAAAGGAAGATCTGCAGCAAAAGTAAGATAGGGGAGGAGACTGGGGTCCAGCTCGCTGACCTCATGATTTATTTTAAGGACCTTAAGAATGTTGTCGGTATTGTCTAAAGTTTGAATGTAAGGAAAAGTAACTAATTATTTATATATATATATATATACACACACACACACATATAATATGCTGTATGAAACAAAGCAGATGTAAAATTACTGCAGTTGAATTTTAATAAAGTAGACCTTATAGCTAATACATTTAACAAGTGAGGAAAGATTCACAGAATATTGCAACTGAAATATGGAACCTAAACTTAAAACTCCAGAGAAATAGTTACAAAAATGACTTCAGATTACCTGTGAAGACAAAGCCAGCAGCTGAGAGCCCCCTTGGGGATGTCCTGTGGACATAAAATGGCCAATCTTTGAAGGATTCAAGCCTGGCCGTCTCTTCTTGGTACTTGGCTTTGCCTCCTCTCAGCTTGTTCTCTGGGTTCTTAACTCTTACGTCATACTTGGCAATGTTGCCAACATCTTTGCCCAAAAGGAACTCACAATGTGGACGAAACTTCTTGTGGTCCTCTATGGGGGATCTCTGGAGGCTAGTACCAAACAGGATTAAGCTACAGCAGAAGCACTGCACCCCAGCTTTTACGCCAGTAAAATAAAACCCAGCCGCTGCCATCTCCTGGGGTGTCCATGAGCTATAGGGGTCATAGGCCACAAAACTCTGTAACCTTTTTGCTTCACTGCGCATTTCTGAGTTAAAGCCTTTCTGCATTTTTTTTCGTTCTTCCTGTTCCTCTTTTTCCATTTCCTTTACAAAGTGAACCGCGTCAATGCCTAGAAGAGCAGACAGCTCTGGGAGGAGGGCTTCCTCATGCTGGGAAATCCTCTCCTCGTCAGCCTCCTCCTGAGAGGCCATTTTCTGAGAAGGAAAAGAAAAGCAGGTTAATAGACATTTCCACTAGTTGGACTAGTCCTGAGATTTTCTTCAACCCCTCTGTTTTTACTGTGTCATTTCTTCTGAATGACACCAATCTCCTGTGCATCATTGTAATGCAGATGATCACGGCCAGGAGGTTCACACTGGATCTGGACAGTCCAAAGAAAAACTGGGGAGCCCAAGGAGAATGAGGCATATCTTCATTCAGCTGATGGCGGGGCTGAACATACACGAGAAACAAACCATCTTCTCCCAGTGGTGGCCAGCTGGGCATACATGGGGGACAAACCATTCTCCTGGGGACAAACAGCACCCCGGAAGGTCCCCAGCCAGTTTTATAGTAACCAGAACAATAGTCAGTTAACATGACATCTGTTACAACTGTGCTATATCATGTTTACATAACTGAGGCCTTCTGCTGGCAGGTGGCAAGAGAGCCTAAGTGTTTTCACTTTCCCCACAATCTTTCAGCCTGAGTCAGAGCAAATATGCTAGTAGGTCAGCTACAGTCCCTCTCACTTCATCCTGCCCGCCCACCAGTAAGGTCGCATGTGCCATCCAAGGGGCTGGAGGCCCTCTTATCACAGCATCAATCATCACTTATGTCAAAGGCATAAAATAGAGGACACCTTAGTGTAGTCATAGAAGAGGTTCAGAGATGCTTGCCTGTGTCCTCAACACTTCAGGAGCCTCAGGGGTATTCCGTGTAACACCCCAGGTAGAATTAGATGGCTCCACTTTGCAAGCTGTGTGTTATGTGCCCCTGCCTTTTCCAGCTCAGCTGATTTGCAGTTTGCTCATCTACCCATAGTTCTGCAAAAGTGGCAGCGAACAGGTCTTGATTAAGACCAAGCACGCCCTTCACTTCACAGTACCTGAGGCAAGGAAAAGCACTCATGTGTCAGTAATGCCTTAAGTCTGTTTCAGCATTTTCCTCTCTGTACCAGTCCACAGGGTTGCTTAGCTTTTTGATTGATTAGCTCCTTTGTTTCAATTCTCTTCCTGCACTGTCCCTGTAGAGCCTCTTTAGTGGTTACCTATCAGATGAGGGTCTCATTCTGACCAGAAGAAATACCTGCCCACCTCTCCTTTGTCCTCAGGTTTCTTCCCCTCAGACAAGGAACCCGCCAAAGCTTGGTGGTCTTGACAGCCTAAGGCTCTTAGTTACTTTCATTTTCACCAAAGCAGCCAAAACCAGCGGAAGCACAGTATTCTTGGCTGACTTCACCTCTATCTGAATTTCTGTTTTAATTCACTTAGTTATTTCCGCTGGCTCTGGATTGACTATCTTTAAATTCCACTGCTGTGCTTTCCCTCCTATCAGTAGTTACAGTACTTGAATGAATGAATTCAAACCAGGGATTCCTCACCAGCCAAAACTGTTTCTATTAGCCCATCCGCAGTGCTGTCTTCAGCAATTACACAGGGTTGGGAAAGTGAGAAAACTCTCAGGCCTCTGCATAGAATACTTACATAAGACTTCAATAGAGGTAAAGAATAAAATACAAAAATAAAAATGAAAAACAGGCAAACATCAGAGGGGGCTCAGATTCCAGGCCCAGTTCCCCGGAGGCAACCAATCCATGTGTGTCTCTCACATCGCTGTTTCTCTCTCTCCCCCTTCCACTTTCTCTGAAAAAGCACTGGGGGGGGGGGGGGGGGGGATCCTTGGGTGGGGATTAAAAAACAAAACAAAACATAAAAAAAAAGCTGGTACAGGCTGCCCTGCTCTGCCTCAGACCCCCACACAAGGCTGCATTGTTTACTACTTAGCACATTCTGCTCAGATTTGGCCCAGAGACAGCACCATGGCCCCAGGCCTCCCCAGAGATAAATAAGCACAGGGTTGCAACAGACCAGTCAGGATCAATTTTCCTGGTTTGGTGGTCAGTTTTACTAATCAGGAGGCCATTTCTGGGGAGGAGAGATCTCTAAGGCCCTCTCCATATTTCATGTCCTTTGACAAGAGCTATGAGTGACAGCAGAGGTAACGATGTTGTTGACCTAAAATTTAAACCGGTCTGGGTGACTATAGTACCTGTCCTCTTGCCTCCAGAGAAACAAAAATAAGAGAATGAGAGGGCCATAACTTCCGGTGTGGGAGTAAAGCACCTTTGCCAGAGATAGTAATTTACTTACCTAGAGGTTTATCCAGAGTCCCAGGCAAATGGAAGGAGAATGAGTGGCCTGAGTACAAATGCTCTGTTTGTCCTTCGATGGGAAGCAATGAGAAAATATTTGAGGAACTAAAACTGAAAACAAATTGCAGTTCACTGAGAAATTTCCAGTAAATGCCCTAAGGTATTCAGTAAAAAAAGCTTAGTCAGACCCCAAAAGGAATGAAAAAACCTTCCACGTCCCACAACAGGAAGTGTTTTATTCTAAACAGTTAAGATTGGTTAGTGCTCACCGTGCTAGTGTAAGTCTTATTTCTTTGATGGTGATAGTTTCTATCTTTCTGGTATCTTTTAGGATTTTCTCTTTTATCCTTGGGGTTATAAAATTTCAAAATGTTGTATGTAGGTCTGGGTCTTCCTACACTCATTGTACTGGGCACTCAGTGGGCCTTTTCAATCTGGACATGTGTGTGTCCCACCAGCCCTAGGCCATTATCTTCTGATTTTCTTTGATGATTTCCTACTGTCTGCTATTCTCTCTTTTTTTCTTAACCTTCACCAGAGAATATATTTTTTATTTTATTTTTATACTTTATCTTCACCCAAGGATATTTTTTCCATTGCTTTTCAGAGAGGGTGGAAGGGAGAGAGAGAGAGAGAGAGGGAAACATCAGTGTGAGAGAGAGAGGCAGGGAGAGAAACATCAGTGTGAGAGAGAGAGGGAGAGAGGGAAACATCAGAGTGAGAAAGAGGCGGGGAGAAACATCAGTGTGAGAGAGAGAAGGAGGGAGAGAAACATCAATCTGAGAGAGGGAGAGAGGGAGAGAAACATCAGTGTGAGAGAGAGAGAGAGGGAGAGAAACATCAATGTGAGAGAGGTGAGAGATGGAGAGAAACTTCTATGTGAGAGAGACACATCGATTGGTTGCCTCCCACATGTGCCCTGGGACAAGCCTGCAACTGAGTTACACGCCCTTAGCCGGGATCAAACCCAGGACCCTTCAGTGCACGGGCCGACGCTGTAACCACAGCCAAATCAGCTAGGGCTCGAGGATATATTTTTATTGATTTTAGAGAAAGAGGAAGGAAGAGAGGGATCTTAGTGCTTTTGCTCTACTTTCTGGGAGCTTTTCTCTCCATTATCTTCCAACCCTCCAATAGTAATTCTTAATTTCAACAATTATAGTTTTAATTTCTCACAGCTCTTTCTTGTTCTCTGTTCTTTATTTTCATGACATCTTATTTTTTTTAACCAACAAAATCTTTCTGAATCTCTCCCCCATGACACTGTCAAATGACCAAAACAAGTTAAAAAGGAGTTCCCTGTCCTAATTCATGGAAGAACAGCCCATGGATTGGCGGAGGCAGGGCCTCCCTCACAGCAGTGGAGCACTGTTCCCCAGGGATCTGGGGCAAGAGCAAGTTTTATAGAGAAGAGGCAACGGGAAACAGAGCAGGACAGGCTCAGGGAGCAGGTATTTCCTTATAGGTCCACAGTCCCATTTCCCACGGGAAGGTAGACTAGCTAAAGCTAAGTTGGAGGATCGTGATTGGTGTATGTTAGGTCTCCATGACAGGTGTGTCCCCTAAGTGCAGGCTGACTCAGGTTTAGATTTGTCACTTGGGCCAGGCCACTAGGGTGGCTACCATTTTGTGGGTCCTGGACTGATAAACAAATTAACTTTATTCATACTAAGGTTTAGTTCATCTGTCTCCTAAATTATCTGTTTTCTCCAAGGCTATTACCATTTACCTTGGTGTTCATTTTTCACATTTCCAGCCATCCTCAAATGTACACTGATTCTCAGTTTTCAATTTATGTTTAAGAAGTAGAACATTTAAAACCTGATTGGTCAGAATTATGGTTAAAAATCTAACTAAAAACCACATAACTGTGACTTGAACCTAAAGCCCTTTACTTTCTGGAGGCCAGATCGAGGAGCCAGGATTTACCCTGGAAAAGCCCTAAATGTCAGAGGAACACCTTAGAAAATTATTTTAAGTTACCTGAAAAGACAGAGCTCGTAGCTGAGAGTACACTTGGGCATAAAATGACCAGTTCTTGAAGGATTCTTTGTTTGGGGTGCCAGCGCCCACACTAGCTCCTCTAAGTCAGCTGAAAGTTTATTCAAAATTTAAAAAAATAATCATCTCTTTTTTTTTGCCTCAGGTTTAAAACCTGTCTATCAAATAAGCTGATCATGGCGTAAAGGGAGCCAACTGTCTGGAGCACAGATTAGTCCCTCGATTTCCAGGGGCCAACTGGGTGGGTGAAAATGTTCTCTCGACTGTGCTGGTCCTCACATGGGTGTATACATCAAGCCACCCACTAAAAATGGGAGCACTTTATTGTTTGCTAATTAAAACTCAGTTTGATTTTTGAAAAATTCTAAGTATACATACAAATCCACTAATGTTTAAAGAGAATCTAAAAAAATGAAAAACAATTCTGTGTTTGGGGTTTGTTTTCTGTAGTTACCTGAGTTAATTTTTTCAAGTTCAGTAGAATTCTTTTACCAGGATGTTTTTAAGTTACCTATGTACGTCTATAACAGAGGCAGTGGTTTTCATACGTTAGCATTTATCACAATCAACTGGAGGCTTTGTTAAAACACAGATTGGTAGGCTCACCCCAGAATTTCTGATTCAATAGGTCTGATAGGACCAAGAATTTGCATTTCTAACTTGTTCCCAGGTGATGCTGATGCTCTAGTCCAGACACAATCTTTAGAATCACTGATTATAGAGATCCTTAAAAGATCCCACTTCCTCCAGACTCCATTCTTTTCTCCTTTTTACCCACCCCAAAGAGTCAATTCTTAATACTGAACATCTAAATTGAATTATCCCCAAAGAAGGATATATCCTAGGAACGCCTGACACGTGAAAATTAAGATTATCTGCCCTGATGATAAGGAATAGAGAAGAGATGGGTTGTAAACTGGTGGCCTGAGATGTTTTATTTAGCCTGTGTGGTTTTTAAGCTAGATACCAACATTTAAAACAGGAGAATTAGCCCAGATGATGTGGCTCAGTGGTTCAGCATAGACCCATACACCAAGAGGTTGCTGGTTGAGTTCCCAGTCAGGACATAGTTTGGGCTCAATCTCCCATGAGGGGCATGCAGTAGGCAGCCGATGGATGATGTTTTTCTCTCTCCCTCTCCATCTCCCTCTCTCTCCTTAAAAAAAAAAAAAAAAAAAAATCAATAAAAAATATATTTCTTTTAAAAAACAAGATAATTCACTTAAAAATCCAGTTTTTCAGTTTATTTTTAAATATCAAAATACCTTTAAAAAACTTTTTAAAAAAAACTATGTAACAAATACACATGTATAAAATTCAAAAGGTACAAAAAGATGATAGTGAAAACTACGTCTCTTTTCTACCCCTGAGCCCAGCATCTAGAGGCTGCCTGTCTCAGACGGAACAAGTGCTTTCCAGATGCCAGCACTGAATGTGCACCCAAGGCCATCTCACAGCTCCTCTTCTGCATTCCCATAGCACTTGGCATATGACTCGCACTTTCACACTGAATTCTTTATAGGTGTCCCTTCTAGGGGGGAGCATTCCAGATCCATGACGTTAGGGTTTGTCTTTTTTTTGGTGTCTACATCCTATGGCCTAGGGTCCTGTCAGATAGAGAGCAGATGTACAGGTTTGCTGAGTGAATTAATAAATGAACAAACTGTGTATTATTGTCAGGGCCCTGGCCTGAGGTGTGACTCAAATTGCAACTTAATCAGGTGAAATCAAGAATTTAAATCCTATGAGGACCTCATCAGAGCACCCAGTCCACCTTGTAATAGGCCTCCCCAGAACAGAATTAGAAAACATGGAAAGAAAATAATGAATCTTCTGTTCTTTTATTTTTATTATTTCAAAGAGAGAGGAAGGCAAAGGGGGGGGGGGTGGAGAGAGAAACATCAATGATGAGTCATTGATTGGCTGCCTCCTGCATGCCCCCTGCTGGGGATCGAGCCCAAAGCCTGGGCATGTGCCCTGACCAGGAATTAAACTGGGATCTCCTGGATAATAGGTTGATGCTCAACCTCTGAGCCACGCTGGCTGGGCGAATCTTCTATTCTTAAAGAACAGAACACTCCTAGGGCTGCTATCCAGAAGTGTGAAAATCTCCCATGCCCTTTTATTCCTTACTATAGGCCCTGCGGACTCCAACTTCTTGCCTTTTCTCCTAAACTCTGACACCCACTAAAGGCCTGCAATTCTACCACCCCACTTCCCAGGACTGGCTGTGCCCTTTCTTTCTCACCACTTGAAATTATGTCATGTTATGAATTTGTCAGTTGTTACAGAAATACAGACAGCTGAACATAGATGGAACATGAGGAAGTTACGAAGTATTGAGAAATCTTAGAAAACATTTATGGTTCTTCTTTCCTACTGCTGTCCTGGGAAGAAGTCCTGCTGTCTGCTCACTGTTTTGAAATATGTTAATGTTTTGATTATGACATTCCTTCAGGTATACAGTGGGTCATGCATGGTCCTTAAGTATAGGGTGTACCAAAAAAATGTATACACACTTTAACAGCTGATTACTCACTTAATTTTGAAAATGAAATTTATGCTGATAAACACTAACTTTATAATCATTCAAAGTGTGTATAACATTTTTGGGGACACCTTGTACAAGACTTACATGTTTTTAATCTAATCACATTTCTTCCGCCTCTTGGAGGACAAGGAGACTGTTCCAAGACGAGATGGCTGCATGACCTACCTATTGGCCCGGGACCAGGAAAGGGAGATTGCTTCCCACTAACCCAACCTGGAGACTGTCTGATCATAACTGACATTCCTTCTGACATAAACCAGTCCTCCTCCCCTGCCTCCCACTACATGCTGGTTCCTGGAACAGGCCATTGTCCTGACCTGGCCAGGCCTGTACAGCATTGCCCCAAACCTAGAACTAGCCACGTACCGGTTCTGGTGACTGTTCTGCCTGGTTGTATGTGATCTTTTGGCACCTTCTAAGCAGCACAGGCCATTTTGTCTTGCAGCTGCTCAAGACACACCTAGTATATAAGTTTCCCTTCATAAACTCTACTAATTACCAGCTTGGGGTGGCCAGTCTCTTTCTTTGGTCTTTCCCTGTCCTCACTTATGATAAGAGGTAGATTTTTCAGTCCAGGGACCTTTCTGAGTCTGTATGTACTAAGCCTTCAAATAGTACCATCACCTTACTTTGTATATAGTTATTCTCAAGGGCAAGAGTCACAACAATATAGAAACAGTGCACATATTGCCACATATAGGTGGAAAATGCAGTGCTTAAACCATGACCCAAATAAATGAAGAGGAAATTTATCACAGTTCCCATCTAACCTCCAGCTCCACACTTCACTACCTTTCTTGATGAACAGGACAGCTAATGTGTTATTATTCAGGCTCTCAACTAACAGCTAACATTAGCTACATTATTTTCATTTGCTTCACCACAACTTCCTAGGATTCCATAAATATTATTATTTTTGAATAGTTTATTTGTTTATATGGCTCAAAAACTTAAACTATATAAAAATATTATAAAATAGTTCTCACTCTCAACCCTGTGTTCATCCACTCTTCTACACCCCACCCCAGGCAACCACTTTTATTATTCCCTGTGTATTCTCCCAGTGTTTTGTGTGTTTTTTTAATATATCTTTATTGATTTCAGAGAGAGGAAGGGAGAGGGAGAGAGAGATATAGAAACATCAATGATGAGAGAGTCATTGATTGGCTGCCTCCTGCCTCGACTGGGAATCGAGCCTGCAGCTTGGGCATGTGCCCTGACCAGGAATCGAACCTCAATCTCATGGATTCTAGGTTGATGCTCAACCACTGAGCCACGCCCGACCAGTGTTTCATTTTTAAGACAGATTTATTGAGCTATATTTCACATACCATACAATTTACCAATTTAAAGTATAGTTCAGTGTTTTTTAGCATTTCACAAAATTAAAAAACCATTATCACAATCAATTTTATTTTTATTTATTTATTTTTGTTAATCCTCACCTAAGGATATTTTTTCCATTGATTTTTAGAGAGCATGGAAGGGAGGGAGGGGAGAGAGAGAGAAAGAGAAACATCAGTGTGAGGCCACATTGATTGGTTGCCTCCTGCATGTGCAGGATCAAACTGGTAACCTAGGTACGTGCTGTTGACTGGAAATAGAACCCTCCACTCTTCGGTGCGCTGGCCCAGGCTCTAAACACTGAACTGCACTGGCCAGGGCTGAACAGTAGTATATTCTGAAGGATGTACTTCAGGTGAAGGAAAACAATCTTAAACAGATCTGAGATGTAAGAAGAGATGAAGAGCCACAAAAGTGGTAAATGATTAAATCTTAATAAACAGTGACTAATTAAAACAAGTACAGTGGTACCTTGGTTTTTTAATGTAATCCGCTCTGGAAGGCCGCTCAAGTTCTGAAAAGTTGGAAAACCGAGGGATCCACAGCCGACAGCTGGGCCTCAGGATCTTGCCCTCAGTGGAAGCCACGTGGCATGTTCGACTTCCGAGGTGGGTTCAAAAACCAAAGCATTTACTTCTGGGTTTACAGCGTTCGTAACCAGAAATGTTCGTCAATGGAGATGTTTGAAAACTGAGGTAACCCTGTATTAATTTCTTGTGAAACAGAAAAAAAAGAAATATACAACAATAAAAATATAAAAGTCAGGAGGGAGGTAAATGAGGTTAAACGTATTATCTAGGGCAGGGTAAAGGTACACACTCACTTTGGATTTGATGTTATGTATGAGTATTGGACAAACTCCCAATGCCTCCTCAGATTCCCTGGGCCATTACTTCTTTCCAAGGTGTTGCTGGCCTCCTACTCCACACTGCTGCTGCCTTGGCCCAGCTTCCTGAGCTGGCTGGCTTCCAAACTGAAGTACACTAAGCCTATCTGATCTGAGTTGCCCCTCGGCCTTCTAGCATTGGCTGCAATTACACACCACTGAGCATGAGACCTGGCTTCCTGAGCAGTTACCTAAGGACTAGATGACACAGCCATGTGTCACCTTAGCCAATGGGAAATGTAAGATGGAAGAAGTTAGGAAACTACGATGCCCCTCCCGCCCTTCAGTGGACTGCTCAGAGGGGCAGTTTCTTCTTATAAACCTTCCGGAGAAGTCCCACACTCTATGTGAACACACTTGCTGGGACATTCCTATGAGTCTTCACCCCCTGTCACCAATCCTGGCAACTGTGGTAACACATTGCATCAGTTTCTTCCTTACCTCATTCCTTTCCCTTCTCTACCCTACCCTCACTTTCAGGCACCTCTCAAATAAAGGAACAATAACTACATCTTTGCCTCAGATTCTACTTTCTAGAGGACCCAAGTTTAGAAATTATGCAGAACAAGACGGCAGCGTAGGTAACAGCTGTACCCACCACCTCCCACAACCACATCAAAATTACAACCACAGTACAGAACCACTATCACTCAGAGCCTCCTGAAATCTGGCTGCACAGAAGCCCCACAACCAGGGAACTGAAGAAGCATCGAGGCGGTAGGAGGGGCGGAGACGCGGGCGGGGCGGGGCTGAATCCCAGAGATTCACCACCGGCCCACACCTGGTGCTGCATTTTAAACCCAGGAGGGAATCTCAGCGGTGGAGGTTTCCCGGAGGAGCGAGGGGTCCCAGCCTCACAGCAGGCCCCCAGCCCAGGGCTCCGGGGCCAGCAAGAGATGTCCCCACAACTCCGGGCTGTGTAACCAGCTGGGACTATCCCTGAGGGTCGCATCCGGAAAGGACCTGGGACACTTGGGGAGCAACTAACCTGCCTGGAATCCGGGCGAGAGGTGGAGGGGCGGCTTCCTCCCAGGCAGAAGGGCTGGCGGAGGCCATGGCTCCTGTGGCGAGTCCTCCCCGCACACAGCCGGCAGGCTGGCGCCTTATTTGAATCGCCAGCACCTGACTCACGCCTTTGGCCCCGCCCCTCCCCACCTGCGGCTCATCCGGGCCATTTCCAGGGGCTTTTCTATGCAAGTAGCCTCTCAAGCCTTATGCTTAGGACTTTCCTAAAATCTCTCACACAAGCAGCAGCGGGCCCCATATGGCTTGATAAGCGGCCCCAGACGTGGCACTAGTGGCAGCCTGCATTGGCTCATGGCTTGGTCTCTCCTGGACACCTCCAAGCCCAGCACAAGTAGCAGCCAACTACGGTTTGCTGAGTCGCTCATGCTGGGTGGCCCTGGGCAAGGCACTGGCACAGGCTGATCTTGCACCTCCCAGGAGGCCCCAGAGACAGTGCACCTGGTGGTCAGACTCGACCACGCTGGATTACAACCCTTCCACAGCCACGAGTGACACACTCAAGGGGCGCACTTGGTGAACACCAAAGCTCCACTGAAGTAAATCCTGCTCCATAGGGGTGTCTCCAGCACAGCAGCTCTCTGGCTGTAGTTGCAGCTGGTCCTCACAGCCAACTGCCTGGGGGTCAATTCCTCCCAGGGATGCCAACAGCAACCAAGGCTCAACTACAACAGGACAGAGCACACAGCCCACACAGGGGAGCACCTGGAAGGCCCAGCTTAGTTGACTGGGGAGGCTGAGCCACTGGACCCTACAGGACACCTACTACACAAAGCCACTCTACAAATTCCAGAAGACATAGCAGCTCTACCTAATACATAGAAACAAACACCTGGAAGCAGCCAAAAATGTGGAGGCAAAGAAACATGTCACAAAGGAAAGAATAGAAGAAATCTCCAGAAAAGGAACTAAGTGGAATAGAGCCAAGCAAGCTAATACAGAGTTCAGAATTATGGTTATAAGGATGCTCAAGGACCTTAGTAAGACTATTAAGGAAACTAGTGAGATCATCGATGACATAATAAAGTACCAATCAGAAATGAAGGCTACAAGAACTGAAATGAAGACTAATTTACAGGGAATCAACAGTAGAGGACGCTGAGAGTCAAATCAGCAATTTGGAACATGAGGAAACAAAAAACACCCAACCAGAAGAGCAAAAAGAAAAAAGAATCCAGAAATATGAAAATAGTATAAGGAGCCTCTGGGACAACTTCAAGAGGCCCAACATTCGTATTATTGGGGTGCCAGAAGAGACAGAAAGAGACCAAGAAATTGAAAACCTATTTGAAAAAATAATGACACAAAACTTCCCTACCTGGGGAAAGAAATAGACTTAAAGTCCAGGAAGCACAGAGGGTCCCAAACAAGAGGAATCCAAAAACACATCATGATACAGCATGACACATCATAATTAAAATGCCAAAGGTTAAAGACAAAGAGAGAATCTTAAAAGCAGCAAGAGAAAAGCAGTTAGTTACCTACAAGGGAGCCCCCATATGACTGTCAGCTGATTTCTCAGCAGAAACTTTGCAGGCCAGAAGAGAGTGGCAAGAAATATTCAAAGTGATGAAAAGCAAGAACCTACAATCAAGATGACTCTACCCAGCAAAGCTATCATTTAGAACTGAAGGTCAGATAAAAAGCTTCACAGATAAGAAAAAGCTAAAGGAGTTCATCACCATCCAACCAGTACTACAGGAAATGTTGAAGGGTCTTCTTTAAGAAGAAGCTAATGAACAAAAGAACCTGACAAACGAAATAGATCCAGAGACATTGACATATGCAACAGATGATCATATTTCAGAGGGAAGAGGGAAGGGGGTGGAAGATGGGAAGAGATTAACCAAAGAAATTATATGCATATATGCATAACTCATGGACACAGACAATAATGGGGTGAAAGCCTGGGGAGGGGGTGGGAGCAAGGTGGAGGGGGTCAGTGGGGAGGGGGGGAATGGGACAACTGTAATATTTTCAACAATAAAGATAAATTTAAAAAATAAAACAGAATCTGTATTTTTTTTTAAAAAAAGATTGTAATTTCTAGGGTAACCACTAAAAGAACAAAAATAGAGTATGTAATTTCCAAGTTAGTTGAAGAAAAACCTGGAATAGTCTAAAAGAATAAACCCAAAAGAGGCAAGAAAGAAGAGGGGAAAAAAGATGAAATAGTTAAAATAACAAAATAAGACAATAGATTTAAACCTAAATATATCAGTGGGCATTAATTTCATAACTATGTATTAATTTTTATCCTACACTAAATTAACACAATTTTATTTTTATACTAAAAATGAATAAAACAAAATCACTGAAATTCTATATGTACTTTAATTATAAAACAATGAAATTATCACATCAATTTAAAATTTTTAAGTAGCCCAGCATGGCTCAGTGGTTGAGCGTCAACCTAGGATCCAGGCAATCAGGGTTCGATTCCCGGTCAGGGGCATGGAGGAGGCAGCCAATCAATGACTCTCTCATCATTGATGTTTCTATCTCTCTCTCTCCCTCTCCTTTCCTCTCTATGAAATCAATAAAGATATATTTTAAAAATAATAAAAACAAAAATTTTAAGTAACTTAAATACAATAATGTACAATGACTTGGAAAACATTATAACTCAAAATAATAGAAAAGCAAAATTAACTAAACGAAGTGCTGTTTGAATTCCAGGGATTCCTGTGCCAGAACACAAATTTTAAAATTTTATATATTAATTTTCAGGGTTAGCATTAAGGTTAGGGTTAGGGTTCAGGATTGGGTTATGGATAAGGTTAGGGTTAGGGTTTAAGGAAAATTAAAATAATATTACATTTACTTAGCAAAAAATTACTTAAATCATATTAACCTTTTGAACAGCTTGTCATGCCATGTTTTAATTGCAGCTTCTTCTAAAGAATCATTTTACTTACACTTGCAAGTGTTTCTTTAACGTCTACTATTGGAATCAAATTCCTGAAGGAGCTGGAATACTAAGAACACACCCAGGGTTAGGGTTGAGGTTAGGGTGAGGGTTAAGGATGGGGTTAGAGCTACAGTTAGGGTTAGGTCTAAGGTTAGGGTTAGGGATAGGGCTTGCATTAGGATTAGTTTTAGGCCTAGGGTTAGGTTTAGGTTTACGGTTAGAGTTAGGTTTAGGGGAAAGGTTAGGATTAGGGTTAGTGCTATTGTTAGGACTACGGTTTGGGTTAGGGCTAGGGTTACGGTTAGAGCTAGGGTTAGGGCTACTGTTACGGTTAACAATAATGCTAGGGTTAGGACTGGGTTTAGGTTTAGGGCTGATGTTAGGGTTAGGACTAGTGTTAGGGTTAGAGTTAGGTTGAGGATTAGGGCTAGGGTTAGGGTTAGAGCTAGGGTTAGGGCTAAGTTTAGGGTTAGAATTAGGGTTAGGGCTAGAACTAAAGTTAGGGTTAGGAATAGGGTTAAGGTTAGTGTTAGAGCTAAGTTTAGGGTTAGGGTTAGGGCTAGAGCTAGGGTTAAAGGCCAGGGTTGGGTTAGGGTTAGAGCTAAGGTTAGGGTTAGGTTTAGGGCTAGGGTTAGTATTAGGGTTAGGTCTAAGGTTAGGGCTAGGGTTAGGGCCAGGGCTGGGGTTAGGACTAGGGTGAAGCCTAAGGTTAGGGTTAGAGCTAAGGTTAGAGTTAGGGCTACTGCTAGAGCTAAGGTTAGGGGTAGGGGTAGGTTTAGGGTTAGGATTAGGGCTCAGGTTAGGGTTAGGACTAAGCTTAGGGTTAGAGTTAAGGCTGGGGTTAGAGCTACAGTTAGGGTTAGGCCTAAGGTTAGGGTTAGGGTTAGGGTTAGGGTTAGAATTAGGTTTAGGGCAAAGTTTAGGATTAGGGATAGGGTTAGGGTTATTGTTAGGACTCAAGTTAAGGCTAGGGTTAGGGCAAACGTTAGGGTTAGGTTTGGGCTTGGGTTAGGGTTAGAGTTAGCTGTAGGGTTAGAGCTAAAGTTAGGGCTATGGTTATGGCAAGGGTTAGGACAACATTTAAGGTTAGGGTTAGGGCTAGGTTTAGGTCTAGAGTTAGGGTTGGGGTTGGGGTAAGGTTCGTTTTTGTGTTATGGTTAGGGCTAGGTCTACGATTTGGACTAGGGCTAGTGTTAGGGTTAAGGTTATGACTAGTGGTAGGGCAAGGTTAGGTTTAGGGCGAGGGTTAAGTTTTGGATTAGGCATAGGACTTTCGTTAGGGTTAGGGTTAGGAGTAATGGTAGGGCAGGGTTAGGGTTAGGGCTAGGATTTGGGCTAGGGTCATAGTTTAAAAAAAAGAATAAATAAATAAAACATGTTTTCTTAGCAAAATGTTTCTTTAATGATATTTTCCTTTTGAACAGCTTGTCATGTTTTAATTGGAGCTTCCTGTAAAGAATCATTTTATTTCCACTTGCAAGTTTTTTTAACATGTTCTATTGGAATCAAATTCCTGAAGGAGTTGGGATATTATGAATACAGCCAGGACAACAGTGGAGATAGTCATGAACAAAAACGTCACAGTCCACACAGAAAACATTTTGGCACACAGTGCAAACACAGACCTGCAGTGAAGAGAAAAGAAAATTTAAAAAGCAGTTTTCAAACGTTAAACAGATTATACGTAGAAGACACTAAAATTGCTTTGCTCGTTTATATTTCTTATCAATTTTTCCCCACCTACATTATTATTTCCAATGTACTATGTGTTCTCTAAGGTGATTATTTTTTCCAAAAAAAATTCCTTAGAAGTGAAGGAGTAACTTTGCGTCCTTAAAGTCTCTTCTATCATTGGACACTCTCAATATTTCATTTTAAGTAACTATTTGGGGGAGACACATAAGCTTGTATTTAGGGATAGTTTTGAATGCTTAGAGAGGTCATCTGACTGATTCAATTAAAAAGAGAAGCACTGTGGGGGTGGGAGGGTGGAGGTGGAAGAGGGTACAGGAGCAATAAATTGTGATCAAAAAATAAAATAAAGAATTAATTAAATTTTTTAAAAGGAGAAGCACAACAATTAACAGATTGTTATTCCTAGCAAATAACCTCACAATTGCAAAAGTTATATTACCCTTTTAATTAAGCCCCTAAAGAATATGGCAAAGGTCACATGTAAGACAAAGAAAAAGGAGAGAACTCATTATTCTATTAGTAATAATTAGCACAGAGAGACTTGTGCTTGGGGTAAAACTTCCAGAGCAGCATCATACACAGATTCAAAAATTATTAAATCTTAAGCAGCATAGAAGTAAAGATGATATGTTCTTAAAAACTGTCAAATAATTCAAAAAGTGATTCCAGTGAGGATGAAGCTCCTGGCATCAAAGAGGCATGGAAAAATTAATGGAAGTGTTTTATGAAACATGAGAGTAAACAAGAAATCCTTCCCACTAACATGTTATATAGTTTATAATGTAAAGTTTTAAATATTGACAGGTAACTAAATTAAGAAAAAGTTAAAACTAGACAGTTACCTTACTTGTGTCTATATAAGTTTATACATTCAAATTGAACCCTTTCAAAAAATTTTAAAATATTTTCTCATTGGCAAACCTTTGGTTTGTGGCCACCTTAAGTGGTAACTTCACTTCAGAATGGGTTATGAAAGAACTTAAAGCACAATATGGAGAAACAATGTTTACCACTTCCAAACTAAATGAGGTTTAGCTTGCAAACTAAAGACTGTTTAAAGTACTAAAATATCTTTGTAGCAAAATTAGAATGCAGAATTACAAAACAACTGTTTAAACTACTGTGCTCCCATTTTATCTCTATCTACTGTTATTAAACTGAGAAATAACCTGATAGAAGTCTGGTCATCAATAATCTACTGAAAACTTTTAATATTTCTTGCACAATATTTATTATTTAGAGAGCCATGAACTTACATGTTGGTCTTTCAATTCCCCCTGACATCCATAACAAAATCTGAAAAAGTTTAAGAATCATTTTGTTTAGGATTAACTCATTAAAATAGCTCAGCAAAAGCTCAGTAACAAAATCCTTTAATTAATAAGTAATCTTACTTACAATTAATTTACACATGACTTTTAGGCGAAAGAGCTAAGAATACCAGTAATTTAAGAAAATTCCACAGTAAGTCCAAAGTCACCTACCAGCTCCAAATTTTACTTTAAAAAAAAAATTTATTTTCTTCAAGGAGGAAGTTGATCCTAGTGATTTTAGCACATGCATTAAACAGGAAACAATAGTGATGTGTAGAATTCACTGTTTTCTAAACGGAATTTTAAAACTACTGCAACATGTTATCTACAAAACTCGCTTACGTCATGTAAACAGAATCACAAGTTTGGTTTTGGTACTTTTATTCCTCTTTGTCTTCAGTTGTACAGTCCTTCTAAATTCAAAATGAGGAGAAAATCTGTTCTATACCAAATTATCTAAGTAATAAATGTTATATTTTGAAAATGTCGAATAAAATATTAATTTTATTTTCGTCAAGGTTAAACATGAGCATGCTTTCTCAGCTGGGATTATACAGGGAATTAAACCCTACAGAAAATAATGAGTAACTATTTTTCACCTCTCCCAGAGATAATGGACAGGTATAATTCTAGAGGAACAGGAGAGAACTTAATTTGTTGCATAGAATAAATGCTTACAGGCTTAATTTTCAAGGAATCATTCTCAAAACTTATTACAAAAAAATAACAGTTCCCTGCCTATTCACCCCCACACTTCCAGTTCCCCAGAGCAAACACTTTCAAAACTTTTGTCTGATAGTTAATTATGCTTATAGTGCTCTCTTGTTTTTTTCATAGGCACTGGCTATGAACTGCTAAGATTCTTTTCCAACCCTCTTGAACCAATAACATGTACATGCATAACTAATGTCATTCTCAATTCGATGTCGTTAAATCATTTTAGATAAAAGAATAGTAAAGATTTAGGCAGTGCCCTCGGCGGTCCCAGATCTGTCTCTTGCTTCAACAGTGTTTGAATGGAACAGACCCAGGGACGCACTTTCTTCCAGGACATGATGAAGCCTTTCCAGGATGAGTGGGGCAAAACCCAGATGCCATGGAAGCCACCATGGCCTTGGACAGGAACCTGAACCAGGCACTTTTGGATCTGCATGCCCTGGGTTCTACCTGCGCAGACACTCATCTGTGGGACTCCAGGAGAACCGCTTCCTGGGGGAGGAGGTGAAACTCATCAAAAAATGGGTGACCACCTGACTCACCTCCGCAGGCTGGCGGCCCCCCAGGCTGGGTTGGGCGAGTATCTCTTTGAAAGGCTCACCCTCAAGCACGACTAGGAGCACTGGAGCCCAGAGGCCTTTGAGGGGTCCCCTCTGCATTCTCCTGGTGTCTGGCTTTTACCTGAGCCTCTCCCCAAAACCCTTGGCCATTCTTTTAACCACCCTGGAGCCCTCTCCCATGCACTGGACCAAATGGAAACAATACAGTTTTTGCAGCAAAAAAAAAAAAATTTTAGTTTATTATGACTTTATAAACATATTCATCTGAGACATGTAATATAACTTTTCCTCTCTTTAAAACATTTTCCTTGCCCTGGCCGGTGAGGCTCAGTTGGCTGACCATCGTCCATGCACCGAGAGGTCACTGGTTTGATTCCAGTCAGGGTACATGCTGGGGCTGTGGGCTTGATCCCCAGTAGGAAGTGAGCACGAGGCAGCCAATCAGTGTTTCTCTCTCACTGATGTTTCTATCTCTCCCTCTCCCTCTAAAATCAATAAAAACATATATTAAAAAATCATTTTAAAACATTTTTTCCTAGAGGTGATTATTGTAGTTATTCATAAGCTTAGTTTTCTATGGAATTACCATTATCTCAGCCCCAACCTTTCCCTGAGAATTCTAGACATCCTCCCATTATGTTAAACTACATCAGGGATTACACAGTTGTCATCGTTTGGGGGATATCTCTCCTGCAGCAGTCTCATCGTCTCCAAACTGGACTGATCGTTCTCTGTGCCTGACACACAAACGTCATACTGGGGTATCCCCTTACCGTCACTGTAGGCCTTTGTTTAGCTACTTTTGAATTTAGATAGATACGCCTATTCTCTTTCAGTCACTCTTTCTCAGTTCCTTTGAAGCATCTCTTCCACAACATCCTCTGAAAGTCTCTTTTTAAGATTTTACAAGTCTGAAAATGCCTTTATTCTGTGGCAGGGTAGTAAGAACCTAGGAAAATCCTGGGCAAGTGGATGGGGAAACTGAGACCAAAAAATTTAAACAAGGTCAAACAGTTTGGGCAGCTTGCAGCCAGCTTTTGAATTGTAAGACCTTATCTTCCCTGGCCAAGGCCACTTGAGAGCAAATGGTTTATACCCTCCTCCCTAACCAGAGAATACATAGCTTAAATCACCCTGGCCTGGGAAACAGAGAACAAAGACTCAATTAATGCCATTTGTGCAGCTAAACCCAAGGACAGATGAAGTTGGGGAATAAATAACAAAAACCCCATTAAAGACAGACCTAAGATAAAAGTAAAACAGTAAAACAGACCAAAGAATAATCCAAACTCCCCTATACACTCATTTTAATGCATCAGCATATTAAAAATGCTCCTGGAAAGCTGATGAATATTCTACTGAAAGCCTCCCCTAAGTCTCACCTGCAGGGGGAAACAATAAAAGGACCCCAGGACAAAGGCAGGGTGGGCTCCCTCTAGAGCACGCCTGTGCCCCTTCCCGGGCATGAACTCTTTATTTGTAAGGGTCCCCACAAGACTTGCAGCCAGGGGAGTGGTGGGCAGCAGCAGCTCAACCAGGTTCATGCCCCATCCTGTCCCCAAGATCCCCTTTTCCTCTGACTTCCCAGTGAGCTCACAGCAGCCCCACCCAGGCTCACTTCTTTCCTCTAACATTTCTAGGGAGCCAAAGCAGAGCACCGCCTAGGCTCTCCTCTGTTGTTTCTTCTACCCTAATTTCTTCCTTTGTTTCAGTGTCCCCGGCATTAACAAACATACTCTCAAACCCATCTGGACTTGACTGTGAAATTTTTCCTTTACGAAGTCAAGAACCTACACACTACAGGCTGGCCTGAGACAGACCTGCTCTGTGCCAGACCCTGTCTTGGCTCTAGGTATGTAGCTTAGATTGCTAACAGTTTTTCACTCCAAATTTTGGAAGAAATTGCTCCTTGCCAGCATCCAGTGTTACTGATGAGAAACCAAACAATATTAATTCCAGATTATGTGACCTAATTTTCCCTCTCCAGAAATGTTTATAGTATTTTGCTGCATAGTCAGAAATTTCATAATGGTATCTTTAGTGTGGGTCTGTTTACCTTCAATATGTTAGAGGCCTGACAATCCCTTTTAATCCAGAAAGTTTTGCCCTTTAATAGAAAAATGCCCTTCAATTTTTCTACTTTTCATTTGATCTTTCCTTTATTTTCATATTATTCTGATATTAGACCTTCTGGATAAATCCTCCAGGTTTATACCATGGAAATTAACAAGTGCTAAGAATCAGGGCCTTTTCTTTTTGGAGAGCTGGTTCACTATACCACCACTCTTACTATATACACAGGTGGGTTGAGGGAAACTAATAGGTTTCTGGAGATCCAGATCTATTCAGTGAGTTCTTTCAGTCATAACCAAGGCATTACACATCTCATTTTCTTTGTTAGAAGTAATTTTGCCCAAGTTAATGCAACTTTTTAAATGTAGTGACAATGTATTCTAACTTTACCACTTTTAACATATAAATGAATCAAAACCCATATACCTTTCTCCATTATGTTCCTCTAGAAGAATTTCTTGAAAAGCATCCAAAGGAAATAAATGATGGTAAGACCGTGCCAAATGGGGAGCAGACACCAAAGTAAGACCTGACACATAAAGCAGAGAGACATATTTAACAGCCCAAACCTCATAAAGACAGTGGCTGAAATGTCAAGTGATATAACTTAGGCTAAATATTTTCAAGTTTTTTGTTTTTTTTAATTGTAGCTATTCATTTCTTCAGTTTACCTGTGGCCATAAAAGGAGGTTCTAGGATAGATGTGACCTCTCTTTGCCTATTTGATCACTTATAAATAAAATTCTACAATTCTATTAATTTAATTCCCTATTCTTCTTATATATATTTACTTTATGAAGTTAAGAGCTGCAAAGTGTCTACCAGATCTGCTGCATCTCCTTTAAAGAACATGCTTTATTCAGAAAGAGAATCAAGATACTCTTCTGGAATGCCATGTTTATTCTTGGAAACAGAGTACAGGGCACTCAATAAAAAAAGTAGTCTAGCCCAGCTGGGTGGCTCAGTTAGTTGAGTGTCATCTTATAGACCAAAATGATTGTGGGCTCAATCCCCCAGTCAGGGCAAATACCTAGGTTGTGGGTTCCCTCCCTGGTTGGGGCATACAAGAGGCAACTGATCAATGTTTCTCTCTCACATCAGTATTTCTTTCTCTCTCTCTCTCCCTTCCTCTCTCTCTAAAATCACTTTAAAAAAAAAATCTTTGGGCAAGGATTAAAAAAAAAAAGTAATCTATTTTTTTTCTCACATTAAATCCAGAAACACAAGCAGAGCTCAATATTTACATTTATTTTAAGAGCAATATAGGTGAGAAGTTATTCAAGATTAGTTTACTGAATAATAAACAGTTGGTTTCTTACCACAGATTTTACATTCAACAGGAAGCTCACAATACTTTGCCCGACATTGTGGACAGAAATAGCCTCCTAATGTAAGTCCTGGCTCAGTATTGCTATCCAAATGCCTGAGGGGAAAAACATTACTTTAGAAACATGATATACAAAAATGTAAACAGAGCAAAAGGAAGTATGCTACCTTGATTTTTAAATCTTAAAGTTGTTTCATAGCTCACTTATATTCATTTTGGGGTTTTTTCCTGTCTGTACTTTTGAATAGTTTCCATTAATGTCTTTGAATTCACTAATCTTTTCTTCAGTGACTAATTTGTTGTTAAATTTTTCCTCTCACACGCTGTATTCTTCATCTCTAGAAATCTGATTTGGGTCTTTTTTCTAACTTCCATCTCTCTTATCATGTTCATGTTCTCCTATACTTTTCCTGAACATATGGGTGTGTGTGTGTGTGTATAAAATAGGTGTTTTAACATTGTCTACTAATTCTATTAATTGTGTTATTTCTGGATATGTTTCCATTCTCTGATTTTTGACTCCTTATTATGGGTATTTTCTGACTTCTGTGCATGCCTGGTAATTTTTGATTGGCTGCCAGATATTGTGAATTTTGCTTTGGGGTGGTGGATTTTTTTGTATCCCCTTAAATATGTTGAGGCTTTTTCTGGAATACAGTTAAGTAACTTGGAAATAGTGTGATCCGTTCAAGACTTGCTTTTAAGTTTGTTAGGCTGCCCAGAGCAGCTGTTAGACTGGGGTTAATTTAGTTCCATTATTGTGGACTCTGTTCAATCCTGTTGTGTTAACAGATGTCTCCAAACTGACTGGTGGGGACATAAACTATTCTTTGCCCCTCGTGAGCTCTAGGGATTGTTCTGCCTGCTCCTCTCCACTGGCTCTTTCCCTGGCCCCGGTAGTTCACTCACAGAAATGTGCTGATCAATACTCAGGTAATGACTCATGGGGAAGTCTCTGCAGATCTCAAGAGCTCTTTACTCTCTACTACTCTGACCTACAAAATAATAGCCATTTCAGCCTCCCCTAACTGGACTTTGTCTCTTCAACTGAGCAAGACCTCCAGGCTCTGTATAGGTTTTCCTTCCCTGTATTGCAGCCTGCAAATTCTCTTTGGACAGTAAACTGCATAGGGCCCACCTCACTTGTTTCCCTTCTTTCAGGGATTATTATCTGTATTGCTTTTTTCCAATGTCTGAAAATGGTTGTTTTATATACTTTGTCTGGTTTTCTAGCAGGAGGCAAGAGTGTAAATCCAGTCCCTATTATACCTTTATAGCTAGAGACAATAGTCTTATTTCCAATTTTTAAGAATGACTTTCTTTAATTTTGTTTTATAATTACGTAAAATGTAAAGTTCCAAAGTTAAAACAAGGTATATTCAGAAAAGTCTATGGTCTAATCTCATTGCCTTTCTCCATACATCACCTAGGTAAACTTTTTTTTTTTAGTTTTCACTTTTGATTTCTAATACTATTTTTCTTATTTATATAAGCAAGTACGTATACCTAGTCAAATTTCCACCCTCTTAGATAACTGGTAGCATACTACACATTGTTCTCTATCTTGTTTTACTTAGTAATATATCCTAAAGATTACTGTATAGGAGTTTATAGAAATAGTCCTCATTTTTACAGCCATTGTATTTCTTTTACAAAAGCCATTATATTTCAAGTCCATCTTTTTAATTTATAACTTATAGAAGAGAATTAAAGATATGAGAACATCATCGCTGACGTTTCCAGGTTTTTACTTACGCCATGCTGAAAGAGGGTTTTGCATCTTGATCAGACAGAGAAGCAACAGTATGCTGAGGAAATCCTTCATAGAAGACAATGTATTACTTTCTTTTTCCAAGCAAATAACAAAATTCTAGGGCTAGGAACCTAAAAATGTTCCTACTACAAAGCCCACAAAGTTGTACAAAGGTTCTCTCCCCTGCACTTCAGATATGTCTATTATAGCATGGTCAAACTGACTGTAATTCCGGGTTACAAGAAAAGTCAAAAGTGGAGGAAATGGGAGAAAGGTCTGTCCATACATATAGCCTCAGCTTCTCAAGTTCATATCTGTATTTTCTAATTCAATAACAAGTAACATATACTGCTTATTAAAAAGAAAATGTCATTTTTAAATAGTTTCTGACATAATGGAGGAGTCTATTGCATAATCTACTTTCAGTTTATATAAAAAATACATGTCTGTGTTTAAATTTTTGGAATGCACAAACCTAGGTAGTTTGTTTTTCATATATATTTTAATTTGAAGACAAATCCAAGAAATCATAAACAAAAAGAGATTTTATTACATAAAAATGTTAAACATATCTACATATCAAAACAAAAAAAAGTAAAGGTAAAGGACCAACTGAAAAAATATTTACATCAGGTGACAGAAAATGGGTTGATATTCCTAAATGACTCTAACAAATCAATTTGAAGAATAAATTATTATAAGATAAAAGAAGAGCTTTAAAATGGGCTAAGGAAATGTATCAATAAATCAAAAAAGATTAGCCAACATCGTATCTAAAATGTATTGAGTATTTATGTCAAGCATTATTCTGAACATTTCATCTGCATTAACTCAATCCTGACAACACACAAGATAGATACGAATCTCATTTATAGATGAGGAAACAGGAAAGAGCAGCTGACCAGTACTATAAATGGCCCAAAACAAGACAGAAGAGCATTCCACTTCACTGACAGTTAAAAAATGTATATTAAGCAAGAAGATTCTTATGTTTAAATAGTTATGTCTTTTTCAATTATAAATGTAATGTTCATTATAAAATTTTTAGAAAATAAAGGAAAAAAAATTTTTTAAATGATGCAAAACCCAGCATTCCCCATCTTCCAAAAACAAAATCACATTGAGCAATCTGATGTGCCTTCCTGCAACCTTCTGTCTTGCAGTTTGTATTACAGATTTGATCAAACAGTACCAAGGATTTTGCAGCTTATTTGTTAAATTTCCTAATACAAGGACTTTTCTATAAATGCAGTGTCTTTATGCCTTTCACACCTTAACAATAAAAAAAAGCCAGTAGTGTACTCTGAGTAATAGGACTACAAATGGTTTTAATTTTCTTTTTACATCTCTGTATTTTCCAAAATTGCTTCAATAGCATAATTTTCTCTAATTATAAAACATTTAAGTTAAAAAAAATCTTAAATGTTAAAATAACTTGTGCAAATGAAAACAGAAAATCTAGTTTGAGCCAACATGTATTTTTTAAATGTTTATGTTAAAATAACACAAAATAAACACTTACCCATACGAATCAGTGAGCATTCAGAACTTGAGCTGGCAGGAGGAGGGCTAACATGATGTGTCAGCAATTCTTTGTAATGACTTTCATCTAAAATAACATGGTATGTGCCTAACAAGATGAGAAGCAAAAGAAAAGAAAATCAGCTTTCTAGACATAATAATGAATTACATCATTTCCATGTATTTCTGTAAATGTTTCACTATCTAAACTATACAATTTCAAAATAAATACTTAAGTTAAATTATCATTTTTCAAAAACCTTATTTAAATAACATCTTTATATTGACTTTTCAAGGAATAACTATAATTACAATTAAAGCCAAATTATAAGATCTTTTTTTTTTTTTTAATGTATCTTTATTGATTTTAGAGGAAAGGAGAGGGAGAGATAGAAACATCAATGATGAGAGTCATTCATCAGCTGCCTCCTGCACGCCCTGTGCTGGGAATCAAACCCACAACCCGGGCACATGCCCTCACCAGGAATCGAGCCATGACCTCCGGGACCCTAGGTTGATGCTCAACTGCTAAGCAACGCCCGGACAGGCAAGTTATGAGATCTTTACAAAGTATTACACTTAATGAAATTTCAAGCTTTTCAAGAGTTATACTGCTTCCTCTGAATATTGACATAACTTCTGAAAATTTCTTGCATTTTGAGATATCAACAAAATCAATAATATATTTAAGATGACTACCCATATTTTGGATTTCAGGACATGAATTGATTTAAGTTTAGTAGCTTAAAGACAGGTTAATGAAAGAGATTCTGTAGAACTTGTCAAATCTTTGAAACTTGGAATATATTGCTTTCATAATATGAAAAAAATCCTGATGTAATTCATTGTTACTTCTTACATAGTAAATATGAATAAATATTAAAGAGTCTAGATATATACCACCAGTTTCACGAGCAAGTACAGTGCAAACCCGAACTTCTGCAGACAATCCAATAACAGACACTCTAATTTTAGTTGCCTTTAGGGTCTTCATAAAATCCAAGTAAATGGACAGTTTTGGGGGAAGAAAAAAAAAGCATTGAACAATTAATGTGTTTGAAAAATAAACAGAATGCTCTGAAAACTAGTAATAAATTCACTACACAATTTTCTTTAGAGTTGTAACTTTGGTTTTGATTATAAAAGTATTGGATCTACCTTGATAAGATCATAGATATTAGACGGATCACACGTTGTGAGGCTGCTAAAGATGATTAGGACTTCTCTACTTGTATGTCCAGGCATGTGTCTAAAGAAAGATAAAATACATTCCAATTAGGTATAACAAATTACACTAATGAAAAATTTACCCAAAGACAGTATACATGGTTTATACATTTAGACTATAGAATTTCTCATTTGTTTCAACACTGCAAAGGAATGAATTGAAAACTCTTTTAAGTTCTGGGGATAGAGAAACAAGACTGACAAAGGTTCCTGACATCATGAAGCTTACATTCTAGTAGATTTGCTTCATACAGATCTAAAGGGTACATTGCAAAGTATAACAATACCAATTGCATCAATTTTAAGGTGTATGTATACATGTGGCTTGACAACAGTAATGTACTTCTTTTTTTTAAGTCTATAATTTAACCTCATGGTGATTCAGTCATAATAATCATAAACATTAATTTTTATGTACCATTTAATTAAATGATGGCCTATGGAATCTTAAGATGTGATAAGCAGTTATCCTCTATACTAACTAGAGATTTCTACCCCTTTAGCATCAATTTTATCAGTTTTTTGGAGCGTACTTGCTTATATCTTCATTGTTAGGCTCTCAGCTTTCATTTGTGGATGTAGCTATTGTGCCTACCTTCATTACAGCTACTTCGAAACTAGAAAAATATCTATTATATAAAGGTATAAAAATCTGAGTCAGGACAGACTAGCCAGGGACAAAAATATATAAGCTTTAACTATACTGAATACTTAATCTCGCGTCTGTTATGTTCTACATAGTTGAACTTGTTGGAAAAGAGTACTATTATTTACAAATCACAAATAAGCTATTAAAAGTCAATAAATGCACAAAACCTCACATTATCATACCACATTAAATTCCATATACAATCAATTTTCAATAAAATATTTTTCATCAACGTATTTCTTTTGTACTACTAAAATTGCTACAATTTTAATTATGTTTTTCTAAATCCTCGCCAATTAAAATGTAAAGTAAAAATTACTAACACCACACTAAACATCATAAATGACATTACATATTTCACTTCATAATGATTTCATTATAGCTGGTTTTATAGAGAAACATATTAACATATCATTTCAACTTATTAAAAAAACTTTGAGATCAATTATATGTAATAAATGGAAAACACTAACTTTAGAGTTTGCATAGCCATGTTTAAGGAGTTATAAAGAGATGGCTCTCCATGGCAGGTCATATCTACAGCTTTCTTCAAAGATGTTATGTGTTTTCTAGGGTTTCCTAAAATAGAAATGGAATAATTTAATTTAATTTATTTATTTATTTTTTCTTTTTTAAATTATAGTTTACATTCAATATTATTTTGTATTACTTTCAGGTATACAGCATAGTGGTTAGACAATCATATATTTACAAAGTGTTCCCCCTGTTAATTTACTTTTAATAATACTCTATTTATACTTTACGGAAACTTATGTCTCTCCAAAAATTTACATATTTATGTTAAAGAACAGAATCCCTTCAATTTATGTTTTTAGCAACATACACTTTTATCAGCGATGTTTGTTATATAATGTCTCATTTCATACTAAAAAAAAAGAGTAATCCTCACTTAATGTTGTTGACAGGTTCTGTGACTTTAAGTGAAACAATATAAAATGAGACCAATTTTACCATAGACTAATCAATATAAACAAGAGCTAAGTTCCTATGGCATCTCATCAATATTATAATGAAATGATGCTGAACTTGATGTTATTCAAGAAGGACCTGCTGTACAAATAATATTTTTATCTATTTGCACACATTTTATTAATATTAACCTAGAGTGCATAACTTTTTACTTTAAATATTTCCCTATTTCATCATTTTTAAGACTAATATATGTTCACATTTTAACATCTCTGAAATCACAATTTGTCTTACCATCGCTGGCAGCCAGCAGCATTGTTATGACAGCTGTCATTGCCTGCTCATGTGGGAACCTGTGAATGGCTATGGATGTGTTGTTGCTTTAAATGCATTATGAACACTGTGCCTTTCATGTTGAGTTTAACTGTGATTTAAAGTGTTTTTTAGAAAAGTTATTAATACAAAAGGTTAAATCTTTATGTAGACAGGCATGGAACAGAGCAGTGAGGTGTAAATTTATTACTAGTGAACGCCTACAAGTCTACATTTTTCTTCAGGAGAAAAACCCAAGAGCTTTATTAAACCTAAGAAAAGAGGGTTTCCAAAAATAGACAAAGCTGTGTTATCTTCTGTTATGGGAAAAATAACTAAAAAGGTTAACATCTGAAAAGATTCTATATCTCAACTCAAGTAATGCAAATGAAGGGAGCAAAAACTGCCAAATTCTTTAGAACAATAGTTGACAAACACATTAAATCATCAAGAAGCTGGAATGAATGAGTCACATATCATTTGACCTTGTGTCAAAGTTTAACTGCTAGTGTTTCCTTTTTCTTTTTTAAATCCTCACCCAAAGACATGCTTAGAGAGAGAAAGGAAGGGAAGGGAGGAGGGAGAGGGAGGGAGAGATAGACAGACAGACAGACATCAAGGGGTTGCCTTCTGTACATGCCCTACTCGGAGCTCACACTCACAACCCAGGAATGTCCTTATCTGGGAATCGAACCGGCAGCCTACCAATGCACAGGACAAAGCTCAAACAACTGAGCCACTCTGACTGGGTGGTGTTTCCTTCTTGATGGCTCATAAACTAAAGGTATCTCACAAATATTAAATCTGAGAGTCAATGAAATATGGTATTCTTCAGATATTTTATCCTATTTCAACACTGTCTTCATATTAATTAACAATAACCAAAACATCATTAAATTGATTTTATTGTATAGTGTAATTCATCAAACTACCTACCTACTACTGAACATTTATTTACAATTTGCCACTATTACAATTACTGTTAAAAAAAGGTACATTTGTAGTGAGGTTTTTTCTTCTTTCATAACATTTCCTAAGTATAACTCCAAGGAACAATCATTTTTATGACCTCTCCCTCCCAAATAGCAAGCAATATATTCTTGTTGAAACTTCATTTTGCTCATTTAAAATACAAACAATAAAATGTTGCTAAGTGGTTTGTTCTTGATCACTTGTTTGGCTATCCTCGTATGAATTATGTCTTCTTTGTCCATTCATCTACTTAGAGCTTCTTGGTTTTATTTATCTGAATAAATTTTAGTATGTATGCTGCCAAAGTGAGCACAGAGTAAGTTTTTTGTTTAAGATTTACTAGATTTTATTTTTTAAAGAAATATTAGGGTCATAGCAAAACTGAGCAGAAAGTACAAAGAGTTCTCATACACTCTCTGCTCCTAACACATAACCTCCCCTACTATCAATTATCAAAAATGTTAGTTAGTTACAACTGATGAACCTACATTAACACATCATTGTCACCCATAGTTTACATTAGGGCTTACCTTTGGTGTTGTCCATTCTTTAAACAGAATACATTTTAAAATATTAACCATTTGCCATATTTAATATATACTGCAATTATTTATTCTTAGCATCACAAAATTTTAGAAATGAAAAGTACCTCACTAAGCCCAAATCCCTCATTTCATAAGTGAGAAACAAATCAAATAAGATGAATGATTTGCCCAAAGACATATGCCTACCCAAAGGCAGGACCAGCACTCACACCTAGACCTCCTGGCTCTCTATCCACTTCTCTTTCTACCACATCATACAAATATTTTTTTCATCTCCCACTGTACTGTGAGTCTGAGAAAAAAGCATACTGCATTACTATCAGTGTGGTTTATAGCAGTGATTCTGATCACAGAGAGAGTGTACCTTCAAGAGGTCTATCAGAATCTCCAGAGAATTTGTGATCTCTATGTATATGACTTCCTTGGCACACACAGTAAACTGTTACTAATTTGGGGGTAGTAGTAGAAGAGTTGGCCCTACCTCCTTTCCCTATTGTATAATAACCTTCCTTAGCTCATGAGATTCTGATGAAGCTGACCCTGATTCCATCCTCATCCAGGGACAAGCATGTAATCCAGGCCTACCAACAAAACACTTCATTCTCCTGTCCACTCTGACTGTTCATGGACAGGCAGACCATAATTAGTAGCGTAAATAAGAGTCCTATCTGGGACTTGTGCTAAAGCTACAAAGGTTATGTAGACTTGGAGTATTAGTATTAATGGACATCTTTTCAGCTCACAAAAAACTATCAGAGAATGAAGCAAGGCAGAGCTAGCACCCCTAGAAACAATTATATATGAAATCAGCCCACCTTTAATACATGGGCATGTAATTTCCCTTTTGTGCCTAACCTAGTTTGAGATTTTTTTGATTACTTGCCACTGAGTTTCCTGGATAACTCCAGGTTGACATCCATTTTACTTCTTACTGCCACAGTGAAAAACAGTTAGTGATAAAAGTACGTCACTTTCCTCATGTGTACTGGTGAGGTTCCTCATGTGTACTGATGAGGAAGAGAGGTTGAGAATGACATTTAAGCCCGGCTTGGCATGGCTCAGCTGTTGAGCATCGACCTAGGATCCAGGAGATTGGGGTTCGATTCCTGGTCAGGGCACATGCCCGGGCTGTGGGCTAGGCAGCCGATCAATGACTCTCTCATTATTGATGTTTCTAGATGTTTCTATCTCTCTCTCTCCCTCTCTCTGAAATCAATAAAGGTATGTTAAAAAAAAAGAAAAAAAAAGACTGACATTTAAGGGATAGAGTATTTCACAGAAAATAAAATGAAACTAGTGATGTAAATTTATAACACATATACCAAAGCAAATAAAACCTGCCATTATCTTTTAAAAGTCTCAAATTCAGTTAAGCATGCCATGAAAACAAAAAAAAACCTGAATCATTAACAATAACTACAATTTACTTTTTATATTCTTTGCTCTTTAGAGGTTTAACTTGTAAAAAATTCATTTTAGCTTGGACAATGTGGCTTAGTGGTTGACTGTTGACCCATGAAGCAGGAGATCACGGTTCGATTCTCAGTCAGGGCACATGCCCAGGTTGCAGGCTCAATCCCCAGTGGGGAGCATGCAGGAGGCAGCTGATCAATGATTCTCTCATCATGGATATTTCTCTCTCTCCCTGAAATAAATTTTTTAAAAAATGAACATACTTTTTTTTTTAATATATCTTTATTGATTTCAGAGAGAGAAAAGGAGAGGGAGAGAGAGAGATAGAAACATCAACGACGAGAGAGTCATTGATCAAGCCCGCAATCCGGGCATGTGCCCTGACGGGGAATCGAACCCTGATCGCCTGGATCCTAGGTAGACGCTCAACCGCTGAGCCACACCCGGCTGGGCAGAACATACATTTTTTTAAAAATTATTTTTAAAATTAAGTGGATTTTCTGAATGGTTACAACAATTTTAATACTTTGGGGATGAATGTTTCTATCTTACGCATACATATTTACTTTCATTGTGATACTATTCACCACTGTACAGAACTCAATTTAAAACAGTTCATCTCAGACACTAAGTTTAATAGAGTTTAATAGAGAACATACAAGAAAGCCTAATTTTACTTATTAGGCAACCTTATAAACAGGGTTACAAGGTTGGGTAAATAAAGTCAAGTCCTTGAGTCCTGTAAAGGTAATTTTATGCATACCTGAGAGTTCTGTCAGTTTTTCAGCTCTTTTACTCTTTGTCACAATAATTCCAATCTAGTAATAAAAATAAAAATAATTATTAATTTAACAAATTATTTCTTGGTAAGAATGTACATTAATATAAATTAGTAATTACAGAAGGAGTAAGAAACATGTGAGACTTTTTCTCATGATAATTTTGACATAAATTTAGCTGAGTTCACTGTACATAATTTAACTTTTAGAGTTATCTTGCTTTTCATTGACAAGTATACCAAAAACTGGTACACAATCTGAATCACTTAACAATTCATAGAATAGATGCCCAATGTTTTAAAAATAAATTCATTTGCAGTAATATCAGGAATCTAATTCTAAATTCTGTCGCTTATTTACATACCTGACTAATAGGATTTTGATCAAAATATTCCTCTACGAAGTATTCCAACAACTGTTCAAATAAAACAAAAAGGAAATACTAGGTAAGCGCAAAATAACAACCACAGGGAAAATATTTTGGGAAACCCATTTATCAAGCATGATTTTTAAGTTTACAGATTTTCAAAAAATGTTCAGTAGGCCCAGCAGGCATGGCTTGGTAGTTGAGCATCAACCCACGAACCAAGAGATCGAGGTTCGATTCTGGGTCAGGGCATATGCACAAGTTATGGGCTCGATCCCCAGTGGGGGGCAAGCGAGAGGCAGCTGATCAATGATTCTTTCTCATCATTGATGATTCTATCTCTCTCTCCCTCTCCCTTCCTCTCTCTGAAATCAATAAAAACATATTAAAAAAATAATGTTCAATAGTAAAAATGTTAAATAAAATATGATAAAATTTAGCCCTGACCCAGGTCAGTTGTTTGGAGCATTGTCCTGCATTCCAAAAAGGTTGGGGGTTCAATCCCTGGTCGGGGCATGTATGGGAGACAACCTATCGATGTTTCTGTCTCTCCTTTCCTCTCTCTCTAAAATCAATAAAACATATTCTCTGGTGAGGATTTAAAAAAAAGACAAAATTTAAAATATTAAATATTAAAATATTAAACCTGGATCTGAAATGGTAAGTGAGAACATAGGTTTAAACTAGGCCTTAAAAGATGGAACCACTTGTACATGTAAGACAAACAATCTAAATAAGGAAGAGATCCAATGAAGACAAAAAAGGAGAATGAGCCGAATTAAGGATGGATTTTGATAAATTAGGAATAATCTGAATATATTTATAAACTGAGGAGATTGATTCAAGTAACTCAAAGGAGAAAGAAGATTCAATAAAGAAAAGGAATAACTGACAAAACAAGGCACTGACTTAGGGTAGGAGGGTAGAAACGAAGGGCATAAACATAGTAGTCCCCCCTTATCTTTGGGGGATACATTCTGAGATCCTAAAGCCGCAGATAGTTTTCCCTATACATACAAACCTATAATAGAGTTTAATTTACAAATCAGAAAATAACAAAGGCACATAAGAAAATAACAAAAATAACTAATAATAAAATAGAACAATAATAATAATACACTGTAATAAAAGTTATGTGAATGTGGTCTCTCTGTCTCTCCCTAAATATCTTTTATACTGTGAATACAGAATGGATACACTGGACAAAGGGATGATTCATATCCATGTCAATGTGGCAGGACAAAGCAGGACAGCATAAGATTTCATCATGCTACTCAGAATGGCATGCAACTTAAAACTTATGAATTGTTGCCCTGGCCGGGTGGCTCAGTTGGTTGGAACGTCATCCTATACACCAAAAGGTTGTGGGTTCAATTCCTGATCAGGACATATACCTAGGTTACAGGATCAATTCCTGGTCAGGGAGTGTACGGGAGGCAACCAATCGATGTTTCTCTCTCACACTGATGTTTCTTTCTCTCTCCCTCCTGCCCTTCCTCTCTCTCTAAATCAATAAAAACATCCTTGTGTGAGGATAAAATAAATAAAGCTTGTGAATTGTTTATCTCTGGAATTTTCTATTTGATATTTTCAGACTATGGCTGACACGGGTAACTGAAACTGAGGATAAGGGGAGGGACTACTGTAATTAGCTATTTTGGTGTATCATTTCCCTAAATGATCTGGTAGCACTTCTACTCAGCTATAGTTTGTATTAACTCAAACTCAAAATAAAAAGATTGTATTTTAAAATTTTTCTTTTACCTTTAAAGTACATGTCAGCCTATTTGGCTTTAAATCTTGGTCTTCCATTGTTCTTGATCCATCTACTACCACATAAAGATGGCGCATCTACAAAAAAGAAATACAAAGAAGGAGAATTTTCAAATACATTTTTGACCAAGTAAAAATGGCATTTAGTACTCACATAGTCTATACATATATTTTTAATATGTCCTTTTAAAAGGTTTTTTGTTTCACTATTGTTTATTCTATCAAGCCAGAATGTTTCTCGACCCCAAAAGAGTTCTGTGCCAGTAAAAGAAAAAAATAACATACCATTCCAAGTCGAACTTGTCCATGGTGCTCAAATACTCTGTTAAAATTATACAAACATTTTAATGGACTACCACATGATACCCAAAGAAATCAATACAACTTTTTAACTAACCTACTTTTTTTAGTAAAATAAATTATTAACTTATGGAATCTACATAATTATAGGCATTTTGGATAGTCCCTAAAGACCCATTTCCCTGCTGAGGCACTAAGTTGCTGGTTCCTTCCCCCTATTTAGAAGGTTACAGGTCAGTTTTCTTGAAACACAACTGAAATTAAGTACTGTAAAGTGGATTTAGATGGACAGAAAGGCTTAAAGAAATATTTTATCTTTTGTAACACACAAAAACGCTTACATACCTTTTTCTCTTTGCTTTGAACAGGATATCTTCTATTGTAGCTTTAAGTGATCCTGATTCATCTTCTTTAAGAATCTCCCTATAAGTAGTAATTACTTGTTTAAAAAGATAAGCTAAAAATTTATTAACCCAACAGAAATGAAAACACATGTCCACATAAAGATTTGTATGTAAATGTTCACTGGTGTATTATTCTTTTTTTTTTTTAATATATCTTATATTGATTTCAGAGAGAGGAAAGGAGAGGGAGAGAGAGAGACAGAAACATCAATGATGAGAGAGTCATTGATCAGCTGCCTCTCGCACGCCCCGACTGGGGATTGAGCCCGCAACCCGGGCATATGCCCTGACCGGGAATCAAACCCCGATCGCCTGGACCCTAGGTCAAAGCTCAACCACTGAGCCTCGCCCAGCTGGGCTGGTGTATTATTCTTAACAGCCAAAAACTGTAAACAATCTAAATGTCCATCAACTGACGAATGGATGACTAAAATCATGGTATAACCGTATAATATATGTCACCAATTTAAAAAAATGAATTACTAATACATTCTACACGAATGAATCTTGAAAAATAGCATTTTTTAAAAATTGATTTTAGAGAAAGAGGGAAGGAAAGACGGAGAGGGGAGAGAGAGGGAAACATTGATTTGCTATTGCACATATTTATGCATTCACTGTTTGCTTCTTGTATGTGCGCTGACGGGATACCAAACCTGCAACCTTGGAGTACTGGGATGACACTCTGACCACCTGAGATACCCACCAGGGCAAAACTAGCATGTTAAGTGAAAGAAGCCAGACACAACTAACCACATGTTATTACATTTCATGTAAATGATTATATTTACATGAAATGTCCAAAAAGGGCAAATCTATAGAAGCAGAAAGTGGATTTGTGGTAGCCTAGGTCTAGTGGTATAAACTGAATTAATTGTAAGTGGGCATGAGGGATTTTACTGGGGTGGTAAAAATATTCTAAGCCCTGGCAGAGTAGCTCATTTGGTTGGAGTGTCATCTCAGTAAGCAGAGGTTGCGGTTTGATCCCGGTCAGGGCACATACAAGAAACAACCAGTGAATTAGCATAAATGAGTGGAGCAACAAATGGATCTCTCGCTCCACCTTCTTTTCTCTCTCTAAAAATCAATTAAAAAAAATTTTTTTAATGTTCTAAAACTGATTTATGATGATGAATGCAGAACTGAACAGATTTTCTAAAAATCACTGAATTATGCCCTGGAAAGAGGTGAAGTTTAACATTTGTAAAATATACTTTAATAAAGTTGTAAAAGATGTCTAAAGGAGAAGAGAAACACTGTAATAATGCTCTACTCACCATGTTCTTTCATAGCCTCCTTCCCATCGCTTAGTTCTTTCAGGTTCTTCATCCATTTTTTTCTTAAATGTATGATATTATTCAATATCCTATAAAAACCATTGCATTGTGAATTTCATAAAGATATTTGTCACCAAATGCCTACAATTAAATTTGAAAAGTAAAGAGGGGGAAGTAAACATACAAAGTAAAAAAAAAATCAGAATGCAAGGTCATCTTACATTCTTTCAAATTTATTCAATAACTGTTGTTGGGTGAAAATACTTTACAAAATCCTCAAGGAACTTTTTCCCATCCCCAAGGAATACTAATATTTACATACAAATTTGGCACCAATAGAAGTTATCTTCTTGTAATTTTTTTAAAAAACAAAAATGAATTTTAGCTGTGTCATAGGACAGGACCATAGATTGTAAGAAGTGGGTACGGGTATAGATAAAACAAGATTAGCTACAACTAATGGCTATTATAGCTGAGTGATGGATACGGTAACTCATTGTACTACCCCTCCATCTTTGTGCATGTGTAAATTGTTTCATAATCAAGTTTTTAAATGAAATTTATTATTATTTATAAGTGATAAATGCTTATGGCACATAATTCAAAAAATGACACAATATTAAACCTACATTGATCTCAACTATTGAAAGAAAAAATAAGGAAATATTTATTAATTCAATAAATATGACAACTTCAATAAATAGGACAATTTCAATGAACAGGCGTTATGTGGATGATAGGATTAGGGGTGACTGGTTTTTGCTTCTTTATCCTGGTCTGTATTTTCAATATGAATGTGTATGTCTTTAATAATGAACAATAAAACAGGTAGTGGGCAGAACCTATTAACTGCAACCAAGTAAAAAACACCCCATCACACCCACATCTCCACCCTCTCCAGTGAACTTCCTCCCCTTACTCCACACTCCTTTTCAGCTTCCTCGTGAATAAATGAAGGCTCAAAGGAATCCCAAGTACCAAGGCATTAAGGACAAAACAAATCCCATTTGTATTATTGTTGCTATACAACATACATTTAAAAATTTAAAGAACTGACCTATAAATGGATTTCTGGAATCAAAATCTATTGATTGACAAGTTGGAGACGGTCACTGTTTTCTGTGGCACCTGCTATAATTAGGCACTATTTACTAAAGTCCTGTGTCTCTCACTGAAATAACAAACCACTCTTGTTGGGAGAGATTCATGTTTCAGGAAACCTGGTGATCCACTCCAATGTCCTCAAGTAAAGAGAAATGAGTTAATTCTAACTTCTGCACTATTTCAGTAACTGCGCTGGTGCCTTGCAGGTTTAATGATGTGTGGGAACGCAGCATACAAGGACTAAACTGAACATTTTGGTCCTCCATGCAAATGTTTTCGATGTTTTTAAACTCAAATTCTTTTAAAAGGGGCTACTGCCATCCAATACATCAAAATGTATTTTATTTTTAGTTTGTTACTTTGAATTCTCTGAAAGTTCAGAAACAAAGCAAGAAGCAGAAACTGCAGGAGGGAACACTTCTGGCTCACGCCCTACAAGGACCTTGTCATTAGAGCTGCCTGCACCAGGGAATTACAGGGACAGGGCAGGTATTGGCTAAGCTCCCCATAACTGCAGACGTCCAAAGGGAAGCTGGATGTTTACAATGCATGCTGTTACCAGAGAAGGGGGTTAAGCATCCTGGAGAGGGATGCACTTGGTGACCTCTTACGTCATTACCTCCAACTGACCTCTTAGGTCAGTCATCTCCTAAAACTTCCCAATATTCCATCTTCTTAAAATAGCACTGATCTGTTTCCTGGGAATCCAACCCCAGAAAAGCCACTTTGCCCAACGTAATCCTGTCGGTGTGAATTCTGTCACCTGAGCTCAGAATGCTACCTGCAAACAAATGAGATCTGCGCCAAACATCCCACTGATGAAGTTTCCCCTCAGACCTGGTCCTAGCGAGCGCTGTGAGACAGGCAAGGGCGATTACTGTCCTGTTTTTCAGGTGTGGAACTCGAGGATCAAAGGCTGGTGACTCTCTCTCGAGGACACATGCTGGAGGCAGGTCCCAAACCCGAGCCCAGGATACCATTCCCCAAACTCGCGCTCTGCCTTAGGGCCATTCCCCAGACTGCAGCCCCAGCGGCTCCCACGCAGCTCCCCGCACGGAAACTGCCCTCCTCCTTTTCTCCAGGCTCCCCCACTGCCCCATTCCCTACGACGCTGGTCGGAACTACTGAGCCTCCGCCGGGGAGAGGGAAGGGCCCGCCGGCCGCCACGCTCCCCAGGCTCCGGACCCGCGCCTCGGCTCTGCGCGGGCCTCCACCCGCGGACTCACCGGTCCCGCCCGACGCGGCTTTGCCCGGAAGCCGCTCTGTCCGGAAGCGCCACCCAATCCGCTCTGAGGGCGCCTCCAAAGTCCTTCCGCCGCGCGCGGAGGCGAGGCACAAACGTTCCGACTGCTTCAGGCGGAGGTTGCCGGAGCCTGGGGATCTCCGCCTGCGGCTGCCCGGGAGCTGATCTCGGGCGCGCGGTGCCCGCTGACCGAGAGGCGGGAAAGGCGTCGTTCGGTCTTGGACGGTCGGAGTCCCGGTAGCTGTCGAACTGAGGAGCATGATTTTGTTTTATTTCTACAGGGTTGGCATGAAGAACTCAGACCGCAGCAGCAGCAGCAGCACCCTGCTGTTCTGGCAGCAAATATTTTCTTGAACACCAACTTTGGGCCCGATGTAGTTCCAAGCACTGAGGACAGAGCAGTGAAAAACTGGCAAAAACCCTTGACCTCATGTACTTTTCCTTCTACTATGGAGATAGTTATCAAGAAAAACATGCTCTATCCAACGGTCATGGTGGCAAAGAGTAAAACAAAGCGTGGAAGGGGAGCGGGTTGCAGTTTTAAATGGCGTGGTCAGAGGAGCTCCGCACCAAGGCGGCTGAGCCAGGACCAGAAGGCGGGAGGGAGTTACCTGATACTAGGGAAGAGCTCTCCAGGTAAAGGGAGGTGTAAGGGGAAGAGCGTGTGGTGTGTTAGAGGGGCTGCCTGAGGAAGCAGGGGGTGAATGGTGGCCGCAGAAGTCAGAGGGGCGGGTGGTCTGAGCGTGGTGAGGCCCTTTGAGGACTCGGACGGCTGGAACTAGTGTAGCAGGCAGTGCAGCTGGTGAAGGCGGCTGCGTTCACAATCTTGGTAAGTCTGGGTGTGTTATGAACAAGGAACCAATGACCCCAAACGTTTTTAGTTGAGCACCCGAAAGGCTGATGTTGCAGTTCCTGAGGGATGTATGTGTGTGCTTAGGACCAGATCCGTTTTGGAAGAGTTGTTTGAGATGCCTACTGATGGAGGCAGAGATGTTGATCGTGCTCTGTTAACCGCGATTGGGAGAGGGGGGAGGGCACCTAATAGGAATAGGACCATAGTTGTTTAATGATCATTCACCTTACTAACTATAGGTATGAGGTTTTTCTTACAGACCCTGGGAAACTGGAAGAGGAGACACTTTGGGGCCTGCACCGGCCCATTGCCCAGAAAAAAGAAAAAATATGCATTTCAAGAACAGACAAGGGCAGAATGCATTTTGATTTGGTTGCTGTGCCTGGAGGCTGAACCCCCATCCGGGAGTTTACTTCAAGAATGCCGACCATCCTCAGGTCCTAGGAACTGGCAGAACTGGGTTTTCACACCATTGAAAATTAACTACCCTGTTATCAGACTTCAAGATCCTGGAAGGAGACACACAGACCACAGACCCTGAGGACATCCTCCCAACTCCGCCCCCCCTGCACGCAGCCTTTCTTCCTTGTGCCCTATTTAATCAGCCAGCCAGTAAGGGGGGGGGGGGGCAGAGCAGATTTTATGTGGACAAACCCCACTTCTCTCCCTTTTTTTGCCGGCTATAATGGAATGTTCAAATGATTCAACCTTGTCTCTGCTTAATTGGCTGAAGTAGCGACAGGCAGCCCAGACCCATTGTGTCCAGTCTCGCTCATACGTGTGGAATTAAATACTAGCAATTCCCACAATTGAGAAATGGAGAGGCAAGGCACCCCCAGAATATTTGAAAAAAAGTTAGGCCCAGAAAAGGAAGAGCAGAAAGGAACTACAGGATCTAGAGCAACTTTGTTTCCCTGTTAGCACATGCTTCCTCTCTGTTACCTGTATTGCTCTATTGGCACCAAAATCTTCCCACGTGTTCTACCCCCTCAAAAACAAATAGAAGCCGTCCTGCACAGTAGTAGAGAGAACAGGCCTGGATTTAAAATCAGGCTCTGCCACACTAGCTGGGTGACCTCAAGCAAGTCTATAAAACGGGGATCCCTCCACCTGCCCTACAGGGTTTACACATCACAGCAACTCCATAACCAGCTCCTTTTATTTGTCCCCAGAAGACAAGGTGTTATTGTTCAGTGTTGGGAGCGTTATCTTTAAAAGGGAGAGGATCGCCCCAGCCTCAGCCGGTGTGGCTCGGTTGGTTGAGTGTTGTCTGGTGCACCAGAAGGTCACTGGTTGGATTCCCCTGGGCTCCATTCCTTCCCCAGTGCCACCGCTCACCTTCCACCTTTGACTCCTCTACAGGACTCACCCCCAAACGCCACTCTTCTTCCTTCCTTGCTTCCATAACCTCCAAGCTTCCTTCTCTTCCTTTCTCTTCCCCCTTTCTGACTGGCCACTCTGCTCCAGTCCGAGGCGGGACGCGTTACTGCAGCACAAACGGCCACCACCCCACGCTCCAAGTTTCTCACTTATGTTTACTGCCCTGGAAACTTTTTTAACGGAAAACCAGGGAAGGACAGAGGACTCCCCAGTAAATTTAAAGTGTACTTGTGGAGAGGAGGCTGACTCATTCAGATTTCAGCAACTGTAAAGTTAACTCTCCTCCGTACAGATTTTAATTATAG
Source organism: Miniopterus natalensis (assembly GCF_054644295.1). NCBI lineage: Eukaryota > Metazoa > Chordata > Mammalia > Chiroptera > Miniopteridae > Miniopterus > Miniopterus natalensis. The sequence goes on along the minus strand of NC_142083.1, from coordinate 35,268,161 downwards.
ACCTGACTCAACTAGGAATGGTACTAAGGCAAAAAGAAATATGCATAAATCCATGGTAATATCTTGCCATAATTATGACACAATATTCTAATCATGTACAAAGTAGTAGAATAAATGACCCCACCTAGCCAAATGTTTCAACTTGTAAAAGTATGGGACAACTATAAAGAATGGAACAATTTGTTCTTTGCCCATGGGTGGCTGGACACAATCCAGAGAGTCAGGAAATTCATGAACAGCTTGGCCAGTGGAATCCAGCTGAAATTCAAAGTGTGCAAATTAAAAGACTAGGAGAAGTGAACCTGCCTATTCTAATACTTAGATGGAACTTAAATCATTCGAGAGACTCATTAAAAACCTTCAGAATTGCTTGTAACAGTATCTAATAATCCTTATCTTGATATGTATTCTTTTAAAGGATTTGTTCATTTATGAACAGTCACAATGCCAAGACTAATGCAGTTATGTCTGGAATTCAGAATTTACACCCTAAAAATGCTGCACCCAACACAGATGAAGCATATAGGGGATTGGGATGATACATAAACTTTTAAGGCAACATTTGCTTTTTAAAAGCTTGTTTAAAGTTCCATCTTTGGGAAACAGATGTAACCGGTCATATTTGTTATTTACTTTCTGACAAGGACTGGTCTAAATCACACATTAATTACCTTCATATAACTAGATTAGGTACAAATATCTCTTTTTCAAATAAGCAAAATGAGATATAGGAAGACTAATTTGCCCAAGGTCACACAGCAAGTAATTGGGGGGGGGGGGGTAAAGCAAGAACACAGGCAGGAGAAAGCAAGCAGGTTCTTTGGCAGCAAGTAGATTTTTTTTTTGGAACACCCTGCCACATTTATTGCAGTCACACACACACACAAATACCCCCTAGTGCTGTGTTGTTTTTTCATTCCAAAGTGGCACTATTTTAACACAGTGTTTTCTAAAAACTACCCAAGATATTTGGGCATTTTATTCATGAAAACTATTCCCATTAGAAGAAATGTTAACAACATGAAACACAGGAGGAGGGATGAGATAATTTTCCACCTAATTTATTTGTGCTTTCAGAAAAGAGAGATTACACGGTGAGTGTAAGCAGAGCCATGAGCTGCCAGGAGATTGAGTTTGAATTCTTATTTCTATGGCTGAGACTTTCAAATGTCCAGTTGAGATACTTGCAATCCTGATGCTGAAAAAGGATGTGTTTATGTTAGGACTACCTCTGAGCCCCCTCAACTGAATCAGATCCCTGGAACCATGATTAAAGATCTCTTCTGCCCTGACCCTTCTTTACACATGCATACCCCCATTCAGGTCATTACAGATACCTCAGATATTTATATGAAAACATTTGATGTTATTATATGTAACATGAAATGTTACATTTCAAAATTAAAATAGGACATTTTATTAACATCAGATAGAGCAACTCCACCATATCCAACCAATCAATTTATTAGGGAAGTCAAGCTAGAATGGGAGTATAGAACCTAGTAATTAAAGATTCCTAGTTTAGTCACTTGCTAGAATGTGATAATGGACCCATTAATCCATCAGATCATTAGTTTTCTTTACTGTAAAATGAGAAATGGTTGCAAGGCAATAGACTATTGTAAGAAATTAAATATTTCATGTATGTATGTGTGTATATACAATGTAACTTTTACTACAAATACTAAGACTTTATTTCAAAAACTACAAGATATGCCCAGCTGGGCGTGGCTCAGCGGATGAGCGTTGACCTAGGATCCAGGAGATTGGGGTTCGATTCCCGGTCAGGGCACAGGCCCGGGTTGCGGGCTCGATCCCCAGTCGGGGGTGTGCAGGAGGCAGCCGATCAATGACTCTCTCATCATTGATGTTTCTCTCTCTCTCCCTCTCCCTTCTTCTCTCTGAAACCAATAAATATTTTTAAAAAAACACACACACAAGATATATGTGATAAAACTAACACGTTATTTTTGTACCTGGGTGGTGGGTACATGCATGTTTATAGTTTTCTGAATTTCTTTAAATTTTTCAAAATTTTAAATTAAAATATTGATCTCTTCCACTTTTAATACAAAACACACATGTAAGGAAATCACTTTAAGCCATGCACCTTTATCAAATGGACCACATGCTTTCACAACAAAATCTTGAACAATATATATAGCAGAAAACAGAACACAGAAGTAAGAATCACAGAAGGTCAGAGAGGGAAGAGACCTCTGACATCTCCCCTAAACCTCTTCTTTTCTACTAGGAAACTGCTTGAGTGGCTTTTGAAAGTTATATCCAGATAGCTAATGTCAGTCCCAGCAGAAACACACTGATCCTGGCCCCTAGAGTGGTCTTTAGTAAGTACCACATTTGAAAAATGACTTTTTTAAATTTTAATGTCCAATTTTACAATGCAAACTTATGCAACTTAATTTTCTACATTCAGCTGAATAGGTTTTGTCAGAACACTAGGAAGCTTGCCTTCATAAACTAATTGCATTGACTTCCAAGAAGAAAGAATTAAAATCTTAGCACAAATAAAAATCAGTTAAGTTGCTCAAGAGCACCCTTACCATTTGGTGTGAATCCAAAAGGTATGAAAAGCATAGATGATTATCTTTAGTCCTAAGTAACAGAAGCACATGGAAAATTAAGAATTTCTTCAATTTGAAGAGATGACTCAGAATTATAATGGAAACATTGTTTAAAAGTTTACTTTGGGCCCTGGCCAGGTAGCTTCGTTGGTTAGAGCATCATCCTGATATGCCAAGGTTGTGGGTTTGACACTGGTCAGGGTGCGTACAAGAAGTAACCAATGAATGCATGAATGGATGGAGCAAGTCAGTGTTTTTCTCTCTCTCTCTCAAATCAATAATTAACTGGCTGGGTGGCTCACTTGGTTGGAGCATCAAATCAATAATTAAGTTTATCTTTGGAAAATGATTCAGACTTGTATATAAAAAGTTATATACTTGTGGATGAAAAAGGGGCACTATAATAAATCTGACAGGTCCAACGCTAATCAAATTCCTAACTGGGCAGATTATGGTGTGTAGTCACATACCTCAGGCATATAACTTCTTTAGTAAAAGGTTTATCTTGCCTTAAGCAAGCCCTGTGCATTGTTCTTGTGCTTCCAGTTTAACCTTTGAAATGCCAGAATATTCTTCTTTTTCAGACTCCTCTGAGGCATAACCACCCTCAAGGGAGCATGTAATCTTTTTTACAATACAATCCCTACCTTGCTTTCTCCCACCTTCATGTAATCTTCCTTAATTCCAAATATACAAAAGAAACTGTAATTCTTGGAGCATTTGAGATCTTGCTTCTGGACATGTCAAAACATTTGGCTCAAATAAACTCCTATAAAAATCTCATAGATGCACACCTCATGGACACAGATAATTAATTTGGTAAAAGCCAAGGAAGGTGGAGGTGGGGGAGGGTGGAGGTGAGCAAATGGGGGGCAGCGGGAGAGAAGGGGGATTCCATCAGTAACGTCAACATTAAAAAATAGAAAATAAAAATTCTCTGCAGGTATGTTGATATACTTAAATGTCTGAATTGCATACTAATGATTAATTTACAGATTCTTCAAAACATTTCACAACAGAGATCTAAACTGAGGGGATAATCACAGTCACCTTGGCTAGTAATATGCCCAGTGATATCAGCTAATTTTACTTCACTAATAAAAATCTGAACAAAAAAGGGTTGTTGAGATTTAAGGGCATGATGTAAAATATTTGATGTTTTGTGGTACTGCATTCTACTTTCAGACAAATCGACCTTCTCATAGCTAATGGACTGGGAAACAAACAACCAGCACAGCACCCAAAATAGTTTAGAACAATAACATATAATTGCTGAGTGTAGTTTTGCAAACCTTAAAATTATCAGCACTAATGACATCAAACAGGTATATTATAGAAAGAAAATACTTGGTTTAATACCTTATAAAATATGTACAGAACTTGAACATTCCTGTAAGATACATTTCAAGTCACATCTGAATTATAAATGTAATCAGATACTCTGATATAATTAAAAAGCCTAGTTGGTTTAAAAAAAAAAAGGCATGTAAACCATAAAAGATTAAAAAGTGTTTTAAAATACACAATAAAATTCTAACCAGTGGTTTTAAATTTTGATTTTTAAAAAGTAAATATATATTTACAACCTTTAAACTTCACAATTTGTTATTTTTACATTTGATCTTTATTACCAAGATAACATAAAACAATAAAAAGCTCTTTAAACCATTTACACACAGAAAAATCAATAGGGAGGTTGGTAGAATGTAATATCCATAGTAGGTAAAATATGAATGGTCAGGGACTTTATTAATGGAGTCATAAAACAGACTTAACCAAAACTGTAAGCTAAGGAAACAAGCAGTTTCACTTCATTGCAGGGACCCAGTTTCCTTATCTGAAAAGGAATGATTATAAATAACAGTTATGTGAAGGGAGGATTCTGGGAGGAATATATGAGATCACCTACGGGAACTGAAGTTCCACGACATGGCTGCCTAGGGCTTCAAAGTTCATAGCACGGTCCACTGGCCCACTCAGTGACCTTCCTTAAAGGTTTAAAAATCTCAAACAGTTAGTTCTTAATGCAAGAACCAATGTTTACAGCATAAAATCCTTAATTGGAGTGTTCGGCCCAGTTGATCATCAAAAGCTATTTATAAAATGCTTCAATACCAATGATATTAAAGCTACCAAAAGTTTGTAATGATCACAAAAGGTTTGGCCTCTCTGGTTAGAGCCCAAAGTTATTTCGCATTCTGACAACACTGCAGAGATGTCAGACACTTCTCATCACTCAAACAATCTGGAATCTGCCTTCTGTTTTCCCTCGGTCATAATCTCCAACCATCTTCTTGATGTGCGACAACTTACTCTTCAACTGCTTGCAATAATTCCTCTTATTTTTGTAATCTGCAGACTAAAAGAGAAAAAAAAAAATGAACCAGGTAAGTTTAACAAAATGAAAACGAGTCCTGTGTAGCTGCTGGGAAGGCAGGGGTCAACCAAAAAAAGGGGTCTATTAGTCATCAGAATTGTTGGGAGTGTGAAACAACATAACATACATAAGGCGCCTGGCAGTATCTCAAACCAGACAGGCAGCTGATTCTCTTTGCTGAACATCATATCTTCTAACCTGAGTTTTACAAAAGGATACACTAATTTCTAATGATTTGTAAAGTGACCAAAAAAACTTACTGGCCTTTTTGCTAACACATACATCATCTAAAAATTCAGTAAAACAACAAACTGGTGATATCAGTTGACTTGGGAAAAGGAAACTGGATAAATGGTGAATGAGACAGGAAAATTCACTCTACATGCTTTTAAACTCTTGCATTTAAAACCATAATGTTTTGTAATTTTTGAAAATTTAATATAAAATCTTTTAAAAACAAAAAAATCATTTGAAATCAAGAAAGACTGATAATGGTGAGTGTTGGTAAGGATATAGAGCAACAGGAATCTACACTGGTCAGTCGGAATATAAATTGACACAAACCAGGAAAGTTGTTTGACAGTACCCACCCAAGGCTAGATATATACTTACCCAATGACCCTGCAATTTCACTCCTAAATATATACCTAACAAATGTGCGCACACATGCACAGACATTTACAAAAATGTCTGAAGCTGCATTAGTTGTAAAAGCCCTAACTTGGAAACAGTCCAAATGCACATTAATGAGAATAAATGAACAAGTTGTGTTTTATTCACACAATAAGTAAAAATAAATGAGCCACAACCACATGCCAAAACATGAATGAATCTCACACAGTACTGAGCAAAAGAAATCACACAGCCCTGGCCAGGTATCTCAGCTGGTTGGAGCATCCTCCCAATATGCTAGGGTTATGGATTCTACCCTTGGTCAGGACACATACAAGAAACAACCAATAAATGCATAAATAAATGGAACAACAAATCGATGTTTCTCTCTCTCAAATCAATAAATAATTTCTTTTAAAAAGAGAAAGAAGTCACATATATATGGTTCCATTTATATAAAGTTCAAAACAGGCAAAATTAATCTATGATGTTAGAATGGTGGTTACCTCTGGAGAGAATGTAAAAATTGGAAGAGAGTAGTACATGAGGGCACTGTCAGGGGTACTAGGAAATGTATTTCTTTCTTTTTTTAAAAATATATCTTTACTGATTTCAGAGAGAGGAAGGGAAAGGGAGAGAGAGAAGCATCAATGATGAGAGAGTCACTGATCGGCTGCCTCCTGCACACCCCGACCAGGGATCAAGCCCGCAACCCGGGCATGTGCCATGACCGAGAATCGAACTGCGATCTCCTGGATCCTAGGTCGATGCTCAACTGCTGAGCCATGCCCGGCCGGACTTGGAAATGTATTTCTTGATCTAGGTGCCAGGTACAAAGGTATGTGGTTGCTTTGTGAAAACGTACCAAGCTGTACATTTATGATCTGTGTACTTTTCTGTATGTATACTTCAAACTTTAAAAAAGTTTTTAAAAATCAGAATTGGTGGTAGCAGCAAACAACTGAAATTAAGTTTCCAACTTCTGTGCAGACGGGCGTGGCTCAGCGGTTGAGCATCGACCCAGGATCCAGGTGATCGGGGTTCGATTCCTGGTCAGGGCACATGCCCGGGTTGCAGGCTCGATCAATGACTCTCTCATCATTGATGTTTCTATCTCTGTCTCTCCCTCTCATTTCCTCTCTCTGAAATCAATAAAGATATATTTAAAAAAAAACAAAACAAAAAAAGTTTCCAACTTCTCAGTTATAGTTTATCTTGCAATTATTGGGCCTTCTGACTATAATCAGCGCATGCATGACGAGGTATTCACAGTCACTCTAAAGGTTAAAGGAAAAACACGTGATAGAAAAATTATTCCTCAAAGAATGTTACAATCCAGGATACTTACCCCTTTTACTTGCTTCAGTCTATTGTATTCATCAGCAGCAGCCTATTAATGAGAAACACAAGGGAATATGTTCAATAGGCATCTTTCCTCTTTCAAAAATAACATTACTGATGCTATATTCTGAAACTAAAACTGCCAAAAATACAGGAAATTAAAATAATGAAGCCTTAAAGCTCTTAAAACTACTATGGTCAGCAGGAGACTGAGGAATCCGGTGAAGATAAATGGATGACACAGATCTCATGTTCCGTTCACACAGGCGGGTACTGTCCTGCTGCCTCTCATCTTTCCCCACGCCAGTCCACGCACCATGCTGACACCCGAGAAGACGCTTGTAAAGCACAGCTCTGATCAGGTTATATTCTATTATAAAACTGGTCAGAGCTCCCCATTAACCTCCCTACTAATCTAGTCTCCTACCCATCCAGTCTTAGTACCCATCATTTGCAATTCCTTTTAAAAATTAAGCATGTTGCCAAGCCAGCATGGCTCAGTGGTTGAGTGTTGACCAGGAAGTCACGGTTCTGTTCCCGGTCAGGGCACATGCTGGGGTTGTGAGCTCAGTCCCCAGTAGGGGCCCATAGGAGGCAGCCAATCGATGATGTTTCTCTCTCACCATCGCTCTCCCTTCCTCTCTCTCTAAATATCAATAAAAACGTGTGTTTTTTAAAAATTAAGCATGGTAATGCTTCCAGGTTTCTATCATGTTTCCCCTATGGCTGAACTAAGGCACCCCCTCCCACATTTGTCTGGAGAATCTATAATGGTTACCTCTCAATGAAGCCTCTCCTACACTCTTCAGCCTTTAGCAGGCCTTATGCTTTCTCTGAGCAATTATTTACAATACTATCTAACATAATGTGAATATGGCATTAGTCACACTGTCTCAGTTGTTTAAATGTCCATTTCTCTCTTAGGATATGAACTCTTTGAGGGGTGACACAGGATTTTATTTATCTTTCTACCTTGAGCACTTCTACATCAAGGGCAAATTAATGATCGATAATTGTTCACTGAATTGATAAAGGTTTATGACAACACCATAACACCATACTAAAGCCATAAAAGAAAACAATACTTAAATCAAACTATATAAGCAGATCACCCCAATTAAAAATGGCAAAGGGTATTTAATAAAACGAGTATGAGGTTCCGATAAAAAAAATTTAAGTACTAATATCTAAGACACAAGGCAGTAATTTTTCAGGCACTAAGTATTAGTGAAATGTGGGTCAAATGAGCCCTGTAGAACATCAGTAGCGGGAATCTAGTTGATATCTTTCTGGAGGGCAGTTTTGAAACAAAAATTTTAATGTGCATAACTTGTGACTCAGCAATTTCATATTCTGGAATTTGCTCTGGCTAGATAAGCAGACAAGTATGCAAATGTGGAGAAGTTCACCAGCGTATTACTGGTACTTCTGGGGTGTGGTATATGTGTGTGTGTGTAGGGGGGAGTAGGGCAAGGGGTAGACATGAATGTCTACTCACAGAGGATGATTCTTAAGTAAATTATGGTAAAATCATAGAACAGAAAATTGCGTAGCTATTTTTTAACACATAAAAATATTTTTTCAGCCCTAGCCAGGTAGCTCAGTTAGTTATTGTACTGATATGTCAAGGTTGCGGGTTCAATCTCCAGTCACGGCACATATAGGGAGCAACCAATAAATGCATAAATAAGTGGAACAACAAATTAATGTGTCTGTCTCTCTACCCCCTTCTCTCTCTAAAAATCAATATAATAAATAATAAAAAAATAAATCACAATAAAAAAATTTAAAAATATTTTAAAAATATTTTTCAATAAGTAGATCATTATTATTGATAGGAAAGGATAACCATATGCAATTGTAAAGTAAAAAAGCGGGATGTAAGAAGTGCCATGAAGCATTTAAAAAGAACTCCCCCAATAATGGGGGTACATCAAACAGAAAAAGGAAGTAACTGAAAGAGTTCCCAATGGTCACAGTATAACAATTCGAGCAACAAAATATAGTATTCAAAGTAAGTATAGTATTGTAAGTCAAAATATAAATAAAATATGCATGAGTCCATACTGATATAAGTGACTGACTAAATAAATTTAAAAATGGAAGAAGTGAAACATTTCCCATGCAGAATAATTCCAATAATTTGTGTAAATACAATGCCTTCAGAGACCTGGAGCATAATTCCCCATTCCTTAAGTGTGATCGATGCATCGTGACTTCCTTCCAAAGAGTATAGCATGGAAAGGGGGATTAAGAAGGAAAGAGGAACTTTATATGGACAAATACTATTTCAGCCAGGTGATCAAGGAGACAAACCATAAACTATTTTTGAGTAAAAACACAGGAAACTTATAGGTAAAACATATGATTCCTTATCAAAGACTGTGTGTGTCTAGGTTCACTTCCACATGGAGGGACTATTTTAACAACTCATACTTTGGTGATAACCAGGAGGTAGAATTTAAGGAATTCATGCAATTCTGTACTGTTTGAATTTTTAACAGAGAGAATGAATTAGGTGTATAAACAGAAAAAGTAATATATTTTCTTTTAAATAGGAAGGGACATATGTATGTAGACTATTGCTTTGTAATTCTTAACTACATTAGTATTAGTACACTCTTCAATTTGGAAAGGTTTTCATCCAAGACTCAATTTCAATTATTCTTCAATGAAATCACAGTATGATAATTTCTAGCACATTCTGTATCGACATCAGTATAAAGGACACTCTGATCCCCACAGATCAGAGAAAAAGTATATGTAACATACGATTATCAGGTTTGACCTTACCATGTACTCTTCACTTTCTTCTCTATAGTCGTCCAATTCTTTATCCAGACGAGAGAGTTCTCTATTGATCTCATCAAGCTCTGCTTGTAAGCGCTTGTATTCCTGCAGGTCCATGTCAAAACTTCTCTTATAGAGTTGTCTTTGTTGATCTGAAGTGATAGGTGGATATTCCCTAAAAATTGAGTGAAAAAATGACTCTGTATCCTTAGCATACATAAAATCCGTCGTTTCCTCCTCAAAGATAGTAAAGCTGCTGGGACGTGGAAAAGGATATTCTTTTCTTTTTGTAGCTTATGGGGGGACGATGGTGGGCTGTAAATAATTCTCTCAGGAAGGATTATACTTTATACATCATTCACAATGGCTTTGTTTGTTTTTCTTCCTTTAACCCTCACCCAAGGATATTTTTTCCACTGCTGTTCAGATAGAGAGAGAGATCGATGTGAGAGAGACACATCGACTGGTTGCCTCCCATGTGCATCCCAACGTGGGCTGGGGAGCGAGCCTGCAACCGAGATACGTGCCCTTGGCCAGAACCAAACTCAGAGCCCCTCAGCCCGAGGGCCGACGCTCTAACCACTGAGCCAACCGGCCAGGGCCCTCATCCTGTTTTTTTTAAAAAAACTATGTCTACATAATTTTTGGAAATAAAGTTTATGATAATAAAACTTATGTTTAGTGTCTTAAAGCTGGAATTCTGGACCACAAAATACGTCGCCATCACTGCAGCAGCGCAGCCGACGGCAGCTGGCTGTTTTCTGCTACCATCTGTAGTTTTCACACTGTTTGGGTTTTTCTGTTTGTTTTTTATCTTGGTCTTGTTTTTCCTAGTGGAAATAGCTTAAGTCCTTTGATTATAAAAGTAGACTTCTCTCAACATACCAGCTGTTCTTTACATATGAAGGTAAGGCGATTCATCCATAACCCAGTGAGGAAACACTGAGTTGTTTCACAGAACTAAGGAACTTCACATTTTAGATCTAAGTCAGTCTAATACCTTCATTTTACAGAGAGGAGAAATGAAAGGATTTGCTCAAAAGGGAAACAAGAATTCAGGACTTCAAAAAGTTGTCATTTAAATCTTCCACGATGTAAGTTGGGCAAATAGTTCACAGATAGACGGCTGAACTAGGCCAAAAACCCTTAAGGAGAGAGGGGAAACGAAGTCTGAGAAGCAGCAGTGCAGAGGGATTTCAAACTACACACGCCCCACGCATCCCCACACCTTGAGAGCAATGTTTTCATTAATCATCATTCCCACCACAAATGTTTCTGATGTGTGTCCCTCTCCTCAGAATACTTGGGCATGCCCAGCCGGGCGTGGCTCAGCGGTTGAGCGTCGACCTGGGATCCAGGCGATCGGGGTTCGATTCCCGGTCAGGGCACATGCCCGGGTTGCGGGCTCGATCAATGACTCTCTCATCATTGGTGTTTCTATCTCTCTCTCTCCCTCTCCTGTCCTCTCTCTGAAATCAATAAAGATATATTAAAAAAAAAAAAGAATACTTGGGCATAAAAAGGCTACACATCAAACACGAATATAGCTGGTGCTGAGGGACTGTAACAAAACCACTCACACACACAAAGGAACTTAGCCTCAGCCTTGGCCAGGGCACTAAATTGTTAACAACTGTTTACAGAACTGTTTTCCAAAGTCCTTTGAATGAACTTTTAAAAGAATCTCGTCGTGAAAGCTTAACAGTAAATGCCGAAGCAGAGCCTTGGCACCAGTCTGGGAAATTTATAATCAGTAAAATAAAGTTCCTCTACACTTGAATTTTATTTATTTTGAAAGGCCTTTCTTGGGTGACTCATGGTGAAGTTCACCAACCATTTTGTGGGGGACACTGAAAGTGTTTGTAAGACACGGTTATAGCTAAAAACATCCCCTCCACGCCCATCTTTATTACAAACATGTACTAAGAAAAAAACATAAAAAACCTGCCTCCAGTTCTGGTTGGCAAAGAGTGGAATTATACCATCCACCCCAGTTTAGGGTACAACAGCTCCCAAATGCTAACATCAGAGGTGCAGGCAGTTCTAGCAAAAGAGGAGACTCAGTACCTGATCCAGTCCTCCTCCAGCTCATCGCAGGACTCGCCACCAGTCGTGTAGTCTGTCTCATAGTGGTCTTGCTCTGCTTTCTTTGACTTTCCTCCCCTTCTCTTTGTGGGAGCCCTTTTTGAGGGTGTCTCAAAGTTTCCGTCGTTGCTATAATGAGGCTGCCTGAAGTCATCCACAGGGGAAGTCACTGGAAGCTCCTGCACCACTTCAGGCACCCTGATAAAACAGGAATCATTTTTCAGTGGTCACTGGGTACACTACAAGCCTTTGCCAGTATACCACAAGCACAAAGAGCAGCAACAGCAACTAGGAGATCTACAGGTAGGTGCATTCATCCAAGCCGTTCATACGCTCAACACTGAGCAGACCCCTAGTGTCCTGCGTTCAACGTAGCACCGGCTCAGATTCTCAAACACACGAGTAGCTATAGGGTTCCTATATAAGAGGAGCCCATCTGTAAACCTTCTAAGTCAAATGGATCTAAAATTTCATTTATTTCACACTGACCTGGACAGTGCGTTTACCTGACCCGCACAGGGGACATACTCCACAAAAGGCTGTCAGGAAAATAATGGTCGCGATTCTTTTCTGCAGGTTCTTCGAGTTCCATGGAATGTTGAGTGGAGAAGAGGAATGCACACACATAGCTACCTTTGGAAGCTGACTCCCAGAGACAGGTCTTTGTCATATTAATTTTAGACTCCTATATATCAATTCTCTTTTCAAGATACCTCAGAAAACTAAAAGCACTAAAAATTTAAACTAATAAACTAAAGAGCTTTATATTGTAATAGATGAAAAAGCTCATTAAGATCTTTTTAAAATTGCTATGTTAATCACGAAGCCCCACGGAACGAACAGAAGGGTTACCATTCCATTTATTTTTCTGATGCAATTATTCAATATTGCATCAGATTTTTCATTGCATATAACGTTTCTGCCACAAGCTTAAAACTGAAGCCGAACACGGAATAAAATACCAAGAGCTGTGGCAACTGTACACCACTTCTGAGTAACAGAAATGCAAAGTTTCCCTTTGCCTTGTAGCAGAGCTGGAGAAGGGCAAGAGAAGGGAAAGGAAGGCAAAGAAAGCACCTGAAACTTCCCAGCATCAGCCTTGCTATTTAAATCAACCATTAAAGATATCTGAAGATTTTTGTTTCTTATTTCTTTCAACTTACCACAACTGTAATCTTGAGCTTTATCTATGAGGTTTACTCTCTTTTCTAGGTGATCCAGAACTGCCTGATTTTAACTGTTGTCAAAGTCTAAAGTTGTGTGTGTGTGTATGTGTGTATGTAGTTGGGGGTGGTGCTAGGTATTTATTTATTTCTAAACTTATTCAGGTTAACATGGCTTTGTGTGCTATGTCAATGTTACTTCTAAAGGAGGGAAAATGTGACTTTCTCCATAAGTTAATAATTCAACAAGTTCCTAGACACACTGCCAAAATTATCAGGTACTATGCATGCTTCTTGCTTTGAGGTCACAAACAAAACCTTTAGCGTGCATTGGGTTTATATGAAGGACTGGGGGCCAGAAGGAAAGGAAGCTAAAGTGCAAGAGAAATTAGAAAAAAGAAAACATTAAATCACCCTTCCTCCCATAATTTTTTATTAGCTATTGATATTATAAATCTTTACCTTGGAACTTTTCTACCTCCCCTCTTCCCACACCCTTTAAAATACTAAACAGTAGCATACTTAATATAGCAAAAAAGCTAAAAACAAGATGTTTAGCAATAAAAGTATATATACAAATGTAAGAGCTAGGGGATATGTGTACTCTCAATAATCTTTGAACCTACTTTTAGATACAAGTCCTATTAGGTCAAAATCCACATAACCCAGAACAGGTAACCAGCTGTGTATCTTCCTCAGTATCCAACTCAGTCTCCCAGGTCTGGAAGTTCCCCCTTTTGTAGCTTTTGGATCGTTTCTTTTTCATTCACTTGTTTTATTCTCTCACACACGCCCTCACAGGCCTTTTTGGCTCTTATCTTGCCCAGGCTCTCAATATAGTTATTGTGTACTTGCTTCTGCACCTGCTAGTCCGCAACCTCCAGGAGAGCACGGGCTTAGTATTCCCGGGGCGGCTGGCCCAGTACTGTGTATATGGCGTGCAAGGTAATTACTGAATTAAAAACACAGTCACAAGAATCCTGTTTTCTGATGACACCCAGTATCAATGAAGGAGAAACAATGCTTGATCAACACTAGTGTCTTCACTGTCAGAATGCTGCCCATTATAAGCACGGTATTTAGAACTGCCATCAGTATTGTGGAGAGAACTAAGCCTTGCTAGTCAGAGAATGCATCTTCCTGACCCTGGGGATGATGATGACCCAAAAGGGCCAATCAGAACAGACTGATATGCAAGCTTTGGGAAAGGAAATTTCATTTTCTGACCCTGGGCCTGAAGATCAATACAGCGTAGGGAATGTGGATGGCCCATCCTGTTACAGTGGAAGCTGCACTGAAAATAAAAACAATGTAGCAACAAGAGCCCTGATATCTTCTGAGTCCCTGGATCACGCCATGCCTGACACAAGCCATCCCTGGGCTTTCTGCGAGTCAGTGAATTCCTAAGGCTTGCACAAAAGTCCTAACATATTACTCCAGCAACCTATTTGCTACCACCGAACAATGGTCTGTCTCATTTGTCACCCTAGGGGGTCATCCTGCCTTGAAAGTTCTCTGTAGTGTCAACACTCAATTCCCTTGATTTATTCAGGTTAACTCACCCTGGGTGTAGACAGTATAGTAGGGAGCATACCTAACAGGGCTCTCCCAAATTCACTTAGAAAGGGGAAGAAGCAACCATTTTCAGCTAAATTCTGCTGCCACCTAATCCAGGATTAATTCTAACTGCCCTGAAATTCTAAGGTACAGGACATTATGATGAAGAGGAGCCAGACATGAGATTATGTCTATGATTCCATTTAATAAGAACTCCAATAACAAGCTAAACTAATATATGGTGATAGGCATCAAAATGGGGTGGCAAGGGTGCTGATGACAAAGGGTACAGAGAACCTCTGGGAATGCTGCAAAGGTCTCTCCTGGTGCAGTGTGGTTATTTCAGTGTTCACATATGTGAAAATTCATCAGGCTCTATATTCAAGATCAGTGCTCTTTACTGAAAGTCTGTTATGCTTTTGGGGGGAAAAATCTTAGTATTGAGGTACCTTATCCTTAACATGGACCTCAGGCACAGCGTTCCCATTCTAATTCCTGCTCTGTCTACTACATTAGCAAGGAGGAGAGGTGCTCGTGGGTTACTAGCACCTTCAAGAAAGCCTGAGGAAAACCAGGCTATGGTTAATGTGCATCCCCATGTCCACAGCAGATGCACTCTGAATCCTCCATAGATAGCACTCAGCACTCTGCCACAGTCAATATTCAACAATTTCTATTACTCCCCAGAGATGGCAAGTTCCTTCCATCACTACCACACATCAGGTGCTGTGGGGGACACTGTCACATTCGTATCCCTTAGCACCATTTCCATCCTTCCCTTCCTCTGGGTTCAAAAATTAATCATCACATTTGCATTTTCCAGACCTTCAAAAGAGTTCTCAGATGTAGGTTGGGAGTATAAACTGGTACAACCATTATGGAGTATAGTTTGATTACATCTACCAAAATGAAATATACAATTTCCTTTAGCCCAGCAGTTCTGCTTTTAGCATTTCTCCTCCAGATACATTCACATATGTGCAAAGTGACAAATGTGTAAGTTTATTCCCTGTTTGTAATTACAAAACATTGGGGAAAAACAGAATAAAATTAATTATTGATGGAATATTATGCAGCTATGAAATAGATCAGTAAACTCTTTGTATACCAATATGAACAATCTTCAAGCTATATTGCTAACAAGGCATTTAATATGCTAGTATTTTTTTTAAAGAAAAAACCCCCAATATTCATATTTGGTCAGCATATTTTATTTAAAAATAACCTCTGGAAGGATATAAAAGAAACTGGCAATACTAGTTGCCTCTAGGGAGAGGAACTAGAGGGCTATTTTGTCCCTTTTAAATGTTACATTATGCGTGTATTGGCTTACTCAAGAATAAGATTTTTAAATTGTTCTAAATGAATTTGAAAGTATTTACATTTTCATGAAAAGGGACAGCATGTGGGACTCTATGTAACCATGCAGGCCTTACAATTAATTTAGAGGCACAGCTGGTCACATGCATTACAGATATTTATTTTGCATGTGTGAAAGTCCTACAAATCATAGCCTAAAACTTTCATAAGGATTACATCCCTACTTTGTACCTTTGCCCATAATGGCCTCAGTGCTTTAGTTTTTATTAAAATCCAAAGAGAAGAACAGAGAAAATGCTCTTCCTCCCGCTCATTCACAACTGGAGTGGACAGCACAGCCAATTCTGCAGACCAAAGCAAAATATATGGAGGGTAAAGCAGACTGCCAGTCTGTTTCTAAATTCCATTCCAGGGCAATAATACATCTACTGTCTTGAAACTGCTTCCACAGTTAACTCAGCTGCTGGTGTCACCTTATGGGGCTCCAGGCACCCAAATTGTACGCTCAGAGTGGATCTCTGCATACCTCAGCCCACTAAATGAGGGTGTGGGGCTGGGGATAAAACTTGAAATCACAAAAAAGTTTCCAGCAGATATACCTTTGACTAAGAACAATCAAACTAGCTAAACGGAAGGTTTCCCTTTGGTCTACAGAGGGATTTGGAGTTCTAGAATTCTATATAGCAGCCCAGCTTATCACGCTTAGCAAAAATTATATACAAGTCCTTAATACCTCCAGCATCCTTCTCTCACTAGTCATTAGATTGAATTAGAATTAGGTATTAGGGTAAACTAAAACCACAGGGGGATACCATTTAAAAAACCATAATGGCACCTACTCTAGCTCAGAAACTCACTTTGAGGTTTTCCACACTATATGTAAAACAAAACCTACAGGTTTTACCAGCAATATGGAGGCTCTAGCACAGCAAAGGAGAGCCCAGAATTCCTAAATTCAGACAAAGCCTTACAGTTTAAAATGTATGTGGGCAGGGTTGATCAATGAGCAATCTCCCCTTTCTACTGAGGAAAGAGTGAAGACAGGGAAAATATAAAATGGAGTCACTTTAACCAAGCTGCTACATTATTTAACATTATGAAGGTTGAAGCATGAAGAAATTATTCTTTTTCTTATCTTAGCTTGCCTGGGAACTTAAACTTTTGAACTTTCCAGTCGTGAACCAATACCTAGATAATGCCCAGACATACATCAAATTTGCAGGTAACCCCCTGACTACCTCCTAAAGGACTCAGGACATGACCAGCCTCCTGGTGCCCATCCTCCAGACCTCCTGGCATCCATCCAGACTACCTGACATCTCACTGATAATTGTCCTGGCCCAGCTGAGGGCTAAGAACGAAGGACTGATTATTCTCAAGGATGTGACTTTAACAAACTTTTTTAATTTTTATTTTTATTTATTGATATTTAGAGAGAATGAGGGAGAGAGAAACACTGATTTGTTGTTCCACTTATTTATGCATCATTGGTTGATACCTGTACCTGCCCTGACCGAGGATCGAACCTGCAACCTTGGCATATCTGGACCATGCTCTAACCAACTGACTTACCTGGCCAGGGCTACTGTAAGAACTCCTAACTTTTCTTTCTTCTTTGGAACACTTCTAGGTTTTTGCCTAGATATACCCAGTTTGCAAACTCTAAGACCCTTGAGTAAATTGTTATTGATTTCTAGCCAAAGCTCCTGATTCTCTGTGCTTATTCAATGCTCTAAATGAGATCTAAATAATTATAGGCAAAGGAGAGACTGAGAAATGCACTTAGTTATGCTATCAATCAGTAATGTCCTTTCACCCACACTTACACTCAAAACCAGAAGCAGGACAGAGAACCACACTCTTAGAGTGAAAGAACCTAACCTTCCCTTTATCTATTAAATCATCACGAGAAAAGCATTTTTAGTTAGAAGAGAACCCCACTTCACAGTCCCACCCTTCTTATCTTCCAAGTAACCCTAGGCATCCACCCACAATGCAAAGATCAGTCTCCAGCCTTTATGCAAACTGTTGGATTTTTTTTAAGGCAAATAGCACAAAACAGAAACTGATTTATAAACTTGCAAATATTCATATTTTAGGCTCACTCTATCAGAAGAAGGTGCTACTTACGGTGTTGATTTATAGGATGACTCTGGATACAACCGCTTGTCATTCACTTTACCATTGGAAGAGTAGGCCACGGGACTGTACACTCTCTCCACATAGTCCGAAGGGGGAGGGGGCATGTCTTGTGTGCCCGCAGAAACATTTTTAACCTAGAGAAACAGGCCCAAGAGACACAGGTATTATTTAGCCTATAATTTAAAGGAGCAAGAAATGGACGAAAAAAAATATATAAAATTATCTAATATTTATTGGGCTCATTAAATACTATTAACTTGTAATGGCTGCCTTGTTATTATTAGTGGTAACAGTCAAATTAGTATTTTTCCAAACACATAAATGGTGCTATTGTTAGTTTAACAATCCAGAAGGAATTACAAAGGAGAAAGAAAAATCCCAATTACCTGGTTCTCATCCTGGTGTGATTAGGAGGACTTGCTTCTGACCCATATTAGGAAGACTAATCTCATTTTATCTAGGCCAGGTCTGTGTTAGGGTGAGAATTTTCATTTCTAACAAGTTCAAGGTAATGTTTATGCTGCTGTGTGAGGACCATACTAGGAACACCTCTTAGCTAGGACAAAGGACATTGGTTCTTATAACCCATTCACCCTAAACACCCATCATCAAAACCATGGAAGAAATTACAAAGCTCAAACTGATTTCTGCTAGTTCTGTAATGAGATCTGTGTATTCTCCCTTAATGTACATTCTCAATGGCACCGTAATTAATAGCCTGTACTGTACAGTTACAACACCACTGTTGCCGTCCCTCTCTGCTCTCCTGTAAGTGAATTTTTCATAAAAAGGAATACATATTAGGGATTATGCTTTGTTAACATGAAAGGTTTCCCACAGAACCTTTGGGAGAAAAATTTATTTTTTATTTTTTAAAATATATCTTTATTGATTTCAGAGAGAGGAAAGGAGAGGGAGAGAGTGAGATAGAAACATCAATGATGAGAGAGTCACTGATCGGCTGCCTAGCCCACAACCTGGGCATGTGCCCTGACCGGATATCGAACCCTGATCACCTGGATCCTAGGTCGACACTCAACCTCTGAGCCACGCCTGGCCGGGCTGGGAGAAAAATTTAAATATAATAAGCACAGCCAATTAGATTCCCAACATTGTTAGAATTCATGCAGTAGAGCTAACACTCTAAATTTCACCTAATAATCTTTACACATTACTCTGCAATTGCCTAAAAGTAACTGCTAAATTTTGAGTTCTTTCAAAGTAAAGGAATAAAATAAAGCATGGGAAAAACATTAAAAATAACTCCATAGGCCCTGGCCATGTAGATCAGTTGGTTAGTGTCATCCTGATACGCCGTTGCGGGTTTTGATCCCTGGTCAGGGCACATACAAGAATCAACCAATGAATGCATAAATATGTGGAACAAATCGATGCATTTCTCTTTCTCTCTCTCTCTCAAATCAATCAACAAATAAAATTTTAAAACTCCATAAATTATTTCTGAGAAAAAGAGCAACTTTTCAAAATTAGGTATAGTGGGACCACTTTAGCATGGCGATGAGAACAAGGGCATCGGATTACCTGGGCTTACTCCAGGTGTGCCAACTACAAGTTCTAGAAAGCCTCAGTCTGCTTATCGCAAGAAATGGGGGAGCTACTTACTTCATAAAGTTGTTTCGACAATTACATGGCATGACAAGGTATCACATTTAGCCCAGTGCCTTTATGAACAGAGTAAAAATTCAGAAGATGCTGGGTTTTAGAATTAAAGCCATTAAATCTAAACAAAGAATTTTATAAGTATCTGAATATGACAGCAGACTTTTCATTATATTCTATTATGCATCCTTGCAATTAGGTTCAGTATCAATACAGTGTATTTCCTTGCAACACACACTCCTGATATCTTGTTTCCCATTAAGCACAGCGTTACAACATGACCTGTTGTTCTTTCCCTATCGCTGCAATATCACATTCTGAAATATTTATTTACCCACCCCTCTTTTTGATTGTTTAATATTCCCGTGAGTCAGGAAAGAATGGAATCATTTCCTCCTGAAAGTGGAGTTTGGCAGCAACTGGGAAACCAGTGGGTGGGTTGCCAGGGAGTGTGCTTAGATCCCACCACAGGGGGGATGGGTGGGAACCATTCTTGGCTCCCCAGATGAATTCCTTAGGACTTGACGCCATCTCCAAGCTTCACAGGCAAATGCTCTTCCAGCCAAAGTCCTGTTCTTATTCTGGAGACTTCAAAGTTTAAAAAGACTTCCTTTTCTTTCTTTTTTTGTTTTGTTTTATTGTTGACAGTATTACAGATGTCTCCCAAGACTTCCTTTCCTGTAAAACCCATTTAACACTTCTCTGGGTTCTTTCCCCTTCACAGCTGTAGCAGAGGCTCACGGGAGCTTGTAGATTTCCTACTGACTCTGACAAGCCAGAAACCAAAACCTGACAAAAAGGTGCCTGGGTGTCCTTGTAGAGACTTCTTGCTGCTTGGAATGGAATGTCCTTCCTCCTTTCTTCGCCAGCTAATCCTTAATTGGGCTTCAAGTCTTGGCTCACTACCAAGGAGTAGTAGTGCCACTGCCTCCTGGAGGCCTTCCACATGTGTTCTGGCTGGGCGAGGCACCTATCTGTCCTCCTATCTCCTCAAGCACCTGGGCACACAAACCTCCCACCCGCCACAGCACTTACGCACTGTGGGACAGTTGTTTACACACAATGTAATGGCTGGCTCCCATATCTCTAACTTCAGGAGGCAGCGGACTGTTCTAAAAGCCACCACCACTGTCTGCCTGCTTATGCTGTGCCAAATACTGAACTGATACATCATTTAGTAAGCACAACCTTAGAGGTAAATACTATAATTCCCTTTTCAGAAATGAGGAAGCCATGGCTCAGAGAGCTAGACAACTTTCCCAAAGAACTGTACCTAGCAAATGGAAAGTGGGATTTAAATATAGGGCTCACTGGAAAGCCTCTGCTAAAATTCACCACATCTCCCTGGGCAGTCTCCTACTTTCTCTTTGGGTCTCCAAAGCCCAGCACGGTACCTGGCACAAACGAGGAATCCACAGTTTGCTGCATAGAGGTTATCTCACTTACTGCTGCTCTACATTTGGTATACCCAAACATCTTATTAAAAGAGCGGCTCTGAGCTGACCTTTAGCTCTTAGAGTCAGCAGGACTGGACTAACTTGTCCACTGACTTCACCCTCCAGCAGGTCTTTGGTTACTTAAACCTTTTTTATACATATGCACAAAAAATTCCAAGGTACTGTTTGTTTTGGCAGAACATATACTAAAATTGGAACAATACAAAGAAAATTCATTATTAGCATGGTCTCTGCAAAAGGATGCCATGCACATTTGTGACAGGTTCACATTTTTAGAGAGAGAGGAAGAGATAGAGAAAGAAACACTGATTTGTTGTTCCACGTATTTATGCATTCACTGGTTGATTCCTGAATGTGCCCTGACTGGGGACTGAACCCACAACCCTGGCGTATCAGGATGATGCTCTAACCAACTGAGCTACCTGCCCAGGGCTCACCCCAATAAATTTAATTTTTAAAAATCCCCACACAGACTTATAGAAGAATTAGAAGCACACTTTGTCCTTAAAAGGAGCTTAAGAGTCTAGAGGCAAAATATATTTGTAAAATAAGTAGGAAGATCATTTTTTTCCTTTTTATGCTTCACTTTTTCTGAAAAAGCTAAAATATTACTTTTTCTCATAGTACCAATGCAAAGTGAGTATAAACCTGCTTCTTTGAAAGGAACAGAGAAGGAAGGAGGAAGTCCCTGTGCGGAGTGACCAGATACTAGTAATTTATACAGGGAGTCCTCAACCTGTTTCCTATTAGGACAAAAACAATTTCTGAGCTTCACTATTATTATTGACAGGATCCTCAGCCCACCCACAAGACTCGGTGATGTAGTTAAGTTCTTTAAACACACACACAGACACTACCACCACCACCACCACCACCACCACTTTAATAACTGAAATAAATGGAATCTGTTTAAAGATTTAGAACCTGAGAAAAACTACACTTCATTCTAAACAGCCAATGGTGATCAGTTTCCCTCAAGTATCTTGAGCACAAGCTCTGAGAAATTGGGGGCAGAAGTAAAAACACAAGTTAAGGAAGGTATGTCTTCTAGTAAGTACCGAGGGTAAAGAAAAGTTTGAGAGCCAATCATTCCAGAAACCAAATGCTGCAATTGTTGCTCTGAAGCACAGAGGAGCCTGGGAGGCTGATCCAGTGCCCCTCACTCTAGGGCCTTCCAGTGGGGAGGAGACCCAGGCGAGGGGGAGGAAAGCTGAGGGCAGCAGGAATCCACACAGCAGGGCCCCACCAGCTTCCCTTATCTGGGATCTGCTGGACGAGTTCCCGGTCCTAGTGGCACCCACACCCCACACACAGACTGTAAAAGGGGAAGATAAGAGAGCAGAAGGAAAGATAGACATGCTGAGGAAAAATACACCTAAGCAGCCAAAAAATGACTCAGACTTACCCTTGAGACAAAATTCAAAAAGGAGAGGCACTTACACTGACCTCGTTTAAGGAATATGAATAATTAATTTAGGGTGAGACACAGGAGAAGTTTTACTAAGATTCATATTTCAATCCAGAAAAGAATGAAATTCTTTTCACTCCTTGGACAGTTCATGAAAATATCCTAAATCCCCGTGAGGTGCCAAAAGGAGAGCAAAGAGTGGGGCTCTCCTCAGGCCTCCTGCACACCCCGTGAGCACTGTGCCCTTCACCTGGGGCCGGGCAGATGCATGCAACCCTGCTGGGAAGGCTCCTGCCTCGGCGCAGCCTCGCACCTGACCCGAGTCACGGATGGGACACAAAGGTAGGGCCTTTTAGGACCCTTCGAAGAAAACCTTCTCTACCCCCAAACAACTTCGTATGTCACGAAGAATTAGTACAAGCAGAAAGGAGCGACGACAGTCACTCCCCATGTTTCTCCTCCCGTCTTCCCTCCCAAGTCACTCGAGGGAAAAGGAGCCAGGCTCCACCTGCACCCAACTCAGGTAGCGATCTGACAGAAGTCACCTGCCTCTAAGAACAAGAGGAGAGTCCACCTGTTGCGTATTTATGGCCTGTTAATTCCTCACCACTGCCTGGGGAGATCCAGTTATCTCCACTTTCAGATGAGGAAATCGAGCCTCTAAGATTAAATTAATTTGCTCAAGGTCACACAGAAGGCCATGGTAGAGAGGGGAAGTGAACCCTGGTCCACCTGGCTCCAAAGGCCAACTCTTTCTCACACATCCTGCCATCCCAGTCACTTAAATATGGCTTGAGGTGCCCATCTTGTCTGGGTAGTGACCAGTTCCTGTAACAAAAGGACTCATTCTCATTGCCAGGACTCCTCACCACACCCTAATGAGATTGGAGGTGAATCCATTTTGAAGACATTTATTTGCCTTTTAGACTAATGTTGTAAAAGCAGCTTTTAACACAAAATTACTATGAATAGGTGCTTCAGTCACCAGGTGCCTTTGTTCAGGTCCCAGTGTAGAAACACCACCCTCAAAAGGGAAACAGAAGGGCTTTTCCTGCTCGGTAATTATCGTGGAGAAAGAACAGACATCAGAGGGAGGAGTACCTTGATCTCAAAGTACCACCTCCAGTTTTACAACCTACGTCCATTTTCAGACCAGTAAGTCGTCCAACTTGTTTTTCCTGTTTTCTGATATTATACCCACAAGATGCTCCCCCAATGAGCCTCAAAGTTCCCTAAGACTTTTCTTCACCTTTGGCCTCCTGAAGGCAGATGTTCCCAAATGTACTAATCCCACAAATGAAGAGATCATGGACCAGGTTCGGGCCAATCTGATTCATTTACCGTTGATCAAATGGCACTGAGGATTTAGCAAACACAATGTCCCCAACAGAAGTGCACGTTGTCCGTAGGGAAATATTAACATATACCAACAAAGATGAATTCTGAAACTCCCTAGGAGTCAATGAATTGTTAAAAGAGCTCTGGGAAACGGTGAGCTGGAGAAACCTTATACTCAGTGAGTGATAACATTCAAGGCCTCCTTGCTCTAGAAACGGAAATCCTGGTGCAGACTGTATTTTAATAGCGCTCCCAAACAGGTGTGCCATAGGCACAGAATGCCTCAGTCCTGAGCCCGTGGTCAGGCCCCATCTGCGGTTTACTCCAGGACTCTGCACAATGCTGTTATTTTCTAAGTATGCCATGATATGGAAAAGGCCTATGTGGACCTTAACTCAGTGCAGCTTGGCTCTGCAGGACAGTGGTTCTCAAAGTGCGGTCCCCAAACGAGCAGCATCCATGTTACTTGGGAAACTCATTAGAAATGCAGTTTCTTCAGGGCCCATTCCAGAACTACTGAATGAGAAACTTGGGGGCAGAGGGCAGGGGTGGTTAGCAAGCTGTTTTAACCAGTCCTCCAGGTGATTCTGATGCTTGTTAAGGTTTGAGAACCACTGACCAAGGTACTTATCAACTATGGTTAACTTAACATTAATTCTATGTAATGCTGGAAATGTAGAAATTCCTGCTTCAGAGAGCCACAAAGACATCACCAGCCTCACCACATATTCCACCTGCTATGACACCTTCCATTACAACTCTCCAAACTGGCTCCCCGGGTGCCCGGACCTGCCCGCCCACCCCTTTTCACTCACAGGGGGTACTCCGTGCCAGTGGGTTCTAAAAGTCAGCAGACGGACAGGGCACTTCTGCTTTTGTTCCATTTTGACCCACCTGAGGTCACAGGTAACAATACCAATATAGTATACCAATAGTCAGCAGCCCACAGGACTGCTTTTACATTAAAGAATGCTTGTCTTGGTTGAAAATTAAAAAGGTATTCAAATTTCTTCAGATGTCTAACACTGATTACTACCACTGCCCTGTCCCAGTCACCTGCCCCATGCCTGTCTGTCTCCCCCATCCTGTGTATAAGGAGGTATTATGCAAGGCCTGCCTATACCTTTCAGGAAAAAAAAAATTCTTATAGGAACTTGTAGCAAGCTTATAAGCTTACAAGTAAGAGGAAAATTAATATAAACTGCAACCAGTATTAAATTACTTACATTTTGGGTCCTCTTACCCAAGCTCCCTTATTCAAGCTCATCACTGCAAATGCTAACAATTATTACTCTAGCTAAAATTTACTGGGTATTAATAAAAAATATGTGCTGGTCTGTACTGACTTAAGCCACTGAATAGTTAGAGAATCAGCAAATCTGCAGATGGAACTTGTATTTTCCCCATTTATACATCAGGAGCTTATTAAATAAACAAAGTGACGATCTTCATCAGAGTCCAAGGAAACCAAAAGCTACCCCAGGCTGACCATAAAGAACAATCAGGGACCCTGTCCCTTCTCTCTACCCAGCCTGCTCACCCTCACTAGGCTCCTACCCTTGTCAGGTAAATACTTGGAGCAATGCTACATAAATGTTGCATCACAATGTCAAAGGCTTAGAAACTTCTAGAAATAAAACTACCTAGATAACAAACTTAACTTTAAGCATTTCCTACTTAAAAACAGGATATTTTTTGAGTTTAGCAAAGCAAACTTGCCAAGTGAGCGAAGAATGAAACTTGGGCAGATGAGCAGAGAATGAAAGGAAAAGCAATATACCTGTGGCCCAAACCACCTCCAAGTAGCTTATTTCAAATACTGGCCTTCCTTAGACATTTCAGTTGGGGAAATGAAGGGAAAGGGAAAAGACATGAGGAATTTGCATAAAACATTAGTATGCAAAAATCATACACCTGCTATTCAACAGGTGTCTTTAAGTTTCATACGATGAAACAGTTATTACTACAGGGAAACTATTACGTACCCATCACACAACCTAGTCTGGCTATCAGTTTTTCTAGGGATTCAGTGAGGGAGCATTATAAAAATAATGCCTTTTAAAAAATTAAGTCCTTCCAGCTTCATCATCATCGTCACCTCCATAGGTTATTATGACTAGCCTTTGCCAAATTATCAAAAGCACCTAGAACTGATTAAACTTTCATGACAGTAAAATCAGAGGACAGCCCAAAGTTCACTGGGACTCTATTATTACTGGCTCTGGTCTCTTAAGTCAGGTTTTTTTTTTTTAAGGCTCTCGAAACCTTAAGTAAACAAATCCAACAGCCAGTGAAAACTGACACGCCCAGAAACTCCAGAGAAACATTTACTTCATAGTTCACAATAGACTCCTATTCCATCTGCAGTGGCCTTGCCTGGAGCTAAAGGTCAAAAGAAAACATTCCCTACCACCTTCACACTTCACAGATGGAAAAACTGAGGAGGGAAAGAACAAGCAGGCTTCCAGGGGAGGGCAGGGACGCAGAACTATCCTCTCCACATACGCGACTGCACTTCTGACTTTCCTAAGGTTGCTTTTTTTTTTTTAATCTTCACCCAAGGATATTTTTCCCATTGATTTTTAGAGAGAGTGAAAAGGGGGAGGGGGGGAGGAGAGGAAAAGAGACATAGATGGGAGAGAGACATGTCAATTGGTTGTTTCCCACGAGTGCCCCAGCTGGGGCTAGGGATCAAACCTGCGACCCAGGTATGTGCCCTTGACTGGAAATCAAACCCAAGGCCCTTGGGTGCACAGGCTGAGGCTCTAACCACTGAGCAACACCAGCCAGGGCAAGACTGCTTCATTTTTGCTCTTTAACTAACTATAAAAAAACAATACTTCAGCCCTGGCTGGGTGGCTCACTTGGTTGGAGTGTTATCCCATGCATCAACAGCAAGGTTGCAGGTTCGATCCCGGTTGGGACACATATAGGAAGAACTGATTGATGTTTCTCTCTCTCTCTTCTGCTTTCTCTAAAATTAGTAAAAATATATCCTTGGGTGAGAATCAAAAAAAAAAAACACACCAAACCCTTCATCCGTGTTTATAGAATCCTTCAAACACAAGATGTATACGATGCTACAGCTAAAGGAGACTTCAGGATGATCAATATCTTTGCCCCTGACCAGCAGTACCCACCCTTAGCCCTTTCCACTTAACTCCCACTAGCCAAAAATAAAAAATAAATAAAAAACCTACTCTGGAACCAGTGTCCAGGATTCTCAACTAACCTTCATGGAAGAAATCAATCTGCTCAAAGAAACCTATGATGGCAGTTTCTGAAGCTGCTCCCAACAGATCCTAACAGGATTTCTAAGAAACAAAGTCTTACTCCAAGTATCTCTAAAGACAGGTCAGGTTATCAATAACATGCACTGGGGGGATATTTTTGAAGAGAGGGCTTTTGAGGGCTTGCAGCAAATCACATCATATAAGAAGCCACATACCACTAGGATTAACAGTGTATAAAAAAAGGAAATTGCTCTGATTTCTCTCAGCCTCATTAAAGTATTTCATAGGTACTATAAATATTAGCACAGAATTAGACACTTTGATTCACCAGGCTGTTCTCCATGTAAAAAGTTTAAGTCTGCCATCTGCCACCACTCCAAAAACACCTTTTGGCAATCTTGACCCAAGAGAGCACCCTGGGTAATAAATAGTGTTTCCCTCCAAAAGGTAAGCAGGAAAATAAAAGGGGGCTGGGGAAGTTGTCTGAGTTTTGTAAAGGCCAAGTTCCTTCTACATGATTACTTTAGAAGCAATCTATTTTCAGTGCCTAGATCTACTTCTTGAAAATGAAAATCTGATTTTTACCTTGTAGTAAAATTATTTCTACTTATTGCACCTTCTTAAACTTCTGAGTAAAACCTGAGGCCACAACTTTTGCAAAAATATGCAATAATTCTAAGAACAAAGTTTCACAAAGCACTAACGGTCAAGTTTAGAGACAGAAACCCAGGGGTTTAATAAAAGATTGGATGCTTGATGTTTTTTAATACTCACCCACTCTTCAACATTGGGGGCCTGCTCATCATAAATTGGTTCCTTGTCCCACAAAATATTCGACTTGTCATACTGGTCCATCTTTCTTCTTGTTTTCACGGCAAAGAAAATTATTAAAGCAAAAGCCACAATAACCATGAATCCCAGTACAATGGCAATGGCCTAAAGACAGTAAAGATAGGCATAATTAGATTTTAATTGCTTACTTTATCCCAATACACCCTCTACTAGTACTTAATCCATCCTCTAAAAATACCCTACTAAATATCTGTGATTTAACTGATATAAAACTGATACAAATAGTTACATTTTAGAAATAAAATCTAGTCCATACTAGTTAAGCTAATGCTAGCAAAATACACACACACACACACACACACACGTGTGCCTTAAGTCAATCCTCAAAATACAGTTTCCTCAAAATACAGTTAATTAACGTTAGGAACTATCATCACCCCCATTTTTTAGAACTTTACAGAAAACTATTCCAAAGCTTGAGCACCAAGGGGCCATATTTTACAAAGGATCTCCCTTACCATAAATTATGCAGATATGACCTAACCAAGCTATAAATTAGAGGAAACTGACTAATGGCTCACTTAGTCTGGCACGTTTTTCTGTTTTAGGAGTCTTTCATGTACTTACTAGAAAGGGCTCTGTGACAAGGAAACCCTACCCGTGACAGTTCTCCCAGTGCCTGGTAGATGTGTTGTGGTGCACTGGCCCAGAGGCACCTGGAGCTGAGGCAGGCACCAGGACTCTGCCTGGACATCTGCTACTGGGTAACAGGAGGCGCTCTCTGCAGCTGTCTATCTAACAGTGATATCCTTTTTCAAAGAATACAGCTTTGGGGTAGTCAGAGGACTAAAAAGGATGGGGGTGTGGTAAGATAGGAGCACCGACCCTCAGCCCTATTTACCACAAATATATCTGAAAGTCAACCACAAACATTCTGAAAACCTACATTTGCAGGGAAAACATTTCAGTCTTCAAAACAGGCTGAGAATTCCTGAGTCAGTTAGTAACCCAGAAACATTTTCTTAATATAATTACGGGGTGACTCATGGTTACTGAAGGCAGGTTTTTTTTCTATCCCATCTGCACATTTGAATTGCCTGGATAGTTTTTAAAACTACTGACTTATGCTCTAAAAATAACAAAACACTTTTGAAAGAAATTAAAGGTGACCTAAGTAAATGGAAAGACATCCTATGTTCATATATTAGTAGACTTGATATAAAGATGACAATACTCCCCAAATTGATCTACAGGTTTAAGACAACCCCTCAAAATGCTACCTGGCATTTTTTTTGGCAGAAATTCACAAGCTGATCCCAAAATTCACATGAAAATACAAGGGACCCAGAATCTTGAAAAGGAACAAAGTTGGCAGAATCCCACTTCCCGATTTCTAAACATACTACAAAGCTACAGTAGTCAAGACAGTGAGGTACTAGCATAAGGATAGAAGCATAGATTAATGGAATCAAATTGAGAGTTTAGAAATAAAGCCTGACATTTATTGTTAATTCATTTTTGACTAGGGCATGAACAATTTAATGGTAAAATAGTCCTTTAAAAAAATAATACCAATACAACTGCACAAAGAATGTTAGACTCCTTCCTTATACTACGCCCAAAATAAACTCAAAATGGATCACAGCCTGGCCAGTGTGGCTCAGCAGTTGAGCACTGACCTATGATCCCGGCGACTGTGGTTCAATTCCCAGTCAGGGCACATGCCCAGGATTCAGGCTCGATCCCCAGCAGGGGGCATGCAACAGGCAGCCGATCAATGACTCAACATTGATGTTTCTGTCTCTCTCTCCTCCTCTCCCTTCCTTTCTCTGAAATCAATAAAGATATATTTAAAAAAAAAAAAAAAAAATCACAGACCTAACAGAAAGAGCTAAAGTTGAAAGTCTTAGGCCCTAGCCAGTTTGGCTCTGTGGAGTGTCAGCCCCTGGACTGAAGGGTCCTGGGTTCGATTCCGGCCAAGCGCACATACCTCGATTGCAGGCTCAATCCCTGGCCCTGGTTGTTGTGCGTGCAGGAGGCAACTAATCGATGTTTCTCTCCCCCATTGATCTCTCTCTCTCTCTCTCTCTCTCTCTCTCTCTCTCTCTCTCTCTCTCTGTCTCTCGCCCTTCCTCTCTCCCTCTCCCCCTTCCACTCTCTCTGAAAAGCAATGGAAAAAATATCCTCAGGTGAGGATTTAAAAAAAAAGTCTTCAGGAGTAAATCTTTGTGATTCTGAATTAGATAAAGTGTTCTTAGATATGACACCAAAAGCACAAGCAACAAGAGAAAAAATTTTGTGCAACAACAACATACAGAAAGGTAAATGAGAATGACAAAATGAGAGAAAATACTTGCAAATCATACATCTATAAGGTACCTGTATCTGGATATATAAAGAGTTCTTGCAACTCAACAATAAAAATACAAGTAGCCCAATTAAAAAATAGGCAGATTCTAAACAGCCGTTTCTCCAAAGAAGATATATGTACAAGGAAAACAAGCTCAACACCATTAGCTGTCAAGGAAAATTAAATCAAAACCAAAATGAGCATGGCTAGCCCGGCTGGGCGTGGCTCAGCGGTTGAGTGTCAACCTAGGATCCAGGCGATCAGGGTTCGATTCCCGGTCAGGGCACATGCCCGGGTTGCGGGCTCAATCCCCAGTCGGGGGCGTGCAGGAGGCATCAATGACTCTCTCATCATTGATGTTTCTATCTCTCTCTCTCTCTCCCTCTCCCTTCCTCTCTCTGAAATCAATAAAGATATATTTTTAAAAATGTCTACGCTAAAAAAAAAAAAACACCCAAAAAACAAAATAAGCATGGCTAGAATCAGAGAGACAAAAACAGTATTGGTAAGGATGTGCAGAAATTGGAATCCTATATATTTCTGGTAAATGTAAAGTAATGTAACCGCTTTGGAAAAGTCTGACAGTTCCTCAAAAGGTTGAGCAAAGTCACCATAAGACCCAGCAATTCCACCCCTAGGTATATACGCAACTCAAAAGAAATTAAAACACAGGTTCACCAGGCATAGCTCAGCTGTTGAGCATCGACCCAGGGTCCAGGAGATCGTGGTTCGATTCCAGGTCAGGGCACAGGTCAGGGCATATGCCCAGGTTGCAGGCTCGAACCCCCAGTTGGGGGAGCGTGCAGGAGGCAGCCGATGAATGACTCTCTCATCACTGATGTTTCTCTCTCTCTCTCTCCTTCTCCTCTCCTCTCTCTGAAATCAATAAAGATACATTTAAAAACAAAAACAAAAAAACACAGGTTCACATAAAAACTTATACATAAATGTTCAGAGCATTATTCCTAACAGCCAATGTGGAATTAGCATATATGTCCATCAACTGATGGATAAATAAAATTTGGCATATCCATATAATGGATTATTATTCAGCAATAAAAAGGAATGAAGTACTGGTACCTGCTACATCGTGGATGAACCCTAAAAACATTAGACTAAATGAAAGAAGCCAATCATAAAAGACTGCATATGTATTGTGTCATTCTGTTTATATGAAATCCAGAATAGGCAAATCTCCAGAATAGGTATGAGGAGTGACTGCTAATAGGTATGAGTTAGTAAAATGTTCTGTGGAGAATAGTGAAAATGTTCTAAGATTGAGTGTGGTGATGGTTGTACAACTCTGTAAATATACTAAAAACCAACGAACTGTACTCTAAATGGATGAATCATGTGGTATGTTAATTGTACCTCAATAATAACACCTAGCTTTTCTCTCAGATTCTGATTTAAACAGAAGTGGGGCCTTGGCATCAATATTTTTTAAAAGTTCCAAAGAGATTCTATTAAACATCCCAAGTTGAGAGCCTCTGATGCAAGGTGTGAAAAAAACAAAATTACTCATACCTCCTGGGGATCCACCACACAGTAGTGATACAAATACTGATCCACGTAGATTCCAGTAGTTGCAGGTGAATAAAACTGGTTGCAGAGGGCAATAATTTGTGAACCATACATAGATCCAGAAGCTTGGGCAGTTGGATTGACTCCCATTATATAGACAATTGTGGCAATAAACACCAGGAAGCCCAGGACAGCACTCACTATTATCACGGTCAAGTAGTATCTTCTTGTTCTAGATAGCTCAGATCTTATAACACTGGTAACAAATATCACCAATGCAGCAACGAAACAAAAGACAGCCATAGCCAGTAGGAAGCCCTTTGCCGCTCTTGGATCTGTATAGCCTGTTCCATAACCATAACCGTAGCCGTAACCATAGCCATTTCCGAAGCCTCCAAAGCCACTTCCTCCATAAGGGTAATTTATACCACCTCCTAATATGCTGCTTCCATAGCCTCTGTCCCAGCCAAGTGTGGAGGCGACACAGGCAAATATGGCGATGCACATGACGATAATGAGCATAGACAGAATCCGAATCACTCCTGGAGGAGAGGTCCATTTGTAGAAGTGAAGAATTTCATCTTCTGGGTAGAAGGAGTACGCCGTGTGAGAGAGCATCGGTCGAACGTGCATCTCTCCGCCGTACATGTCATTGCTTGGGGCATAATGGCTGGGTTTGCTGAAATGCACATGAAAATAATTTCAAGTTAGCACTTTTTGGAGGTAAGCAGAAAGAACATATAAAGTACTTGGAACAATTTAAACAAACCACTGGCAAAAACAAACAAACAAACAATTGTTAGTACTGTTGAAACTGCAATGGAGCAATTTGTGTCCCCCTACCCCAAATTAAAATGTCAACATCCTAAATCCCAATGTGATGGTATCAGGAGGTGGGGCCTTTGGGAGGTAATTAAGTCATGAGGTGGAGCCCTGGTGAATGGGAATAGTGCCCTCATGAAAGAGGCCCCAGAGAGCTCTCTCACCTTTTCTGTCATGTGAGGACTCAACTAGAAAGTTGGTGGTCTACAACTAGGAAGAGGGCCTTCACCAGGACCTGATAATGTTGACACCCTATTTTGGACTTCCAGCCTCCAGAAATGAGAAATAAATTTCTGTTGTTCATAAGCTACCCAGTCGATAGTCCTTTGTTAAATCAGCCTGAACTGACTCAGACCCACTGAACAGTAAAGATATCTGTGCATGAGAATCTCCTGGTCTGGAGGGCTTGTTGGCCTCTACCCCCAAAGTTTCTGATGCTGCTGGTCTGGGAACCATACATTGAGTTTCTATGTACAGAACAGAAGTTCTCAAATTTTGCTACATATTAGAATCACCTGGGGAATGTGTAAAATCCCCAGATGGAGCACTTCATACCAGTTAATTCATAATCCCTGGGGATGGAACCCATGAAGTTTAAAACAATGGTGTCAACCCTTTGGCCTGTGTGATTTGAGATCAATGCATTCAGACATGACACCTACAATGACCTGCCACTGAACATGTGCAATTCCTGATAGCCTCGCTCTCCTACCTAAAAAGGTACATTCATTCATTTATTCATTTGACAGCTATTTACCGGAGCTGCCAGGCTGGGGCTGTGCTCGGTACTGGGGATACAACAATGAACAGAACAGTCTCAGTCCAGGATCCTCATAGAGTTGAGTCTCTATCAGGGCAGTAAGACATTAATCCCTACTTGATCTGTAATTAGTTATGGTAAGAGTTATACAGTAAATCAAGTATGTAATGAGGGCTCATCAGGGTGATGCCTAATTGGACATTAATTCTTCTTTAAAAAAAATACCTTGCAAACTCCAGTAATTAAATCATAAACACAGCTTGTGAAAGGCACACTGATGTGTGAACACACTGAATTTAAGAACTGCATGTCTTGGGGAGGCAAAATTCAATTCGAAAACTGACCTCAGCCCCTTTTGTTTTTGTCATTACAGTATTTCCAGTCCACCAAGGCACAACATCGTAGTACTAGGTGCTTCAAAGAAATTACCTGAGTACATGAGAACAAAAAGGAACTGGAGAAACTGGAGAGAACACTGATAAGCTGGTCCTTGAGAATGTCAAGTGTGAAAGCTCCATAACCCATTCTACCGGAATATCTGGACTGTCTCCGTTTGGAGCTGTGATGGACCGTGCAGCTCTGAACATCTTGAACACCTTGTATCCTGGCACACACAGCACTTATTCTTCTAAGGTATGTACCCAGGAGTAGAATTTCTGGGTCAAATTTTTTTTTTTTTTTTTTTTAGTTTCAGCTCCACTAGACAATGTCAAACTGTTTGCCAAAATGATTCTATCAACTTACACTCCCATTAACAGTGTAATGTTCACAGAAGTATTGCTTATAACCCAAAACAGGAAACAGTCCAAATGGGTGCAATATTGCAATTTGTAAGAAATATATATTTGGTCATTCACTCAGGTGACCAAATATATTTTTCTCATATATATCTGGTCTTCTATAATTCCTGACTCATAGCTCTAGGGACCTCTTAGGTCGGGTGAAAGGGTGTCTTTTGTTATGTTAATGAGGTGGTTTGTAAAAGCACTAAGGGGGAGGGTTGGAACTTTCAGTCACCACCCCTACCCTGCAGGCTCCATCCAACCACACAAACTACCTTCAGGGAAGGGAGAGGGGTTAGAGTTTCAATCAACTGCCAAAAAGACCAATTATTTAATCAATCATGACTAAGTAACAAAGACTACATAAAAACCCAACAGAACCAGGTTCAGGGAGCTTCGGGGTTGGTGAACACGTGGAAATTAAGGGAGAGTGGTGCACCTGGAGAGGGCATGGAAGCTCTGAGCCCTTCCCACATACCTTGCCCTATGGCTCTTTCATTTGGCTGTTGCTGAGTTATGTCCTTCACAATAAATCAGTGATCTAGTGCGTAACATGTTTCTCTGAGTCCTGTGAACCATTCTAGCAAATTAATTGTACCCAAGGAGAGAGTTGTGGGAACCTCTGATTTACAGCTAGTCAGTCAGAAGTGCAGGTTACAACCCGGCATTCTGAATTGGAAGGGGAGGTTGGAAACTCCAATCTGTAGACAGCTGGTCAGAAGCACGAAAGTCTAAGCTTGTGGCTAGTATCTGAAGTGTGTATATTTGGGGGTGGGGGCAGTCTTGTAGGACTGAATCATTAACCTGTGGAATCTAATGCTATCTCTGGGTAGACAGTGTCAGAATTGAGTTGAATTCTTGAACACCCTGTTGGTATCTGAAAATTGTTTTAGTGGGGTGGAGAGAAGAGGTCTGTAGGACTGAACCCTTAACTTGTGGAATAGAATTCTATCTCCAGGTAGCTAGTGTCAGAATTGAGGGCACCCTGCTGGTGCCCTGAGAATTGTTTGTTGGTATGTGGAGAACCCCACACACTGGAACTGGGTCCAGGGGTCCAATTTAATGGATAACTGTGATATATCCATATGATGGAGCTACAGAGCTGTGCTAATATGGCAGCCACCAGCTACACGGATTTACTGACCACCTGAAGTGTGGCCAGTCCAAACCGAGTTGTGCTTTTAAGTGTAAAAGACACAGTGATCACAGTATGAAAAAAAAAGAAGACCAGCAAGAAAGAACCCTAATATTAACTGTGTACTCTGGCTGATAATGATGTGTCAATGTAGGTTCATCAGTTATAACAAATATACCACTCTGGTGGGGGATATGAAAATGGGTGAGGCTGTGCATGTGTGGTGGCAGGAGGAATATGGGAAATCTCTGTACCTTCCCCTCAATTTTGCTATGAATGTAAATCTCTAAAATATAAAGGCTTAAAAAAAAAAAACCAGAATGTAAACTATCCCATAAATCAGTCTTTATATCAATCATGTGTTGAAATGATATTTTAGATATATTGTTAAGTGAAATATATTATTAAAATTAATTTCTTTTATTTTCAGTATGTTATAAGAAAACATAAAATTACATATATGACTCACATTATATTTCTATAGCACTGCCCTGAAGCAAAAAAAAAAAAATTTTAAAAACAAGTAAAACTAAATTGTACTCTTTAGGATGCATGACCATTTGTCAGAACAGGACTTTAAGGTGCTATTTCTTGACCTAGGTGATGATTCTGCCTTGTCTTTATTCATCATCTCATACCTGTGCCCTTTTCTATTTGATATTATGTTTCACCATCATTTACAAACGCAACATAAAATAAACATCAGGCTAATGGAACACTACTCAATAACTATATTCTCTAACATTTTAACAACCACATTGTCATAAACAGCTGTGTCCATACCAAATTCAAGAATTGCTCAGGACGCTATGTAATATGAACACAACCCCAACTACAGTTATCAAAGAGTTAAAGCTACAAACTTCATACTGAAAGGAGGCAATCCCTAGCAATGCTTGGTAACAAATTTAAATGAAAGAATTCACTGTTAAATCCCCAAATAACTAGGGATGCCAAGAACCCTCAACTTTGCTTATTTTATATAATGGCAGGAATCACTCTTAAAATTAACAATGTAGAATACAGGATGCTAAGTGAAAGAAGTCAATCACAAAAGACCACATGTTGTATGATTCCATTTATATGAAATGTCCAGAATGGACAAACCTAGAAAAGAAAGTAGACTGGTGGTTGCTGAGTACAGGGGGGAAGTAGGGAGTGACTGCTAATGGGTAGGGGTTTCTTTGGGGAGGGGGTTATAAAAATGTTCTAAAATTGTGGTGATGCTTCCATAATTCTGTGAATATATAAAATCACTGGGCCGGGCCAGTATGGCTCAGTGGTTGGGCATCAACCTATGAACCAGGGGGTCACCAGTTCAATTCCTGGTCAGAGCACATGCCTGGGCTGCGGGCACGATCCCCAGTAAGGGGTATGCAGAAAGCAGCCGATCAATGTTTCTCTCTCATCGATGTTTCTAGCTCTCTATCCCTCTCCCTTCCCCTCTCTCTAAAAATCAATAAAAACTTTTTTTTTTTTATATCAATGAACTGTCCATTCTAAATGAGTGAATTGTATGGCATGTGAATTATATCTCAATAAAAATGTTATTTAAAAATTGGTGCTATGTTGCCAATGGTCATTTAAACAAAGCACTAATATGGAAGCTTCATACCAATTGTGAAAAACCAAAGGAATAAATATACACACAAATATAAGACTAGACTATATTGAAGCAAACAGAAATAGCCTCTGCAGAGATAAACTCATCCTGGAAGTATGGGTAAGAAGGGAGCTCATTTTTCACTTAATACACATATTTCATTTTTTAAAAGCAAACAAACAACAGATGACAGTTTCAACAAGAAACACGTATTTTTTACATATGATACTTTTTAAAAAAGGAAACTAAAGAATTATTTACTTACAATTCATCAGGTCTATATGGAGGTGGACTTTCAAAAGGCCTCGATGACATGGTCAATGGTCACCTGATCTTCAAGATGAGCAATGTCCTGTAGCTCCCAAGATAAGCCAATCTAAGCAACATAAGTAGGGTAATGGCATTACTACTGAGCTCAGAGTTTCCTTGCATCACTAAGAAAACTAATGATACCAATCTCAAGTAACTGCTCACACCATGTTTATTTCTCTTGTCCTTCCCATTGCTATTTTTATACACTGGACCATTAATTCCTTGAGCACAGGAAATCAATGAGCATAAGAATCATTCAACCTGGAAGTCCTCAAAGCACCAAGCACCATGCTCTGTATATCAGTGGCATACAAATATTGTTTAAACTTGAAATCCCACACTGTAGTAATAAACAACTCACAAAGTTTGGTAAAAATGGTATTTATTTTTTAAAACAGTCCCTTCAAAGAACAAGAAAGATGGGTATAAGGAAAAAAATTTTTTTAACACATTGTTTCATATTACTTTGGAAAGTTGATATAAAATGAGGCCCTGGCTTGTGTGGCTCAATTGGTTGGGTGTCATCCCATGCACCAAAAGGTTCCAGGTTTGATTCCCAATCAAGGCACATGCCTAGGTTTCAGGCTCAATCCCCAGTAGGGGGGGTGCAGGAGGCAGCTGATCTATACTTAGCTCTCTCACATAGATCTCTCCCTTTCCCTTCCTCTCTCTAAAAACCAATAAAAAATGTTTTTTAAAAATGAGAATGCACATGAAAATGCCTATCTAGCAGAGTCTAACATACTGGGCCCTCAAAGTTAACTAGAGCATACTCTGGTTTAAAAGTATGTTTTTCTCATTACAAATGATTACAAGATGCATCTATGAATGGTGGGACTGTGGGCTTTTTCCCTTCTGCCTTTCTAAGTCTTCAAAACTGGATATAATTTATACAAATTATGAGGGGAAATCACTAAACACACATTGTATTAAAGAGTCCTCTTCTCTAAGGGGAAAAGCAGAATGATTTCTAAAATTCCTCCATTTGTTCCAATTTCATTCAATCAACAAGTATTTATTAAGTGCCTCCACTATATCACAGGAGCCTGTGGAAATTAAGTATGAGACACAATTCTCCGGAAGGTCACATGTGTCAGAAAGAAAACAGCTACTACAATGGGCATTATTTAGGACTGAACTTTGTGATAAATTGCAGGATGGGGATGACCCTTCAGTGTGCAGGCCGACTCTCTAACCACTGAGACACACCGACTGGGGCATAACTGTCCATTTTTAAAAGTGCATTTCCTTGGTGAGAATTTCAACGAAAGCTAACATAGTATTCCAAACTCAAGCACTTTTCACAGAGATAGTGCCTGGATCTAGGAATGGCACGATTATTAAAAAGAAGAAAACTTCAGAGACACAGAAGCATGGAAGAGACTGAGGGATCTCAGAGGGAAGGCAGGGGTAAGGGAGTGGGGGGTGGGAGACTAATCAAAGAACTTTTATATGCATAAATGCATAACCCATGGACACAGACAACTGTATGGGGAAGGCCTGGGGGTGGGGCGGGTGCAGGGTGGAAGGAATCGATGAGGGGAAAAGGGGGACATCTATAATACTTTCAACAATAAAGATAAATTTTAAAAAATAAAAAGAAGAAAACCTCTACATAACCTTAAAATTTGTGCATCATCTTCCAACTAAGTGCCTCTCTAGGAGGGTGACTAAGATTATTAAAGAACTAGAAAAATCATGTCTTAACACAAATGATTGGAAAAACAGGAAACGTTTGGCCTGGAGAACTCAACATTAGAAGGGCCACTATGGTAACCTTCAAATATCTGAAGACCTGTCTTTGTAGTCCCAGAAATAGTTCCTCAGAAAAAAAACAACACAGCCGGTTTTGCTCAGTGGTTAGAGCTTGGACTGAAGGGTCCCAGGTTCAATTCTGGTCAAGGGCACGTACCTCAGCTGCAGGCTCAATCCTGGGCCCTATGTCCGGGGTGCATGCGGGAGGCAACCAATCGATGCGTCTCTTTCACATCTATGTTTCTCGCCCTCTCCCTCCCCCCCACCCTCCACTCTCTTTCTGAAAAGCAATGGAAAAAATATCCTTAGGTGAGAATAAAAAATTAAAAAAAAAAAAAAATACTCCAGGGTCAGATTTCCTCTCAATGTTAGAAGAATCTCCCTCACCCGACCCCACACACACTCCAAAAAATAACAACTAACAATGTGATCTGATGCCAATTATGAAAAATAAGTTGTTTCATCTTTTGGGGGGACTGGACAGGAGAACTTAAAAGGTCTCTTTCAAGGCCATCTGTGACTGTGCTTTAAGGCCACAGCCAAAAGAGAAAGAGAGCCAAGACACAACAGACTGTTGTCCAATGCCCAGCCCTGCACGTCATAACAGTGAAAGGGACCTAAGTCAAACAGCTGAGTAAGAGTCGGGCAAAAGAGCAGCAGCAAACACTTGAGTATGTTAAGCTGAAAGTCAGCTAATGTTAACATATAACAAAAATTCTCTTGAAAATGTTTACTGGTCAAAAGATGACAATAAAAAAACAAGCTAAGATGAAATAGAAAAGTCTAAAAAATACTATGCCCCCAAATTGCTTGTTAAAGTAAACTGTCAAAAAGTAAAAAATAAACTTTATTATATTTAAGGGCAGTCTGTTCCTTTTCAATCACATATAGCAATAGTTAATTTGCCTTTAAGAAGTTTTTTTTAAGTTGTGTCTGATTTTAAATGATTCTATTTAGGGTACAGGCACATCATTAGTAAACTGCCTAATTTTTGAAATTAGGCAGATTTTGATATAGACAAGTTCTGTGTCAGAAACTACATTTTAAATAAGCTCTCCAGATAACTGTTAAGCACATCATATATTTTGAGAATCACTGCCTAGAATAAAAGCGTCAATCCAAGGAGCCTCTTGTGAGTTTCCCGTTTAGAACACTCAGATCTTTAAATGGCAGGGGCCTGTGGCTCAGTTCTCAGCTCAAATGTCACCTCCTCAGAGATGCCCTCCCAGTCACTCACGCCATTCACTAAACCTGTTTTATTTTCATAGCAAATTTTCCTAACTAAATTATTAGTTTTTCTTTTCTTTCTTATTTTTTTCTGCCACTATCTCCACCCCAACTGGAAAACCACCTTCACAAGATGCCTGTTTTGACCATCAGTGTTATTCCTGATCCCCGGTATGAAGTGATGATCTACCAATATCTGATTTATAAAAACCAATAGCCCATATTACAGCTGGAGTTTCAATCCAGCCGTGGCAGTCTTGAAGTTCTTCACTCATAACACCCAGTAAATACAATCCTTTAAGTTCAACAAACATAAATAAGAGCTTTACAGTCCGAGGGGAAAAAGAGAGAAAAGGGTGAAATACACAACCATGTGGGCATCACCTGGGAGCTCCTTAGAAATGCAGAATTCCAGGCCTCACCTCTGACCTATGAATCAGAATCTGTATTTTAATAAGATCCCCAGGTGAGTCATACCACATTCAAGACTGAGAAGGTAACTAAGTTTAAAGGTGACTACTCACCTTTAAAATGGAGTTCTAACAAGGTCTACCTTTTAGAGTAGTTGATAAAATGATATAACGTACAAAGGCTTTTAGAACAGGGCCTCGAAATCAGGAGGCACTGACCATCATTCACCTAAATAGCCTGCAAGTTGTGTCAATCTCACTATCCCCCTCTCCATCACCTAACAAAGGAGACGCCTGATAACTAAACAAATGCAAAACAACAAAAAAAGTTTTGCTTTGTCTGAGGAGAGATCTATTACTGTGGCTCCATCATTTAAAATTTCTATTTAAAAAAACATCTGAAATTTAAAAGAAAGATCCTTATGTACAATGCAAAAGAAACATTGTGACGGCTGGGAATGAGTAGTTTGAGAAATCTACCTCCGTCTAAAAAGAACTAGTTTCAATCACAGCAAGAATCGCCAGCAGCGCCTTAAAGGCAAGGGCGTCTCTTTTCCAGGGAACCCAATAATACACCTGTTGTGTGGGAGGGCCACGCACCAGCCTGGAAGGCGGCCTCCTCCCCGCCCAGGGCCACTTCCCGGCGGGCACTTTGCCCGGCTCGCCCCGGGGCCGGCCTGAGGATGGACGCCGCGGCTTCTGTCCCCGCTCGGCCGCTTCGCCCAGGGCACGAGGGGCTCGGGGCTGCTCCTCCAGCCCCAAGGCGCAGAGGCCATTTTGGCCCCTGCACCCACCCCCTCCCCGCGCACTTCCCCCGACAAAGGCAACATGTCTGCTGGACTTGCAGGTCTCAAGACCCGGCGGCCCGGCGGGGGCACGTCCGCGACCCGCGCGTCCCCGCGCGCCCAGGAGCAGCCCCGGCTAGGCGCGCTGGCCGAGCGCGGACCGCCCGAGGGCTCGGTCACGGCTGAGATCCGAGCGTGAGCACATTCCCTCGAAGTGCTGCCTCCCTCGAAATTCAACCTCCGTCCCCCCGGCTGGAGTCCACGAGGGCTCATCCCACTCCCACCAGGCGGACTCAAAATTCAGAACCGTCGGTCGGCGCCCCCCGTCACTCCGGGAATACAGTATTTCACAGGTTCAACCCGGCCACCCTCTCTCCCCGGGACACCCAAAGGGGTGGGGTGGGCGCGGGAATGAAGAAGTCCCCGGGGATCTAAGCACCCCCCTCGCTCCCGCCCCGGGGCTCAGCACCTCCGAGGAGCCGGGCGCCGCGCCCCTCTCCCTGAGGACTCCCCAGAACTGCAGCCCAAAGAGCAGAGAGCAGGGCGCGGGGTTCTCACTGTTCGCGACCCGCCCGCCTTCCAAAACCGAAAAGTTGCCCGCGCCGCCCGGGCACAAGTGCAGGAAAGCGCCTCCGCCGAGGAGCTGGTCGGCGCCTCCAAGTGGCCCAGGCTCCGGGACGCAGCCTCCAAGTCAGCCTCGCGCGGCTCGCTCCGCCGACCAGCCCAGCGGCGAAACCGCCACCGAAACCAGTCCCCCGCGCCTTCCCCCGCGCCTCCCCTACCACACCCAGGCACCGGGGTCCCCCCACGGGGATTCTGGGGTGCAGTGCGCCCCCGGCGCCGCGCCCACCCCTCACCTGCTCACTGCAGCCCGGCCCGACCCACCGGGGACGGAGGGAGCCGAGGAGCGCGCTCACCTGGCGGGCGCACCTACCGCTGTGCGGACCGCCAGCTCCCGGAGCCGGCCGGGATAAGGGACTCAGCCCTCCTCCTCTCCCCCCTCCCCGCCCCGGTCCCCCCACCGGGGCAGCTGCCCCGGAGCATGCGCGCCAACTCCCGGCCGGGTTGCGGGAGGCCCGCGGCCCCGCCCGGGCGAGCCCCACCTGCTGCACTCCGCACGGATCCCAGGCGCTCCTGCCAGCTCTACCCGCAGTCCCCGCGACTCCGCCAGAGGCCGAGAAAGGCGGGCCGGAGGTGTGGCGCGGCAGCCTCCTCCCGGGTGACCCATTCACCTGAAACTCGGGTGGGAGGGGGAAGGGGAGGCGGAGGAGGAGGCGGGAGGGCCGGCCGGCTCTGCGCACCCTCGCCGACGCGGCGTTAAAGGAAAAGCTCCGCGTTCCAGGCGGAGGGACGGGGACCGGCGCCGAGGGAGGGCTCGGGCTCCCGGGGACTCGGGGGCGCGATGTCCGGGGACCGCCCCGGGGCGCGCTCGGAGCTTCGCGGGCGGCCGTTCGAACAGCGGAGCGAGGTCTTCAGGGGGCTGTTTCCCTCCTGCGGAGGGAGGGGCCGAGGCTGCTCGGCGCTGTGGCTGGAAAACCACGTCTTCACAAAGCACTTTCCTGCTCCAAAAATTTGGTTATAGTTTTGTGGGAAGGAAGCATCGAGATGTGGGAGATTTTCAAAAGTCTGCGTAAATTTAGGAACTGTTTCTGAATCTCTGGATCCAGAAAAAAGACCATTGCTCAGAATGGTTAAATGAAGGTGATGCGCCGTAGATACTGGTGTCGGTAAATCTGCCATCAAAGTTAAGCACACACCATGGTATATACATGATGACCACTTCGGGGTCCGTTGCGCCCTCCCCAAATTTAACTATGGTATGATGGAGAATCTCTCTTGTGGGGGAGGGGCGATTAAAACAATTTAATATTCTCTTTGGCTTAAAAAC
This sequence comes from Miniopterus natalensis, assembly GCF_054644295.1. Lineage (NCBI taxonomy): Eukaryota > Metazoa > Chordata > Mammalia > Chiroptera > Miniopteridae > Miniopterus > Miniopterus natalensis. Next base: position 35,224,988 of record NC_142083.1, on the reverse strand, counting down.
AACCACCCTAGTTTTGTTTGCTTTGTTCTCGTTCTTGATCTGGAGGCTGTTTCCAAAGGAGTGTTCACTTAGGAAAATTCGTAGTCTACACTTCAGGATATATACACTTTTATATATGTGTGTTGTATTTAAATACTTTTTTAAAATTAGTACTCAAGAATGTGGCAATTTTAGTTCTTGCTATTGAACTATCAGCATTGAAGGCTAGGATTTAGGTTCCTTAAGTCCCGCTTCATTTTGTGTTCCCATCTGGAATGTCACCATTGCTAATAAACTTCTTTCCAATCCCACCCACTTCTCTGCCTTTAATTAAGTGGTTAGAGATGTGACTCTCCCATAAAATAGATCTTAAGCCATAATTCAATACTTAAGGAAGTAAAAGCATTATATGAATATAAGGTATTTAAAGTGATGACAGCCTTAATGGGTAATTAATCTGATTGGTGTTGTTTTCATGGAAGTCATTGCTACAATTATTTTAATATGACTGTAGTTTTTGAAGGATGCAGTTTAAATTGGTGGTGTTAACACTGGGGAAGTCAGGTTAATCCTCTTAATGTTCCCTGTCAGATTACTGAAATCTCCAAACATTCCACTTGGTTTATAATTAAACAAGGGAACATTTCCTAATACTCTCAGATTTATGTCTATTAATAACACATGTCTCTTATAGTGTACTTCTACATGTTCTGAAAAGAACTTAGAGTGTTTTCCCTACTTATTAAAATTGAAGTGTTTCTCATACCATAAAATTCACCCTTAATTTTAAAGTATACATACAATTTAGTGGTTTTTAGTATATTCACAAGGATATACAACTATTACTACTATCTAAGTCCAGAATATTTTCATCACCCTAAAAAGAAACCCTGTGTCCATTAGTGCTCACTCCCCAATTCTCCTTGCCTCTGGACCCTGGCAACCACTTACCTACTTTCTGTCTGGATTGATTTGACCATTCTGGACATTTTATATGAATAAATAATACAATACGTGTGTCTAGCTTCTTTCACTGAACATCATATTTTCAAGATTCACTCATGTTACAGTACCTACCATTCCTGTTTATGGCTGAATACTATTCCATTGAATGGACACACTACATTTTGTTTAAACCTTTATCAGTTGATGGACATTTGGGCTATTTCTCCTTTTGGTTATTATAAACACTACTATGAATATTCATGTACAAGTTTTTGTGTGAACATGTTTTTAGTCCTCTTGGGTAAACTAGGTTTTATAATTAAATTTTTTATCATTTTAAGAGATTAATACATATGTTTTGTTTTTAGTTTTTTTTATTACTTTTTATTATGTTTTTTAATCCTCACCTGAGGATATTTTTTCCATTGATTTTTTTTTTCTTAGAGAGTGGAGGGGAGGGAAGAGGGAGAGAGAGAGAAACATCCATGTGACACAGACACATCGATTGGTTGCCTCGAACCCTTGCCCTGACCAGGGCCAGAGATCAAGCCTGCAACAAAAGTACTTGCCCTTGACCAGGAATACGAACCTGGGACCCTTTGGTCCATGGGCCCACGCTCTAACCACTGAGCCAAACCTGCCAGGGCTGCTGTTTTTCTATTCCCACACCAAACCTAAACCCAAAGGCATGTGTTAGAATGCAAACTTTGTTACCACATTTCATTTGCCCTCATTCATTCATTCAACAACCATTTTCTGAGTGATTGCCATGTGCACAATAGTGAACAAAACCCCAAAAGTCCTGTCTTAGTGCAGCTTACTTTCCTGCTGAATTCATGCATATGGAATATTAGAATTTATTAAGTTGAAAAGTATGAAATTAGAAATAGTTGCTCATTTTTAACGACAAAATGGTAATTTCACATGGTTCAACTTAATACTAAGCTAAATTTCTATTGGAATGTATGCCATTTTTATTCCATCCAGATTAATTTTCCAAATGATGTTCACAAAACTGAAAAATCTAAAAACGGTGTTCTTTTAACTATTGCCTAATAGTGTGCATATTAGGTACTAGTTGAAAATGTTCGGAAAGAAAATCCAGCCTCAAAACCTAAATACATCTTTCTTCAGTAGCAAAACAAAATTTGTTGGATGCTAAGTGATGCCATGCTTAATGCAATCGTGTTACATGATCACATTTTAGCAAAATTTTAATTATTTGTAATCAAATATTCCTTCTTGGAAACTCAGTAGAATTATGGACTATGATCCACTATTGAACATTATTTGATGAAAATCCACATGACTCAGAGGAAATATTCTCAGAGGTAGTATGATTAGAAATTTATTTTCCCTGCAGTCAAGTGCATGGTAAAATAGAAAACCATTTTTGTTTGTTTGTTTGTTTTATATGTAAAGGAGAAAGTTCAGAGCTCAGAATATGGTGTCAGAAATTTGAATTAAAATATCCTGTTGCCACTTATTAGCTGGATGGGATTAATCTTTAAGGGAAGTTGAAGTCCATAGTCTCATTTTTCTCTACTGTCAATTTGGGATGACAATAAATAGTACTCTCTTCATAAGATTGTTGAGAAGCACAGGGACCATTCACTAAGGTAAACCATGTGGTGGGCCACACAAGCCTCAATAAACTTACCAAATCATTGCTATATTCCATCTGCCTGAAACAGTTCCTGTCAGTTATTCCATAAATACTTGTTGAATGAGCATATTAGTATAATTCTGATTCTCGCATCCAACATGTCTGTGGAGTCTTGTCCATTTCTCTGATAGTCTACTGCCATTGTGAAAGGAGCACATTCCTATCTAGCATTTTGAGGCTTACATCTCTAGTACTAGGTCTTAGAGGAGGAAAGAAAGGGGATTAGAATATTTTCATTCTGCCTCACCTGCTTAATGACTGAATCCAAGGATTGGTATTTGTTAAGGACAATTCATTATGGGGTTGCTGAGGGCCTGGGGGGAAGGCACTGTATTCTCTCCACCCGATTACAAGGTGGGAAATACCTAGTCCACACAGGGCAGTTTCCTTGGACAGATTTATGAAGGAGTCTATGGGGAAGTCACTAGGAAGGCAATTTCTGAGAGGATGATGATGTATGGTGAGTAAAACTCTATCTCCTCAGTCCCTAAGTATTAAGCAAGATCCTCAAGGAGGTGCCAAGGTTAAACAGAGTCAATTCCTAAACAAGCAGAACAAGAGTTATAGCAATCACCATCATTTACTCAGGGTAACCATATGCCAGGCACTGTACTAGTGCCTTATGGACTTTTGTTTGTTTTTTGTTTGTTTTCTCAACAATTTTATGATGTAATATTATTTTCCCCATTTCTGGAAAACTAAAACTCAGAAAGGTTTGATCATTTGCTCAAGGTAATATATTAAGTTGTAGTGTTCAGATTCAAACACAGGTTATCTAATTCCAGAATTAATGTTCTTAACAGTTTTACTGCTTTTTTGTCTCTTAAAAAAAATACCCAAACACCTTTAAACTACCCATAAAAATATTTCAGAATGCAGCCATAGAAAAAAATAATCCCCCTGGCCGGTGTGGCTTGGTTAAGTGTCATCCCATGCACCAAAAGGTAGCTGGTTTGATTCTGTGTCAGAGCACATGCCTGGGTTGCCGGCTCAGTCCCCAGTAGGGGGTGAGCAGGAGGCAGCCGTTTGATGTTTCTCTCTCCCTCTCCCTTCTTCTCTCTCTAAAACTCAATTTTAAAATTTTTAATTGGGGTATACTGGGCTGTTATGGATGAGAATGAACCAATTAGAGCACCTCCCAACAACATGGTGAATCATTCAAATATAATATTGAACAAAATAAACATGAACCCCCCCAAATACAGTATGATTCCGTTTATATAAAGTTCAGAAACAGTAAAAACTAAACTACATCATTTGGGGATTCTTTATGTAAGTGGCAAAACTACAAATAAAAGCAAAGGAATTGTTATAAAAGTGAAGATAGTGGTTACCTCCAGAAGGAAAAGTGAGGGTAAAGATGGAAAGAGTGGAGATGCTTTTGGGTGCTGGCAATATTCTGTTTCTTCACCTGGATGCAGGTTACCTGGCTGTTACGAGCCTACAAAGAGAAATTCAGTATAGCTCCTGAAATGGTTAATGGCAAATGGCACAAGATGTTAGACCTCAGTCCTTGAGTTCTGGCTAAGAAAGAATTCAGAGTTAAGACTCAAATATAAACGAAAGTTTATTTAGAAAGTCAAAGAGGTAGAAGAAGTGAGCCAGCTGGGCTGTGTGGGCTCAGGAAACAAGTTACAAAGGCAAAAGAAGGGCCCTTGGAGTTTAGGAGAAAGAAAGCAAAGAGACACACCTTGAGGGAAGAAAGGAGAGATAGAGAACCCTCTGGGCCCTTCCTCTTAAGGGCTTTTTTACCTGCAGGATCTCTATAGAATATTCATCAGCTTTCCTGGTGTGTCGTGCCCTTTCAGGGTGGGTCTCTACTGATTGTTTGGTGCCTGGGCAGTTGGTTCTGATGTCAGCCAAGGTGTTGCCCTGCCTGGCCTTGCTGCTTTTCTGGGCCTAGAGCTGAAACACAATGGAAAACTAGCTGTTATCTCTAGGGCTTAATGTGTAAGGAAGCAGCCATGCAAGAGCTTGTATGGGAGTCCTATGAGGCTATTCTCTGGCTCCTTTGTTCCTCCTCTAAGCGGGTCTTACAACATGACCAACAACGTGCCAGGGGAAACAAGGTTATGCTGGGAGTGAGGTCCCACCTTACTATTGTCCTTTGCTAGTTGCTAGGCACCCAGAGCTTTCCCCCTTGGTGACCTTCCCTCCCAGGCTTATCATTCCTACTCTGCTCATGTCTGTCTGTCTGCCTACTATATCAAAATGTTGATGCTGACCCACATAGAGTGTGGTCAAAGTGGCATATTTGTGAATTATATATGAAAAGAAATATTTATTCAGCCAAAAAAATGTTCACTTCATACCTGATATGCATGGAGTCCTCATGTGTCTAAGCCGTGGAGATACAGTGGAGTCAAGACAGATAAGATCCTTCATGAAGGTTTATATTCTAGCTGGGAGAAGACCTGAAACAAAGATGATTAAACTGAAAAAGAACAATATAATTTCAGATAGTGATGAGTGAGTGACTTGAAGAAACAAAAGAGGCTAAAGGGACAGAGAGGGCTGGGAGAGGCCATGGGGGAGGCACTGCCTCAGGTAAAGTAGTCACTGGCGGCAGCTTTGAAGAGATAACATTTGAATTGAGACTTCAATAACAAGAAGCCAGCCATGCAAAGATCTGGGCGAAGAACACCCGAGGGCAAAATCTAGGATCATTTCGTAGATTCCAAGTACAATAGGCCAGAAGAAAGGGAGAGTGTGGGACATGAAGTCTGAGGGAGGCAGTGGTCAGATCTTGGAAACTGGCACCTGAGTGTGTGTTTTCTTCTAACTGCAATGGGAAAGCTTTGGAGAGTTTTAGGTATTTCATAATGATGAGTTTATGTTTTGAATGTTGTGGTATTTTAAGTGTCAACCTAAGAATTTTCCCGTGTTTTAAAATAATTTTTGCTAACAGTTGAGTATTTATCTTTAAAGCTTGTAGCTTCTAAATTAAACCTGAGAAAGAGAGCCAAGGTGATCTGAAACTCAGTTGATAGGATCTCTGAGAAATGTAAGTGACGCCTATTCATCTTCCCCTGGGAATCTTAATTAGATCTATTGCCTGAGAGGCACAAGACGTGGAGGGGCTAGAAGGGGAGATGGTAAGAGAAGCTCTACCATAGCACATGATTATTTTATTTTTCATGCTTTTTGCCTAGATTTTCTAAAAATTCTCAATAAACAAGCATATATTATGTTTGACAATTAGGAAAAAGATATGTTTTCACTTTCTCCTAACTTACTATGTTGGAAAATTCAAACCTAGAGAAAAGCTGATAAAATAGCACTATATGAACTGTATCCTTCACCTAAATTCACCAGTTGTTAACATTGTCCACGTTTTCTTGTTTTCTCACACATACTATGCGTACAAAACATAGTATATTCTTTTTGCTCAACCATTTAAAAGCAAAAATTTATACTTTTTTGGTTCAACTATTTAAAAGTAATTTGCAAATATGCCACTTCACCCCTACATATGTCAGCACGTATCTCCCAAGAACCAAGACATTTTCCTACATAGCCACTGTCTTAGTTTGTGCCGCTATAACAGAATGCCATAGGCTGTGGTTTATAAACACCAGAACTTTATTTCTCACAGTTCTAGAGGACAGATGTCTGAGAGCAGGTTCTGGCGAAAACCCTCTTTGGAGGGTTTCCTCCTTATATGGTGGAGAGGGCAAGAAAGCTCTCTGGGGTCTCTTTTATAGGGGAGATAGTCCCATTCCCGAGGGCTCCACCCTCATGAGCTAATCATCTCCCCAAAGGCCCTTCTTCCTAATATCACAGTGGGGATTAGAATTTCAACATGTGAATTGGGGGGGGGGGGGTGTTACTATTCAGTCCATAACAACCACCATACCATTAACATACCCTCACAAAATGAAGAGTAATACATAATCTTATCTAATACACAGCAAATATTCACATAGCACCAATTGTCCCAAAATGCCTTTTATGGTTTGTTGTTTTTTAATCCAGGAGTCAGTCACGGGTCGTTCCTTGCATTTCATTGTCATATCTTTTTAGTGTTCTTAATTCTTGTACAGTTCCATTGCCATTTTTTTAAGAGAATCTGGTCCAGTTGTCCTGTTGAATGTCTCACAGTCTCGATTTATATGCCCCTCCTCTCACAATTAGATTTACAGGAAACACTGTTGGCTAAAATACTATATACATGATGCTGTGGACTTCATCCTGCATCATGTCAGGAGGCTCACACTACGGATCAAGTTGTCCTGGGATGAGTGATGCTAAGTCCAAATGATATGGTACCCTTCGGATCTCCCTTTTCCTTTTATAGTTAATCAGTATCCTGTGGGGGTAATACTTTGCTTTTATGTAACTGTCTTTATTCCCCAACAATCTTTCATCCAATGAAAATTTTTAGTCCATTGCTGATTCTTGCCTGACTGGAATGTTGCATCTATTGGTACATAATGTTTTTTTCTAATACTATTAAATATTAGTATCAATACTATCTAGTACTATCAAGAAAAAAACAAATAGCCCTGGCTGGGTAGCTCAGTTGATTGGAGTGTCATCCCAATACACCAAGGTAGCAGGTTCGATCCCCAGTCAGGGCATGTACAAGAAGTAATCAATGGATGTGTAAATAAGCGGAGCAGCAGATAAATGTTTCTCTCTATCTCTCTGCCCCTGCCCCCTTCCTCTCTGTTTCTCTAAAAATCAATAAGTAAAAACAAAAACCAAAGAATTTTAAAGTGTGAGAAAAGGAAGGTGGAAAACATTCTAATTCTTTAAAATATTGACCTTACATGAAAGCATTTTCCTTTTGATGATACAATTTCTTTCTGTTTTGCCTTTAAGGAGTCGACCAATCCACTCACCTGCATAATATTGTTATTTACTAATGAGGGTAGGTGATGTGGGGAGAGAGCAAAGCATACTTTGGTACAGCACTCTTCCCTTACGTAGTCTAGGAGACAAGGTGTACACTCATAAAAATAAAAAGTAATCAAAGGACAGATAAATGCTGAGTGAGTGGTAAAGATAAGAATACTCTCTATTGTGACTAAGTGAAACAGCTCACCTGGTTGCCCATGTGTTCCTCCCATTCCTGTCTCTGTCACTTATCTTTTCCTCAAACTAATTACTCTACCTCAGATGTTCTCCTTCTACTTTTATGTTTGCAGGTTCATATACCAAACTATTGCCAGTGCTTCAAGACTGAGCTACCCATCTCTTCTGTTCAACAACAGTAAGAACAAGCCCTCTTTAATCTCTCTTCTCTAAGAAGTGGCTCCTCCCAATTCTGCACATATACCAAAATCAATTTATCTAATTCTTTTGACTGTCCAATGTTAATCACTTTCTAACTTGGATTACTTATGTGTGTGGGACCTCCTCCTAGACTGCTCACTCTGAGGGTGAGCTCTCCTGATTTAACTGGGCTCACTGTGGGCCCCTCCTTCTGGTACTTTGCACTTCTGTTACTTTAAGTGAGTAAGTGAACAATCATCAATGCTTCAATAAACTATCCTTCATATATATTGGAGTTGAATTATGTTGGTAATAATCTTGATGAGAAACTCTACTCTTACCCTCTGTGCTTATTTTTCTCAAACACGTTCCTTACAGTGGCAAGGTAACAAGGAAGTTTCCTTTACTCCCTTCCTCTAGGCAGAGGGAAAAAAATAACAGGAAACAAACCCACAGCAAACAATGAAGATGGATATCAAATATTTGTTCCTTTCTGTACAAGAGGAGTTATGCATGATAGTAGGTCATCATAGTAGCACTTGAAAGTATCAAAGTTGCTTTGAGCTCTAAGGATTTCCAGTACAGCAATTTGGCTGTTTTTATCTAAATGAAGTAAAGTTAAAATACAGCCTTTTAACAGAATATTCTAAGTATCCACAATCGTCATCTGGGAGCTATGCTTATTACCAAACTTGTGATCCAGGAACCTGGTCCATGCAGCAGCCAGATAACTTGCTTCCTTCACTGTGCTTCCATGCATGTTGTACATTATAAGAAAAGAGAGGGTACTGTTTATTGAGTAACTTCCGTGTCACTACATCATAAGTTAAATATTATCTCCATTCTGTAGATAAGAAAATGGAGTTTCACAGATAGTAAAAACTTGCTTCACATTACACAACAAGAAAGGATAAAGGTGAAGTTTTAAAACACACATCTTTCTGATCCAAAATCCATGCCGCCATAAAATTGTGCTTCTACAAGCCTGCCTCCTACACCGAACTATGAGGTCCTTCAGTGCACATTACCTACCCCAGTACTTGGTGCATGAATACTTTAATATTGAATATTTCCCACTTTCCATTACCCCTTCCTTCTTATCGCACACAATCTCAATTTTATTCCTATATTCACCCTCCCCAGGCAGCCAGGGGCTTTCACAGCCCCGCTGCAGTACCTGTGAAGTAGGTGTAGTAGACAGATGTCACCTTATTTTATAGGAGACTGGAGGTTAACCATCTTGCCCGAGATTACAAGTAATGGAGCTGAGATTCACACAACAGTTTGACTCTACATCTTACATTACTCTCAGCATATGTAATACACTACCTTGAAGGAACTGTCTTCATGATAGTGTGTTTGCGCATCAAAGTATTGTCAAACACATGGGTAAATATTAGCCTTAGAAACAAAACAATAAATAAAGTTTACTATGGCAGATTCCAGTACTTAATAAATTAATAATCTAAATAGTGATGACATCCATCCATTACCCATACCTATAATTAGATTGAAAGATAGAGGCAGCCTACTAGTCACCTACCACCATCATGGCCTTCCAGGCACAAAACCATATCAAGCCTTCTAAGAAGTAGTGAAAACATGACCAAATATCTCTCCCCTCTTTTCTCCCCCCCACCTCCGCTTTGTTGTTGTTGTTAAGAAAGGGTTTCCTTTTGTTAGCCATGGCTAACATCTCCAGATCACTACACCTTAAAATAATCACTACCCTTTCTCAGCTACTTAGAGCAATAGTTAAAATCCACACAACAGGACAGAAAATTTCGCATTACTATCAATTCAGAACATGATTCACCAAGCTGTAAGATTATTGTAAAAGAATGATCAGAAATAAAATATCACAAATAAGACTTATTTGTGATATTCATCACTGTTAAATGTCTGAATTTTAAACAGATTCTTGGACTGGGGGCTCATATCCATCAACTCATTCAACTTTACCACCTGTCTCATCCTCAGCCGCTTTTCCAGAACTGTGAGCTTCACCAGGAAGCTCCATGAGTTTTCTCAATTCAAACTTGGGCTTCTGCCCAGCCAGCATAGTTCAGTGGTTGAGCGTCGACCTAGGATCCAGGAGATCGCGGTTCGATTCCCAGTCAGGCCACATGCCTGGGTTGCGGGCTGGATCCCTAGTTGGGGCGTACAGGAGGCAGCGGATCTATGACTCTCTTATCACTGATGTTTCTCTCTCTCCCTCTCCCTTCCTCTCTCTGAAATCAATAAAGATATTTAAAAAAACAAAAACAAACAAACTTGGACTTCTTCAGCATTTTGACTTTTCTAACAAAGACATCATGGAGCAGATAAATAGATTGGCAAGCCTTTTGTATGTCTTTTCCAATGCTGTCTGGAATCAATTTATTGACCACTTCTTCCAAGTCATTTGTCTACACCTCTCTGGTCATGATTTCCATCATCTTCTTCTGGATTTAGCCGACCTGTTGATGCTGAGCATAAGAGGTATTTTGAATCTGATTGTTGCATTTTTTAGTAAAACCAACACAGAATAGATGAAGCAAATAGCCATTGGTAGTCTTGACATCAACATGAGCTTCAATCACAGTCTGCCATTTTTTGACCATGGAGCACATTTTTCATGGGTAAGATCCATGCCATTGAAATTAGTCAGGCAGTTTTTGCCTTGAACATCCTCAGTTATTAGCTTGAATTTTCTTTCTTTCTCTCTTTCTTTTTAAAAATATTTTTATTGATTTCAGAGAGAGGAAGGGAGAGGGAGATATAGAAACATCAATGAGTCATTGATTGGCTGCCTTTTGCACGTCCCCCACTGGGGATTGAGCCCGAAACCCGAGCATGTGCCCTGACCAGGAATCGAACCATGATCTCCTGGATCCTAGGTTGATGCTCAACCGCTGAGCCATGGCCAGCCAGGCAGCTTGAATTTTCTAAATGCAACTTCATCATTCTGCAGATCAGCTAGGCTCACTTCAAAAACACAATCCTTGAGACCATCAGATGCAATTTTCATTCCTTGAGTTCTAGTGACTAGTTTTTTTCTAATATTTCTTATATTGAACATAGCTGGTGCTTTCACATCATACCAATCTTTCTTAGAAAATGGATCAGCCACTTTCTTCTTGGCTCCTTTTTTGCTGCCTTTCATAAGGCGCTTGCTCTTGCCCACCACCATGGTGCTGCTCAGGGACCAAAAGGTTTTCTTCCACTTTGACATCAGTCCTGGCAGCAAGAGAGAATAAACGAGGAAGACTTCCTAAGGGAACTGAACTAGATGCCAGGAGACACAGTTATGAGCTCAGCTCTGTCAGAAACCAGCTGTGTCACTTTAAGCAAGTCATTTAATCTGTCTTTACTACTTACAAATAAAATAATGTCTGTGAAAATGTTTAAAAGTATAAAGTGCAACAAGTGGTTATTCATTCACTATTTAATACTAAGCTGCTACTATGTGCTTGGTGTTAGGGGGGATACAAGAATAACTAAGGCCCTGGCCGGGTGGCTCAGTTGATTAGGGCATCATCTGGAGGCCAAAAAGTTGCTGGGTTTGATCCCAGGTCAGGGCACATACAAGAATCAACCAATGGGTACATGGGTGGGTGGAGTAACAGATCCTTGTTTCTCTCTCTGTCCCTTCCTCTCTCTTTAAAATCAATCAATTAAAAAAAGAATAAGGCATGGTCTATGCTGTGGGCATCTGTTGTTTTTGCAGGTCTAGCTTCTATTAAGAGCACAGAGCTTTTCCTTTGAAGACTTGTCCCTTCCCCAATTAATGAGGCCTGATGAGGGTTGTCAGTCACAATGCTCTGTCCCCACAGTAGTGGGCATGAGATCCAGGCTGGCTAATTAGATGTGGTGATTGGTTCAAAGGTGGACATATGACCCAAATCAAGGCCTATCAGAGGCTTCCCAGAGATGTGGCAGAGAGTTGTGGAAGAGAGTCTCTTCTGTTATCCCTAGAGCTGAGCCATCTTCCTCAGTTACACAGAGGAAATATAAATATGAGAACGTGAACTGTGAGAAGCGGAAAAGACAGAGAGGTGGACTGAGCAGGAGCCTTGAAGCCAAGTGAATTACTGGACCTTTCAGTTTGCTAATCCAATAGATTCCCTTCTATGCATAAACTGGTTTGAATTCAGTCTCTGTCACAACCAAAGGAAATCTGACTAATACAGTCTTAGTCCTTAAATAATTCATATCTTAGAAACTATATAATCATTTACTTAATACCAAAGAATAGAGACTTAAAAATATATATATATATTAGCTAATTCAAAAACATACCAGCTAAGTTTAGTGTTTTGTAATGCCCCCAACATCCTGGATTCTCAGTTGGAAGGCAGCTTTCCAGTAACTCTGCCTCCCTCTCGTCCCGCAGTGGAGTTGGTAGTGAGCAACAGTTGTGTTATACTCAAACCTGTTACTTCACTTGTACTTTTGTGTGTGTATACATATAAAATATCAATATGATATATTATACAATAGTATATTATATAAATATTATATAAACTGATGAAATATGATGGATCCTTAAAAGAGATGTTTCTATAAAAAGCAAGGTAATTGTTAAAGGAATCAGTGAAGATGTTGTTTAAAAACATTTCGCTGTCAAGTTAGATATGGTAAAGACAATTGTAAAAGATAGGAAGAAAAAAATACAAAATCCCAGAAGGCTTCTATACTCAGATTGTTTCCCAAGTACCTTTAATTTCTCACTTTACTGTAAAGAAACTTAAACTGGAAGTCATAGTTTATGAAAATGAGAAAATATTTGAAAATAATGAGAAGTGATGAGAAACTTTATATGCAAAGAAAAGGCCCTGATCCTACATCAAACCATTGGCAAATGAATACGTGCTATATAATTTAAATTAAAAGAAACTATTTCAAGTTTCTATATGTCACTTTTTGATTCTCAGCTTTAATGTACTCTTCAGTTGACATTCAAATTACTGATCCCAACTGTGTCCGGTAAAATAGCAACAATTTGTTGACTTTAAAATTGTCTTACTTGGCCCAGCCAGCATGGCTCAGTGGTTGAGCATTGACCTAGGATTCAGGAGATCGAGGCTCAAGTCCTGGTCAGGTCAGGGCACATCCTGGGGTTGTGGGTTTGATCCCCAGCAGGGGGCATGCAGGAGGCAGCCGATCAATGACTCTCTCTCATCTTTGATGTTTCTATCCCTCTCCCTTCCTTTCTCTCCCTGATATCAATTATATATATATATATTTTAATTTGTCTTACCTGAATAAGAAGGACAAACTTAGGGGTTGGAATATTGATTTTAATCATTATAACTAATGATTTAATCAAATTTAAATTTATTTTGAAGACAACAAAACTACAAGATTGACTAATACAGTAGGAGACAGTACACTTAATATGAAATATGCATTTACCTTCATTTTTAATACCATTTTGCCTGTAAGTTATATAATTTTGACATTGTATACATCTTTGCATTTTCATGGTTGAGCAGAATACCTGGCACATAAGAGGTGAATGCATTAGAATATTTTTTAAAAGCTAGCTAGAGTAAAAGGGGCATTCTAGAAATAAGAAAGAGCATATACAAGAGCCTGCTCTGAAAGTGGACAGCCTCTCGCCCCATCCCATCCTTACACACTGAGATGAGGGTGCAAGGTAGACCAGGGAGAGTCAAGCATATGCTGGGATTTTCAGTTTTATGGTGTAGACATGGAGAAAGAACTTTTGAAGGAAGTTGCACAAACAAAACTGTTAAGACAAAAGACCCCTGGTGGCTGGAGAGAATCAGGCTGAGGAAGACTGAGGATTCAGATGGATGACTGAGATTACTATTGTGTGGTTTTTTTAAAACCTGGTATTTTCCTGACTTCCAAAACCCTCAAGGGTCCTGAGTAACATAAAGCTTAGCTTGCTCTGGCTGAATGGCTCAGTTGGTTGGAGCATCTTCCCATGCACTGGAAGGTCAAGGGTTCGATTTCTGATCAGGACACATACCTAGGTTCCGGGTTTGATCCCTGGTTGGGGTGCATATGGGAGGTAACTGATTGATGTATCTCTGTCACATCAATGTTTCTCTCTCTCTCCCTTCCTGCCTCTCTAAAATCAATTTTAAAAAGCTTAGCTTGGGGAGAAACAAGATGGCGGCAAGGGAACAGCTGCACCCGCCGCTTCCCGCAACCACATCAAAATTACAACTAAAATACAGAACCACCGTCACTCAGAGCCTCCTGCACAGAAGCCCCACAACCAGGGAGCTGAAGGAGCATCGAGACCAGCAGGAGGGGCGGAGATTCGGGTGGATCGGGGCTGAATCCTGGAATCGTGGCCCCGGGCCCACACCCGGTGCCTCGGGTTAAACTCGGGAGGGATTCTCCTCGAGAGATTTCCTGGAGGAGCGAGAGATCCCAGCCCCACAGCAGCCCCCAGCCCAGGGCTCCAGGGCCAGGAAGAGACGCCCCCACAACTCCGGGCTGTGAAACCAGCGGGGACTGTCCCTGAGGGTCGCGGAGGCTGCGGGAGCCCCAGCAGCTCCTCTAAAGGGCCCGGCACGGACTCACTCGGACGCTCCCTCTGAGCCCAGCGCCGGGCAGCAGCCTGAAAGGACCCGGGACACTCGGGGGGAACTAACCTGCCTGAGATCCGGGCGAGAGGCGGAGGGTGGCTTCCTCCCGGGCAGAAGGGCTGACGGAGGCCATGGCTCCTGTGGCGAGTCCTCCCCACACAGCCGGCAGGCAGGCGCCATGTTTGAATCCCCGGCACCTGACTCCCACCTTTGGCCCCGCCCCGTGATTCCCGGAGGCCCCGCCCCTCCCCACCTGCAGCTCTTCCAGGCCATTTCCAGGGGCTTTTCTGTGCAAGTGGCCTCTGGAGCCTCATGCTTAGGACTTTCCTAAAATCTCTCAAACAAGCAGCAGCAGGCCCCATACAGCTTGATAAGCGGCCCCAGGCCTGGCACTAGCGGCAGCTGCATTGGCTCATAGCTTGGCCTCTCCTGGACACCTCCAAGCCCAGCACAAGTAGCAGCCAGCTACGGTTTGCTGTGTAGCTCATGCTGGGTGGCCCTGGGCAAGGCATTGGCACAGGCTGACTTTGCACCTCCCAGGAGGCCTCAGAGACAGTGTACCTGGTGGTCAGACTCGACCACGCTGGATTACAGCCCTACCACATCCACGAGTGACACACTCAAGGGGCACAGCTGGTGAACACCAAAGCCCCACTGAAGTAAATCCTGCTCCATAGGGGTGTCTCCAGCACAGCAGCTCTTTGGCTGTAGTTGCAACTGGTCCTCACAGCTGATTGGCCTGGGGGTCAATTCCTCCCAGTGATGCCAACAGCAACCAAGGCTCAACTACAACAGGACAGAGCACACAGTCCACACAGGGGAGCACCTAGAAGGCCCAGCTCAGGTGACTGGGGAGGCTGAGTCACTGGACCCTACAGGACACCTACTACACAAAGCCACTCTACAGATTCCAGGAGACATAGCAGCTCTACCTAATACCTAGGAACAAACACCTGGGAGCAGCCAAAATGTGGAGTCAAAGAAACATGTCACAAAGGAAAGAACAGAAGAAATCTCTAGAAGAGGAACTAAGTGAAATAGATCCAAGCAAGCTAACAGATACAGAGTTCAAAATTTTGTTTATAAGGATGTTTAAGCAGACTATCAGGGAAATAACTGAGAAAATCGATAACATAATAAAGTACCAATTTGAAATGAAGGCTACATGAACTGAAATGAAGAATAATTTACAGGGAATCAACAGTAGAGTAGAGGACACTGAGAATCAAATGAGCAATTTGGAACATGAGGAAACAAAACACACCCAACCAGAAGAGCAAAAAGAAAAAAGGATCCAGAAATATGAAAATAATATAAGGAATATATTTGAAAAAATAATTACAGAAAACTTCCCCTACCTGGGGAAAGAAATAGACTTACAAGTCCAGGAAGCACAGAGGGTCCCAAACAAGAGGAACCCAAGGAGGCCCACAGCAAGACACATCATAATTAAAATGCTAAAGGTTAAAGACAAAGAGAAAATCTTAAAAGCAGCAAGAGAAAAGCAGTTAGTTACCTACAAGGGAGCACCCATACGACTGTCAGCTGATTTCTCAACAGTAACCTTGCAGGCCAGAAGGGAGTGGCAAGAAATATTCAAAGTGATGAAAAACATGGAGCTACAACCAAGATAACTCTACCTAGCAAAGCTATCATTTGGAATTGAAGGTCAGATAAAAAGCTTCACAGATAAGAAAAAGCTAAAGGAGTTCATCACCCCCAAAACAGCACTACAGGAAAAGTTGAAGAGTCTTCTCTAAGAAGAAACTAATGAACAAAAGAATCTGACAAACTAAATAGATCCAGAGACATTGACACATGCAACAGACGATCATATTTCAGAGGAAAGAGGGAAGGGGGGTGGAGGGTGGGAAGAGATTAACCAAAGAAGTTATATGCATATATTCATAACCCATGGACACAGTCAATAACAGGGTGAAGGCCTGGGGAGGGTGTGGGAGCGAAGTGGAGGGGGTCAACTGGGGGGGGGGGGATGGGACATCTGTAATACTCTCAACAATAAAGATAAAGAAAAGAAAAAAAAGCTTAGCTTGCCATGCCATGCCCTCTTCCATCTGGGTATGGGTCTTCACTGGGACTCATCTCCAATTCAGTCAAGCTCACCATCTCAGAGCCTCTTAATAACCCAGTTTTGTACACCTAGCTCAAGCTTCGGCTCCAGTCTTACCTCTTTATCAAACCATTTTCTGGCCTTTCCAACCTATTGTAGCCTCTCCAGAACTACTTCCTCCCCAGAATTCCTGACTACTAGGATCTGTCAATCAGACATAAGCTATGTAAAAGTGATTAAGAAAGGATAAGAACTTTATAAATGTTCAAGTATAGTGTATCTTAAATTGTTACTTCAACATGAACATGTTCTCCCATCCTCAGCTCAGTGGAAAATTCCTAAAGGGCAAAAAATTCTTTTCAGACTTCTTTGAATTCTGAAGGGCCCTATACTTAACCAATACCAGTGCCTTTCGTAATTTTCATACCCTGCTTAGCTCTCACACTGTTTCAAGCTTGGCTCAAGAAAGTTATTCTTCTACTAAGAAAATCTTGGCCACTTTCATTTTTCTCAAAGGATATCTGGAGTCAGACCTCTTCTGTCATCCTTCATTCCCTCCCCTCTCCCCAAATCACATCCACACTCAGGGTTAGCTTGTTCTGCAAGTGTGCCTCTAAGGGTTGTCCGATAATCCAAAATTAGAAGTCCTTCCCTTAGTTCATACGTCCAAAAATGCAGGAGTTCTTTTTTTCTTTTTAAGGAGTAAATTTTTGTATAATACTAAGGACCATAATAACCTTCTGCAGAAGTTATTAAGGGTAACTCATCTTTGCTCTTCATAAACCAGAGTATTGGCCCTTAACTCAAGTTTACACACGAATTGATTCAGCATTGTACTGAGAAGTTGAGTTGCCAGCAAATTTGCAAAGTTTCCACTGTGCAAATACCCAGATAGTTGGAATTCCTCAGTTGTCCAGCTCAAAATGCACCCTTGTTAAGCATGCATTATCAATGTTGACTCAGGTTGGTCTCTAGGTAACAGGTTGCCTTCCTCTTTCTTTTAAATCTCAACAGTTGTTAGTTTAGCTTCCTTATTATCAATTTGATTTGCTTTGCTAGCCATGTAGTTTTATGATGCTTATTTGCATCAGTAGGATTTTTCAGCCATAATTTTCAGGGAACCAAACTTGAAGATGTGCATGTTTTGATATTCTAATAAGACTGGAGATTGGTTTACTGCTGTATGTCCAGTAGCCAGCATAGTCTGACACACAGTAGGTGGTTGATAAATCTGCTGAATAAATGAATGGAAGACCTTCGGACACAAGGGTTTTGAGAGCTATTTAGGATGTAAAACTTGGTAATAAATTGGAGGTTGGGGAGAGTAAAGGATGTACACAGGTTTCCTAGAGGAAAGCAGGAGGCTGTTTTCTACACGACTGTTTTATTCATGTGGGTGGGGCTCCCTTGACTTGTCCTTCATTATTTAAAACCTTCTTACTGTGAGGAAAAATACAAAGTCTAGAAGCAAGCTTTAGAAAGAAAACTAGATCTGACCCTACCCCATTTTTTTAAATCTACGGAAGCAATGAGCTTCTTTGAGGCCTTTCCTCTTTTAGTATTCCCATGGGATTAAGACAGAGTCATTTCCTGGTAAAGAGCATCTCCGAGTGGGTTTGTAGGTCATGTCCTTAGAAACTGAGTCACAAAGCAGAGCCACAGACTCTTTGCTCTTCCCCCCACTCCTGGATTAAAAGTAATAATGAACTGAATCTAGGACTTCAATTGATCTGGTCCTGCTCTCCAAGTTACTGAGAGTTATGACGCCACATCCTCTCCTTATCCTTGGGGACTGGTCTTAGCTGTCCACAGATTTTAAAGCTTATGAAGAATAGCACCCCTTCGAGTCTTTTGAACTCGTAGACCACACCCTCCAATTGCCTCCACCCTAGCCCCTCAGAAAAGAAAAGACAGACTTTCAAAGCTGGCAAAATAACAAAGTTTGCATTTTTCAATGGAAACAAAAGCAAACATTTACAAACCCTTTTCCACTTCTCAGCTTAAGTCCAGGCAATGATTTAATAAGAAAATATTTATCCTCTGCCCTCTTTCATTTCCTTGACAAGAAAACACCCTATAACACTTTTCTCTCAAATTATATATTTTATACAATATAATATAGTAAATTAAATCTATATATTACATATATAATCTTTAAATATATAATATGATTTAGGTCCTTTTAAAATTTTATAGATTTAATAAAATCCAGAAATTCAAAAATTATTTATTTATTCATATTTTTAAAGGACTTATTAACAGGGTTTGGTAGAATTTTTAAATAGCTGTCCCTCCTCTTTTTTGGAATGTATGTTGAATAATTATAATGAAATACTAGCTAAAAATAGATTTCTATTTATTTTATTTTCTACTTATCTGTAAAATTAGATACAACCAATTTTTGTGTTGCTGTTTTGAAAAGGTAAGTTCTTGTCAGAGTGGGGATTCCATGAATATTACATGTGATATTCGTGTAACTATCTGAAAACTTAAATGCTCGGATGTTGTCTTCAGTTTAAAGGCTTAAACTCAACTAAAAAGAAGGCAAAGGTTACATCGTGAAAGTAAATATTTAGATTGCCTCTTAAAATAACTTCACCAGCTGAAATATTCCCCGTAAGATAGTGTTTCTAAAACCAGCTCTGGGGGTGGGAAGCATAAATGGGTGGTTTGCTTTCACTTAAAAACCCTGGCCCCACATATTTACTTCTGAATAACTACTTTCATATTCTCTAACTCAGTGTTTACATCCAAATCTCATTCTCTCAATGTCTCTGAAAGTGCTGTCCCATAATATACTCCTAATTTCATTCCTGTGTCTCATACTATGCCCACCAAGTATAGACTCCATTTTCCTCAGCCTTTTTACCTAGAAGATCCCTGAGTGATTCACTGGAGCACTCCTTCCCCCACTACAAGCCAAAACCACCTCTGAAACTTATCTCTTCAATTTTTCATGTTTTTTTGGATATCATGGCTTGGAGTAGAGAGGCCAGAAGCAGGCTGGGGCACAAAGGTACACAGAAAACACAGGTTTGAAATGAGTCTTGTCTTTTGTGGCTTGACCTTTTTTTCTGACTTACTGTTCTTCACTAATTTGGCCGGCTCAGCCAGAGGTCCAGCAGAAACATCTGTTGACCTAAGTACACTCCATTATCATTAAGTCCCCACCAGATAACATTATTTCATATTATTTTTGCTTCTGAAGAAAATTTAGTTCAACTTATTCTGGAGTCTATAAGTCTTCTGATGAATAAAGAGATGGATTTAGTCAAGTTCAAAATTAAATCAGCCCGGCCGGTGTGGCTCAGCGGTTCAGCATTGACCTATGATCCAGGAGATCCCAGTTCAATTCCCAGTCAGGGCACATGGCAAGGTTGGGGGTTCAATCCTCAGTAGGGGGCTTGCGGGAGGCAGCCGATCAATGACTCTCTCATCATTGATGTTTCTCTCTCTCTCTCCCTCTCCCTTCCTCTCTCAGAAATCAATAAAGATACATTTTTAAAAAAACAAACAAATAAACAAAAAAACTAAATCAAATACAGAATAGATAAAGAACTCTGATGGCCTGGCCGGTGTGGCTCAGTTGGCTGGAGCGTCATCCTGTGCACCAAAAGGTTGGTGGTTCCATTCCTGGTCACAGCGCATTCGAGAGGCAACTGATACATGTTTCTCTCTCACAAAGGACTTGAACAGACATTATTCCACAGACCACGTACACATGACCTATAAGCACAAGAAAAGACGCTCAACATCACTAATCATTAGGGAAACACAAATCAAAACCAGAATGAGATATCACTTCACTCTTATTAGGATGACTCTTTAAAAAAAAAAAAAAAAAAGACAGAAAATAGCAAGTATTGGTGAGAATGTGGAGAAACTGAAACCCTCACGCATTGCTGGTGGGAATGTAAAATGGCGCAGCCACTGTTGAAAACAGTTTGGTGGTTCCTCAAGAAGTTAGACATAGAATTACCATATGATCCAGAAATTTTACTCCTCAGTATAAACCCCAAACAATCCAAAGCGGGGACTGAAACAGGTATCAATATTTATAGTGTTATCAGCATTGAGGTTCTTGGTTCCCCAAGATAAAAATCAAGAGGAAACCCCAGAGAAAACCTCAGACAGATTTTATTAAGCTTATGCTCAAGCACAATGGAGGCAGGAAAAAGGAAAGGAAGGTCCTCCAAACTCACTCAGGGGCTGGCTCTGCTTGGATGCTTTTATTATTTTTAAAAAATTTTATTTATTGATTTGAGAGAGAGAGGGAGGGAGAGAGATTGATTTGTTGTTCCACTTAATTATGCATTCATCAGTTTTTTGTATGTGCCCTGACCAAGAATTGAACCCACAACCTTGGCATATGGGGACAATGCTCTTAAGCAACTGAGCTACTCGACCAGGACAGCTTGGCTGCTTTTATAAGCTAGAGACAAGACAGGCACTTTGGAAAAGGTGGGCTTTTGGAATTTCCCATGTCCAGAGTTGAGCTACTTTCTAATTCTGCCAGGTTGCTTAGGAGCTATTGGTTTTGAGATCTGCAAAAAAGGTAATCAGTTAGAAGGGAGATAAGAAAGGCTGCTTCTGCACTCTTGTGCAAGGAGTGGAGGGGTGGTGACATTCTTGTGGTTAGCTTATCTGGTGTTTCTCCTGATCATTTGGCATCCTTGGGTTTCCCGGGTCAAGGTCCCTAAGTGGTATCGACAGCAGCATTATTCACAATGGCCAAAAGAGAAACAGCCCAAGTGTCATCAACACATTAATGGCTAAGCAAAATGTAATATATACATATAATGTAATATTATTCAGCCATAAAAAGGAAAAAAGTACTGACACATGCTGCAACATGGGTGAATCTTGAAAACATCATGCCAAGTGAAATAAGCCCAACACAAAAGGACAAATATTGTATGATTCCACTTATACGAGGCATATAGAATTCATATATATGAGACAGAAAGTAGAACAGAAGTTATGAGGGACCGTGGGGGAGGCAAGAATAAGGAGTTATAGCGTAATGGGTACAGAGCTTCTGTTTTCGATGATGAAAAAATTCTGAAAATGGACAGCTGTGATTCCTGCTCAACATTGGGAACATATATATGTCAATGAATTGTACACTTAAGATGGTTAAAATGGTAAATTTTATGTATATTTTACATAAACAAACAAACAAACAAATACAGACAAGATCTGGGAATCTTCTCTCAGATATCTTAATACATTTCAAATGTGATAAACCCATTCTCAAGTTGATTCTTGACACCAGAGCATGGCCACAGGTGGTCAGCTCAACATCAGGTCTTTTAGTCTACCCAGGTGAGAAGATGAAATGCCTTGACGGACTTGAGGGTAGGAGAAAATGGGAAACCCAGCTTGGAACCCGTTTTTTTAAGAGATGTAAAGGTTCTATAACTGGGGAACCAACTAAGGAAGGGATAGGAAAGAAGCCAGTTATCTAGTTTGTAATCACCAATTCTACATAAGCATGTTAAAACTAAGGGTACTTTGTTTAACTTCAAGTTTTTCTTATTACAAGACAAATACATATTCAATGTGGAAAACTTGGAATTTGTTGAAGAGTATAAAAAAGAAAATGAAAATAACACACAGTGTCACCAACCCAGAGAAAACAACTGTTAACATTTTGGTGGATTTCCTTAAATTATTTTTTCTGTGGTGTGTACAAAAAATGTGTGTGTATATAGCTAATACATATATATATATAAAATGTGTAATTGTATATTGATCATACTGTATCTGTAACTATGCTTCCTTCTTTTTTCATCCAATATTATTTCATGAGATTTTACTAACTGAATTTACTTTCTTCCAATAACTTGATTTTTAATCACTCTATATAACATTTCATCATATAGATATGCCACCCATTATTTAAATTTTCTGTTGTCAACCTTTTTGGTTGTCTCCAGTTGTGGAAATAAATGAAGACCACCCAAATGTGATCAAGCTAAAGCTATTTATACAGAGCTTGCTATTATAGGCAGGAAGCATGCATTTGGCAGAGACTCAAAGGCACGCAGAGTTGAAAGGCTTCATAGTGGAAGGAAAAGGAAGGCTGCAGGCATGCCCTGAACGGAGGCTGTTGGCAGGGGAAGCTGGAGGACGGCTCATTAGAAGAAGGTATTAGGTGACTGCTTCCAGGAGCATATTTCACTTTCTCTGATTGGTCCTAAGTTGGAAGGCATGGGAGGGGATTAAAAATTAGGGAGACTGGCAGTTATTGATCAAGTCCTCACTGTTTGGGACTTGTCTTCCTGAACCCTTTGTCTGACGATTGTATATTGGTTTCTCACAATGTATGCATACTTATATGTGTACTATTATAAACACTGAGATGAACATGTATCCATAGACATCATTTCACATATCTATGAATTTGTCGTTGGGATGAACTCCTACAAGTGAGATTGCCAAGTCAGAAGGTATTGCTTTTCTAGGAGCATTTTTTTTTTTTTTAAATATGTCTTTATTGTTTTCAGAGAGAGGAGAAGGGAGACAGAGAGAGAGACGGAGATATCAATGATGAGAGAGTCATTGATGGGCTGCCTCCCGCACGCCCCGGACTGGGGATCGAGCCCGCAACGTGGGCATGTGCCCTGACAGGGAATCGAACCCCGATCGCCTGGATCCTAGGTCCACTCTCAACCGCTGAGCCACGCCTGGGTCTGAATGACTCTCTCATCATTGATGTCTCTATTTCTCTCTCTGTCTCCCTTCTCCTCTCTCTGAAATCAATAAAGACATATTTAAAAAAGGAATTGTATTAAATTTTGACAATGGACATTTTCATGGTTTACGAACTTCTACTCTCAACAGCTGTGAATGAGGATGTTTATTTATCTCTCATATTGAGCAAGATGATTTCAATGCTAAAATAATAGTTGGTGTGTTATTCAAATAATAATAATTAACCAAACCAACCAACCAACACGAGTTTGTTGAGTATTAGAAATGCGTTCCACTCGGCTGAAGGATGTGGAAGATACAGATGATGTAAAGACTTGGCTTCTGCCCTCCTGCAGCTTACAGTCTAGCCAGGGAATGGAAAATAGATTTGGCCTTAAGCCCTGGCCAGGTAGCTCATTTGGTTAGAGCACTGTCCTGATATGCCAAGGTTTCGGGGTTTGATCCCCGGTTGGGGCATATACAAGAAGCAACCAATGAATGCATAAATATGTGGAACAACAAATCGATGTTTCTCTCTCTCTCTCTTTCTCATCAATAAATAAAAATTAAAAAAAGAAATAGACTTGGGCTGCCAATTGTTCTATAACGTGAGAGAGTTGGATGACATCTTTAACTCTCTGACTCCAGCATTCTATACATATCTATGCAGCCAGGAGAGTAATGAATTTCGGCCTCTGCAGCTCTGACTATAAATGGTGCAGTAGAAGAAGGGTGAAGATGTGGAGGGTGAGGAGTTAAATAAACTGGGCATTCAGTGGGGAGGCATCCAGGCCAGAAGAGCTTCCATGCAAATCCTCTTAAGACAAATGCCTCATAGGTAGAAGTGAGCACTGCTTGTGTAGGAAACCTGAGGACCTACCTCTGGGCCCGTTGCCTCAGTTGTAAAATGGGGAGAGAACAGCATTCAAGTCACAGGGTTGACGTTGGCCGGGCTTCCTCTCGGGCTGCTCACCTGCTTCTCACGCTGACCCAGGAGGCCGACCTGGGTGGGCTACGTCCTCAGGCTCCTTGCCTTTGCCTTCTGGTTGGGCTCAGCCAACGGGAGGCACCAGCAGGACATGGAAAGAGGAGGAGGAGGGGGCTGGAACGTTTTTCCCTGGGTCTCTTTCTTGGGTATCCCATGGGCTAGACATAAACACAAATTCCTGGCCCCCGCTCCAGATTGGTGAGAAAATACCAGGCAGGGAATTAAGAATTTAAATTGATAACAGCGTCAAACTCATGGACATGGACAACAATGTGGTGATTGCTGGGGGGAGGGGAGGCGGGGGTCATGGAAGAGGGCATGGGGGGAAATGGTGATGGATGGAGACTTCACTTGGGATGGTGAACACACAATACAGTGGACAGATGATGCTGTGGAACTGTGCACCTGAAACCTGTATAATTTTGTTGACCAGTGTCACCCCAATAAATTCAATAAAAAGGAAAAAACATAAGAGCATCCCAGGTGATTCCGATAACCAGGCCAACCACTTCAAAGGCCCGAGCTGAGAGAGAGAACTGATGGAGTCATGGCTTCTACTCTGGGACTTTAGAATTAAAGGCAGTGGGCTTCAGGGAAAGGGCAAGAAAAATAATCCTTTTCTGACTTATATGACCATTGCTTTGTTTTGCTTGTTTGGAGGCTTTATATAAGTGGTATTGTCTAGTATCTACCCTTGTCTGGCTTTTTTCCAATATTATGTCACATTTCGTAGGTAGAAGTGATTCATTCTTTCTTATTGCTCTGTAGCATTGTATGACTACACCACAAAGTAGGAAAGGGCTGGTGTCTTTCCCACATTACTAATAAACAGCATTTCCCTCACCTGTCACATATCTGTCAGCCTCCCATCCTAGCACAAGCAAAAATAATCCACTGGCATAAATACGTTAGACTAAAAGCATATTTTATAAATAAATTGTGAATGTTTGCTGTGATACTGTGTGGTAAGATACAGTTCTAAGTGTTTTACATGTCTTAGCTCACTTAACCTTCACAAAAACCTTAGGAGGGAGAGATATTATTATTCCCATTGTACAATAAGGAACCTAAGGCACAAAGAGGTGAAGTAACTTGCTTAAGGTTACACAGCTAGTAAGTGGCATTGTCGGGATGTGGACCCAGGCAGTCTGGTTCTAAAACCAGTACTCTCAACCACTCTACTACCCAGCTTCTCACAAAGTTCACGGGCATATGGCACACCAATGACTTCTATGAAAGAAAAAAACATGGCTAAGTCTCATGAGTAGTGTAAGCAAAGCATCTGCTTTGCATGTGAAGAGGAATGACTATAGTCCAATCATCAGTACCCATTTCTCATCATGAATAGAAGAAAATTCAAGGAGTAACCTGTAGGGAAAGAGTGATGCTATAAAAGTGACTCATGAAGAATTATTGACATATGGCATGTTGACATCAGACACCTACAATAACATTCTTGCCGTATGTAATCTCTCCACATTAATCTCCCCTTAGAAATCCCAAGGGTTTCTAAGAAAACCCTGGATATCACCACTGATTATATGAAAAGCAGCAGACCATTTCCACCACCCTGCTGCATCTGGGTGGCTGAATCACGTGGCAGGCGCCTTCCAAATACTTGTTAGGGTGGTTCTGCATAGCTTTGTCCCACGGTTTCACTCCGGTTTGCCCTTCGGCAATAACAATCCCCAGAGTACCCTGGACTATTAACAATGTTGGCAGGCTTCTGGATCACAAACAAGATTTAAACAGGGCAGGGCTGCTGCTTTTCACACATTACCACCAGTATTTTTCTCCCGGTCACACACCCTCCAGTCTTCTGCCCTATACCCAAAGAGACTTCACAGGCATGAATACAATGTTAGAATAAAAGTATTTGAACAGGTATAAACAATCTTCAAGTTCATTCTTTTGTAGACTTTCTGTTTTGGGACTGTTCATAGAGGGAAAAGGGAAGAAAATGGTTATAATCTGCCATCTTAGATGGGGGGTTTGGTTCAAAGTCATAAAACACACACAATCTTGGGTTTCAAATGAGTCATTAAACCAACAGTTGTAAGACTGTGGAGTTGTCCTAGTCATAACTTTGTAATTATTTTCCAAAGACCACTAGCAGAGTAGGCAGTTCTTAATTTATGAAAGAATTGTGTTTCTAAATTTACATTGTTTTAAACTGGGAACATACTTTCCTTAACACATACCTATGATTGTTAAAAAATTGAGGTATTACAGGAGCGTCGTCCGTTTCTCCATCAGGAAGAACGTTGGTGTTGAGGGGAATATAACTACTGTGTCTTGCGGTGCTTTGACAAAATCTCAGATGCAGGGCCTTCTGGCCAAGCATCCAGGATTTCATGCTGTTGGAGCCATCATTGTATCCCTGGGGGTTGCAGCTTTCTATAAGTTTCCTCTGGCTGAACCAAGAAAGTGGTATCTACAGATTTCTACAGAAATGATGATTCCATGAAAGATTTCCAGGAGATGAGGAAGGCTGGCATCTTTCAGAGTGTAAAGTGATCTTGGAATGTAATGAATTTCTTTGGGTTGAATTTCATGGAAGGTTGTCGTTGACCTGTGCTCCGGAACTATGAAACATGAATATCTGAGCTAAGGAATAGTTTCTCTTGATAAATAAACGATTAAGAAACACTGTGAAAAATTTTGAAGCATTACCTATGTACAGTAAAAGGCACTAATTCTAAGTGTTCGGCTTGATGAATATACCCAGGTAATCCACCAGATCAAGATAAAGCACACAGAGGATCCCTCATGCCCCTTCCTAGCCAATAAGCATCTCTCAAAGATAACCTCTGTTCAGAATTCTACCACCAGAGATTAGATTTTTTTTTTAAAAAAAGAATAGTTCATTGCTTTTTAGAGAGAGAGTAAAGGAGAAGAGAGAAACATTGATGTGAGAGCAAAACATCAACTGACTGCCTCCTGCACGCCCCCTACTGGGGATCAAGCCCATAACCCGGGCATGTGCCCTGACTGGGAATCCAACCAGCAACCTTTTGGCGCATGGGATGACACCCAACCAACTGAGCCACAACAGCCAGAGCCAGAGATTAGATTTTTAAAACAATTTATCTTTGTTGTTTAAAGTATTACAGATGTACCCCCCTCATTGACCCCCTCCTCCCCTTCCCACCTCCTCCCACCCTCTCTCTAGGCCTTCACCACACTATTGTCTGTATCCATGGAGATTAGAGTTTTAAAATAACTTTTTTACTGATACAGAACAGACATATTTAAGTGCATAAAATGAACTAATCTCAAGGGTAGAGTGAAATACAACATTTTCAGTGCATAGTTCCGCACAGTGCATAGAACATTTTCATACCCCAGAAGGCTACCTCATACCTCTTCCCTGTTAATAACTGGCTCTCCCAAAATAACTGCTATTCTTAGACCACCACCGCCACTTAATTTCATTTGTTTTGGGGCTTTATATAAATGAAACTATGCAGTATGTACTTCTGTTTGGCTTTTGTTCAACACTGTGTTAGGTTTTGTAACAGCAGTTCATCTTTTTTTCTTTCATTGCTCTGTAGTATTTATGACTTAACCACAATTTATTTTTCATTTCTACTATTCTACTGTTGATCAATATCTGGGTTATCGCTAATTTGGGGCTGTTATAAGTAAAGCTGCTAGGAACAATCTTGTACATGCCTTTTGGTAAACATTTGTACTCATTTCAGTGAGAGGTACAGGTGCATACAAGCACATAATAGGAAGATTTGACCTGATCTGGAAAGAACAGGAAATTATTGTATTGCATTGCTCTTGGGTAGTAATATTTTCTGAATCTCAAACCTAGAAACCAGGAACACATTTTCTATGTCTAGGACGTTAGTGGGGACCCTTCCTGTCTTTTTTCTTAGCTCTGGAAGCATTAAGGTTAAGGATATTCTGGCTTTGGCTGTCATTTGTATATCTGGCCTATTTATGACAGAACATGATAAATCCAATTTACACGATACACTCACAATTAGGACTACTACTATTCTGTAGGTGGTATTTGTCTTCTTTTTGGCTGTCAGCATACAAATCCCTTCATACTTTTGGGGAACTCCCCGAGTGATGAATCTGGCAAGTGACCTGGGTTCCATCAGCACACTTCTCACTGAGTCAATGGGATCTGAGTCATGAGGGCACCAGCATCATGGGGGGTAGGGCTGGTGGTGCAGAGGGCAGCAGGACAGCTGTTCCCACCAGATGGGACTGTAGGTGCAATTTTGGACACTGTCGCTGCTGCAAAGCCTCCAGCTCAGTGCTCCAGCCCGCCCAGCAATTCTGTAAGCTAGACAGTAGATGGTAACAAATTATTCTCCTTAAATCACACAGCTTAGGTTTCTGTGACTTATAAGAATCCTGACTGCTAAGTCCTCCTGGCAAAATTCTCTACAAAATGATTATAACTATTTATTGTTCTAATTGGTAACAAAAAAGTTTTTGTTTTGTGTAAAAAGAGCAACCCTGTATGCTACTTACAATTCTTACTGTCTTGGTAAATGCCTATTATGGGTCTAACATCTTGCAATAACTTCAGTTCCTCCAAAGCAAGTAAATGGTAGGGTTATCCATTAAACAAATTACAGGGCAAACAGAATTAAGTCTTTAACTACATACCTGGAGATAGAATGCACGATAAGCTCCTTACATCTGGGGACCTTTTCCCCCTCTTTATAAAGAAGAAAGTAAGGTGCCAAATCCATGTCCTGTTAACTGGAAAATGCTGCCCTGTTCCCAAGCCTTCTCCTCTCCTTCCTCCTTTCACATTGGCGTAGGCCTTGTGGCTTCCGTCATCAATCAGTTGAAATGGGCATGGAACGGAATGGAATTTGAATGTGTCAGTGCCATTGTAGCCAGTAGGCTGTGCCAGAATATACAGACCCTCAAAGAAGCCCTGGTTATCTAATAAATACTCATCAACAGCTCAAGTTATTAATAATGAACTGCACTTCAACTAATGAAATGTTCTTACTGATAACATGAGAACAAAGAATGTAGAACTAAACGTAAGGATTTTAATAGAGCTTTATGGTTTACAATAGGATTTCAGATGCTTTGATCCCATCTGCTCCTGGTTGCTCAGGGGGGTTAAGTGAGGTCACACGACTTGAACCTAGACCTAACTCCCATTCCTTGCTTTTTCCACCATATGATGTGAGCATCGACAGCTTTAAAATAACTAAGCTGCATTAAAATGAAATAGAAAACATAAACTCTAAATTCAGAAAAATCACGATTGAGTTTTATTATTTCTTAATTAAAACACAACATAGTATATAACTTAAAAATATTTTGTTAATACTAAAACTCTTCTTTATATAACAAGCTTGTATAAATACAGGGTGGGGTAAAAGTAGGTTGGTTTACAGTTGTGAGTACTCGAAACAGTGTTTTTTGTTAATCCTCAGCTGAGGATTTTTTTCCATTGATTTCTTTAGAGAGTAGAAAGGATAGAGAAACATCGATGTGAGAGAGACACATCTATCATTTGGCTCCGGCACGTGCCCCTACTGGGGCTGGGGCCGGGGATCTAGGCTGCGACGGAGTTATGTGCTCTAACCACTGAGCCAAACCGGCTAAGGCCATAGTTTATTCCTGCATTATTTTCCACATGAACAACTGTAAATCTACTTTTGCCCCACCCTGTACATACCTAAGATGAGAATGAAGGATATGTTCCAAAATATTAATAATGACTACCTCGGGGGGGGGGGGAGAATTATGAGCAATTTTATTTGTATTTGGAAAAGTGTAAGTTTATCTTCCAATTTCTAAATTTTCTACAATAAATGCATTACCTATATACTTTCTGAAAAAGCCTTTTGTCATTGTTATTATTAAATAATCCTGTTAATATTCTACCTTTAAAGTAGTCAACTCATTATCTAACTCAATGGAAAGCATAGTTGAATATCCAGCCACCACTATGGAGCAAGCCCCTTCCTGTTATTTTATGTACTTATTGTATTTAATTTTCACAACACTTTCATCAGGCAGTATTACATCCTCAGATAAGGAAGCGGAGGCTTGGAGAGGTTCGTTTGTCAGGTCATACAGTAAGAGATGGAGTGTTGGTTGTGGTTCTCCTGCTGCACTGACCCATCCTTCCTACCTTTCACTACCCCAGATTCTTTCAGGAGGGTCCCCCTATCACTCAATGGCACAGCTTCTCCGATGCTCTCCTTTAAAAACCCATTGAAAAACCCAGTATTAGAGTAGGCAATTTTTAAATGATTATATTTATCATAAAAAGACTGAAAGGATACGCTCCCAACAGTATATATCATCAGGGAGTGGAACTGATAGTGGTGGGACTTTTATTTTGTAAGCTCTTATAGTCATTTGTTTTTGAATTTTTTCCACAATAGTTTTTTTTTTTTTAAATAAATGAGTCACAAAAACTTACATATTTTTCCTATCTTGTTTATCTTTTGAACGTGGGTGCATCTCGATGTTCCTTACACAACCCTTTCTAGAAATGCACATAACAATGCGTACTGCATCACCAACCCTGTCTTCTCACTCGGATCCCGTTAGACAGTGACCCCAAGGGCTCCATCCGTCCGCTGACTACTGTGTCTTCAGTGCTACACCACCTGCTCAATGAAAGCATGCGGCGCGTAACTGGCAAACGGATGAGTGAATAAGCGAACATACACTTTTCTCTTTCCGAGTTTTAGACATCCTGACATATTCTCATATTAACTTTCAAGTTGGAATATATGTCAAAGTCAGGTGGAGGGAAAAAACGTACAGAGAATTACCTTTGCTTCCGAATCTCACGCCTCGCCAAAGGTGGCTGTGATGGGTTGAATTGTGCGTTCCACACCCGAAAGCTATGTTTAAGTCCTAACCTCTGGTACCTCAGAATGTCATGTCATTTGGAAACAGGGACTTTGCAGGTGTAATTAAGATGAGGTCATCCCACTGAAAGTGAGTCACTAACCCAGTATAACTGGTGTCCTCATAAGACAGCTATGTGAAAACAGGATTTGGGTGATACATATGCAAGCCAAGGGACACCAAAGATTGACAGGAAGCCACTAGAAGCTAGGAAGGATTTCTCACAGGTTTCAGGGGGAGCTTGGCCCTGTTGACATCTTTTTTTTTTTTTTAAATATTTTTATTGATTTTCAGAGAGGAAGGGAGAGGGAGAAAGAGAAACATCGATGTCAGAGGGGAACATCTATTTTCTCCTGCATGCTCCCTACTGGGTACTGAGACCACCGTCTGGGCATGTGCCCTGACCAGGAATCGAACCAGCAACCTTTTGGTACAGGGACAACGCCCAAGCAACTGAGCCACACCAGCCAGGGCCCTGCTGACCCCTTGATTTCAGATTTCTAGCCTGCAAAACTGAGAGACAATAAACTTGTTTTAAGCCACTCAGATTGTGGTATTTTGTCATGGCAGCCTGTGGAAACCAACACAGGGGCCTTGACTTTCAATTCTTACAAGTAATGGGGGAGGAGGAAACAGCCACTTGAATGTCATGGCCTAGAAGTGTTCAATGATTTTCTAGTTTACTTTATGATAATGGAAAATATTTTCAAGAACACGCCCAGTCAACACAGGAATGCTAGAAAAGCAAAACGACAGGTAACAAATTTTAATATGCCTAGGTATTGACATAAACATTTAAAAAATCCATGTTACAACATTGGTTTTCAAAAATTAACATTTACAATTGTAGTAAAATAAAGTTCTGCAAAGTTAAATTTCCTTAATGCTTTCTTTCAATATTAATCTAACTATAGTCTACCAAAATGGTATTATTTCATCTTTGTTTCTGTTTTTAAAGCACTGGTGCTCTTAAGTGACATGTTAGCATGGGGCCCCAATACATAAAATAGAAAATGAAGCTGTTTTAGTTGGGGGTGTGGCTTTCAGAGGGGACCTCACATTTTCCTAGGTGTGACCTCTTAAGACTCTTAGGGCCCTAAGCATAGTCTGAGAACCAGGGTATTAAGATATTAACAATAAACATGACATAAGATTTCATTGACAAAGAAGAACTAGGAGTTTCATTCAGTTATCAACACTTTTCAACCCTCTGCTTTACCATGTCTCTCTGTAGTTTCACTTTAGGAAATTCTCTGAACATCAGTTGTTGGAACAGCAGCTATGTTACACAGAGACTGTATCTCTGCACCTGGGAGATCATGTTGAACAGGGTTCAATAACAAGGAATTTAAAAAAAACTTTTTAAGGCGGTTCATTGTCCATACTAATAAAAATAAAACATGTCTCATGAGTAAAGCCCCAAAGCCAAGATAATTCTTGGGAAGATGACTCATCCCAATAAATGAAAGGGGGACTCTAAGTAAATGTAATATCCTGGGGCCTGAGGATAAACATTCAAACAGCAGAAAAAAGGCAACAACATTCACACAGTGCTTCCGGGTGATGTGACGTATACCGGACGGCTGGGCTGCGAAGATGTGCACAGTGATGCTGATTAAAGATGGGAAGGCTGTGTCGGACCCCACTGGGCACAGAGCCATGTGGAGGCATCTGCTTAAGGCTACATGTGGTAACAGCACAAAGGACAAGGTCATGAGACACATGGCCTTTAGGTTAGCTGGCTGGGCTCGCTCGTTAAGGACGGACCTTTCCTCGCGACTTATTCTAGATAGTTTATTCATTTCACAAGCACTTCTATAGATTTCACAAATACTAATGCAGTGTTTATAATGTGCCAGACTCTGTTCTAAGTACTTCACAAACACTAACTCATTTAATCCTTGTAACCACCCTATGAGGTAGGCACTATAATTAGCCCCGTTGTACACACGAGGAAATAGGCATAGAGAGATTTAAGCAACTTGCCTAAGATCATCAGGCTTGAAAATGTTGATCTTGGATTCAAACCCTTCAAGGGAAAAAATGACACCTTTGGCTAGGAAGAGAAATTTGTCTTAGAAAATCTTAGGAACTGGCCTGAGTAAAAACAGAGAAAACTGATCTTCTAAGGCACCAGAATCGGGACATTCTCAGCACCAGAACTGATACTCTACTTGCTCTCACACCCCAGGACAGATCTCTAAATCGCTTTTAATTTCAACAAGATAAACACAAACTGTACACGGATGGATACAGGATGTCTTCCATTGTTAGTAAATTTGAAATTTTTCTGAAATGTTTGATGTGAAAGTAGATTGTTTTAACATCGCAGACCAACTAAACCAACTAGAAGCTGATTCAGGAAGCACCTGCTTCTTGAATATTGCAGAGACTAACATAAAAAAAGACAGTAAATAAATATTGTTTGATATAAAAAAGTGGTTTCAAATAAGGTTTAAGAATAACCTTGTACATCCCAATTCATCACTTTATCATATTCTTGAATTCTTTGCTTTATGTGAGAAAGTTTATTCTTTAGATAATCACAGCGTTCTTTTTTTTCCAGAAACGTAGGATCCTGGAAAAGAAACACAGTTGTTATGTCAGCCTCTGCTTCCTCAGCAGAGAACACAGAAACACACATTATCACCCAGAAATGACCCTTCAGAGCAGACTTTCCCGCAGATTTCAAAATCTGCCTAGTAAGCCCTCCACAGGTTTTTATAATTTATTTTTCAGAATAGTTTTAGATTCACAGTAAAGTTGAGAAGTACAAAGAGCTGAGGTGCCTATAACTTTAGTAGTTTAAAGTACATACAAAGTAAATAATAAGTACAGAAACGTTTACCGAAAGCTCTTTTTGGCCTCTACTGATTTGTGCAATTACGTTAAAGATGGAGTTAGAAACATGTAAAGTAACGTAATCTTTTGGAAGGAAATGTGGGTGATGAGGTCTGTGTCAGTGCTCGTTTCCCTGGGTGGCTAAATCAGGACAGAGCAAATGTCATCAGAACAGAGCTGGGAGGAAAAGGTGTCCAGCAGGCACCCCTGGTTCCCTAACAAGTAGAATCTTAAGAAATACAGAAAAAGCCCCGGTCGGTGTGGCTCAGTTGCTGGCGTGTTGTCCTGTGCACCGAAAGGTTGCCAGTTGGATTCCCGGTCAGGGCACATACCCAGGTTGAGGGTTCGATCCCCAGTTGGGGTGCATACGAGAGGAAGCTGATGGATGTTTCTCTCTCTCTCTCTCTCTCTCCCCTTCTCCCTTCCCATCTCTTTAAAAAATCAATAAACAAATACAAAAAAAGAACCACTTTAGCTAAAAGAATCTAAAGTCAGTTGTCTCCACTGTACCTGGGTAAGAATATACTTTGAAGAAGAAAATAGTTTTACTAACCTTCTTTTTCCTCTTAAATTCTTCATGGATTCTTGAAATTCTCTCATGTTCCTAAAAATAGCATATTGTATACTTGAATTAAAACACTTGCATTTACTCACATCATATCTCAAGAACGTCTCAAAGTACAGTGGGAATTAGAACAGAAAACAATTTTTACTTAAGACTATAATGACAATATTCACACACAAAACTCCAATTCACTGGACAACGTTTGCGGACTTACTGTGTGCCAGGCCCTGGGATTAAGGGGTGAACAGAGAGAAAGGCCCTGCCTGCATGAAACCAGAACTGAGTGCCAGTGCCACGGCTTGCCAGCTGTGTGACCTGGAGCAAGCTCATTACCCTCCTGCAGACTCAGTTTCCTTACTGGTAAAATGGGAACACTAACCATAAGCACCTCACAGGGTTGAGAAGCTGCACCTATTTGAAATGACGCTTGTAAAGTGCCTGGCACATAATGATCACATCAGCTCTCATCAAGCAGCATTTTCACCCCCACTGGAAAGTTCTTTTTCATGTTATTAGGTATTGGGATTAAGAGGTTGATATTATTCAACTTTTGAAAATAGCTAATATAATGTTACTTCTAACTTTACTCTAAGT
The DNA here is from genome assembly GCF_054644295.1 of Miniopterus natalensis. Classification (NCBI taxonomy): domain Eukaryota; kingdom Metazoa; phylum Chordata; class Mammalia; order Chiroptera; family Miniopteridae; genus Miniopterus; species Miniopterus natalensis. The sequence continues at coordinate 35,190,017 of NC_142083.1, read as the reverse complement.
TTTATAACAAATATGAAATTTATACTTTACTTAAATAAGAAAATAAAATACTGTTTAATAATTGAAGGCTGGAGACATTAAATTATATAATTTGAATTGTAACCTTGACTAGTCACCTTGACGACCTCAAGTGACTTTCCTAGACACAGACAGCAGACCCACATGGTTACGGCCTCTCTACATTTCGAAAGAGGTCAGGTTGCCCGGCCAGGCGTGGCTCAGCGGTTGAGCATCGACCTAGGATCCAGGCGATCGGGGTTCGATTCCCAGTTAGGGCACATGCCCGGGTTGTGGGCTCCATCAATGACTCTCTCATCATTGATGTTTCTCTCTCTCTCTCTCCCCGTCTCCTTTCCTCTCTGTGAAATTAATAAAGACATATTTAAAAAAAAAAAAAGAAAGAGGTCAGGTTTCATCCCGTCTTCGCCATGGGTGTTCCCAGGCAGCTGCGGACACTGACCTGCTGGGTTCCCGAATGATGCGGCAGCCTGCTCATCACTGCGTCCAGCTCATCGAACTTCCTCAGGACGGCCTGGACCTCGGCGGAGAGCTCTTTGTACTCTGAAAACTGGTCCTGGAACACAGCCTTGTAGCGCTCTCGCTCCTCATCCGTCCGAATCACAGGGTACTTTCTGGGGGGAAATTAACCAGAGCTATAACCTGTTCACTAAAACAAGCTCAACACCAAATCAGCTTAGCTATTCCTGACTGTCCACACTGTGTGCTTCAACTCAATACACTACCTCGCAGGTAACAAACGACTATTCACATGTAAATGATTTAAACAGAGAGGATTAACTTGGAGACAAACAGGAAAATGAAAAGCCCAATGGAAACCCTCAATTCCATCCTGAAGAAGGATTTATAAGATACTCACGCCACATAGTCAGGCAACATGATAGGCTTAGGAATGTGGCCTGAGGGGATGTGTCCACTCAGTACTTCAGGTTTCATTTTTGTTGCTCTCAATTCTTTGAAATGAACTTCTGGGTCTCTCTTCCTGTCCCCACTGGCTGCTTCACACTATAGTTGGGAAGAAAAAGATTTGTTTACAACCAGAGGCAGAAAAAACACACCAGAGTTTATTCTTAGAAGAAAATGGAGGGAGGGGCAAGAAGGAGAAAAGTAGAAACAGCAATTAACACATCACTTCGGAATTACACGTTTTATATTCACAAAGTTGTTCTGTTCTGTAACAGCTGAAGGGACACGCTGGGATACGGGAGAGCACATAAACAGGCAGAACACCCTCCGCCCCAATCGCATGCATGTCAAAGATGGACGATGAATGGTGAATGTGGGGGTGTTGAGTACTGTACTTATTTAGGATTTATATCCCAACTAATTGTAAAAGAATAAAAAATGTAGTTCAAAAGAAGAAATTCAGGGAACAGAAATGGAACATGTCTACTTAAGTGGAATGAGAAAAAAATGACACCAGAACCTGGGATGGATCAGTTATAAGCAGCCACTGAGGAGGCCAGAGACGCAAACGAGTTGTGTTGTTTTCATTATCTGAAAGGACCGGAAAGAATCCAGAGTGGAGGTGGTGGATGTCTTTAACTTACCCATGTGGCCCTAACCTGCGATTCCCTGAAGAGGCAACGATCCTGGAAGTGGTGGTTTTAAGTCACCTGGGATTCTACACTGGAGAGCTCCTAGAGGCCTTTTTAGTAAGAAATGGTACATTCAAAAGAGATGAAATGGCACAGAGAGGAAGTGTGGAGACAGGTCTTAAGAGCTAAAATAGCCTAGAGAAGGGCAGGAGTGGAAGGACCAGCAAACCAGCCCTAGACTGGGGGCAGGCTAAGACAGATGTAGTTTTGGGGCTGGGAAAAGAGTGCCCAGAACACCAACCAAGTTGGTGAGGCCGGTGGATGCCAGGAAAGGGGTCTTCATTTTACACATAAAGGAGCCAGGTTCAGAGAGGTTTAATACATTCTCCAAGGTCCCACAGCTGTGAACTGCAAAGGCCACAATTAAAACCCTGAACTTTCTGGCTCACTGATACTTTTAATGAGTAACATGAGGAAACTGGTGTATTTAACTGTATATTGTTCAATCCTCAAGTTCCCTTAAGTTCTGGTAGCATGCTAGAAATGAGTTTTGGCTGGGCAGGGTGGGCAATGCCATACTGCTGGAGGAAGTGAGCTTGAGCTGAGCACAGTGATTTCTCCTCAGGGCAGTCAGCTCCCCTCCACTGCCCCCAGGGACCCTTGGCTCATGCTTGTTAAACTCAACTGAGAGTGGCTTGGGAGGGCCCCTCCTTCATTGGAAACAAATATAAAATAAGATTTTAAAACCATGCCAGGCAGCTTTTAAAATCCTTTGTTTCCTGACTTTCTATCTCTGAGGCTGACTCTGAGGTTTGGTCTAACATTAGCTCATTCTAAAAACCACTAGCTCTTAACTCACCAAAGCCCGCAGCCCAGATCAGATGATCAGACTCTAGGCTGCTAACCAGCCCCAGGGGAGGGTTATAAAAAGGAGAAGCTGCAGCCGAGGTGCTAAGTGAAGAGGAACCAGATCAGCTCTGAGCAGAAAGGCACCCAAAGCAGCAAGAGTGCAAATCAGGAGCAGAGAAACCCGAGGAAAACCACTCTGTTCTCCACTGGCGAGGATGTCATCTCTTCATCCTCATGAGTGCTTGTATGTTTAATCTTGACACTGAATCATGGGATAAAACATCAGGGGGAACCGCTTGGGCTTAAGTAAATGGATGTCTATTGTGTGGCATTCCTTTTTCAGCTCCCAACTATTTAACAATCCATTTCACATATGCTGGCTGAGGCGGCGGCTATGGACACAGCCGACCCTATAGATCTCGAGAGCAGGCGCGGGCTGCCAGCTCAGATTCCCTTGTCTAAGTCATGAATTCTGCCCAGGTCCTCACATCTGGCACGGTAGTTTGGAGGAGGTTTGGGTTTTTTCCTTACTTATCCATCTCTATTTCCAAGATCTACCTTTTAATATAAAGACGAAGTTTTAAGAAGCCAGAATACTTCCACAAAGACTGTTTCGTCTGCTTTAATTTTTTCGTTTTGTTTTTATGCTCAATGTTTTCTTCCACTCTTTTAGGGTGAACCTCCCTGATCACCAGTTCAGAAAATCCTATTGGGGGAAAACGTCCAAAACTAGACAGGAGACGAAGGATCAAACAGTTTCAAGCTTTTGTGGGGACGCCGGCTCCAGCCCTGGGTCAGACCACTCTCCGAGCAGTGTTCCTGGTTATAAACACAAACCCCCAGACACAACCGTTCTCTGCTTCTAGCATAAACTAGTTTTGTCAGCAAATATCAGAAAAGCTTTACTGTGAGGCAAGAAAAAGTAATTAAGCAACGGGATAAGTAACGCTTTAGATATAATTACTAAGCCTTTCAAATTAAAAAGAGGCTGAATGAATATCCTGTGAAGTTAGAAACGGAGAGCTAGATATGTGTTTCAGTGCCCATCTGCCCAATTCCCGATTCTCTGTCCCTCTGAGAGTATAATGTAATGATGCAAAAGCCCTCGATCCCAAACCCCTACCATTACTTTTGATGCCCAAGTTAGATTTTGGCTTTTCTAGCTTGGGAAAGAAATCTGCTCAGCACTTAGGGATTTATTAGAAGTTGTTTCTGTGTCTATTTGATCTTACTTTATGTCTGTATATTATTTATTTTAAAAATGATCTTATTTGCTTTTTATAAATTGTATCTGTTAAAATACCAAAGAAGGAATAACCTAGTAGGTAGTTCTAAACAAGTGACAGAAAACTGAAGTTCAGAGATGGTAAGTAATATCCTTAGGGTCACAGAGCTAGTAAGTAGCTGACCGTGTACTCCAATTCAGATTTGCCTGATCCCAAAGTTTATTTTCTCTTCATCACACTGCACTGCCTCTCCTAGGGCAGTTTATCAGTTCTTCCCTGCTAAGGACCAGGAAGGACGCAGGTGGAAATCAGACCCAATCAGAAGCTGGAGGTCCAACCTTTTCTATTAAGGTTTCTCATTGGTAAGTCCAATAGAGATTCCTCAGTTAAGTCATGAGATTCCCTCAGAGAGGTCTGTCTGTAAAATACATCTAAATAAGTTGATTCACAGTGATCCATCTCCCAAGAAAAGTTGCCTTGGAAAGGATGTACTAGATTGATAGGATTTTAAAAGGAGTCCCAGGAATGGGGGTTCCACCTCTGCTAAGGTTACTCCAGACTATTCCAGGACATCTCAGGATCTGAATCCTAAAACACACCCTATATATGCTGGGCACCAACCTTCTAGGGTGGCCTGAAAGGGTACCCTGAACTCCCTGGCAGATCTTTCTAATCCTGTCCCACATGTTTTGAAATCTGCTTCAGCCATATTTTTACCAATGATGCTGACCACTCCATTGTTTGGGGCACCTTCCTCCAATTTGGACAAGCCTTTTACTCTTCTGCACTTAATTTCATTGGGTAAATCCCACTACCTCCAAGAGACTGACCAGGAAGCCCATAAATTCCACCTTGGCCAAGAATGACCACCACTGCCACATCACTGGCACAGCTCAGTGAGACAGTCCTGTTCAGCCTGGTGCTGAGCAGTCAGGATCTGCAGAGTGCACACCACCTTTAACCCCTTCCCTTGAGTACCCGAGGATGTTCTGAAACATAATTCCCAATGTTAGTTACTCTGACTTGCTAACTCTGATATCAGATTTTGACATCACCTATTAACAAGAGAGTTAGCTCTTAGAAAGTGAATTTCTTCATATGTCAGTTTCTAGGCCCCCTTTTCCATTATAAACAGTCCTTCTAATCCTGGTCCATCTTCTAAACCAAAGTCCCTTTAAATTTGACATCTTCCATTCAGCAAACATTGTTTTAGGACTCTTACAGGGCTGTGCTTCATTCCCAGCCAGAGTGGTATTTATGACTTTCCTAGTCAGTCCGTCCAAGGGTGTAGGGCTTACCAGTGGTTAAGGCAATACTGGCAACCTTGAATGAGAGTATTGGCAATGATCTGCCAAAGCCACCCTCATGATGACTCCCAGCTGGTCAAACTCTCTTATGTTCTCTGGACTAACACTGGAAGGCAGCCCACAGGGTTAGCTAGGGAAGTTGCACTTAAATGGCAAACAAAGGCCCAGTGTTATTAATATTTAAACATCAGCCTCATATTGCTCATCTTAATGTTTGAAATGAGTATTCATTAATTTAATTTTTAAAAAACTTTTAAAAATGTGAACAGATAATATGTATACATGATATATAGTTTAAAAGGTCCAAAAAGGCACATAATGAAAAGTCTCCTTTTACCCCCCCCGCCCCCCCGTTAGCCAGGTGCCCTCCTAAGGCAACTATTATTATCCTCACTTTCAGGTATATCTGATATGCATATTTTAGACAGCATAAAAGTGAGCGTCCATTTAGTTCATTCTGACTGCTAGTTACACTGAGTTAGAAGAAGTCTAATTGAAACGTATGTCCTGACAGCAATACATCTTGAATAAATGAACACAAATCTAACTAAAACACAAGGGAAGTTAAAACAAAGTACAAAACAAACAAAAAGACACACACACACACACACACACACACACACACATGAAGTGCAGTAGTATCTCTCTAATTCTCTGAACAATGTTTAAAGTGTACACGTTCGTAGCCCTAGGTCCACACTGCCTTATGGAGAAACTCTTCAATACCAGTCTCCTGTGTTCCATGCCTGGTCAGTCAGAACTGGTCAGATAGCTCTTGATTTCTAAAGATTTCTAATCCCAGGAAAGCTGTTGAGCCTTGCCAGCTGCAATTCAGAGGACTCCACATACATGTCAGGAATAACTTAATGCAACTGACTCTTTAAAAAACGTTGCTAGTTACTAATCCCCAAAGATGACCAATTAACAAAACTGAATTTGAGACATTGTCATCCATAAACTGACCTTCCCAGGAGATGTCAGAGAAACACAAATCTCTAAGCGAATTATTTAATTTTATAGCTCCTGATGTTTGTGACCTCTCTCACCCCTCCCTCATACACATACACACACAATCACATTCTACTAATCTTTTGTCTGTGTTTTTATTTTTCACTAGGTTTGTAAGCCCCTGGAAAATGGAGATGATACTCTGTAGTATTCATATCCCTGGTCCACAGCCTAACAGGCATGTGTTTGTTCAATGAATTAATTAGTGATGATACTGAAGTATTAATCACAATCCCTTGGGCACACTGTTCGCCCACTTCATAAATCCCTTTATTTCACCACGAACAAAATATTTTTGGCAGTATTTTTCTCACTGTATCATATCAGGAAAATATTTTCAAATAGTATTTGTGTGTTATAGAGAATTTTAAAAAAACCCAAAAAAGGTATTTTCAAAATGTATGCATTTAACAAAGGGCTTGTACAAATTAGCAACCCAATAAAAAAAACTAGACAGGTTATGACAGTTAATAGAGCAGGAAATGCAAACATGACATGAAAAGTGCTCCACCTCACTCCTGAGAAGAGAAATGCAAATTACAACTACCTAAGATACTGTTTTTCACCTGTCAGACTGATACATGTCAACAAATTTCCTAACACACTTTGTTGGTCAGGGGGTGAGGAAGCCTATCATACTGCTGGGAGTAGAAATTGGTAAAATTTCTATGGGGCAATCTGACAATCAAAATATATGAAAGGAAGTATGCACAAGTATATTTTTATATGTATAAGGTTATTCATTATAGCATTGTTTTTAATAGTAAAAGATAGGAAACAACCTAAATGTTCATTCATGGTTAAATAAACTATAGTATATCCATACAGTGTGATACTATGGAGCTGTGAAAAGAGAATGGAGAAATTCTTTATGTGCTAATAAGGAAACATCTTAGAAATGTATTGTTTGCCCTGGCTGGGTAGCACAGTTGGTTAGAGAGTTGTTCCAATACGCCAAGGTTGCAGGTTCGATCCCTGGTCAGGGCACATACAAGAAGGAACCAGTGAATGCATAAATAAGTGGAAAACAAACTGATGCTTTCTCTCTCTCCCCGCCTCTCTTTCACTCTCTCTCTCTTTAAAAGCAATCAAAAAAATTTTTTAAAAAGAAATGTATTATTAAGTGGAAAAAATAAGGAATATAACAGTGTATATGGTATGCTACCATTGAGTAAAAGGGGGAGGAGAGCAAATATATACATAACACATTTCTGAAAGGAAACCAAGACACTAATAACACTGGTTACCTCTGAGCAGGAGAACTGGAAAACCAGATATAGGATTGAGAGAGGACTTTGTATTAGAGCTCCTTTTGAACTTTGAACCAAGTGAATATACTCCCTTTTCAAAGAAAGAAACTAATCAATGAGTTGGATTCTCAATTTTTTGCTTAGAAATAATACCTGATATCTTAAAAAAGTACTTTTCAATGAGGTAGAACTATGATTAAAATAATTTATAATATATTTGTAATAATTATAACGGCACCTCACTTAATCATCTCAGCAATCATGTGAGGTAGAAATTATTATTCTGATCTTACAGATGATGAAATCAAGGCATTAGAAGGTTAAATACTTGCTTACCACCACACAGTAAGTGGTGGAACAGAGATTTCTTTCCTGACACAACAAAATTTGGCATCTGAAAGAACTTTAAAGAGACTGCAGAAAGTTTGGGGAAATTACCTTCATTTTTAAAAGATTAAAAATTTAAACATACAAGGAGAATCAACAGTTCATTTGCATACGTTTTCATCTAATAAAATTAAAAGAAGTTATCAATAACCTTATATAATTGATCCTTTTCGTATTAGAAAAAACCTGAGCCCTCTTATGACCTCAATGTAACAGATACACTTTTACAGAAAGATGATCTACCGTGTATATTTATACACAAGAGAGAAAAGTATTTAACAAATCTAGAGATAAAATATAATGTGAACTTTTTTCTTACCATGTTCCTTTTCGATGGAAACGACGGCTCACTTATCTGGACCAAAAAGAGTTAAAATGAATTTTCAAAGGCATGTGAAGTTGCTTTGCAAATATTTTCACCCATTTGCATTTATAGCCCAACCTCAATTATACTGGTTGATTCTCTACTTTTCAGATGCTCCTCCTCCTTTTTTGGCCACATTTCAATGGGCCAGTGGACAACCAGAGGAGATGAGATAACTGTAATTCCCTGTCAATCAGGACCAAAGAGCAGAGTTGGAAATATGAAGATGGTAGAGACTCTTAGATAAGTTGCTTCGAATCACCTAGACATTTTCTTTATTCTCCCATTACTTTGCACAATTAAGGGATTTGAGACAGTTATACTATAAAGCTAATAGAAAAAAGCCACAGGCCATTACATTTTCTGCCTTTTAGGAAGTTATAGCTACACACAACCTCCAATACGAGAGGTGATTCAAGTCCAATTACAAATTTTGAAAAGCCTGACAGAAACAAGTTTTTGTTGACAAAGGGGAAAGAATGAAAGTATTATGCTGATAATTACAGATACTATTAATGTAGAATTTTGAAATGACATTAAGAACTCTGTTGTTATTAAATTTATCTAAAATTATGAGGCTGTGTGTGTGTTTCACTATCTAGATTTCAAACTGATTGAAATGCAAAGTTCTTTATTTTGTATATACAGATGTAAATTTTAAAATATGCTTAACATTGCAAGATAAACTTTTAGAAAAAACTTAAATCTATGTTGAGTTCTTTAAGATTAATATATTTTGTGACAAAAGAGTATGGACCACACTGAAACATGCTGAGGTTCTCCATATAACATAAGGTACTTAGTCAAGTTTTTTGTTGTTATGCATAAGATTCCGGCAAAAGAGTAAAAACAAAATATATATGTAAATGAATAAGTAAATAGGTTATTGAGTCAATAAGGACAGGATTTAATTTTTATCTATAGTTTTGCCCAATACACAGGGGCTGGCAAAAGTAGATTTACAGTTGTGAGTACATGAAAGTTTATTCTTTTATTATTTATTAATTACTGTATTATTTATTTGTATTAGAACTGTAAACCTACTTTTGTGTACCCCTGTACACCATGTGAAATTATACAGTATCTAGGAGATCTCTGGAAAAGTGAGAAAAGAAATATGCATAATATAATTAACTTAAAATTAAGAAAAAAGTTAAAATAATACGACATTTTCAGTGTCATAGAAAATTCTACTACACTCCTCCTTAGAAGAAAGCAAAACATTAACTTATTTCAGGGTATAATGAAGCTAGTAGAACATACACTTAATATTTTTGCTACTGTTGAAATAAAATTATTTTAAATAAGGCTTCGATAGTCTTATCCTCTAGGTATTATTAATTCTCCTCCTCCTTTGTACATTTAACTAGTTAAATCCCCAAAATGAAATCAAGTACATGGTTCCCATTCTCATTTTGGAACGCTCATCTCCCTAAAATGACGATGAAACATCAAAATGCCTGGGTAAGTTTTCACAGAGTATGTTTATTGCAAGTCAGCTTCTCAATACTTAAAAAAAAATCATACGTGGTTCATCATGTTTTTACGTGACTTTATGTAACTCACTGGAAGAAACTGGGAATCATCATAATATTTACATGAGCACTTTTCTCCTCTAACTGAAAACTTGTGTTTTTTATTGTCTTACCATACCAAAGAGTCAAGATTGTTCTCAAACCTCCTTTAATGATAAGACATTTTATTTACTGAGTATGTTATTATTTTTCTTTGCAGGAATTCAGTATCTATGTTTTCCCCTTAAGCAGCAGAAAGACGTAATAATGCAGCCAACAAACTCTGTACTACATTACACACCTGGTGTCTACTTGCAATGCTATACAGCAGTGACACTCTAGAGTGGGTTACCCCAGTCCTAGTGTGCCAGATACTGAGCTAGGACTTTTGAACTCAGATTAAAAAAAAAAAAAAAGGCTTCTATAAAATATTTGTTTTGAGAGCTATATATATTTAACAAGGGAGTAAATAACATAAAAAAAAAAAAAGAACAAATGAAAGATTGTGAAGTTCCTTACCTCTTGTTGTTCCATGTATTCCCTATGTCTCCGAGCTGCCTCATGCCTCCATAACTTTAGGCAAACCAAAGCACTAATGAGATAAACAATCATGGTGACAAACAGGAAGACCATCGCTGCTATCTGTCCTCCTTCCACCCGGCAGAACATTGCATTCACTGGTGTATTAAATAATGGATAGTAGCAGAGTCCACCTCGGTTGATATCGTTCACATAGACTATGGCTGCAGCCATATACAGAATAAACAAGGCAACATTAATTCCAAATTCAGTTAGGGGCCACCAGTTAGAGTCCAAAAGAATGGTCTGATAATACATGGACATGCCAAGAACCAGAATAATAATGGTGGTTACCCAAGCTAATCCAGCAACCACGAGTATAAAAGGAGTTTTGGGGCCGCTGTAGTAATAGCCCCCATACATACTGCCCAGGCCACCAATGCCTCCCATGGCAGTGGGCGGGGAATATCCAAACATGTTATACCACTCACTGTCCTTGTGAATGTAAGCGGTGACACAAGCGAAGACGCCTGCCCCCAGCAGCAGCTCCACCACACCCAGAATCCTCAGCAGACCAGGCCACGACTTCATGTAGGAATACCTCAGGTTATACGCCTCCACCTTCTCACTGTACGTTAGAGCTGTTTGAGTGTGTCGGCCCAGAGATCCATAGGGATCCTGGGGAAGCATCGTTTCAGCCTCTTTCCGGGAATTGTAGGTTCCTTGTGACCCTCCGTAAGGATCTTTGTAGGAGTTGGGGGGTGAATGATGGTTTGGTCTCACTGGAGAGGCTGGAGGTGAGCACTCCACTCCATCGGAGATGTATCTGATGTCTGACCCCGGCTTATCCCATTCTGGGTCCCTTTTCTTCCCTCTGAAGAAGTTCTTCCAGGACTCAGGGACAAAGCGCCTAACAGGTTTGAGATCTGGTGCTATGGCCGGTTCCTCTGTGTCACTTGAGTAGAAGTCAGGGCCGAATGGTGGCTGTAATGGGAGAGGGGGTGGTGGCAAAGGATCAGCGCTCACAGCCAGCTCACTGTCACGAAGAGTCTGAAGGGTTTTTATGGTGCCATCTTCATAGGCCGAGTCCCTTGGGACCTCATCGTAGTGCCTGTCTCGATTTCTGAATCTTCCATCCTTTGACGACATTTGTGATTTCTACACCTGTGGCCAAGATTAAAGTTATCACTTATGTTTAGTTTTTTATTATTTCAACAATGCTGATTTATTCACTTAGTAGCAAGTGATCATATTTAGGAAACCAATATGATCATATCTACTACGATATATAAAATGATAAGATAAATATATCTATTTTAAGCATATGTAACAATTATGTTAGCCAGGGACATAGTCATCATTCTAAACAATTTTAAGGGCAATAAAAAATTTAAATCTTGGCTCTGAATTAAAACATTAATAAATCTAACTTATGTATGAGCTCTGTAAACAACAAAATCTAAACAAACTAAAATAAGACTAAATTTTAAACAAGAAAGGATTCTACCACATTCCAAGTAGAGTCCTTTCCTCAAAGAGCTAAATCAACATATTTAAGAGTTTGAGCATGTCAAAATTTGATCAGTCAGCACATACTCTTCATTTTCATTAACTCAAATCTGCTTTGGAATGAACGGCCCAGGAGAAGCAGTCTGTTAAACACAGGGAGTGAAGAGCCTCTTTCCTTCCTAAGTCAGGAAAGTCAGTTTAGGGGGATTGCTTCTCCCACTCTGAAATATTAACACTTGATACTAGATTTTGAAAACTGATTTCTCAGAGAAAAAATCACCAAAGGTAAAGATTCCCCAACAGTACAACACAGAGCAGCAGCAATGACCATGTATGTCACTCTTTTCAGAGCAATTATCAAAAGGCAATTGCTGTTGCCAAAGAGAAACTCAGAAGTTACCTTAAAGGGTATTCAATCCACCTAAAAAATAAGGCATAGAAAAAGCACTTTTTGCCCGGCCAGCATGGCTCAGTGGTTGAGCGTTGACCTATGAACCAGGAGGTCACAGTTTGATTTCCCGTCCGGGCACATGTCCCAATTTCGGGCTCCATCCCCAGTAGGGGGCATGCAGGAGACAGCTGATCAGTGACTCTCATCATTGATGTTTCTATCGCCCCTCTCCCTGAAATCAATAAAGATACATATATTTTTTTAAAAAAGCACTTTTACTAAACCTGTTGATTTTCTTCATGAAATCAACAACCTGGACACATATACAAAAAGAAGGAAAGCATTTGCTAATGTAACTACTTGGTTTACAGCACATGAATTTCTCCCTCAAATTGCTTATAAGTGTGTATTTACTTGAAAACTCAACTGGGCACATGGCATTGAACTTGGTACTATGAAGGTGGTATCAAAATTTAAAAGGATAATCCTACCTTATGATATTAAACAATTTAGAAATTCCTAAGGCTTGTTTTATTTTACTGTGTAAAATGCAGATTGATCATTCGACAAATATTTACTGAACGCCTGCTATGTACCAGGTGTATCAGTGCTGTGTACCATGCTGAAACTGGGTCAGTGAATGAAGCTGACTGAAATCTCTGCCTTCCAGTGGGGGTGACAGATGGCAGACAAGGAAGTGAAATAGATCGAATGCTAAGGAACAAAGTTAAGAAAGGGGATCAGGAGTGCACTGTGGGCAGGGTGTTACAATTTTAAGTAGAATGATCAAGGAAGTCTTCACAGGGAACACGAGATCTGAATATAGAAATAAAGGAGGCAAAGGAGGAAACCAGGCAGGTATTCCAGGGGAAAGCACTCCAGGTGGATGGAGCAGCTAGTGCCTTGAGAGGGTGCCTGGCATGTTGAACTATTAAGGCATGGGCAGTGTGGCAGCTGCAGAGTGAGCGAAGCAGTGAGTGGCAGAATTGAGGCCATCTGGATCATTAAGGCCTTGGAAACCATTGGAAACGATTTTGGCTTTTACTTGGGAGTGAGATGAGGAGCCACTGGAGGATTCCAAATAGAGGAGTGACATATCTAACTTGTTTTAATAGGATAACTCCAGTTGCTGTGCAGATAGCACACTCCAGGAGACAAGGGTGAAAACAGACTGGCTAGGAGGCCACTGAAATAACCCAGTGGGCCACGGTGGTAGCAATGGAGATAGCAAGAGGAGGTCAAGTTCTAGATACAGGGAATTAAACATTTTTTTTTTTTAAATATATCTTTATTGATTTCAGAGAAAGGAAAGGAGAGGGAGAGAGAGAGAGATAGAAACATCAATGATGAGAGAGTCATTGATCAAGCCCGCAACCTGGGCATGTGCCCTGACAGGGAATCAAACCCCGATCGCCTGGATCCCAGGTGGATGCTCAACAGCTGAGCCACGCCTGGCCAGGCAACTTTTTTAATTGAAATTTTCAAACATAATAAAAGTGGAAAGAATAGTATTATGAACTCTAATGTACCCATCAACTATCTTCAATGATTATCAACTTATGACCAATCTTGTTTCACCTATATCCCCAACCTCATTTCCTGTGGCAACACCTCACTTTGAAGCATATCCCAGATGTCAAATCATTTCAGTGGCCACATTTCTTCACCCCTTCAGTTTAGCCTTGGGGAGAAGCAGCCTGAGTTTGAAATCCATGTGGAGATGTCAGGTGTGCAGTCTATATACAGAAGGGCGTGTACAGCCAGTGACTAAAGAGAATCACCCAGGAAATGGGTGGAAATGGAGAAGTCGTCTAAATTTCAGGGGTCTTCTAGTGCGGCACTCCAATTTTAAAGAATTAACTGTGACAGTCCCAGCATGGTGCCCAATGCAAAGTAGGAGCTCTATAAATGGCAAAAATTATTTGGTTTCTTTGTTTTTTATCTTTATCTATCTAAAAGTTTAAATTCTAGAAAGACAAAGTACTACTACAGTTTTGAAATACATTTTCCTAAGAAGGGTAGGAGCAAAATCACAACAAATTCAAGTTTTACACAATACCCCTCAGTATCTACGCTACATATGCATTGAAAGGGTACCCCATTGCTTGATTTAGCTCACTGTAAAAAAAAAAAAAAAGTGTGCTTCACTTTAATGGATTTATCTTCACCTGTGAAAGGGACTTATTTGAGTTAGACCACCTTATTAATGTTTAAATAATAAACAAAAAGGATAAATCTGAAGAACTGTGAAACAGCAAAATATGCGATGTCAGAAGGGAACAGTCAGCTGAACGTGGGCACAACTTAGGACACGGGGTGTCGCAGAGCCCGCTTAGATCCGGCACGCGGGCCCGAGGCGGTCTCCGTTTCTTCAAGGCCGGCCCGTCGGCCCTCCCGGGGACACACCTCTGGCCAAGCCATCCAGGTGGGGGAAGCGCCCCCAGCAGTGTCCCAGGAGCAGAGCGTCGTCACCTCTACACAAACCACCGCTTCAGCGGGCTTCAGTTTTGCTGGGCCCAAGGAAGGGGCGGGTTTCGGATGTTTGGGGGCTTCCAGGAGGCTGAGAAGGCCCCGAGGTTTGACCCTCGCCCACGCGCGAGAGCCGTGGGCTCGGAACAGCTCCGCGCGGGCGTCTCCCGGGCGCGCCGCGGGCGCCGTCCCACCCCCGCCCCGACCCCGCGCCGGCTCGGCTCGTCCCGCGCGTGCTCCGCCTTCGCGTCTCTGAGTGGAAGTCCACTCGCGGTCTTCGGAGATTCCACCCCAAAGGGGCCGAAACGCAGCCGGCTCGGCCACGCCCCACGCCCGGTAACCGGGATCCCCGCCCGGAAGGGCGGCGGGGACGCAGCCAGGGTCCGGCCGCGCACCTGTGCCCCCTGAATGAGACCAGGCTGGACGCGGGCCGCCCTGACCCGGGGCCCGGCCCCCCTCGCCCCTTACCGCCGGCGTCCGGCCTCGGCCGCAGGTTACGGTGGGCTGGGCGTCGGGCGCCGCGGCCCGGGAGGCTCCGAGGGACCGAGGACCCCTCTCCATCCGCGCACCTGCCCGGGAGGCGCCGGCCCCTCCCGGCCCGCGTTCCGGTCACGTGGGCCCCCCGCCAGGACCCCCCTCACCTGCACGGCGCCGGAAGAGCGCGCGCAGCCGGCGGCACCGAAACCGGGATCGGGCTCCGGGGCGGGGCCGAGCCAGGCCTGCCCCGCCCGCTTCGCCAGGACTCCCGCTGGGCAGGAGGGCGCAGGTGCCCGCCCCCCGCCCCTCCCCGCCCCGTCACCACCACCCCCTTCCCCGCACCCCACCAGGCTCCGCTCGAGACCTTGGGAAAGGTAGGTGGGGTGTGATTAACCCCTCCCGGGAGCTCTCGGAAGGCGGCCATTGTCTTCCCTAGTTTTTAAAAAAGTTTGACTCCGGATGAGGGAGATTGATATGTTAGGAAATATTAAGATAGGAGAAACAAAAAGAAATTCAATATTTTAATTTTGGTATAAATTATGTAATACTTTCCAAAAAGTATCCAAAACATTCCACTGTACAACATATAAAAAGGTATCCGAGAAGTTAGAGACCATAGAGAAACTATGATTAAGGCACAAAGTTTATTTACACTCACAACTGCATACTAAACTTTTATAATTCATATTTACAACCCCATAAACTTGTTGTATTGAGTTATTCCTTCACATTTTGTGGTATTTGGCATGATGTTCAAACACACTTCACACACTGGCCTCTTCTCTCAACACCACTCACAAGACTAAATAAATACTAGAGGAAAATTAGGATATCTTTGAAGGCTTTTCTATTTACTTCAAGAGTCAGTTTCTTGTGCTGAAATACTACAAAAGTGGAGACTTACACTGCAATTCACTTGAAAGTGTACTGTCTCTGTTCAAGCACCACTGAATGAGGCTGCGCGAGGCGGCCGGCAGCAGCGCCCGCCGCCCTACGCCCCGTCGCTCTCATAGTCTTCTATGGTCAGGTCCTCGTCGTCCGCGCCGCCCGGGGCCAAGGGCTGCGGCTGGCTGGCGGGCAGGTCACTCCCGCTGCTCTGACTCAGGGGGAGCGGCCAGCCCGCAGGTTCCGCGCTGAGAGTGGGTTCGCCCAGAGCTTCCTCTGTGGGCTGTGCTGCATTCAGCGGGGCTCCATCGCCGCTTTCTGGGTCTATCAGTCCAAGCTCCCTGTCAGTCAGGGCTTCCATGTTTAACCTGCCAGGTTGATAATGGAGGCATTAAGAATAACCAGAGGAGAGTCCTTTAAATTGTACTGGACTCTGAAGATTATGAAGCCATCTCCTGTAGCTTCCATTTACCTTCACCCTGCTCACTATTTAGCCAGGCCCTTTAGCTTATTTAACAATATAAACAAAAGTACAAGGTAAATGACAAACTGAATAAACTGTTTCAACTTATGGTACAAATGAGTTGAACAATCTCTTTAGTAAAGAGTCCTTATAAACTAAAAACAAAAAATAGAGAAGATGGGCATAAAACATGAACAACTTATAGAAAAAATACCAATGGTAACTAAATAAATTGTTCAAAATGGGAATTAAAATAATAAGCTACTAGCCCTGGCCAGGTAGCTCAGTTGGTTAGAGAGTTGTCCCAATACATCAACGTTGTGGGTTTGATCCCAGGTCAGGGCACATACAAGAAGCAACCAATGAATGTGTAAGTAAGTGGAACAAATCAGTGTTTCTCTCTCTCCCCCTTCCTCTCTCTCTCTAAAGTAAAAAAATATATATGTAAAAAAGCTACTATTCTTATCTTGTAAACTGGCAAAGTTCCTTTAAAATAATAAAACCCACTGGTAGCGAGAGTTAGGAGAAAAGAACATGGTGATACCCTGTAAAAGGGCATACGACTGTCACCATATTCTTGGAAGCAATCTGGCAGCATAGAGCAAAGGCCTCAGAAAGATGTATATTTGATGATTCAGCCATTTCATTTCTAGGCATCCATCCTATGTAAATAGTATTTGATATACATGATGATTCAGCTATAAGAAAGGCTGTGGTAAAAGTAGGAAGAGTAAGCTAAATGTACAGAAATAAGGTGCAGGTTGAATTATAGGAAACTATGCAGCTATTAAAATATTAAATACTAAGCTAAATATTATTTAATATTATTACCACGAATCAAAGATAATGTTAACTGTGGTCACCATAAATGAAAGATAACAGTACTGATCATTGTTATAAGTAGCACTGACAAATCCTGCCTCCCAAGTCAGATCAAGAAGTTGAACCAATAACAGTGATCAGCCCCTTTTAATCTTTTTAATTGCCTGGGTACAGCTGTGACCAGGTGGCTCAGTTGGTTGGAGTGTCATCTCGTACACTAAAAGGTTGTGGGTTCGATTCCCAGTCAGGGCACATACCTAGGTTTCAGATTCAATCAACAGTGAGGGTGTGTATGGGAGGCAACCAATCGATGTTTCCCTCTTTCCCCCTCTCCCTTCCTCTCTCTCTAAAATCAAAATATCCTTGGGTGAGGATTAAATAAATAAATAAATGCCTGAGCGCATAACCTGACCTTACAAATAAGCTAAGTAGAAATGAAATACAGGTATTGTGTTAATCACTGATAGTAGCTCAGAAACAATTTTGCAGGAAGATGAATGGTATAGATATAGGTTTATCTCCCTATAGCATCTATATTTTCTCACTTGTCTGAATTCTCTATGATAAGGAAACAAAAGAGTGCTTTTGAGGTAGTTCTTGGTCACTGCAGGCTTCAAACACAGGCAAGAAAGTCTCTTGACAGGAAAACTGAAAAGGGGCTTCCAAATATGCAGGAATCTGTTCAACTTGATGATTTTAAAGATTCCTCTGCCTTTGTGCTTCTATCTAGTCTGATATTCCACTGTAAACTGGTGAAAATATGCTTCTATATGTAATAAAATGATGGGTCTACAATGAAATCACATGATCTTTCATCACTGGGCCCAATATGGATATCTTGGATTTTACAGATAACATTTATTGATTGTATACTGAAAAAAATAGATAACATAATTAAGATTTCAGTAATAGCTCTTTGAAAACTGAAGTGATCAGCTTACCTTCCAAAGTGTCGCTTCAGAGGAAGTCTTCCAATATCTTGGATAAAAGAAATTTGAGCTGAAACAGACATTTTTAAAAAGCTTTAAGCAGATATATTTAAAGAAGATATATAAATGGCCAATAAACACATGAAAAGATGCTCAAAATCATTAATCATTAGGAAAATGTAAATCAAAGCAACGAGATAACATTTCATATTGCTTAAGATGACTTTTATTAAAAAACAGAACACAAAAAGGTTTGGCAAGAATGTAGAGAAACTGGAACCCTTTTGCAACTGCTGCTGGGAATGTAAAACGGTGTGGTTAATATGGCAAATGGTAAGGCAGTTCCTCAAAAAATTAAAAATGGAATTACTGTATCATCTCACAATTCCACTTCTGGGTACATATCAAAAGAACTGAAAGTTGGATCTTAAAGAGTTACCTGTATACCCATATTCACAGCAGCACTATTCACAATAGCCAAAGGGTAGAAGCAATCTAAGTGTCCAGATGAATGGATAAACAAAATGTGGTCTATACATACAATATTATTTGGCCTTAAAAAGAAAATTCTGACACCTGCTATACATGAAAACTTTGATAATATGCTAAATGAAATAAACCAATCACAAACAAAACAAAACAAAAATTGTATGATTCTACTTATGTGAAGTACCTACATTAAATTCATAGAGCCCTAGCCAGTTTGCTCACTGGTTAGAGTGTCGGCCTGCAGACTGAAGGGTCCCGGGTTCCATTCAGGCCAAGGGCACGTACCTCAGTTGCAGGCTAGATCCCCGGCCCTGGTCGGGGCACATGCAGGAGGCAACCAATTGATGTGTCTCTCTCACACTGATAATTCCCCCCCTCCCCCCGCAAAGCAATGGAAAAAATATCCTCGGGTGAGGATTTAAAAATTCATAGGAGGCAGCTGGTACTGGCAGGGTGGAGGGTAGTTAGTGTTTAATGTGTATAATTTTGATTTTTCAAGATGACAAATTCTGGAGATTGGCTGCACAATAAGGTGAATGTGCTTAACACTACTAAACTGTACACTTAAAAATGGTTTAAGATGGTAAATTTTAATGTTATGAGGAAACATTTATTCGAGAAAATCTAACAAGAGTCTGAAGCATCTGAGCCATGACCTACTTCTTTCCTTCCCTTCCTCAGCTTTAGGGAGACTTCACTGCAGCTTGGCGCAGCCAAGAACATAGGGCTCCCTCCTGGTGAGTGTGGCTAGCCAAGTGTCCCCTTCTCCACCCGGCCTCCGTCCAGGACGGGAGCTCTACTCCAGAGGCACAGCAGGTGGAGAGTACTCATTCATAGGGCAGAGGGTCGACACAGGAGGCCAAGCCAAGAAAATCAGAGGCTACCTGCAGCTGAACACCCACCAGAATAGTGGCTCAGGGATTTTGCCAAGGGGGAAAGAGGCATTCCATACAAAGGAAGAGCTCTGAAGTTCTACCCAAAGGAACTGACTTTATTTAAAACAGAGCGTGGGGAAGCTCAAGCTTAAGGGACATCTTAAAATCAATGCCTCCTCTTAATTAAGAGCAATAAGCTAAACATAAAGCCAGCTACTTCCTCTGAAAGAACCAGAGAAAGAGGCAGCAAAGAGGAGCGCTCCTGGGGGTCAGAACAAACCTCAGGCCAGCCTCAAAGTCTACACCTGCCCAAATTTAATTCAATCAGACTGAAATAATTTATGCCCCTGGCACTCTTAAAAACAATAAACCAATCAGCTAGTAATTAGTGGAGCGTAATCGGTTGGTCTGATGTTAAACAAGGCAGACAGTTTAAGAAATAAAGCAAGGAGATGCCCGGCTGGCCGTGGCTCAGCGGTTGACCTAGGATCCAGGCGATCAGGGGTTCGATTCCCGGTCAGGGCACATGCCCGGTTGCAGGCTTGATCAATGACTCTCTCATCATTGATGTTTCTCTCTCTCTCCCCCCGTCTCCTTTCCTCTCTCTGAAATTTAAATAAAGATATATACATTAAAAAAAAAAAGAAATAAAGCAAGGAGAAATAAAATCAAAGAGATCCCTGCTAAAATCACTGCCATCACAAGGTGACTGTGGGCATACCCCAGGCTAAGCTCTGTGAGGAGTGACAAATGCTTCATACTGTAGGGAGAAACCGAATTCATTAAGATAGTTTAGCCTAGTCACTAAACAAAGGAATAAGCCCCAGAGGGTGGAAGGAAATCAGTATCCGGAATTGCTACAATGTATTACCTAAAATGTCCAATTTTTAACAAAACATTAGGAGACTATGGAAAGAAAGAAGAAAGTGTGACCCATACACAGGAAAAGGATAGGCAACAGAAACTGAGAGGGCCCAGAATTAAATTTAATAGAAGAAACTTCAAAGGAGCCATTACAAATATGTTCAAAGAACAAAAGGAAACCATGCTTAAAGAAGCAAAGGGACCGGGGAGGTAGACAAGGCATGGGGGGATAAATGGTAATGGAAAGAGACTTGACTTGGGGTGGTGAACACAAAATACAATATACAGATGATGTGTTATAGAATTGTACAACTGAAATCAATGTAATTTAATTAACCAATGTCACCCTAATAAAGTCAAGAAAAAGGGAGCTGTAATGACAATGCTGCATCAAATACAGAATATCAGTAAAGAGAGAGAAATTATAGAAAAAAACAAGTGGTTATTGAAACGTCCAATAACCAAAATTTAAAATTCACTAGAGGGGCTCAATAGATTTGAACTAGCACAAGGAAGACTAGCACAAGAAAGAGTTAACTTGAACACAGACTGACAAATTGTGCAACTGAAGAGAAAGAAAACTGCATGAAGAAAAATAAAGCTATCAGAGGAACATGGGATACCTGTAAACATTCCAACAAACACTAATAGAGAAGAACTAGAAGAGAGAGAGACAGAGAGACACACAGATGTGAGAGAGAAACATCGATCAGTTGCCTTCCCACAGGCCCCAACCAGGGATTGAATCTGAAACCTGGGTATGTGCCCTGACTGGTAATCGAACCCCCCATGTTTTGGTGTGTGGGATGACATTCCAAACAACTGAGCCACAGTAGCCAGGGCACAAACCCTATCTTTAAAATTTCTGAGTTATGTGGTACATTATTACTATTTTAAATATTATACACCAATGATAACTAAATAAATTGTTCAACCTGATTTATAATTTTTAAAATGGAAATTAAAATAATAAGCCACTCGCCCGGCTGGCATAGCTCAGCAGTTGAGCATCGATCTATGATCCAGGAGATCAAGGTTCCATTTCCGGTTAGGGCACGTACCCAGGTTTCAGGCTCCATCCCCAATGGGGGTGTGCAGGAGGCAGCTGATCAGTGACTCTCATTGATCTTTTTCTCTCTCTCTCCCTCTCCCTTCTCTCTGAAATTAATAAAGATACATTGTAAAAAGAAAAATAATAAGCTATTATCCCTGGCTGGATAGCTCAGTTGGTTAGAGCATTGTCCCAATACACCAATGTTGTAGGTTTGATCCTGGGTCAGGGCACATACTTCAAGAAGCAACCAATGAATGTGTAAGTGGAACAACAAATCTGTGTTTCTCTCTTCTCTCCCTTCTTCTCTCTCTCTAAAATTAAAAAAAAAACCCAAAAAACAAACTACTATTCTCATCTTTTAAACCGGCAAAGATCTTTTAAAATAATAAAACTCAGTGGTGTCAAGAGTTAGGAGAAAAGAACATGCTGATACAATATAAAAGAGCATACATTCTCTGTTTTACCCAGATCAACCCCACAGACATGTGACAGTATTGTTAATGAAATGTGGCCCTTAAAATACACAGTAAAAAAGAGAAACAAATGATGAAAAAATTGGTAAAGTTCATAAAAAGGCAAACCTCAGACAAACTGTGAGTGTGCATTGCCATAGGCATACTATTTTTTTTAGCATTTTTTATAATTTTAAAACTTGGAAAGACAATGTAAACATATTATTAATGGACATTGTTTATAATATTGAAATCAAAGAAAATACCTATCAATAAGGTTAAATAAAATTATAAATTTTGAAAAAATATGAATAAGACTTGAATATACTTGATAACATTGCTGCTTTATGAACTGAATGTCTGTGTTACCTCAAATTCATGTATTGAAATCCTAACCCCCAATGTGATGGTTTTAGGAGTGGAGTCTTGTGAGGTAATTAAGTCACTGGGGTGGAGCCCTCCTAAATGGGATTAGTATCCTTATAAAGAGGGTCTCAGAGCGAGCTTTCTTGCTCTGCTCTCCACCACGTGAGAATACGAAAAAGATGATCATCTGAAAACTAGGAAGCAGGCCCTCATCAGACAATGGACTTGCTGGCACCTTGACTTTAGACTAATTTATAAAATAGGAAATGCTATCCATGATTAAGTGCCATAGCAAATTAAAGCTTATATCTAATATTTGTATATGCACAGAAAAAAGTCTAGAGAATTTATACCAATCTGTCAAAAGGAATTATCTGTGGTTACAGAGGAATTGCAATTTTTACTTTATATGCTTCTGTATTATTGATTTCTTTCTTTTTTAACCAAAAAGCATATATTAATTCTGGATCAAAAAAGAAAAAGAAAAAACGTAGTCTCACTAGTGTATAGTAATGAGTTGACCTACAAAATGATAATGTTATAAAACACTACTTCCTGGGGAAAATAAAAACCCATGTTATTACCTTGGTTTCTCATTGGAATGGTTAGCAAAGCAAGGTACGGCAACAGCTGAGTTTGCAGGCATAAAGCTGGTAAGCAGAAGTCAGAAAAAAGTGCTTTTGCTGCCAGGCAATTTTCCCGATACTGTATGGAAGAAAAAAGATGAAATGAAAAATAAAATTAAAAATATGGATACGGTATTCTTAGACACACTAAATTTATCGTATCACAAAAGTGTGTAGGCTTATATACTACAAATATGCTTTTAAGAGTTTATCTAATTAACCCTTTATAACTATCCTAGCATTATCTAATAAAGCATTTTACCTACACAACTATTTCACATTTGACATAACAGCAATAAGAATTTTTTTAAAAACAATATTTAAGGTAGAATGAAAAAAAACCACACTTAAAAAACCAAAAGAATTGTTTATGAGCATACATACATCACAAATTTTGCAAGGACACTATTTCTCAATGAAAAAACTTATTTTTTCTTTTTTATTATCCTCACCCAAGGGTATATTTTTTTATTGATTTCAGAAAGAGAAGAAGGGGGGGAGAGAGAGAGAGAAACATCGATCAGTTGCCCCCCCATGTGCCCCAACTGGGGATCGAACCTGCAAATCTGCAACCCAGATATGTGCCCTGACTGGGAATAACCCACAACTTTTTGGTGTAGGGGTCAATGCTCCAATCAGCTGAGCCACCCTGCCAAGGTGGAACTTTTCTTCAGTTAACACAGGTGAAATGTTAGGCTGGTAAAGAGAGAAGCACAATCTTGCTTTCAAGGAGCTTAGAGTCTTGGAAAGATAATTCCAAGATAATTATATGTAACTATAATTCATATGTAACTATAATGCAAAATTAATATATGTGCTCTAAGAGCAAAGCAAATGAATAAGTGATAAAGTCATAAAGTTCTTCAAAGACATCTGTTGAGATTTCTCAGGTTATGAATGACGGGCTCATATTTAGCCATATGATTTTAAAACTGGAAGACATCTTAGGGATCGCCTAGTTCAGGAGTCACAGATTAAGATGCTACAGGAGCCAGGAAGGTCCTACAAATCAGAGCAGCTGGGCTCAGTGGTGCCTACCACTCCCGTCTTCAAGGGGCCAATTCTATTCAGCTTCAGCAGATTGCTGCCCAGTAGAAATATGGGCCAGTGTTGCCTTACTTTCCCTTTTCCCCCCCCAGGAGATTCCAGAGATTTTGAAGCCATAAATCCATGTCTGAATTTGAATTAATATACTAATTTTTAAAGATGGACAATCCATTTAAAATATCTATGAGTTATATTCAACTTGTGGGCCACCTGACTTTTACCTTTAATTCAA
The DNA here is from genome assembly GCF_054644295.1 of Miniopterus natalensis. Classification (NCBI taxonomy): domain Eukaryota; kingdom Metazoa; phylum Chordata; class Mammalia; order Chiroptera; family Miniopteridae; genus Miniopterus; species Miniopterus natalensis. The sequence goes on along the minus strand of NC_142083.1, from coordinate 35,166,087 downwards.
TCCTCTTCATTTACAGCTGGGGAAACAAGTACACACACATAGTTTTTAGGTGAAATAATTTGTCTAGGTGGTTAGAGGCAAAGCCACAGTTTATTTTCAATTAAGACTAAAATATAACTGTAACTATATTTTGAGTCCAATAATAGTCAACTAACAAAATAGGTATGGGCTTTCAAATTTTGAGTTTTTCCCCCTAAAAAATAACTAAGCACTTAAGATTGTCCTTTTATGTTCTGTCATAATGTAAAGAAAACTGTGGGCCTTAGCAAGTATTTCTTACTAAGAATGAAATACCATTTTTCCTTCTTAACTTAAAAAGCACCCCCAGCCTTACTGACATGTAATTCACATGCCATGAAATTCACCTATGCAAAGTGTACAATACTTTTTTACCTTTTTATTTATTAAAAACCACTGGGGCTTGTGCAGCGGTCGAAAACCTGATCCTCCTGCTTGGCAACGAGCAAATCCTCGGGCTTTGTTGGAATGTATCACACCTCTTGTAGCTACTGATGTACTGTAGTCCCTGAGTAAAGACCGTGTCTAAAAAAGAAGACAAGACATGAAATGAAGAAAATAAGAGATGGACTAGATATTTTATAAAATAATACTATTGGTACTACTAACACCAAAAAAAAGACTAACCATATTTAGTTACTATATGTTCACTTTTTTTAACATCACTGCAGACCTAGAAATAATATGCTAAAAGATTATTTAAAGCAAATCCAACTAAGAAATAACAATCAAATGCTATGTGTAAACTGACTGAATCGTGGATGAGAGTGGGGAAAAAACAAGTTTAAATACATTTCTGAAACAACTGGGGAAATCAAAATAAGGACAGTATGTTAATGTTAATTTTCTTAGGTGTGATGCTATTGTGTTTGTAATACAGTAATGTTGTTATGCATGATTAAGTATTAAGTGGTATGATGTTTGCAATTACTTTTGAATTATTCAGCCAAACACAAGTCTGTAAATACATAAAGATTAAACAAACTTGACAAAATGTGAAAAACTGGTGAACAAAAGTTAAAGGTATACAGATACTCATTCAATTTGTCTATAGGTTGGAAAATTTCAAAATAAAAAAAACAGTATAAAAAAAGTAAGCAAATACAACTGCTGAATACTGAAACTCTAAATATGACATACCATATCAAAAAGTTTTTATTGTATCTTTCCTAGTTTTAATTATTAATGCTATTTCAACATTTATAACAGAGAAATGTTAACATCAAAACAGTGTTAACCAATAGAACTTTCTATGATAGAAATGTTTTGTATATGGGCTGTTCAATATAGTAGCTATTAGCTACATGTAACTAGCAAATGCTGGCAATGTGGCTAGTGTGACTAAAAAAAACTGAATTTTAATTAGCTACATGTAGCTACTGGCTACTATATTGGTCAGAGTATTGTTAAAATGTTAAGAAAAAAATACAAATTTTGTAGTGAATAATTTCAAGTTTGTTAAAAAAAACAAACATTTAAAAACTAGCAGAAAGTACAGAAAGAGGTACAGTGATTTTCCTTCTATCCACTTTTCAATGATTATCAAAATTTCTGAGCATATATTAATTTTAAAATCAGAAAACAACTTTAGAAAAAATTAGTGTTATTTTATCACCAGAAAATTCAAGTTAACTGCTGAAGCTTCATTACAAACACTGAGTTAGGTGAATTAATTTTCTTACAGTTTTTGTTACAGAAAATCACATCAAATATTAAGAATAAAAGTAAATTTTTTTTCTCAATTCTGAGGAAATAAAAAACAAAAACATTTAAGTTGAACCGTCTTACATTCCAGTCACCACTGATGATATCTGCAAAACTCAGAAATTCACTGGCTCTTGCAAGATCATCTACTTCCATGAAGAAATCAACGTAGTTCTGGTGAAGATATAAATTAAATAGCTCTCCTGGCATGTGTGACATTTCTACTACTTCCTATAATTAAAAACAAAAAGTACAGATACATAATGTTGGTAAAAATGCAGTGGTCAAATGTATATGCCCACAAATGTAAATCATGCATGTCTTGTAAGCGGTACTTAGTGTTATTAAAGACTTCACACTTTACCTCAGGATGAACAAGCAGTGTATCCCGCTCGTACTCTGATAAATGGGAGGGCAATCGAGGTGAGTCTAACTCTATTACAGATGCTCCTGTAAAAAATTTCAGGATTAAAAACATCACCTTCATAATCATATAGCACCTCTCACTTGAAGGCTTTTCAATACTTTAGGCACATAATTCCAAAAATACAAAGTGAGCTGTTAAAAATAAAAAACAAAATAACTGGAAGCTTATGTGAGTTGCCTCACTATTAAGAAAAATTTAGCATTCTGATACCTAGATAATGGAATTTCTAAAATTAAAATATTCCACTTCTTAAGTCACTCCACATCTCACCTTTCCAGCTCTGAGTTCTTTCTTCTTTCGATTCTTGTCTCAATATAGAGGCCTTTTCTGATTTATTTACTATGTAGGCAGAGGCTGCTCTTTGCAGAACAGGAAACTTAATCCCTAATATAAGGGGTTGTGAAAGGATGTTGAGGAGGAAAAGAAAGGTGCAAAGAAAGAATCCGTGGAATGGTTACCGAGCTTCAGAGGTCGGAGGAGCCAGACAGGAGTGTCCTCAGTTCCACCTCAGTGATACCTGTTTCATTTTCCTCAGGTGGCACGAAGGTTTCCATTTAGAAATCCCAATTTTCGACAAGGAAGATAGATGGGAAGCAGGTATAAGAGGCATTCATGGAGTTTTATAGGAAAAGAACAGCCGTAGTTTGAAACAACTGGGTTTTTGGCAACCAGAAAACAGCCTCAGATAGTAACGGGCATAAAAGGATGAACTTCAGTGAAGTCTGTTCAGACTGTTTGTGACTCACTGATGCAGCTATTTTACAAGAGAGTTGAAAAACTATCTTAGGTAATACTGAGGATAATGCAGCCGCATAAGACTTTTTTTTGTTGTTCATCATGATGATTTATTTTTTGTTATATAAAACTATTCTAAACTACAGCAATGATTTTCCTTCAAAAATCAGTATAAATTGTTTTATTCATAAAAATCACATCAGATCGATAAAAAAAGAAATCTCAGTTTTCTTCCTTCAGGATTGTAAGACTGAAAACTGATATTTTCCACATGAAGAGAAATTTTGATTTTTATTGAAAGGAGAAACAATTTGGGAGCTTAGAGATGGGTGATGGTGTGAAGGGGCTGAGGGGAAGCAGTCATTAAAGACAAGAGGAGAAAGGAAGAACATCTCCATGTCACCCCAATTCAATAAAGTGTTATTTAAAAAAAAAGAAAGCAAGCAAGAACATCTCCAGTTGGGGACGGAGCAGCCAGTGAAGAGACTAGAGAAATGTAAGAGAATCCAAAGAAACCTGAAGCTACCAAGCACCTAGATAAATATATTTTCCTGCTTAGGCCTTGCCAAACAGTATCTGACCTAGCCCTAGTTCTTTCCTACAACAGAACCAAGTACATGGCTTTTAAAATTTTTTGGCATTTTATTTCAGCTGTAAGACTAATATCTAACAATTTTTTAAAAATGTATAAGGTTTTCTTACTTTTGCAATACAGTATTTTCCCCAAAGCTCTGAAGAGAAAGAGAGAAACATCTTTTCCACCAATAGCTTGGACTTCTTGATTCTCAAAAACCTTGTCTGTTTTTTTCCTTCGTCTTGATTTTGACAGCGCAGCATCTGATTTTAATGAAGACATTCCTTTTTTCCTTGGGCACAAGTTGTTCCTTCCTAAATAATATACACCCAAGTGACGGCATTTAAAATAAAATTAAGTGTGAAAGCTAAAGCTGAACACTTCAAATGCAGTTACACTAAGTGTCCTAATTAAATATGTTCTAATAAACAATCATTATAAAGAATGTGAACTCAGAGTCGTCCTCTTTGAGTTACTGAACTATTAAAACAGATTAAATGTCATCTAAAAGTATTTCATGACACAGATTTCACATTTTCACATGTCCAAATGACACAGTCTGTATATGGTCATACCCATATCACCCTGATTTCTCAGTGTTTCGTGCAAGGTGCTCTTCTTGATGCATGATATGTGTTAACTAATTTAATCCTCATAAAAACTCTATTAGGAGAGACCTATTATTACACAGGTGAAAGAAATGAGTTATAAAGAAGTAACTGGCTCAAGGTCATCATTTAGTAGGTTATTTGAATCCAGGCAGCCTGGTTCTGCAATCCATGCGTAACAACTACTCTTTATTACCTCTCTCCTGATTTGGGCAGTCTCCCAAGTTATAAATATGCTTGTGTTCAAATTTCATTGGTAAATCTACTGTTTAAAACTCAGAATATATCACTTAATAAAAGCAGCCTGAAATAGCAGAAAGAACATAGGATCTGGGTTAGAATACTAGTATCATCTATTTCATTAGGCTGACCTGAGAATTAAATAAAAAACCATAGAATTTTTTCTTATTCAGTTCCTGACCCACTCAAAAAATTTTACTTTCTTCCCTTTACAATGTCTGAGCTCAAAGCAATAACATTAAAAATGGTAGTTAGGACCTCAAAGTGGCCCACTTCAGCCTTCCTAACCCTTAATTCCAGTAGTGAACCTAAAGACCTTTACATTTCTACAGAAATAAGAATTCTGTTTTCAGTTGTGTTAGGCTGCCTATTTCTCTACACTTACTTTGAAAAATAAAGATAAAAGCCTGATGAACATGTTACATTTATGAGCAGAAACTAGTATTTCAGGTGGATTTTGAGACCTCCAAAGATGGTTTTTAATATTCTAAAGTCAATTTCTCAATGTTAAGCATCAACTAGGTCACTTGTTAAATGTTTTCTGATGAAGACTGTGTGCAGCAAACTATGAATATTATAGTAAAAACGAAACTCATTGCCATTGGTGGGGCTATCTCTTTAATATAATATGGCTGTGCACCCCTTTTACGTATCACTAAGGGGAAATTTATTAAACATATCATATATAAATTATTATGAAATAAGTTCAAAACTAAATCTACATAAGCACATTATTAAATTCATTAACAGCTGGCCATTTATTGAGTCCTCAGTATGTATCAAGCACTGGAGTAAACACAAGTAATTAATTCACTTATTCTTCACAAAACTTGAGACAGGTTCTTATATAAAAGCTGAGAAAACAGAGAAAGATTTAGTCACTTGTAAGATTAAGTCATTGCTAAGTGGGAGAGTGGGGGTTTTCACCCAGGAAGTGAAATTAACTGTGAAAGGTGAAGCAGCAAAGCACATAAATGAATCAGGTTTTGTCTCAGATGTACAGATACATACGATGGCATATTCACGGAGCTGTGCATGCATGTGTACACATACAATTTTATGACACTGTCTCAATAAAAAAATAGTAAGTGAAGATTAGTAATGTACCAATTATAAGTTAAAATAGGTTTAGTCTGATTTCATTTCATGAACAATAAAAGAGAACTTAGTCACCTATATAATGCTGTAAGAATGTATCTTCCATAGTTACCTTGTGAAGAAGAAAACTGGAGGCTGTTTATTGCACTTCTGATATCACCAGAACATCCTTGACAGAGCAACTCTAGAGAACTTTTATCAGGGAAAGTAATATTTCCTCCATTCTAAAATGAGAAAATTAAAAAAAATTTTTTTTTTAAAGTATGTGTTTATTGATTTCAGAGAGAAGAAGGAAGAGAGGCAGAAACATCAGTGATGAGAGAAAATCATCAGTGGGCTGTTTCCTGCACACCCCCTACTGGGGATTGAGCCCCCAACCCTGGCATGTGCCCTGACCGGGAATTGAACCATGATGTCTTGGTTCATGGGGCAATGCTCAACCACTGAGCCATACTGCCTGGGCTCTTCATCATGCCTATGAATTTCTCTTTCATATTAACTTCATTTTTATTGTGAATTCACTGAATTTAAAAATTATTTTGAGAATTCTTTTGAAAAATTCTAGATATGGATTACTTTCCAAAAAGGAAATGTAATTGAAATCATGATTTGAAAAAAAAAAGAAAAGAAAGAAGTTATGATCCTTGGAGAAAGTACCATTAATGTTAATTACTATGAACATGTAAATGTGGCTGAAATGTGTGGTCAGCAGTTCTTTCCACACTTTATATACTTAGTGATATCAGAAAAGACTAAAGACCTTTTTTCCTATAAAAACAGAGAAACATCTATTTAAACTTAAAAAAAACAAAAAGAACTTCAGCTACTCAGCACTCTTTCTTATTACAATAATCCCCCCCTCATCCGAGGTTTCATTTTCCATGGTTACAGTTACCCACAACTGCAATCTGAAAATATTAAATGGAAAATTCCAGAAATAAACACTTCACAAGTTTTAAATTGTATGCGATTCTAATTAGCGTGATAAAGTCTTGAACCACTGCTCCATTCTGCCCAAGATGTGAATCATCCCTTTGTCCAGCACGTCCACATTGTACAGCCACCCGCCTGTTACTTAGTGGCCATCTTGGTTTTCAGATTGACTCTCACAGTATCACAGTGCTTGTGTTCAATTAACCCTTATTTTATTATTATAACTGTTCTATTTTATTATTAGCTATTGCTGTTAATCTCTTACTGTGCCTAATTCATAAGTTAAACTTTATCACAGATATGTATGTACGGGGAAAAAATTCACCTAGGATGTTAACAGTCCTTCTTATTATAATTAAGCTACAGAATGTAAGAGATTAAAGTCTCCTTTAGATCTTCCTATACTATCATTATCATCCTTGGAATAACATTTGATTTTATAAAAAGTTTGTTGTTCTTCCTGTGACAGTTATAACATTCTTGTCGGTCAACTATTTAAGACAGAGCACATTAACTACATAACAAAGAAGGGATAATCTCTCTTTTTTACTAGTATAGTACAACTTGCTAAAGTAAATGCTATTTGCAATTTAACGACTTAGTCTTAAAATAAAAAGTTCTAAGTTAAGGTGATAAAATAGTATATTATTTTTATTATTTCTTAATGTTTGATAAATAAAATTTAAGTCTCTCTCTATATATGTATTTTTAATATATCTTTATTGATTTGGGGAGAGACAGAGAGAGAAACATCAATGATGAGAGAGTCACTGATCCGCTGCCTAGCCTGCAACGCAGGCATGTGCCCTGACTGGGAATCGAACCCTGATATTCTGGATCCTAGGTCTACATTCAACCTCTGAGCCACGCCCGGCCGGGCAATAAAATGTTTTAATTCTAAAAACTGGTATGTGTCTCCAACTCTTCAAGTTTACATAATATTACTTAAGTTTGGTTTTGTATAATTACAATGTAAGATTCAAATTAATTAGTTCTTAAGAAACTTACCTTATTGGCTTCTATTGTCACTATTCGATTAAGAAATTTCATCATAATTGTTGGTGCCACAGGGTTGAAACTGTAAGTTTTATACAACAAGAAAATGGTTGAATGAGTAATTTAAAATACAACGTGTATGTGAACATATTAAGCATATTTAATTCTTACCTAATGTTTGATATAGCACACTCTTCTTGAATTTCTTTGGGAAACAGTAACCTCTGACTATTATCTCCACTGGGACTGTCAGAGATTATAAACACTAGAGGACATCGACCAATCTGTACATATTTCCTAAAATAACAAAACACAGCAATATTGAAATTTAAGCCACTTGCCGTTTAATTTGGAATTTTAGAAAACTTCACTGAAACTCACCTTAGAACTTCATGTAAAGTATGAGAATCTCGATAAAACTGGTTAGGTAAATCCTATTGAAAATACATAATAAATACTTGTTCAGTTTTATTCCCTTGTAAATTTATTTTCAGACTTATAATTATCACGACAGGAAAAATTGGTATCTATTTAATGTATCACAGCCATAACTTTCATGGAAGGGAAATATGAAATAGCTGATATCCTCAACAGTAATATATATCAATGGGAAACCCAATTTTCACATTAAATTTCTTAGGGCCACTACTAGTTATAGTATGTTCACTAAGACGTCATTTTTCAAATATTAATTTTGCTTTTCTACACTTAAGCTGTTAAAATTTTAAAGTCCATTAACCTATAGCTACTCTATTTAAGTTTACTAAATAGGTTAAGTTTCTGCTATCATTAAGCCTTACGTTATATTTTACCACTATTAATACTATGAAGAGAGTTAATGTCACTATCACATAAGATATATCTTGCAATTGTTTACTCTGTAGTTACTGCAGGATTTCAAAAGTTGTACTCACTTCAACCAGAATTATCTTCTTATCAGTTCTCAGATCATCTCCAAGCATTTGTAGCTTGTTATATTTTGTTGCTCTTAGTAGAAACTCTTTAAAAACTGTTATCTGAGACTGGTAGGGAAACATATGGAAGCTTGATTCTGTAAGGAAACATATTTAACAACATATATACATCAATATTACACATATGTACATAATTAATGTACAAATACATTAATGAGTACATTTACATATGTAAGAAGAGCTCACAATAGACTGTTTTCTAATTAGGGAAAACAGTTCATATTTAAAGACAGGATTTTATTTTATTTTTTATATTTTTAAAATATATCTTTATTGATTTCAGAGAGAAGGGAGAGGGAGAGAGAGAAAAAGATAGAAACATCAATGATGAGAGAGTCATTGATTGGCCGCCTTCTGCATATCCCCTGCTGGGGATTGAGCCCACAACCTGGTCATGTGCCCTGACCGGGAATCGAACTGGGATCTCCTGTATCATAGGTCGATGCCCAACTGCTGAGCCATGCCCAGCTGGACAAAACAGTCCATATTTAAAATAGGATATTCATTTCAAAAGATAAGAGTCAGTTATGGTGATTAGCAGAACACAGGAAAGCAAGAACATGTGTCACACTTATACCAAATTAAGGATGTTGAGTTATGTTACTAATGTATGCAACTTTAACACTCTCTGCCAAAATAAACTTAATTCCCTATAACTTAAAACGTGTATACATGTATATAAAATAGTTTATTATGTACAGTTAATTCCACTGTTTTGGCTGCCATAAAATCATTTAAAATAAATAAATAAAAAAGATAAGAGTCAGCCCAGCCGGTGTGGCTCAGTTGGTTGAGTGACATCCTACAGAACAGAAGGTAGCTGGTTCGATTCCAGGTTGGGGCACATGCCCAGATTTTGGGCTCCATCCCAGTAGCGGGTGTGCAGGAGGCAGCCAACGGATATTTCTATCTCTCTCCCTCTCCTTTCCTCTCTCTGAAATTAAAAAAAAAAAAAAAAAAGAAAAAACTTAAAAAAAGGCAAGAGTCATCATGAACACCAGGAATTTTGCACACCAGTGAATGTACTATGGAGTCAACTGACTTCAGAACACAGTTGTCATTCTATACAATTAGTAAAAATACGACTTTGCCTACACAATGAAGATTCTTCAAGTGAGTTTGTGACTATAAATAAATTATTTTCAACAATAAAGGTTTAACAACAGAAGTAGAATGACTGACTGATTAGTGAACTTGGGAATAAGGGAAGGCATGTTTCATATAAAAGACTTTATAAAGACTTGCTAGATTTTCAGAAGTAATATTCCCGTTTAAAAAGCAGTAAAAATTTTAGGGATACTAGCAACATAAGGGTGTGTATACTAAGCATATAGTATGCACAGAGCATATTCACAGAGAAGAGATTTTGAGGAATATATTCCACATTAAAATTGTCCTACAAAACCTCTTTCACTTCAAAGTGGCCTAGGAGATTTGACTACCTCTAGTTTAGTTATAGTAGCAAGAAGAAAAACTATGACAGTTAAATATTGTGGAGTATGTAAGCATACATGTGAAGTTATGTACCACATCTTTAAATTGGTATTATTATTTTTGGATACTTGTCTTAAGGCCTTCCCAATTCCAAACAGTCTTTGACTCATGCTTTGATTTTATTTGATTCTCACAGGTCTGATCTAAGTTCTCTCCTCTAGTTTGGAGACAAGTTCCTTTAATATATCTTAAAGCTTGATTTACATAGAAACAAAAAGATTTCATTTACACTGCCTAATTCCTAGCCAAGCCTGAAAAAAAGTACATAAATAACACTAAGAGATTAGCTTGTTACTTAACAAAACAGTAAGACTTAATCCTCAAAGAATCCCATTTTTCTCTACTGGAGACACCATTTTTTCCTTCTCGTGAAATTACTTCTCTCCGAAAACTGAGAAGTATGGGAGACAATGCAGTCATATAGTTTCATTTGATTCCAACTCTGACCTTGGAAAGCAGTTGGTAGTGGCAGATGCCAACCTACTATAGCAGAGGCAATATACATCTTTCTCTCAAAAACAAATATCAAAAAGGACCTTAAGAATCTTAAGGATATGGATAGGAGTTTGTTTCAAATGTCTGTTAAGCACAGACTTTTCCCAGTATTTCCATTACCTTCATAGCAAAACTTACCATGATTAAATATCTCCTTGAAATCATCTTTTTGGAAGTCTGGTAAAACTGGATTAATCCACTCTTGTACTTGAATGCTATGTTCCTTTGATAGTATTTTTACAGTTGTTGTTTTTCCACATCCAGGAGGTCCTGTTATTAATAAAATAGATCCACCCTAAAACCAAATACAAACATTAAGAATCAAAATCATTGGAATGCTAGATTGTTAAAATTTTCTTTCTAAATATTAATTACTTCTATAAATATTTACTGAATGTCTAGTATAAGCAGACTACATTTCATAATAATGCTAGCTGGAACAAACCAGCTTTAACTAAAATAAGATAATTTTATTTACTGAACTTTAAGGGTAGCTTCCGGTAATTCTTCAATTTTTGCATTATGCCCCTCCCAAGGACTACTTAGTAGCCAAATTAAAACAACTAAACTTTAGCTAGATTAAGGAGGTAATGTCTGAAACAAACATTTTTAGAGGTTACCTGAACTCACAAAATTCAATCTTAATACAGAACTCTTTGTATTACATGCTTTCTATTATACAAGTACAACATTCTAATAGGAAAACCTCAGTTTATGTATCAGATTCTTTAGGACTCTAAAGAGACTAGAGATTGAAGGTCCCAGTAATATTCCCTTACACAGTAAATCTGATTAAAAAAAAATCATTCCCTTTAATTTTGAACTTTGAGATGAAGCAGTTAATGTTTCAGTTGCCTCCAATGGTAACAGGTCCTCTTTTGAATCACGGTCTTTCTGTCTGGCTTTCAGATCTAACCCTTTGGTTTAGTGTTAAAATAACACACATAAGGATAGAAAATGGATACTAAAGTACTTAGGTGAAAGACTGCTGAGGAACTGGACACTTACATGTTGCCAGAGTATCTCCCCATAGATCACGTGACAGTTGCAAGGGAAAATTACTTTACAATGAAGATTATTTTTTCAATCCTCATCCAAGGACATGTTTTTATTGATTTTAGAAAGAGGAAGGGAAAGGGAGAGAGAGAGGAAGATCGATATGAGAGAGAAACATACACCTGATCAGTTGCCTCTCTTAAACCCCAGCCCCACAACCTGGGTATGTGCCCTGACCAGACACCAAATCTGTGACCTTTCAGTGTACGGAACAATGCTCCAACAGAGTGACACCAGCCAAGGCTACAATGAAGATTTTTGACTATCACCTCCGTAATCTAGTGATCAAACTTAACATCAAAAACAGCAGAACCAGACATATTTTCTGATAGGATACAATATAAAATACATACCAAGACTTATAAAGTATTCTTGCAAAACTGTTTGAGTCCATGTATTAATTTACTATTCTATTTTTATGTTTGAAGAATCTCAAAATTAGAAGAGCTTAAAAGAGAGAGAGCCGAGCCGGTGTGGCTCAGTGGTTGAACACTGATCCATGCACCAGGAGGTCCCAGTTCAATTTCCACTCAGGGCACAAGCTAGAGTTGCTGGCTCGATCCCCAGCAAGGGGCGAGCAGGGGGCAGCAGATAAATGACTCTCACCGCTGATGTTTCTCTCTCCCCCCCGCCTTCCTTCCTCTGAAATCAGTTTAAATATATATACACACACACACACACACACACACACACACACACACACAAAAAAGAGAATATTCTAGCTTAGGGGGCTGAGAGTAATTGTGGTATTAGGAAGTGAAACAAAAAAACAGAATAAATGAATGATGACTGTTTCAGGCTATATTTAGTACAAAAACTAAGATGTAATTTGCCTGCTTGCTTCAGTGTGAGATACCTTATGTGCTAAATATACTAGCACCTGAACTGGTTTACTGTGCTTTATGCTGATGACAGGACATAGGAGGAAAAAAGAGCTGTAAGTACATGGGAAAACTCAAAGTGTCAGAATCTTTTAGTGAAGCCAGAAGTAATAAGATCAGAAAGCTTTCCATGGCTAGTGATCTGGATCTATTTGAATAAGTCAGCATAAAAGTTTAACTTCTTTCAACCACCCATAAGACAAAAATTTGTGTGTTATTTAAAATATATTTTTAAATTAATTACCTGTTTTGATTGCCTTTCTAAGACTTCAGCTTTTAACCATGTTTCAACTTCTTCAATTTTCTTTTTGTGCACAGCAAGTTCATGCTAAAAATTTCAAGTTTAAAATAAAACATTTTAACTCAAGGATTTCTGGTACATCAGCACAGATTAATCTAAACTAAACATTTTAAAACTAGCAAACAATAATAGCAATAAAAAAGGTTGATTACACTTAATTTTTTCTGTCATAAACAGATCATAAACAAATCAATTCTATTTTGGGGTTAAATTTAATCTAAGCAAATAAGCAATGATACTACTTCAGAATAACTTGAGAAAAATCTGAGCCTTGGGATATTAAAAAAACTGGAAATTATTGTTTTTTCCCCCTCTTTCATTTAGATAGAAAGATTTTTATGAGTAATAATCTGAAAATGCATATCCCTCTCCTTCCTGAAATAAAATTATGTTTGCATGCTATTTAGTACCTGAGTTTCTGGTTTGTATTTATCCACCCATGGTTCATTTTCAGATAGATATTCTTTTGAATTTTCTAGACCATATATCTGTTCTGAAGAAGACAGGGTCGCTCTTTTTCTCGTTGGAAATCTACTACTTTCTAATGTGGAAGACACGTTTTTTCCTCTATGACTTGAGTTATTTACACTTAATGATGTGGTAGTAATAGTGGAGATGCTTGTATTCTCTGAAAAATCATCAAATGATGGGTCTACCCAATCTGTTACCTGGAAAAAAAACACATGTAAATACTGTTACATTTTTTTACATCTATTTCCTATATAATTGAACTACTCTGTAAAAAAAAAATTTGTATATTTGTAACATTAAAAAAAATCTCACAAATTAGTTCTTTAAATAAAACTGATTTCGCATGTATTAGTTAATTTTGTACTTTACAATAAATGCAAATGCATACTTGTTTACTTGACCATGGTAATGATGAATACCATATAAAGGAATACAGAACACAAACTTAATTCTTTTTATTAATGAAATCTGCCCAGGATAAAAAGTAGGCTGATTCTTTCAAAATTCATTTGTAGGCCCTAGTTGGTTATGCTCAGTAGTTAGAGCATCAGCCTGCAGACTGAAGGGTCTTAGGTTCGATTCCGGCCAAGGACGTGTACCTTGGCTACAGGCTCTACCCCAGCCCTGGTCGGGGAACGTTTGGGAGGCAACCAATGGATGTGTCTCTCTGACATCGATGTTTCCCCCTCTCCCCCTTCCACACTCTCTCTGAAAAGCAATGCAAAATATATTCTTGGGTGAGGATTAAAAAATAATAAATAAATAAAACTCATTTGTAGGATTGAAACCTAAATACTTAAATTACCTATCCAAAAAAAGCAAGTCATAATAGAGAAATAAAATATTACTTTAACCATGTACAAAGTGAGAAGAGTAATATTTCTGCCTTAACCAAGTTAATACATTACATTTCATACACCAAAATAATCCCTATATTTCTAAGAATTTGTGAAGATACATAGTCTAAAATATATACTATCAGTAGTGGATAAAGACATGAAAACCACTTGGAAAAAATTTCAGTCCTAGCTACTGATTTTCTCCTCTTCAAAAGACTGTCACTACAATTTTGGACACTTTCCTCTATTTTTAAGATTACATAAAAAAAATTATCTATTATAGTAATCCTTTTGATAGCAATTCTGATCTATATGTTACACATTTTATGGTTTTATTTCTCCTTTACTCAAAAAAAGAGAAAGAGCAAAGTTACATAATTTACTTAAGATCAAAGATAAATCATATCAACCACTAGGAAAATAGCTATTTTGCATGTGAGTATGATATATTGTCTGACCTTCATCTACTCTACCTCCTAACTTTGTGGAGAACTAGTTCACTGAACCATATGATTTCTAAGAGGCAGGGCCTGTTGTTAAGCTTTAACACCAACTACAACTCATATTTTTCTTTTCTTCTACTGCTCTTTCATTCTAGTGTGTTCAGCCTTTTCTTTGTAACTGGGATTATAAATGATTTTTCAAAATTAAGGTTGTACTTTCAGTGTAGTTGTTTCACAACTTATTATTAGACTTTTTGATCCCTAATTACAGCAGCGACTACTGGGCACCATTATATTGAGAGCAGTAATAAATCATTAAGAACATGTACAAAAATGTATTTCTTTTTGGGCAATTATTATTATATGGCCATTTTAGTGTATCATACCTTTGTGGAAGATACCTTTCGTCTAAGAAAAGCTTTTGACATTATAAACTTTAATAGTTCCCATCCGTAGTGTACAACCTGTAGTACATTAAAGTATAATTCACCTAGGAAGAAAAAGAATAAAATTTCTCAATCAAGAAAAACTGTAATAATAGTAATTAATATATATGATATAATCAGCAGTATGATAAAGTTAAAGCTCAAGACCAGTGGAAGAGAACATAGTAAGCATAAGTGAAGCAAGTATCAAAACGCTAAAATTAATTTTAATTTTAATGACTATAACCTGTGTCAAATAATTTATTTATGGTGTTGTAAGTGAAAAATATTTTGCCCTGGCCAGGAAGCTCAGTCGGTTACAGCGTGAAGATAGCTAAGGTTGAAGGTTCCATTGCTGTCAGGGCACATACAAGAATCAAACTAAGTGGAACAAGAAGTAGATATTTCTCTCTCTCTCTTCCTCTCTTTCTAAAAAAAATCAATTAAAAAAAATGTAAAGTATTTCATATGAACTCAATAATGAGAGAAAATAGAAAAGCCACATATTTGTGTACCTACTTTCTGTCATTAAGAAAAATTAGGCAATTTTATTTGTGCAGTTTTTATATGGAAAATTAAAATGTCCCTCATTTTAAATTACAGTTGCAGTTTTTCATTGCCAAAATTAAAAAAACACACAACTCCACCATCTAATGAATTCAAACTTATCACTCACTTTGGACAAAAACTTTAAATCTTATTGTAGATTTTTCCTGTAACTGTATTCCTTATTTTAACATATTAGGAAATTTTTTGACAGCACTGTTTTCTGACGTTCATAATTCTTCAATGTTTATACAGACTAGTAAATTCACCAATTTTAAGTTAGCCAGAAGGAAAGTTTTTTTAAAGGGCTATAAACTTATAAATTGGAAGGTATATTGGACTTTTATAGTTTGGAGGCACACGTGTAAATACTCCCACACACTAGAAAACAAATCATACACATACAAATCGTTTGCGATTAGAAAGGTTTTTGCTTTGGAGTTTCAAAGAGATACGTAGGTGGGGGAAAAACCACCTATTTGAGTAAATATACTTGGCAGGTCAAATACAGTCAGCGTCCTGTTAACGGTCAGGGCGCTAGTGTTCTTTGAAAACAAGACTGACAATTACCTCCTTTAAAGAGCAGGTAACTGTCCCTGGTGAAGCCACGTTCCTGAAATGAGACGTCAGAGGTAGAAGAGACTTTCTGAGAATATGTCTAGCAGACCCACCACCACCCTACATACTGCTCAGAAAGTCGTGCAACATACGGCTGCTGCTCATCAGCGAAGAACCGAGATAGGCTCCCCTGCTCCGGCTCTAGGCCAGAGGTCTGCACCCCCACCCCTCTCGTCCGCAAATGGGATGGGCAGGTCCGGAGGAGGAGCGACGGGCGCCCGGGAAGGCCTGAAGGCAGACACGGACTCGCGTTACTAGGACACACATACACAGCTGCAGCCGCGGCCGCCTTACTTGCGGGGAGCTGCATGACCTCGTGGGCGGAGAGGAGCAGAGGAGCGCCGGCTCCGCTCCAGGTGGAAGGGCAGCCACCCGGCCCTACCAGGGCTCAGCGCCGAGCCTCTCCGAGGTCCCGCCTCCCGGGACCTTCCACACCGCTCGGCGCTTCCGCGACACAGCGCGAAGGGCGGGGGCCGCCAAAGGAGCGAGTGACTTAGGTATCCAGCGTACTGCCTGACTCGAATCGCTGTCTCCCCCTATTTCCCTGTCTGGAACCCTGCGGTGATAGTGTGTCATAGAAGGCCCGGTAACCAGTGGTCTGTGACTGGAAGGCGGAGATGGATCACGAGCGCTGCGCTGGGCCTCGATGACTCTGGGGCCACAGGCGCTCGCCACCGCTCGCCCCTTCCGGCTCCTCCCTGTTGTGCTTAGGGCCCTTGTGCCGGGGTTTCCAGAGCCGTCGAGTTGAGGACCATGTTGCTTCCGAACATCCTGCTCACGGGTCAGGGCGCGCGGCAGGGCGGGGCTGGGTGGCGGGGCAGGCCGGACGCCGAGTGTTCTGGGGCTTCGGGCGCCCGAAGCGGGAGCGCTCAGTGTTTCGCTCCGAGGCTAGTCGAGGGCCGCCTGGCGTGGCAGTTGTTGGGGCCCCGAGACCCGGCCCTCGGGACCGTTGCGCGGGAGGGGGGAGGGGCCCGGGGCGCCGGTTCTGTCGGCCCGTGGCTGCTCGGTGAAGTGGAGCGAGGTAAACCAGTCCAGCTCCCCGTTCCGGCAGGCTGTCAGATAGTTCGGAGTCTGGTTTTTGTGTGTAAAATGGATGTTGATATTTTTTTGGGCTGGGTTGTCTTTGCCTTTTGGCGAGATCCTGTTAGTAGATCGGTTAGCAGCGGGTGCCTAGTCCTTAGGCCTTCCTGGGCGGTGTTTCATTTTTCCTTGTATCGCGAGTGAGCGTTCAGTAAGAGAGTTCGGATGCTTGTGGCATGGGGTGACTCATTTGCTCTGTATATATGTCTGTTGAGTTAACACCAGAGACTTTTTTTTTCCTTTTTCTTCCAAGAAGAAAGTACATCTCCCGAGCAGACCTGGTCGTCTCGTGTAGGGATGCGGTAGTGCCCGCGGGGTGCCTTCTGGGTCTTTGCATCCCTGCTCTTAGGGGCCTGTTACGTGTGAGCGGAACGAAAATGCCGCGTAACGACTTGAGCTCGGTTTTTAAAATTTTTCATGGAAAATCTAATGAGTGTAGACAGTATTGTAAGACAGCGATTTTGAAACGTTCTTTGTGGGGAAAAAAGCCATAAAGTTTTTATCGCTTTAATAAAACATAAGTTTGTTGGCCTCGCACAATTTTTGTCTGTTTCTGAGCGCTGCAGGTTAACCTCAACAAATTAATGTTTAGCCTTTGAGATTTTGTAAGGGGAAAATTGTACAACATGTGAATTGTTTGGGGCAGACAGTGTCCTGGTTTTTAATATTAAACCATATTGTCAGAAACCTGAATGTGAGCATTTTATTGACAACATGGTGACTTCAGGGTTCAAACTTGATGTATTATAGTGGATTTGAGGTAAATGTTACTGTCTTGTATATAGAGACTTGATTTATCCCTGTTATCTTGGGTTATAATGATCCAGTTTTATTATTTCAGTGGCATTAAACCTAAACGTGAACAGCTGAAAATTATGCCTTTGATTATCTTGAAATACAATAGATACTAGAAAGGGAAAGTGAAAAACCACGTGTAGCATTGCCGTTTATGTAAAAGGGAATGTATATATGCACAGAATATGTACATGTGTGTGTATATATACATATAGGATGTTATCGGATATACATATGCATGAATGTATACCAAACATATGCATAGCACTTCTTTGGAAAGATATATAAGAAACTTGTTTACCGTGGTTGCCTCCAAGGAAGAGTATAGGGATAGTCACTAGTGGAAATGCGATTTGTCTTTCATACTGCTTAAATTTTTTCCATGAACAATTCCTTAATTTTAAAAAATAAATAATGATGTTAATTTATTTGAGATGGCTAGTTTTACTCTGGAAATTTCCATGGTGGTGGCAGGCAGTCTGTGAATTGATATCAAAGTCACCCAAGCTCCACTTCCAATAGAATCAGATACACTGGTGAGGTTCTGACATCCCACAGGCTTTGGGTATGTTGATTCGCAGAGAATGGCTAATTACAGAATTTTATTTCAGTTGTAAGAATTTTAAATTTAGAGAGAAACACACACATACATCAATTTGTTGTTCTACTTATTTATGCATTCATTGCTTGATTCTTGTATGTGCCTTGACCAAGGATCAAACCCACAACCTTGGCATATGGGGACGACGCTCTAACCAACTGAGCTACCCAGCCAGGGCCTCATTTGCTAAGAAAAGAAGGGCAGATAAGTGGGTAAAGTCTAATAAGTATTTCATGAACAGTGTTTTCTGTGGCTTGTCTTACAGGTACACCAGGGGTTGGAAAAACCACACTAGGCAAAGAACTTGCATCAAGATCGGGACTGAAATACATTAATGTGGGTGATTTAGCTCGAGAAGGTAAGGGACATTTTGGTGTTAAATTTGTTTTTAAAAAGAGAGAGAGATAATGGAGTATTAGTATTATACTGTGAGAGGGTACAAAAAGCAGAGAAAGATTGGCATTAAGGAATTTCTACTCTGTTGGGGACCCATAAAAATTGAAGGTGTTAAGTAATTAAAGCTGTGTCCTGGTTATTTTGATCATTACATTGCCTCCCAATTGGCTAGCAGTTCTTGTGGATAGTAATAATTGGGAAGGCTTTCATGAAAAGATTGATCGGACTTAAGGATTTGTAGAGTCTGAATATGAGGAAGAGGGAGAATGTTTTGAGATAGGTGAACACATAAAGGTTGAGGTGGTGCTAAGCATGTCTATGGAGACAGTGATTATATTGATATCACTGGAAGGAAAGATTATTCTGAACTCAGGCCGCAGGACATGACTGTCCTATGGGTTTTTTTCCTAGCTTAATTTGATAGTTGCATGTCTGCACGAAACTGCACATATTCCAAAATGATACGTTTTTACTTATTTTACCGTTTCCCCTCAATCTTTATCACTTCGTTATTGTAGCTTCATCTTTTTATATTCTATAATGATTTGTACTGGGTAGAAACTCAGTGAATTTAAGTAAAGGGAACTTTAAGTGTGCCTCATTAAAATTAAAAAGATTTTATAAATATTAACATTTTTAAAATTTAAATATGTTTTTAAACATATGACATTTAAAAATTTTTAAGTTCCTGACAGTTGCTACTAAAGTAACTATTTCAGGTTTGATCTAATGTACATATTTTTTTCAAATGATCTAAAGTCTGATCACCGGATATCATGGAGTCTGGCAAGATGGCTTCTCCCAAGAGCATGCCGAAAGATGCACAGATGATGGCACAAATCCTGAAGGATATGGGGATTACAGAATATGAGCCGAGAGTTATAAATCAGATGTTGGAGTTTGCCTTCCGATATGTGACCACAATTCTAGATGATGCAAAAATTTATTCAAGCCATGCTAAGAAAGCTACTGTTGATGCAGATGATGTGCGATTGGCAATCCAGTGTCGTGCTGACCAGTCTTTTACCTCTCCTCCCCCAAGAGATTTTTTATTAGATATTGCAAGGCAAAGAAATCAAACCCCGTTGCCATTGATCAAGCCATATTCAGGTCCTAGATTGCCACCTGATAGATATTGTTTGACTGCTCCAAACTATAGACTTAAGTCTTTACAAAAAAAGGCATCTACTTCTGCAGGAAGAATAACAGTTCCACGGTTAAGTGTTGGTTCAGTTACCAGCAGACCAAGTACTCCCACACTTGGCACACCAACCCCACAAACCATGTCAGTTTCAACTAAAGTAGGGACTCCAATGTCCCTCACAGGGCAAAGGTTTACAGTACAGATGCCCACTTCACAGTCCCCAGCTGTAAAAGCATCAATTCCTGCAACATCAGCAGTTCAGAATGTTCTGATTAACCCATCATTGATTGGGTCCAAAAACATTCTTATCACCACTAACATGGTGTCATCACAAAATACTGCCAGTGAATCATCAAATGCAATGAAAAGAAAACGTGAAGATGATGATGATGACGATGACGATGACGATGACTATGATAATTTGTAATTAGTCTTGATGCATGTAACATGTATACTTGATCTTGAATCCGCTGTACTGAGATTAAACATGCATGCCAGATGTTTTCAAGTTGTGTTTTAGAAAACATAATAGTATTTAATGAGTAAATACAGTTACCATAGTTTTTAATTGAGATGTTGTATTTTCTTTAATAGAATTTATAATGGATTTTCATTAGCCTTTAAGTGTAAGAAATAAAGTTGTCATCAATTTGATTGTTGGTACTTTGGCAATTACATTTTTAGAAGCAATTTTACCCATTATCACCAACAGGAATACTAGTTGTAACAACTTCAATTGTTGCAGTCTGTTCATGACGACTAGAGTGTCATCTCTAGTGTCTTCCGATGTTTAAATCATAGTATGATCTCTAGTATATGTCACTCTTACAGGCCAGTCTCTCATATTACTGAAGTATAACCATGTTTCCTTTTTGGAGAGAATACTTGGTCAGGATTTTTATTCATAGTGAATCCTCATCTGTTTGGACTTATCTTCCTCAATTGCCCAAGTTCTTCCTAGGTCCTATTTTTCAATACCTTTGGCTATATTTAAGGGCCCTGATGTGTCTCCCATTATCTCCTCACTTTAAATTTTTTCTAGTATCCCCTTTTCAGGTCAGTTTTTTGCATTTTTGCTTGCCATATATTCTTGATATAAGTCACTGTCATGCTCATATGTGTGCGTATATATATATTTTTAATCCTCACCCGAGGACATGCTTTTATTGATTTTAGAGAGAGAAACATCAGTGTGAGAGCAAAACATTGCTTGGTTGTCTCCCACATGCACCCTGACCCTGGATCGAACCCAAACCCGGGTATGTGCCCTGACTAGGAATTGAACCCGTGACCCTTTGGCATACAGGACGATGTTCCAACTGAGAGCCACACCGTCCATGGCTATCATGCTCATATTTTTAATCCAGGTCTGGCATTTAAGTTATAGTTAGTTAAACTTAGGTCATTATTGGCTATTGTACATAGCTCGTAAGTCTCCATTTTATACCTCTGTGAAATCTGGTTTTGTTTCTTTGCCTGTTGAACTTTACAGTTTTTGACAAGTGATTTGACTCATACTGTAGTCATTTTCAGTCATGTCTTCCAGTTTAATCTCACCTATACAATTTAACATTGCTTAACATTTGGCAATTTCGGGAGACATTTTTGGTAGTCACAACTGGGGTTAGAAGAGTTGCTAGTGACATCTAATGGGTAGTGATTCTGCTGGAACTTCCCACAATTCACATCTTCCACTCCCATAAGAGAATTGCCAAACTCAAAATGTCAGTACTTGAAGTTGAGAAACTGCTATAAATAAGACTAAAGAAAAACAAACAAACTGGTTTTAAACAACTAAGTGGATGTTTATTGCCATCCTAATAATCACATTGAATTGCTCTATTACAGTTGGCCTTCACAGCATGGGTTTGAATTGCACGGGTCCCTTTATATGCGGATTTTTCAATTGACGTGCAGTTTGCATCCATGGTTGGGAATCCGCTTATGTGGAGGGCTGACTAGTATACATGGATTTTTTACTTTGTGGGGGTTGGTCCCCTTAAACCCAGCATTGTTCAAGGGTCAACTGTAACTGACCATCTTTATGCCATTTAGAACCCTGGCAGGAAAAATCAGTTGGGAAATTAAGGTTTATGAAACTATTGAGAGTCTTAAACATTGTGTGACTAAGAATGCTTTCCTTATCCCTGTTCTTCCAGTCTCTCAGATTCCTCCTCACTTGATATCCTTTCCCATATGCAATCATTTAATTACATTTAGCATCCTTAATTTTCCTGCCACCAGTTTATCAGTCTGAAGCCTCTGTTCCTAACCCCAGGATGTCTGTACGTCCAGACAAAGTAATATATTGATACTGGATCCATTTCAAATAGAGGTTGTAAAGCATAACTGGGCCCTCAATACTTATAATCTTGATCTGTTTCTAACCTAGTGGTTGGCAATCTGCTGCTGTTCTTATAGGAACCACTAACTAAAGATTAGTTCACAAAGCCTAAGTATTTACTATCTTGCCCTTTCCAAAAGTTTGCCATCCTCACTCTAACCTCTCATGTGTCCCATTTTTCCTCCTCCACTGGAAGACTTTGAAACTAACTTCTCCATTGGCTTCTCTAACACTGTCCTCTCCCTCCCACCATATACCTCTTTCCATGTTTCATTGCAGCCATCTTGTAATTTTGCCCCTCCCTCTAGTAATCTCACTCAGGAATAGTCACTCCCTTTTACTGATGACTCTTAAGCTTATAATTAACAGCCCAATTTCTAGACACTTAAATTTAGCCCTCTGGATCGTTCCCAGACACCTCCAAATTAGTGTGTGTAAAAAGCACATGCTCTAAAGTTATCCCTGACTCCTTGCCCACTCCCAATTCCTGTTCCCCCACAGATCCAAACACATTCATACTACACAGATCCAGTTGGCCTTTAAGTCTTGATGGTCTGTCTGAAAAATCCCTATGGCTACTATCCCATTCCTAAGACTTGGTGCTGTGTTCCTGTGGTACCCCTAGCCCATTCTCAAGACCTTTGTGCTGAATCTCCTACTCTTCAGTATCTCTTACCTTCCTCTTTTACACCATCATGTCCGTTATAATACAGGGAGTGGGAATAACATGACTTGAACTTTTTACTTATAAAGTCCACCCTCCTTAATAAATTATAGGAGATTATGAACTGGCCCCAGTCTACCCTCAGCCTTACCTGCAGCCACTCTCCCCTAGGTCCTCTTCAGTTACCACAGTGAGCTATTGTTTCTCAAACACACTGGGAATTTTCCACCTTCATGTCTTTATATATGCCTTTCCCTTACCTGTAGATGCCCTTGTATGCCTTACAAACAACTCTAAAAAGCCCAACCCAAATGTCACATCTTTGGTGTTAACTACTCTAAGCAGAATTCATTGCTCCTTTCTCTACATAGAAGGCCAGGTGTCAAAGTATTCAGTCCTTCTAAATCAATTAACATGTACTGATTGCATTATAGTTATAAGCTTCTTGGATTGAGATAAATATGTTTCTAAAGGAAAAAAATCTGGAAATGTCTTAAGTATAGGCAACAGCATCAAAATAGATAACTAGCATCCCAGTGTCTTCAAAAAACAGCTTTCAGGTATAAATTCTAAGATGGCAGTAAAGAAAACATGATTTTATAGTTTGACTAACAGCAGCTAGAGAGGCCGTCTAAGGTAAGAACTTAGCCTTTTAACTCTGGCTCCACAATTGATTTTTTTCCTGCAAGTAATATAACTTCAAATAAATTACAAATTTTGTTCAGAAAATATAATAATTTTCTAAGCTTTTGGTAATGTAAAGCAAGCCTCTCATCTGTGCTAGATTCAGATCCTGTGTATAGACAACTATAAATTTGATCTCAGATTGAAACTTTCTGAAGTAGTGTAAATTTTTCTGCATTTTTGGGAAATTTGAAATGAAGTTTAGAATCCATCCATTTCTGTCCATTCCCTATAATACAGGTTATAATCATCACTTACTTAAAATTCTATAGGAACTTTGATATGGTATCCATGCTTCTGGAGATTCACTTCCTTCCAAATTGTTTTTACAAATCAAAATGAGTTTTAAAACCTGAAATTGACCACATCATTTCATGCTTAAAATGCTTTCGTGATTTTCCTTTGCCTTAGGCTAACGTCTAAACTCACTGCAGCCTTCAAGGCCCTTTTGACCTGGCCCCAGTTTACCTGACCCCTTACCACCTACTTCCTAACTATTCTGAAAGACTTTCCCTCCTTTAAAGAGTCTGCCCTCCCTAGTCTCTCTGCCTTTGAATATCTTGATTTCTCCTTTAAGAATAGTCTTCCCTACCTCCCTCCCCCCCCCCCCCCCCCCGCTAGCTTACTGCTTCAATTTTCCACTTAGAAGTCACTCTCTCCAAGACTTTCCTGATATCCCTTGTTTATATTCTTAACATAATAGGTGCCACTCCTGTTGCTCCCATAGCACCATGAACCATAATATTAAAATTTCCAAGTTGCTTACCTGTCCCCTCTCATTTTATTGTAAACTCTGTAAGGACTATACTTGTTTTTCGTGTTTTTTTTGTTCACTATTACATCTTCATTACCCCTAAGTCACTGGTACGTAGTGTTTGATAAAATGGCTTTTGAAATGAATGCTTGAAAGCTTGGATTACACTATTTTATTAAAGTATAGTGTATTAACATGATTTAACATCCTGCATTTCAGTATTGCAGTACAGACTTTAAAAGTTAATGCTGAAATAGTTGTCTGTATATTAGACAGGATATATTTTAGAAGATTTCACTAGTCTTTTAAGAGTCAAGGGTTTAGTCCTGGCCAGTGTGGCTGGGTTGGTGTGTCGTCCCTTACACCAAAAGGTGGTGAGTTCAACCAATTCCCAGTCAGGGCTTGTACCCAGGTGTTTTTTTGTTTGTTTTTAAAAATACATCTTTATTGACTTCAGGGAGAGGAAGAGAGTGAGAAACATCAATGATGAGGCATTGATCCACTGCCTCCTGCACGCCCCCTGCTGGGGATGGAGCCCGAAGCCTGGGCATGTTCCCTGACCAGGAATTGAACTGCAATCTCCTGGATCATAGGTCAATGCTCAACCACTTTGCCACACCAGCCTGGCTATACCCAGGTTTTGAGCTTGATCCCCTGTCTGGGTGTGTAAGGAGGTAACTGATCAGTGTTTCACTCTCACATCGATGTTTCTCAAGTCAATAAAAAACATCCTCTGGTGAGGATTCAAAATAAAAAAAATTTAAAAAGAGTCAAGTATTTAAAATATGAAGGAACCTCAGCATTTATCTACTGCAGACTCCCCACACAGTACAGAATCAACTATAGCTATTCTTAGATTTTGTGGCCTGTAAAAAAACCAACAATACTGTAAAAATAATACACAGAAAAACTACTCCAAATTCTACTCATTTCCATCTTTTGTTTTTCTTCCAATCTTTGTCCCTATTTCAGACAACCTTGAATTCTTTTTGTTTTACCACGTATAAGCGTTTATCATGTTGCTGTTTAGTCTATACTACATAGTATTTTTAACTACCTAATACTTATTTCTTGAACTTTACTTAATTACATAGTATTTCATCAACTTAGTATATCAAGATTTAACTATTTCCACTATTGAACATTTTTTTTGAACATTTTTTTTTTGTTAATCCTCACCTGAGGGTATTTTTTCCATTGCTTTTTGAAAGAAAGTGGAAGGGAGGGGGGAAAAGGGGGAGAGAGAGAGAAACATTGATGTGAGAGATACATCGACTGGTTGCCTCCCGCATGACCGGGGCTGGGGAGTGAACCCACAACCCAGGTACATTTCCTTGACTGGCAATTGAACCCGAAACCCGGTGGTCTGACACTCTTAACCAGTGAGCCAGGGCTTACTGAACATTCTTAATTATCACAATCTTTTTATGATTAGAAATTAAATGATAGAGCCCAGCCAGGCGTGGCTCAGCGGTTGAGCATCGACCTACAATACAGGCGATCAGGGTTCGATTCCTGGTCAGGGCACATCCCCGGGTTGTGGGCTGCAGCTGATCAATGGTTCTCTCATCATTGATGTTTCTATCTCTCTCTCTCCCTCTCCCTTCCTCTCTCTGAAATCAATAAAGATATTTTTAAAAAAGAAAAAAAAATTAAATGATAGAGGAAATCCAAATGGGTAGATTTTTCTTTTTCAAGTTATTTTTAAAATACATTTCTAGAGTTGATTTACTATATATGTACACATTCAACTAACATAACAGGCATATAAAGGCTTATTTTAATTTACACTCTTTAATAGCTGGGAAGTCCAACTTGCTTTTCATATATTTTTACTCTCTTTTCTGTCCTGTGTGAATTCTTATTGTTAAGCTTTTTTTAATCTTGATTTTTAAGGTCTTTGTATAATCTACATTTCAGTCCTTTGTCCTACAAAATATTTCTCCCACTCATTTCTGTTACATTATTTTTCATTGAACAGAGATTTAACATGTTTTAGTCATTATATTCCTTCACAAACTCAAACGAATCATTCCTTTACAGATTATATAAATTTTTTACTAGTTATCTTTGTAATTAAGAACTTAGCCCTTCAACCCACCTAGTTTGTGGCATAAAGATTTAGATTGTTTTCTAAATTGTTAACCAGTTTTCCCCACACCAAGACAGTTTAATTTTCTAGGCTGATAGAGTTTCTGCCCAAGGAGACAAAGGCCACATTAGGGAGCTGGAGAGGTGGGTGGCTGGTACCCTGAATCAATCCAGAGACCCTCCAGACAAGATAAAGTTACAACTGCCTCTGGCCTTCCACTAACCCTCGGGACTACCCTTTTTTCAATTCAGAACTTATGCTCATTTTAACCTACTTTCAACCTATGCCAAAATATTAAAGGGGGAAGAGATGGGAAGACTGTAGCATGCCCTTAGGGATAGCCAGAAGGATGATCTTAGCCTGCTTTATTACATACCTCCTAGGGATTCAGGGGAAGATGGGATTGGTATGTCTCACCTGCTGAAGTAAGAAAGACTCACTTTCAAAGCCAGCTTTGATTTGTTGGAATCTTTTTATTTTTTATGAGTTTATTTGAACCAAGCTGAAGATATGCTGGGATGCAAGATCTCAAATGTACCCTGGGATGCTGTTAGATTTAAATCTGCCTTCTTTAGACTGTCCATCATTCTTGTTTTGCCTTCTGAAATAAGACATTTAACCCTTGACTTTTGGGGATGTTGGGTATCTAGAAGTAAAGATACTGCTCATCAGGAGCATCTGGATACTGACTCTCCTTCCCCAAACCCTGTGAAGATGTGACCTCAATGGCAAAAGGGCTCATTTCTGGAATCGAGAACCTGTTTTCAAAAAGTTTCATATCCTTGGCTACAAAGTTTGGAACTTAATGTGTGTGAGTGTTTGTATCTATGAGCCCCCTCTTCCCACTAATCCATGGGTCACCAAAAGTAATGCTGTTCTCTTCTAAAAGCCCCACAAATTCAGAAATTAGCTGCTATTAATTCTTTAGTTGGTTTCAACTTTTTAAATAAATGATAGCCCCTATATTGTTTTTAAATGTTTTATAGATTTTAGAGAGAGGAAGAGGGAGGGAGAGACAGAAACATCCATGCATCGACATCGATTGGCTGCCTCCTGTACGCCCCCTGCTGGAGACTGAGCCCCAAACCCAGGCCTGTGCCCTGACAGGGAATCAAACTGGGGGGACCTCGATACATGGGTCGACACTTAACCACTGAGCTACACTGGCCAGGCTGGTTTCAATTTTGATAGCTAAAACAGTTTCAGATATGTGGCCATCCAAGTTTCCCTCTAGACAAAATTTTAACTTATTGGTATTTTTCACAGTATCCATGTGATACTGTGTTAATGCCCTCCACTGTCTCTAAAAGGAGTAACTAATGATATATTTTCCTTCCTAAAGTCTAGAATTAATTGAATGTTACTGAAAGTTACTTAGAAAACACTAACAAGCCAATGTAAATCTCTTTCAGGGCAGTTATATGATGGCTATGATGAAGAGTATGATTGTCCCATTTTAGATGAAGATAAAGTATGTATAATTTTTTTCATAAAATACACATTTAAAAAAATGTATTAGGAGAGTTGACATCAGTTTTTTTAAGAAGCACTCATCTTTTTTTCTCTCCACCTTTCTTACAGGTAGTTGATGAGTTAGAAAACCAAATGAGCGAAGGTGGAGTTATTGTTGATTACCATGGTTGTGATTTCTTCCCTGAACGCTGGTTTCATATAGTTTTTGTGCTGAAAACAGATAACAGTGTATTGTACAAAAGACTTGAAACAAGGTAAGAAAGGAACTACACTGAATTCTTATAGTATAATATAAACTTTTATTTCGATTCAGAAATTGGCCAGTCTGACTGCTTTATTTAGTCTCTATGAACCAAGTCTGTAGTGCACCAACATTCCAAATCTCAAGGAAAATGACACATTTGTGTAACCGTGAGTGAGTGTCTCACATGACAGATTAAAATGTACTGTGTAGCAACCCTGCATAATATGCTTTTGCCTTAATATAAACCTTCCTAGGAAATCAGCCAAGTCACTAACACATTCTTTGCTACTGAATGAACATTACCCAAATTATTCTCATAACAGGAATGGGAAAGCTTATGAAAAACTAACAAGATAATTCAACATTTCACAAACTTTAAAATATATTTGCGGTAGTTCCTCCAAGAGAATATCACAGTCCAGAATAACAAAACAAACAAAATACATTTGTGAGGAAAACATTTTCCCACTGTCTTGATTCAAGCTGTGGGAAGATGGGGGTTCTAAGAGGAATTTAGAGGGCAGTCTCAGGAAAGAAAACTCCAGATATTGGTCTAAGGTCAGACTCAGAATTTGTGGTTCTCCCTGAGTCAGCTCTGACTGACCACCATCGGATGGGATACTTGCAAAATCCTTGCACAAAGGAGTATAGGAGCAAACACATAGGGAAAGTTAGGTTGAAACTAGACCTGAAACTTCCATCATTTTCCTCTAGTCAGTGGAAAGCCTAGACAAGTATTTGAACAGAGAATAGAGACCATATGGTACATGTGCTTTTTTCTCAAACAAGACAATTTAAAATTCTATTAAAAAATTACTGTTATGCCCTGGCCGGGTAGCTTAGTTGGTTAGAGTATCATCCCAATATGCCAAGGTTGTGAGTTTGATCCCCAGTCAGGGCACATACAAGAATCAACCAATGAGCCCGGCTGGGCGTGGCTCAGTGGTTGAGCATCAACCTAAGATCCAGGAGATGACGGTTCAGTTCCTGGTCAGGGCGAATGCCCGGGTTGCAGGCTCAATTCCCAGTTGGGGCCGTGCAGTAGGCAGCTGACCAATGACTCTCTCATCATTGATGTTTCTATCTCTCCCTCTCCCTTCCTCTTTCTCAAATCAATAAAGATATATTTAAAAAAAAAAATCACCCGGCCGGGCGTGGCTCAGCGGTTGAGCATCTACCTAGGATCCAGGAGATCGGGGTTCGATTCCTGGTCAGGGCACATGCCCGGGTTGCGGGCTAGGCAGCCGATCAATGACTCTCGGATCACTGATGTTTCTATTTCTCTCTCTTCCCCTCCTTTACTCTGAAATCAATAAAGATATGTTTAAAAAATATTTATATATATCAACCAATGAATGTATAATAAAGTGTAACAAATCAATGTTTCTCTCTCTCTTCCCCTTCCCCTCTCTCTACAATCAATTTAAAAATTACTTTTTTTCATAAATAGCCAAAGACTAAGGCATGAAAAAACTATGAGAGCTAGTCTTGTTTTTAGCCACTGAAAAGTTATATTACTTTAAAAAAAAAAAAAATAGCTCTATTCAGATAAATTCACATACCATACAATTCACCCACTTGAAGTGTACAATTCAGTGGTTTTTAGTATATTCAGAGGTTATGCATCCATTATTACTACAACCAGTTTTTGAAAATGTTCACACCCCCCCCCCCCAAAAAAACACACCTGTATCCATTAGTCACTCTCCATTTCCCATCAGTCCCCCAGCCTTAGGCAACTAGTAATTTACTTTCTATCTCTTTAAATTTGCCTATTCTGGACCTTTCATCTAATGAAATCATATAGTATGTGTGGTCTTTTGTGTCTGGCTTTTTTCACTCAGTGTAATGTTTTCAGGATTTATCTGAGTTATCAGCGTGAACCAGTACTTCACTTTATTTCCTTTTTTATTGCCAAATAAAATTCCATTATATGAATATACCGTATTTTATTTACCAGATACATGATTTGCAGATATTTTCTCCCATTCTATAGCTTGTCTTTTCATAAAGTTAATCACCTTTTAAGTAGTTCCATGTAATTTTTATTGTTGTAAGGTCTAATTCAAGTCTGAATTTTCTTTATATTTTTCACTAGCTAATTGGTTGGCTAATTTATATATCTGCCTAAAGATTACTTAAGTTTATTTTTTCAATGTCTTTGGAATTGGTAAAGTAGAAATACATCTGTGTGATCAAGTACCTAGTTAGTATATAGTATTTTAATCATATGCATTTCATTTTATTATATGCCATCTATTTGTTTCATCTGTCTATATCGTAACTCCTCTAATTCTTTTTAAAATCTGGGACCATACTACAGACTTCTTATCTCATAGCTCAGAATCTGGCTTGAGATAGGCAGATACATTTGCTAACTAAGTGGCTCACAAAATCTTGGGGGGGTGGAATCTTCAGACAAACCTAAACATTGTTCCTTAGTTTAACCCTCTTGTCAAAGAAGTCCCTCATTTATAGATGCCTATCTATTTTTAATAGGTAAAGACTATAATACATATTTTTGTGTGGTTTTTTTCTTGTATTCCAAAGTGTCCAGTTTCTGGTATGTTCCTAAAACTCCAATTAATGCTATTTGTTTGCTTCTCTTCTCTTTGCCTCCTAGAGGTTACAATGAGAAGAAACTAAAAGATAATGTTCAGTGTGAAATTTTTCAAATTCTTTATGAAGAAGCATTAGCATCCTACAAGGAAGAAATAGTCCATCAGCTGCCCAGCAACAAACCAGAAGATCTGGAGGATAATATCAGTCAGATACTGAAGTGGATGGAGGAGTGGATCAAAGATCATAACCCTTGACTTACAAGACTGGCCACTTTATAGTCACTCTTAATATTTCTCTGCCCACATCATATAAATCATCCAGTTATCAGTAAACCTTTCTTATTAAAACTGTGCTGCGGAACTAGTAGGTGGATAGTATAAAGGCTTATGTTTGGTTTTGTTTTTTTCCATGAGAAAGCTAAACAATCTCAAGTATAATGAATATAATGTTATTAAAGGTTGAGAGTAAAAACTCATTGTTTAATGCTTCAACTGCTAAAGAATAAATAAATCTGACCAGATGTGTGGATGGATATCTTTTAAGTTCATACAGAAGAAAATGAACATGATCTCTTAAAAGTCTAAAGATAAAGCATCAGTTTCCATTTTTATTTCTTCCCTTAAAAAAAAAGGGGGGGGGGGAGTGGTAATACTTACACTCTATAAAATTCAAAAGGTACAAAGAGTATACTGGAAAGGTAGGGTTCCCTTCCAGGCCACCCCTGTTTTTCACCTACCCCAGATCCCCTCCCTTAAGGAAAAAATGTTACCTGTATTTCTTTTCAGATATTTTAGGTCTGCAGAGTGCATGTGTTATGCATGTACACATACTTTTTAAGCATACCATGTAAACTGTATTTTTTCATTTAATATGTTTTGGAGATTATACCATCTCAGAACCTACATACCTCCCTATCCTTTTTTTTTTTAAATTAAGATATAATTCACATATCATAAAATTGACCATTTGAAAGTGTACAATCCACTAGTTTTTAACATATTCACAAGACTGTATAACCATCACCACTAATTCTGTAACATTTTCATCACCCCACCCAAAAGAGGTCCCATACCCATTAGCACTCACTTCCCATTCTTTCCTCCCAGCCCCCTGCTGTCATTAATCTTTGTCTATATGGATTTGCATATCTGGACATTTCATATAAATACAATCATGCAGTATGTGGCCTTTTGTGTCTGGCTGCTTAGCATGATGTTTTCAAGGTCATACAGGTAGGAATAATATTCCACAGTATGGCTATACCACACTTTGTTTACCATTCCATCAGTTGCACGATTGGGTTGTATCCACTTTGGGTATTGTGAATTACGCTATGAATATTTGTGTACGAGTTTTATGTGGATACTTGCTTTCAATTCTCTTGGGTGTATATCTAGGAAGGAAATTGCTGGGTTATATTACAACTGAGTTTAACTTTTTGAGCAAATACCAAACTGTTTCCCAAGGAGGTTGCATTACTTTACATTCCCACCATCCATGTAGTAGGGATCTAATTTCTCCACATCCTTGCCAACACTTGCTACTGTTTATAATAGCCATCCTGTGGATATACTGTCCTATTTGTTTTGATTTACAGTTCCCTAATGACTAATGATGTTGAGCTTTTTTTCATGTACCTATGAGTAATTTGTACGTCTTTTTTGGACCCCTGATCTTTTTAATGTTTGGAATGTGCTACTATTGGTTTAATCAATCCCCTTTGATAGACAATTAGGTTGTTTCCAGCTTTTTACTATTACAATGATGTAAAAAAGAATAACTTGATATGTGCCAGGCACTATTTCAAACACATTTCAAAAGTGAACTCTCTTAATTCACATGATTACCATCTAACGTAGGTATTATTACTTCCATTACAGGTGACAGAACCAAGGCACAGAAGGGTTAAGTGACTTACCCCAGATCCCAGCTAGGAAGTGTCACAGTCAGGATTCCATTCTAGCAGGCTCTTACCCATTAAGTTACACTACCTAATGCTTATGTAATTTTGTACATGAGCAAGTTTCCCTGTCAAGTAAATTCCTGAAAGATAAATCATATGCAAACATGACATTTAGTAAATTCATTTTAATAAACACAGATTGCCTATTATATATGTGTAAGACTCATAAAAATCACTGGTTGGGAAGGCCTCCCAAGATAAGTTCTTGACCTCCAGATGATCTTAACATAGTATGCAAAAAAGATATACACACAAATGGACACTTTAAACAAATAGGGTAGAATGTGACAAGTGCCCTATTGGAGATTCCAATGAAAGAATAGGAGAAAAATTATTTTCTACTATGAGTATCAGAAAATGATAAATGATGTAGGATGCAGGACCTTGAAGATGGAGTATGGCGATAAAGAAAAAAGATTACTTGGACTAGGATAATATCACAAAGTGCCCAGTACTACCAATCATATAAAATGAGGATAATTACTTCACAGGGCTACTTTAAGGATTAAACAGTGCTTAGCACATACTAAGCACCATATGTACGTGCTTGTTACTATTTTCAGTAGTATGAATGGCTCTTTTGAGAAGACTATTGTATTTCACTACCGGGATTCACTAAATTCTCTTGCTAATCAAGTGATTACTCAACACTAATATTGACTCACAAAAAATGAGATTTTCCTTCAACAGAGAGAAGATCATGGAGTCTAATGCAGAGCTACATGCCTTTTGGGAATTTGTAAATATTAATATACTCACTAATTCCAGCCTAGGTTTTCATGTGAAACTTGTGACAATGTTTGAACACTCTACAGTTGTTTGATAAAGGTCTTAAAAATAACCTCATTTACTGTTTGTCTCTGGTTTTATTCAAACCTACTTGTTAACTTTTTGTTTAAATAGGATGATTTAAATCAAACTTAAGAAGTGTGCTGGCCCGGGCTGAGCAGCTCAGTTAATTAGAGCATCATCCCAATACGCCAAGGTTGCAGGTTCAATCCCCAGTCAGGGCACATACAAGAATCAACGAATAAATACATAAGTAAATGGAACAACAAATTGATGTTTCTCTCTCTCTCTCATCAATAAATTAAAAAAATAAAAGATAAGCATGCCAAATTTTTAATCATTTTATAATTCTGTAAATGAGACTTCTTAATATGATTTATTCAGTTTCTCAAGAGTGCTTTAAGATAACAAGTTTTAGTACATGCATAACCAATTATTTTTTCCCCTTATGCCCTTCTTGGTATATTTTTATTGGGGGGGGGGCTTTGAAATAAGGGTTTGGCCTTTCTTCAGCTTTATTTCTTCTGCATTCTAAGCATGTCCTACCACCAATCCTTACCAACATTTAAATTTGTCTTTAACACAAAAGTGATAGGGATCAAAATTGCTGAGAACTGTTTAGTCTTTCCTATGGAGTGAGAAGAAGCCAAGGTAAAAAATAAAATCACTTTTTAATAACTTTATTGCTGTAGATGTGAAAAACAATATCATGAAAATTCTTTATATATACCTAGACTTTTGCTTAAAATTTAGTTCCTTAACCCTTTTAATGACATAAATCCTATTGAAAGTCTGTTGTAAGCTATGAACCCACTTACTCCAAGGAAATAAAGATTTACATATTGATACAAAATGTTGCTTATATTTTTCGAAGATTCACAGATCCCTGAAATCCATCCAGAGGTTCATTGTTTAAGGGGTTTATTTTTATGGAAAGAGGGTTAAAAAATAATTTGTGAAACAAGACTAGTAAATAAAAAGCATATTGGGCCCACCTGGTGTGGCTCAGTGGTTGAGCATCGACCTATGATCCAGGAGATCTTGGTTTGATTCCTGGTCAGGGCACATGCCTGGGTTGTGGGCTCAATCCCCAGTTGGGGGCATGCAGGAGGCAGCTGATCAATGACTCATCATTGATGTTTCTCTCCCTCCCTCCCTTCCTCTCTCTGAAATCAATAAATTTTTATTTTTTTGAAAAGCATATTGGTCAACCTAGAGGTCCTAGCCAGTGCATAAAGCAAGAAAATAAAGACATGCTGAGCTGAAAGAAATAAACTATTCTCAGTCAACATGATTACCTATATAGAAATTCCAAAGAGAATCCACACAAAAGCAACTTGAACTAATAAGTGACTTTTAGCAAGGTCACAGGATACTAGACCAATACACAAAAGTCAAGTCCAATAGTAGTGACAAACAATTGGAAATTAAAATTAAAACAATACCATTTACAATAGTACAAAAAGCATGATGTACTGAGATATATGTCTAACACAATATGTGCAATATCTGCATGCTGAAAATTCAAATGAAAGACCCAATTAGATGGATATACCATGTTCATGAATTTTAAGACTCAGTATTATTAACAAGTCAGTTTTCCCCAAATTGATCTATAAATTCAATCTCAATAAAAGTCCCAGCATAATATAAAAACTGATAAGCCGATTCTAAAATTTATATGGAAACCTATAGGAACTAGAGTAGACAATGCTGAGAAAGAACTTTTGAAAAAGTTAAAAGGCTTATATTATCTCATTTTGAGATTTGCTATAATAAAGTTTTAATTGAAGAAAAACTATTTTTGGTTTGCAAACCTATTATATATGTTTATCATACTAAATGAAATAGTACACAACTGACTTTACAGTTATAAATATATTAATCTTCTATGATAATTTAAAATCCCTAAACATCTCATAAGCACATAGCATTGATCTTGATCTACTATCAGGAGAAATTTTAGAGCCTCTGTTCCGTCTTGTTTTCCAGATATCTAGGTATGTCTACTTTTGAGTATCAGCTGGTTAAGGGAAATGTGGGCTGGACCCGGAGAAGAGGAAGACTAAAGGAAGTTGGTTACTGAGAGGAAAGGGTTTACTAGTTTATTTCCAATCCAGAGTCATCTTTAAATCCAAGTTTTTTGACCACTATGAAGTCCCTTCAGTTATTTCATGGATTCTCGTGTGGACCAAAAAGGGGCCACATACTAAACCCGACAGGCGCAGGGGAGGTCTGCACAGAGGGCCTTACACGCTCAGACTGAAAGTGACCACATAGGTTGTTCTGAACACAAAAGTTCCTAACTACGAGCGAGTCGCGGGGGCCAGTCGCGTCCTGCGGCCGCAGTGCCCTTGACCCGGGTCAGTCTTTACCTGCCGGAAGCCTGCGCACTGTCCGGGCGTCTGAGACACACGCCTTCGCAAGGGCGGCCGAGCTCCTCCTCCAGACCCCTGGGGCACAGCGGCCGCAGCGGAGACCACAGGGCCCTCGCGGTCGCCGTGTTCTCCCAGATACCAGGTCCGCGTGTGTAAGTACTCACCGTTAACTCGCCTCCTTTCATTCTAAGGCATAAACTAAGCCGCAAAGCTCCCATCCTCCGGCATTTTCTCATCCTGAAGAGATTCTGCTTCTGGACGATGGTCAGTTTGGCTCAAATAAACTCATAAAAATTCTCGTCAGGTGTGGGCATTTTCCACATGGACACTGGGTATTAGGAAATAAGGCCAAAACCATCCCAGCGAGGCGATGGCTCTAACGACCCAGCGCGCCGGGAGGGTGGAGGAGCGCGGGGTGGGCCCGGGACACCCAGAGCGGGTTGCGCACGGCCGCCGGCAGGCCAGCGCCCGCGCGTTCCTGCGGCCTGCGGGGCCCGCGCCCTTTCCGAGCGCCCGCAGCCCGCACCTCCAAGCCCGCCTGCCCCGCCCCGCAGCCCGGCGCCGCCCTCCTCGTCCGGGACGCGGGTCTGAGCCCCCGGCGTCGCCTGCAGCGCCGCACGCGCGGCCAGTTCTGTTCCCGAGTCCGTGCTGCAGCGGGGACAGCGCGCCGTCGGGGCCGGACGGAGCCAGCGCCCGCGCTGACCCCCGGGGGGCTCCGCAGCCCGCTCGGGCGGCGCCTCCCCGCTCCCGGTGCGCCGGCGGTCACGTGGCCGGAGGACGCGGCGCGACGTGGAGGCTCCGCCGGCTCCGGGTGAGCGCGCTGGGGGGGGGCGGGGGTCCCGATGCCGCAGCCCGGCCGCGCCCGGGCCTCGCTCGCGAAGGGGGCGGGGCGGGGCGGGCAGAGCCGGCAGGCGGGAGCCGCGCGTGGGAGGTGCGGGGCGGCGCGGGGCAGTGCTCGCCGTGGACCCTCGGCAGGTTGCGGAGCAGCGGGCACGCCGGCTCCTCCCCCGCCGCCTCCATGTCCGGGCTGAGCGGGAAAAACGCGCGCGGCGGCGGGTACCTGCCTCTCGCCCCTCCTCCTCCCTTCTCTCGGGGCCGCTGGGGCCGCAGCTCGGCGCGCCGCCCGCGGTCGGGGCCTGGGTGGGGTCCCGGAGCAGGAAAAGGGCCTCGGGAGAGAGGCCGGGAAAATTCCAGGGCGCCTGCGGTCTGGGTCACGTTGACTTCCCCAGTTCGGTGAATGGGGCAGAGGGTCTGCGGTCCTCTGCATTCTCTTTGTCGCGTGCAGCGAACCTGAAATCCTCGTAACAGGCAAAGTTAGAGAACAAAACCGCGCGGCGCCGAGCCCCAGGCCGTTCTCCAGACTCAGGCCGGCGGCCTTTCCCTTGGCGGGGCCCACAGGAATTGCTTGTGTGGCCAACTTGTTTGCTCAGCCAAGAATTGTTAGGCTACTGGGTGTGGATGCCTCTGGGCCGGTTTTCCGGGCAGGAATCTGTTTTCTCTTTTATTTTATTTGCTTAGTTTTTCAAATATGTCTTTATTGATTTCAGAGAGGAAGGGGGAGAGAGAGAGAGAGAGAGAGAGAGAGAGAGAGAGAGAGAGAGAGAAACATAAATGAGAGTCATTGATCGGCTGCCTCCCGCACGCCCCCTGCTGGGAACCGAGCCCGCTACCCGGGCATGAGCCCTGACCGGCATCGAGCAGGGATCTCCTGGATCCCAGGTCGATGTGCAACCGCTGAGCACGCGGGCCAGGCTCTCGTTTAAATCTGTCTCTTAGATATCTTTGGAACACCTGTTATGCACAAGCAAATGAGGCACGTATACTCCCTGCACTAGGGGTGTGTTCGGTAAAACCATTAGATAAGCCCTCACCAGTTTGGCTCAGTGGTTAGAGCCTTCGCACATGGACTGAAGGGTCCTGGGTTCAATTCCGGCCCAGGGCATGTACCTCAGCTGCCGGTTGGATCCCAGCCCTGGTCAGGGCATCTGCAGGAGGCAACCAATCTATGTGTCTCTCACATTGATGTTTCTCTCTCTCTCTCTCTCTCTCTCACTCTGAAAAGCAATGGAAAAACTATCCTCACCCTTGGGTGACAACTAAAAAAGTAAGGCCTATTAAAAGGTAATACAGAACTAGGAGGACTCAGAGGTAGGAGAAGTCACATCTGGTCCAGGGTAGTCTGGAAGGCTCCTGGAGGGAGTGGCTGTCATGAACTGAGGGGGCCTGAGAGAAGAAAGCATCCCTGGGGTGGAGAATGGCCCCAGCCGAGGACTGAAGGTGACCAGGCTGAGGCCCCCTGGGAGCAGGTACAGTCCCTCTTACATGGAAGCGCAGAGCATGCCCAGGGAGTACTGACAGTTGAAACAGGAAGTGAAAACAGGATTCTTCTTGTAGCAAACAGGGCGACACTTTTATTATATATGCCACGGGAGCCATGGGAGCGACAGGCATCGTTGGATCTGTGCTCGGCAGCAGTGTGTAGGACAGCTTGGAGTAGATCAGTTAGGGAACTATTGGTTTAGGCCAGGAGAAGCAACAAGAAATGCAGTCAGGCTTGTGAAGTTCAGGTGCAAAGAAGGACATGGCTTTGGGAGAGCATGGATCTAGACGACTTGACAACTGAAGGTACCAAAGAGGAGAAAGAAGGAAAAAAATATCCAGTGTTTTGGGCCTGGCTATTTTAGAGCATGGTTGCCACATGTGCAGAGGACTCCGGAGGAGATGCAGCTGGAGTAGGGGAGAGGAATGAATTTATTTTTGAAAAGGCTGTGTTTGAATTGCTGCCAGGATACCCTGCTGCAGATGTTTCTTTAAGAATGGAAACCAAACTTATAGGGAAGGGACAGGAAGAGGAAAGGAGCCTGATCCAGTAGATAAGAGAGAGTCGGGGATTATTGAAGGGTTGAGGAGCCACGGTGGATGGACAGGGGCCCGCGCTCAGTGAGTCAGTAGGCACAGCTGCGGAAGTGGAGGTGGCTGAGGAAGGAAAGAGGTCTTGGATTTAGCGATCAGGAAGTCACTGATCACTTTTCAGAGAGTCGTTTTAGTGTAGAAGTGGGATGATTGTCTGCCCAGTCTGCGGTATGTTCATTCTGCCACCTTTCCTAAGTGGCCGTGCTACAGAACAAGGAGCCAGAGAGATGGTTTCTAGTGCTGGCTCTGCCACCACCTGTATAATTCGGGGCTGATCATATATACCTGGACTGGCATTGAAAATATGTCTCTTAATAACACTAGAAGGGCCCTTTCATTCCTAGCAACACCTCATAGTTCACAGAACTAGGGTTCCATGGGGCACACTTTGGCGAATGCTGGTATAGAACCAGGACTTTAAAAATAAAAAATAAAAATCTTACCCAGTCCCTTCATCTGACAAGTGAAGAAGCTAAGGCTTCAATTCTAACTCACTGCACACTGATTCCAAATATGTCAGCCGTGCCCAGACACAGAGTTTCTGTAACTCTGTGAAGTACTTTTGCTGAAACCCATTTCGGAGACTTGAAAACAGGCTCCAAGAAGTTAAATGACTTGCCCAAGGTCACAGAACAGCAAGTGGTAGAGTGAAATTTGAACCCGCACCTCCTGAAGCCAGGCCTTCTCTGCGCACATCCCACTGCCACCTGTTCGTCAACACTGAATGCATTTGAAATTAGTTGAATGTAATGCTAGTAATGTGCTTTAAAAGTCAAGTTTAATTTCACTGCATTCCATACTAATACTACTATTAGTATGTAAAATGTGGGAAGGTGCACAGCCAGCAGTTCCTGAAGTTACATTTTAAAAAACAGTAGAGCATTGGATCCTGTGAAAGGTTATCATGTTCAACTCTCAGTAGCTGGGAAGACGTTTCCATGACACCTGAATATATGTGCTGCATTAAAAAATAGTCTTAGCTAATCCTGCAATTTCCTGTTCTTTCCTCTTACTGCGTTTTTCCTTTGTGTTGACCAATTCCATTTTCTTCACTACTGGCTGCCTAACTGTGACACACCTTCCTTAACAGAGATGTGAGGTTGCATTTATACGCAGGGATCTGCTGCACTAGAGGTAAAGCACAGCCTCTTATATAATAATTTCCTACCCTGGCAAATAAAAATAGAACAAGCTTACTAATTTAGGAAGTCAACTTGTAAAGGAACCAAGATGATTTTACAAACATTTTTTTGGGAAAAATGAGTCCAATACTGTGTTGAGTGTTGCTAAAACTAGCTGTTTTAGACTTTTACTTTCAGTTCTATTAGGTGTCATAAGTAATAGAAACTTGGTTTATTCTGATGTTAATTTCATTGAAATTCTCCAAATGGTAGAAAGCAGTGGCTAAGAGTGTAACAGTGTCTCTGACATCAGGGGTCTGGATTCAGAATCTGGCTCTGGCTCTTGATCACTGTGTTACTTAACTGTTTTGTGCTTCTATTTAACTGTCTATATTAAAATAATAATAGTATTGTCTTAGAGAGTGTTTATAAAGATTAAATAGAATAATCCAAGTAAAGCATTTCGAATAGTGCCTAGAACACAAAGCAAGCAATAAGTGCTAACTAGATACTATTATGTCACTAAAAATTATGGCTGAATTAAAGCATCCAGTTTAAGAATTTTCTTATATAGGAGGGCACAAGTGAATAACACACTTCTCATCTTGTCCCCTAATTCAGTTAAAAGTCCCTTTTTGTGTGTGTGTTTTTTAAAAAATTTAATGTCATATTATTGAGGTAACTATTACATATAATAAAATGCACCATTGTAAGTATACAGTTGGATTCATTTTTACAAACTACCATTCTAGTCAAGATATATGACTTTTCCATCATCCAAAAAAGTTCTCTTGTGCCCTTTGAAGTTCACCTTCCCACCCCAGGCAACCATTGATCTATTGTGTTACGAACTTTAATTTTGCCAGGATTTCATACAGTATGTGGTTCTTTGGTTAGCATAACATCTATAAGATTCACCCATGTTGTTGCATATGTCAGAAATTCTTTATTTATTGCTGAATATATTCTATTGTATGGATGTACTATAATTTGTCTATTTTCCTATTGATGGACAGTTAGGTTGTTCCCAGGTTGGGGCTAATTTGAATAATGCTATGAGCATTCATGCGTACATCTCTGTATGAGCATGTTTTTGTTTCTCTTGGGTAAATAGAAACTGTCAAACTTTTCACAGTGTTTGTGCCATTTTATAATCCTACCAACAGTATGAGTATGTGGATGTCCACATCCTCAGCAACACTTGAAATTGGCAGTAGTAGGTGATGGACTGTCATTGTAGTTTAAATTGACAGTTCCTGGATGACTAATGATTTTTTTTTCCATCTCTGTATCTGTATCTTCTTTTATGATGTATTACCTCAAATCTTTTAAGCGCCTTTGATTTTATTGTTTTATTTTTTTAGTTTAGAAAGAGAGGCAGAGAGAGAGAGAGAGAGAGAAACTTCAATCATTTGCCTCCTATATGCACCGTGTCGGGGGATCGAGCCCGAAACCTAGGTATGTGCCCTAACTGGGAATTGACCCCATCACCTTTTGGTGTATGGGATGACTTTCCAACCAACGGAGCCATACTGGCCAGGGCTTAAGGGCCTTTGTTTTCACGCATTGAAAATATATGGCACTTTGACCCTAAAAACAACAGAAAGCCCTTCCTACATGATCAGATTTGCTTGGTGTCTATGTGTGGTTTTAATAGTGGAAGAATAAAAGAGACATCTTAGCGAAAAATGAGATTAAATTACTTTTGAAAGCCTAAGATTTATTTTGAAAGTCCTAGTAAGCATCTACTTAAACAGCAGGATATTTAGAAAAATATGTAAGATGAGTTTCGTTTCTTCTTTTTTAATGAGCCTTGTGAAAAGGAGGGAATATTTCTAAATAACTACAGCGGCAGCTGTTTTGAAACATCTGGTGGTGAAAGTCCCTCTTAACTGCACTCTGTACTAGGCTGAGCATTTCAGGTGCTCTCCAGCCGCCAGGTAGGTGCCTAACTGGTCTTCAGACCCAGAAGGCTCAGTGCTGGTTCCCCTGTAGGGCCTGTCTACCTGGAGACTCTTTCTCCCAGGAAGGGCAGGCCCGTGGCGCCCAGTGTGCAGCCTTGCTGAGGCGACTTTTGTTTTCCTGCCCTAGAGGCAAGTGGATTCCAGTCTGTAGATTCCTTCTTGGTTTTATTCTTTCTGTTGTTGGGGTTTTGTTTGTTCCTGTTTGTTTGCTTTTTAATCCTTACCTGAGGACATGCTTAGAGAGAGGAAAGGGGAGACAGAGGTAAAGAGAGAAACATTGTCTTCTGTATGTGCCCCAACCAGGGATCGAATTTGCAACCCGGGCATGTGCCCTGACTGGGAACCGAACTCGCAGCCTTTTGGTGCACAGGACGATGCTCAACCAACTGAGCCACCCGACCGGGCTGTTCTTTTATTAAACAAGTCTTTATTGAGCACCAATTATGTC
The DNA here is from genome assembly GCF_054644295.1 of Miniopterus natalensis. NCBI lineage: Eukaryota > Metazoa > Chordata > Mammalia > Chiroptera > Miniopteridae > Miniopterus > Miniopterus natalensis. The sequence continues at coordinate 35,123,802 of NC_142083.1, read as the reverse complement.
TCAATTTTAGGCACTAGGAATGCAGTGGTGATCCAAACAGATGAAAACGCCTGCCCTTGTGGAGCTCACATTCCTCTTAGGGCCTTCTAGAGCGGGTTTGGACTCTGGCGGGGGACATTTTCAGGATGCCCTACCTCTTGAGAGGCACCCTAGGTAGGCTGGAGCCACTCAGCTTCACTGGGCTCCCTCTTTTGCATTACCTTCCCCCTTTTAGTGGCGTGATTTGAAAAATGAGTAAAATATGAAGGAGTATGTTAGGTCATGAAACTCTGGGGGAAGAGCATAACACAAAGCTCTGGGCAGGAATGTCCTGGAGGCCAGGGCAGTCAGCCTAGGCTGAGGGGACAGGCAGAGATGAGCATCTGGTTGCATTGCAGTTTGGTTTTTGAACCCAGGGGCAATCTGACTTGAGAGAGGTGGGGCACCTGCGCCCCTCCCACCTATCTCTGTCCCATATTCAAAACCCTTGCTAATAGTGTCTGCACAGAAACAGCAAGTGAACCAAGTGGGTCTGTAGGAGAAACCGCAAAGGCCTGAGCATCCTAGCTGAGTAAAGGGCTGTGGAAGGACAGAGGCGGGATGACCTTAGTCACTGGAAGGCTCGTTTTTCAGAGACTTGCCTGAATTTTATATAGCTCTTACTTAGGCTTGTGAAAATGGAACTCTTTCCTTTATGTGCTTGTGTATCCAGAGTGTTCTGTTTCCTTGGCAGAGACCCATGTGCTTTATCGTGGTCAGTAAATTACTCAGTAACAGCCTTTCCTGCTTCCTTACCATTCGCTGCATCTTTGAGCTAAGAAGTGGGAATTTTTCTCACCTAAAAAGTCCTGAAATGTTGAATTGGATGGCGTTTGTGTGCCGGTGCTTACACAAAAAGGAACTTTTCTCCCCTGGGAAACCCAACGTTCTTCTACTGACGGTGTTGTAACTACCGCTGTTCTTCACTGCAGATGACCCGTCGCTCCTTATGGTGAGGACGGCAGCTGGCTGATGAGCGGGGCGGCCAGGCCCCCGAGCGAGGCGGGCGCGCGGGCCCGGGAGGCGGCCGAGGACATGGCCGACGGCGACCTAGGCTACGGCCTGGGAAGGAGGCCCGGCGGCCTTTACGAAGTGCCGGGCTCACAGCTGCCTACGTCCCGAAGAGCAGAGGAAAGGAACTTCAGCCCTCCCGCTAAAGGGGGAGGGAGGGGCGGTGCCGCTTCCCGGGGCTCGGGGCCCGGAGACGCGCCCCCCGCTGGGCCCGCGGTTCCCTGCCGCCCACGACTCGGCAGCGCTGGTGAGGACGCCTGCCCCCGCCCCCTCCTCCTCTCGGCCCCCTGCCCCCGCCCCCTCCTCCTCTCGGCCCCCTGCCCCCGCCCCCCTCCTCTCGGCCCCCTGCCCCCGCCCCCTCCTCCTCTCGGCCCCCTGCCCCCGCCCCCCTCCTCCTCTCGGCCCCCTGCCCCCGCCCCCTCCTCCTCTCGGCCCCCTGCCCCCGCCCCCCTCCTCCTCTCGGCCCCCTGCCCCCGCCCCCTCCTCCTCTCGGCCCCCTGCCCCCGCCCCCTCCTCCTCTCGGCCCCCTGCCCCCGCCCCCTCCTCCTCTCGGCCCCCTGCCCCCGCCCCCTCCTCCTCTCGGCCCCCTGCCCCCGCCCCCTCCTCCTCTCGGCCCCCTGCCCCCGCCCCCTCCTCCTCTCGGCCCCCTGCCCCCGCCCCCTCCTCCTCTCGGCCCCCTGCCCCCGCCCCCTCCTCCTCTCGGCCCCCTGCCCCCGCCCCCCTCCTCCTCTCGGCCCCCTGCCCCCGCCCCCCTCCTCCTCTCGGCCCCCTGCCCCCGCCCCCCTCCTCCTCTCGGCCCCCTGCCCCCGCCCCCCTCCTCCTCTCGGCCCCCTGCCCCCGCCCCCTCCTCCTCTCGGCCCCCTGCCCCCGCCCCCTCCTCCTCTCGGCCCCCTGCCCCCGCCCCGCCCCGCCCTCGCCCCCTCCTCTCCCCGCCCCTCCTCCCCGCGCTCCCCCCCCCCCCCCCCCCCCCCCCCCCCCCCCCGCTTCCGCCTTCCTAGCGGGACAGCGGTCGCCAGGGAGCATTTGGAAACTACCGCTGTTCCCCTCTGCAGACTGGTGATGGTTCAGATGTGATTGATGTTTCTATTTCCAAGAATTGTTCAGCCGTGCAGTACACTAGTTATTCTGCATTGATACACATATGTTAGTGATACTGGTAAATAATTACCTACCTTGCTTTTTTGGGGGGTGTAGTGGTATTCTTCATTTATTCTTTTTGCTTTATTTTTAAAAAAATACATTTTTACTGATTTCAGAGAGAGGAAAGGAGAGGGAAAGAGAAACATCAATGATGAGAGTCACTGATCGGCTGCCTCCCGCACGCCCCCTGCTGGGGATCGAGCCCGCAACCTGGGCATGTGCCCTGACCAGGAATCGGGCATGTGGACCTCCAAGTTCATAGGTTGACGCTCAACCGCTGAGCCACCCCGGCTGGGCATTTTTTTTCCTTTTTCAACAGATATTTATTGGGTGCCTGTTAGGTGCCTGGGACGGTTCTGAACTCTGGGAAACATTGAATAAAATAGTCAAACGCCCTAATGCCTTGGAGTTTACATTCTAGTCCAGGAGATAGACTAACCCTACAATCAGCAGCTGTAGAACAGCGTGAGTGAGGGGATAGTGAGCCACTGGAGAGGCCAGCACACTGCTGTTTTAGGCAGGGGTCAGGGGAGGCCTCTCTAAGGAGGTGACATTGAGCACCGCAAGCCTGGTGCTTATCTGGGGGAGGAGTGTTACCCGCAGAACATGAATGCTTCACATTATTTTAGGGATACCATGAAATTCTCAAAAATTATCAAAACAAAATTAATCTTAATTTATTTTAACTATTAATAAATTATGCCATACATTAAGGAAAGAATGAAGTTCAGGATCATACTGTGATAGAATGATACAACTCCACAGTGGTTGGGAACCCGAGGAAGGGTCCATGCCTACGCCGTGGCACAGCTCTTGTGGCTGAATCTTTTGTAACCCACATTGTAAAACTTCCCTGCCAAAGTGGAACAAACACAAATTAGAACAACACAAAAATAATTTAAGAAACCTGGTTTCAGATTTACAAGCAGCATGTTGCAGCTGGGGATCTATCCCCATCTCTCAGACTCCTCCTTGAAATTAGGATGGGATTATTTATACACTTTTCCTCCAACTCTGTGCCACGCATAGGAATGCACACTGTTTTGCAAGCAAGATGTTGAAAACTGAACACGATGCTAAGATGCCTTTGTAAAAACCTGGGGAAACCACTGGGATAGAAATGAGATGCAGCAGTAATAGTATGAGCTCCTGTTTTGTTGTTATGGACTTCTTTTTATCAAAGTTGACCTGATTCTGGGTAAGATTATTGTGTTTCCTAAAAGGTAATTTCCAAATTACCAGAAATTTAATGGTTTAAAACCACACAAAGTTATTATCTTACAGTTTTGTAGGTCAGAAGTCCAAAACAGGTCTCACTGGGCTGAAATCAAGCTGTCGGCAGGGCTGCCTTCCTTCTGGAGGATCTAGGAGGGGATCCATTCCCTTGCCTTTTCCAGCTTCTAGCAGCCACCTGCATTCCTTGTCCCCTGGTCCCCTTGCTCCCTCTTTGAGGCCAGCAGTGGCTGGTCGAGTCTTTCTGATGCTGCCTCAATCTGACCCTGACTCCTCTGCCTTCCTCCTTCATTTATAAGGACCTGTGAGTCCACCAGACCCAGCTGGGTAACCCAGGATAGTCTTCCGTCTCCAAGTACATCGCACCTGCAAAGTCCTTTTTGCTGTGTATTTGCAGGTTATGAGGATTAAGACTGGACATTGTTTGGGGCCATTATTCTGCCATCACAAGTATTCATGAGACAGAACTTGTCACTGTCAATCCAATGTCACTTCTGCCCCTCCTTGGAACCTTATATCATCAGAGTAAAAATATGATTTAAGTTTTACCTTGGATACTGTCATGCTGATGAAAGTCCAGAACAGCAAAGGAAAAAATTGTTTTGAGAAAAGTTTAATATCCCTCAAAATATTCTTGCTATTTTTTTTCTCCCTTTACTTCTTTTCCTCTTGCTTATAACTTACCATGTTCATGTTTTTCTGTCACCCGGGAGACCACGAAGAAATGAAGCTCCTGGAAAGCTCAGTGTAACGCCTCAGTTGGTCATATAAGGAGAGAATAGTTGAAATTACAGGAGACCTCTATTCCTTCTCTTTGGACAGAAATGACACTCGGGTTCTTTCTTAGCTGTCACATCACTACATCCGTCAAACTTAAGCCAAACACCAAAACTTATTTATTTCACTCACCAACATCCATGGTTTTTTGTATTATGTTTGTATGTAGTAACCAACTTATTTACAAGTTGTATTTTAGGTCCTTTTTAAAGTCTTTTTATTCAAAGTATGTGGTTCTTTGTGAAATATTTTAAGGTACTTATTTTTGTCATTCTTTGGTTTATTACAATTTTTTTCTCTTTGCAATTTAGGGGAAATCTATATATGATAATCTATAAACAAATGTCCTTATTTAATTAAAGAAAACGTGTGTTTTTTCTAATAGAGTCTAATTCAGAATTGTCAAATGCAGAATTAAAGCAACGTCTTGATGAAGCATTAGAGGTAGGTCTGGCTAATGTAAAAATTCTCATGTGAATAAAGGTCCACTGGTGGATATTTTGTTTAAGTGATCCTAAAGTTGCATGGAAGGCAGATGTTGGCTTTGCAGGTGTTCTGGGTGAGCCACAGGGTAAACCTGAGCTGGCCTCCTCGCTTCTTGTCCTCCCCTCTCAGAAAGGCTGCGTCAGCAGGCCCTCCAGCGCTCCTTCACCCCAGCCTACTCCTTCGCAGCCTTCTCCTGGAGAAAGTAGTTATCACTTCCTTCCGTCTGCCTTCCCTGTGTATGTGGCTTGAAATGACTTAATTTAACCTACTTGAAGTCAGAGAACCAGGAGGTATCCCAGGGGGTCCCAGGAGGTTGTTGAGCCTGCTGGGAGAAGGCATTTCTGTGTGGGGGCAGGTGCCTATCTTGTGGGAAACAGGAAGCCCATCTTAGTGTATGTTCCACACGCTGCGGGCTTAACACAGATTTATTCTCTTAGCTCCGACGGCTAGAATTCCAAAATCAAGGCGTCGAGGGGCCACATTACCTCCTCAAGGTCTCGAGAAGAATCCTTTCTCTCTTCCTAGCTTCTGGTAGCTGCCCCCGACAGTCCTTGTCCCTGGCATTCCTTGCCTTGTAGCTGTATCACTCCAGTCTCTGTCTCTGTTATCATATGGCCTTCTCCCTGTATGTCTATGACCAAATTTTTCTCATTTTATAAGGACACCAGTCATTGGGGCTTATCCTAATCCAATCTGACCTCATTTTAACTTGAGTATATCTGCAAAGACCCTATTTCCAAATAAGGTCACATTCACAGCACCAACAGTTAGAACTTGAATGTTTCTTTTGGGGGGGGGCACGACTCAACCCATAATAACTACTGTAGCTGTGTGAATGGTCATGTGCTTATTTTATGTGGCCTAAGGATTCCCCCCCCCCCCAAATTCTTAGCTGAGTCGCCTAGATGGGTAAAAGCAAAAGATTTGGGCTTTGAGTTATAAATGGCACCTGATAGTGAGGCTCTCAATTTTGGCCTTTCTGGTCCCCTTATAGAGCCTCTAGGAATTTCCAACCTCATTTATAAGGGCAGAGTGCTTTGAGTCACACTGTATGTTGAGCTTAAATGTAGACCATCCTCTTGGTCATTTGGGGTTGCACATCTTGCAGATAAGAAAACTAATTTCATCTCTCCCCTCAGGAGGTAGAAATTTTAAAAACTGAACTTGAGGCATCTCAAAGACAGCGTGAAGGTAAAGAGGAAGCACTGAAAGTTCTGCAGAGCATGGTAAGTTTCTAAACTACCATCACTTTGGCATCCCAACCAAGTGGTGTGGTGTTAGCTCTAAAACAAAAGCTGCAGTGCTCGATGTAGCTGAGCTGCTTTTTGAGTCTAGGTTTGCCAACAGCTTTGTTGAGGTATAATTTACATGCTATGAAAGTCACTCGTTTTAAGCATGCAGTTCATTTTTACTAAACTTAGAGTTGTGCAACCATCACCACAACTTACTTTTAGAACATTTTCAACACCCCTAAAGGGAACCTCATACACATTAGCAGCCACTCCCCATTCCCATTCCCAACCTTCTGTCTTATAGATTTGCGTTTTCTATTTTATATAAATAGAATCATACAATATGTATGGATTCTTTTGCATCTGGATTCTTATAGGTAGCATGTTTTTGAGGTTCAAGCATGGTGTAGCATGTATCAGTACTTTCTTCCTTTTTATTGCCAAACAATATTCCATTGTACAGGTATAGCACATTTTGTTTACTTTGTTTTTCCATTCACCAATGGACGGGCATTTGGGTTTCCACTTTTTGGCCATTATGAATGTTGTATACAAGTCTTTGTGTGGAAAATCCTCCCATGAATTCTCACATTCATTGAGAAAGACCCAAACCAAGATCTTCTGACTTTTGAACTATCAAACGCTCCACAAAAGGTGGTCTCTGTGGAAATTCTCATCTCAAATTAATTTTCTATTGTCTTAAAATAAAAATGTGAACTTCATTGTGCATATAGGAGTGATTAGAAATTTAATTTGTACTGATATGATTTTTATTTTTCTTAGGCAATATTTGGCAAAGCCACAAGTCACACCCAGGCAGTATTTCAAAAAATTGTGGACGAAAAGAGATCCTTGGAGAAGGTATTTGCATTTTTAGCACAGACTCGTTTAATCCAACAAGCTCTCAAATAGAATTTCCGTGAGGTTCACCTGACTCATGGGTGCACACCCTCTGCTAGGTGTGCTTCACTTCATATGGTTCCTTCCCTTTTCTAGAGTTTATAATCTAGACAGACTGTCAAATGGACAAAGAGTCCAGGTTTTCTGTATTTCCTCATTTTAAGGTAGTGGGAGGCTTTCCAAGTTGACACTTTCTATTTTTCTTCTTTTCTTTCTCTGCTTCCTGGGCCTGCCTTTGTCTGACCAACTCATCCTCACTAAAAGGGTAGGTAGGAGTCACCTTCAAAAGTCATGTTCCCGTGGGATGGCCCTGGGCTCAGACCCCCAGGAGTGTACATGGCTCGTGGAGCCTGCGTGGGTTGCGGGGCTGGGGGGTGGGGGATGTTGAGAAATCTAGGTTTGGATCAGCAAATTTGTAAGCTAAACAATTTGAAATTTCTCCTATAGTAAGCAAGCTTTGGCAAAGCTATTTTGAGTGCTAAAGAGCTATGTTATATGGGTTTACAAATGTCATAGACTCTTTTTTGAGCAATAATTCGTTTTTTTTTTCTTTAACCTATTTATATCTGTGAAATGATTAGATAATTTATTTCAGCTATTCACAGTGCCCTGAAGTGATTTTGTAAAATTTTCCATGAAAGTGCTGCTTTCTTTCTATAGGAAATAAATGCCTTGCAATGGAAAATAGAATTTGATCAGAATAGATTTAAAAATTTAGAAGAATCTTGGATCCAAAAATATGACAGGTTTGTATATTATTATTCCATAGTTTTTCTTTGGGAATCTTTGAAATGTGTGTAATTCAAATGTAGCTCAGGCTTTCTTTTTTCTTGAGGTAAGTGTAAATATTATAAAATTTTTACTGCTTATCCGCTTGCCAGCTCCATGTTTTTCTGTTAGTTTTAGTGTTCTTGTTACGTGTCGTTCCATTGTAGACTATGCGGAAATAGTCCTAATGTTGCTGTGCAGAGCACTGTGAAAGAAAACCCACTAGCCGGAGTTTCAGTGTTCGGTTATGGTTTTCTCTGTAGCCTGAGGGTATGTAGTCAAAATCCTGTGTTCAAAAGTTACTCGGTTAGTTTCTTCTCTTTAGCATGGTTACGCTGTTTATGTAAGATCATGTTTCTATTTGTATCCTGTTTTAGGTTTTTTTCACTGTAAGTGTTGACTTATTTTATTTTTGACTTTGTAAAACATTGACATGCTTCCAAAAGTCAGAACTAGTCAGAAAGGTATATTCAGAGAAGCGTGATTCTACTCACCACACCCTCTGCCCCACCCCACCTCCTGCCAGGCTTCCTCCCCTCAGCACCTGCAGATAACCAATCTTAGTGTTTTCTGATTTATCTTTGCTGTGTTTCTGTTTGCCCACATGGGCAGATATATGCATGTTTTATTATTTTCCCTTCTTTTTTACACAACAGATAGTTTACAGTAGATATTAGTTTGTACTTTGATTTTTTCCATTAATAATATATTGTGGAAATCACTCTAGTGTAGATGTGCCATACATAGTGAACTCAACCATTCTCCTGTGTACAGGCACTTAGCTTGTTTCCAATATTTGTGTTTATAAACAAAGGTGCCGTAAATAACCTTGACACATGTGCTTTGCGTTGTTGGAGATGTATTTTCAGGGTAGTTTCTTAGAAGTGGAATTGCTGGGTCAGAAGGTAAATGCATATGTGGATTTATTAGATGTTGCCAAATTCCTCTCTGAACTCATACCAGCAACTCGTGACAGTGCCTGTTTCCCACAGCCTCATCAAGAGAATATATTTTGGGTTGTTTTTTTTTTGATAGTGTTGTTTACCTAATTTTGTTTTTGGATTTTTTTGGGGGGGCGTGTAGTATTTTGTTTTGGCTGCACAGAGCCCAGGAAATTCTGATTCACGTACACAGATTTACACTTGGTTGATAGAGTGCCGTTTCAGACCCTCATCAATTAAGCAGACCTGGCAGAAGACGCTTCATTATAAGGTCTGCACAAAAATAGTTAACCAGATAGCAAAGCTAATGCATTTGACTGAGTTGTTTTTTTAAATTACAGTTTATAAAGTAATTTATAAAGTGATTTAAGTGGATCTAATACAATGAGCAGCTGAAGAATTTCCTCATAACCTCAGCGTTAATGAGAACTCTCTGGGAAACTCATCTAGAGTATTAGGAAGAGGGTTACTAACAAAGGTGCTTGATTCCTCAAGGGCCACACACCTTGCGTGAGAACCTGACTTCATTTTGCATTAATTTGTTAAGTAATTCATAGAACCAGATGCCTAGGTTTGCATTTCGTTTAAATTGGGAGACTTTAACTCCATGACCACTGTTTTAATGATCTGAGGCCAATCCTGAGCACAGCATATAACATTTCGCACAAACATTGCTTACAAAATGTCTTAACAGGTATTTTATTAAAGTCAGAAATTGACCAGACAATTTGGCTACTGGTTTTAATTACCAAAAAAAATGTTTAAGCCTTTGATGTTGGGCACTTCAGGAACTCTTGTAAGTAATTCTAGTTTGTAGTCGACAGACAAAGCTTCCGGTGTATCTTTTTATGCAGGTTTTTGAAAGTGGCCTAAGCCTTACATATGTTGGTAGTCAAATGTTATTAAGCTGAATTGGAACTTTAGTAAAGAGGTTGAGTTTCAAGATGGATGCCTCAGAGATACTTCTGGTTCCGATTCTTTCTCAGCTATACAGAGGGTTTAGAGTATGTTCAAAACCTTGCCACACTCCTTTAAACTGTCTATTTTGTGACATATAAATCCCAGACTGTTTTGAAGTAGGAAAAATTATATTGAGGTTTTTGTGCTCTAATTATGGGATGAAAACATTGTTTAAGTACAAAGTGCTAATGTTTTAGTTATTTGGAGGATACTTTTTTCCAGGCTAAACTGTGAAAACGCAGTCTTCAAAGAAAATTTGAAACTGAAAACAGAAGAAATTAAAATGCTGAAGTCTGCAAATGCACGTAAGACTGGTATTTTGATGATTCTTTTAAATATTATGTTAAAGGATTCATTTTATATAGTGTCCTGTGTTAAGAACACACATATCAATAGAGACAAAGTGCTAGTATTTTGAAGTAATATATTTCAAGAATAATAGAAGAAATGCATCATTTAGTTATTTTTTAATTTAAAAATATTTTAGGTGAAATTCACATAACAAAATTACCATTTAAAAGTGAACAGTCCTGGGGGGGAGTGGGGGAGGTGGAAGAGGGTACACAGGGGATGAATGGTGACTGAGAAAATAAAGTAAAAGTGAGCAGTTCAGTCGGCAGTTACCAGCGACTCACAGGGGAGTGAGCGCAGCACAGGAACAGCCAGCAGCGCGGCGGGACTGTGGCGCCAGGTGGTGCTGGAAAGGTTGGGGAGCCACTCTGTAAAGCATACGGCGGTCTGACCGCCGAGCTGCACACCCAACTCTTTAGTTCTCCATGCTGGGCAGAAACTATTTTAAAGTGGTGGCTTGAAGGGGACAAACACATTCTGAATCCGGTCATGGCCTGAGGGGCCCTGCACGTCGCGTAGCTGAGTGAGCCGGGCCGAGCCCTGGGTGGGAAGAGCACATACCCGTGCCTCCCGGTACCAGGGATTGGAGCCGGGGGAGACTTCTGGGCTAGGTTAGAGCTCCCAGCGGAACTGCTCACGACCACGCCCCTCCCCTCCCTTACTCCCACCCCGCCCTGCAGCAAGAGGGAAGTCTCGGTTTTCTGCTCTCCAGTAGATAGCAGGGCCCTTGTTCTAAATGGTTTGAGATCCTCTTGTGAAAACTCTTAATAAAAAAATCTGATAGAGTTAGGGTCGCTGGTATGTTTGACATAAAACAAGTATGAGATCCCATCATCTGGTTGTCTCATGATCTACAAAGACTGAATAATTTGCCTTTGTCTGTTTTCTCTTTGAAAATGCTTCAAATTTTCCACAAGTAAATGACCAGATTTCAGTTACAGAGTTAAGATACTTCCACATTTGAAATAACATTTAATCTAGTGTTACACATGTATTATCTCACTCGATACCCACTATCAGATTTTCTGGGTGGAGCCAAATTTTGTGGACAATGCCTGTTGTATATGCATTGCTTGTAATGAATGAGCATAGGTGTTAATGTAATAAGATTAGGCGAGGCCAGAGTTAGCCCTCGTAACTAACATGTTCTTATACGGCCCTTCCTAGGCTTGAATCAACAGCACTTGGAAGCCCTTGCTATGCTTGATATCAAACAGCAGAAGATGGTTCAGGAAAACATGTGCGGTGATAAAAGTGACTTTACAGAGGTTTCGGGCCTTGAGGTGAGTAAGCAGGTATGAAAGCTTAGCAGGGTAGAAATTCTTTCCTTTCTGCCATCGCCATCTGTTCCATGTTCTAGGAGAGCACCATACTTAGCAACTTGAGGCTGAGAGGCCCATGGGTTTGCCCAGGTCGGTTCTTGTCTTGCTGGTACCATACCCTGCATGCATGGCATTGCTGGAGATTAAGGGATGTGCCAGCCACTTCCTTTTATTCCTCATTTTTACAGTTTTAGCAGAAGCTATTTTAGTAGGGTCTCACAGGACATAATTATAGACTGGTTTTTAGGAGTGGACAGCTTTTCTCATTAACATTAAAATTCATTCATTTCTGAGTATGCAACTCTCCCTGGCAGGAGCTTGCAGTAATGACTGCTGGGCAGCAGGGCCAAGTCCAGTACAGAAAGTCCACATTGTGGATGCTAATATTTGCTTCATTAGGCCAAGTTCCTGCCAACGATTCAGAACTATAGGAAACTGGTGCCCGGTTAAAGGTGAAGGGGGAGAGGGAAAAGAAGGAAGGTAGAATTCCATTATGTTTTTGTTTCAAGTAACAACCTTCTTTCCTCATATGCATGTAACCAGCCTTCACCTGGATCCTGAAATATTGGTCTCAGCTTTCTTCTATTTGTGTTTTCCTTTCCAGTTTCTTTGGATCAGATGCTTGACTAGAAATGTGCATGGGTATGTGTGGGTGTGCCCCTGCATTTGTGTCTGCTAAGCACTGGACACTTAGTAATGGGATGTACTTTTGGATTTAAAGCTTGCGGTGCTGGGAGCCTGCCTTTGTCATGGTCCTGGAGGGAGCCCCTGTTCTTGTGCCAAAACAGCAGCGTCAGCTCAGAAAATGCTTCTTCAGCTCAAACAGGAGGTAGCGTGCTATCAAAACAGTAAAAGCTTTGGTTTTGTTTCTGTCAGTAGAACAAATGGAAATATCTGCAATTACCAGCTTCATTTTGGTAGTTATTGGCGATGGAAAACATGCTTAATTTTAAACAATAGCATTAACTTATTTTATAAGTTTACATGGCTCCAGAATACAAATAATACTTGGCATGATACTTAGCCACATAAAGTTGTTTGACTAAGATTGTTATTTCCTAAATTCTATTTCTTTTGTTTATAAGTGGCCCTAAAATTACTATGTATTAGAGGGAAAGGTGCACTTATACCTAAAATTACTAGGATCTGCAACACTGATCAGTGGGGAGATAAACATGGAGCTTATTAGAAAAGCAGCAAGGTATGGTGGTAGCCAGACCTAGGTTTGAATCTTAGGTTCATCATTTTCTAGCTCTGTGGCTCTGGACTCACGTTAAATGAAGGGTAATAACTAGTTTGGAAGGTTGTTGTAGGAAATAGAGGAAGTAGACATATGTTTAGCACATGCCCGGCATTTAATCAAATGGTAGCTGCCATTATAATTAGGTTTTAATAACAAATACAGTGCAAGGGACATAATTAAAATTTTTTTTTTACCTTTACTGAAGGTACGGAATTTAAAGTCTAACAGCTAAACATAAGCAGTTCATTAGGAGAAGCATAAAGTTACACAGATCAGAGTCAGGGTCAACTATAGGAGGTATCTGAAAGGCAATATTCAAGATTATTTTCAGTGGTATTGTCTGGAATGGCCCAAGGCAGTACTGAAATGCAGCCTTTGGCATCCTTCCTTTTTCCTAGTTGGCAGAACACACACAGTACCAGTCTAGGATAGTGAAATCCAAGAATTGGATTAACAGAATCGACAGACCCCACAACGGGAATTTCTGGTCATCTAGTTCAGAGTGGGCAGCTACTGCCAAAGAGAACTGGCAAGTACTAATTAAAGCAGATAAAACAGACCAAAGACAGACAGTAGGCCCACGCTAGGCAGGGAGGCTGCTCTTGCTAACCTGACTCGGCATTCAGGCGAGTATTATTCTGGTTTTGCCTCTGAAACCTTTCAAACTTTCTTTCAAAACCAGCTGCAGCTTTTGCAGAAGAGCAAAGAAGAAGCTTACATAATGGCAGATGCATTCAGAATTGCATTTGAGCAACAACTAATGAGGAAAAATGACCAGGCACTGAGATTGACACAAATGGAAAAAATGTGTAAAAAAGAAACAAAATGGATAAATTGGAAGCACCTTAAAGAAGATGGTAAATATGAACTGTAATGGCAGCAATCAGGTGTAATTTCACTTGTTTTAGGTTATAACCAAAGTTGATTAAGCACGTTTAATACAATGGACAATTGAAATTTTATATATAGCTGCGACTTATTTAAAAATTTATTATCTACGGGAAGATAGAGGTTACTGGATGTTGCATATGCAGATGAGCTATTGAGATCAACAAAACCATAAAATAACAGAAGAATCTTCTTTAGTACTCTGCTACTTCATTTAAAGACCATATTTAGTGGCAGAAAGAATTAGAGTACTAGATGATTAAAGGGGAACTGCCAAAAAGGAAGTAAAATGACAGTGAAATCCTACATTAAATGTATCTATAAATTAAACTTGATTGACGTGTGGTTCTGGAAGAGACATTTTGGGGTAGAGGAAATATCTTAAGTTAGACAAATTAATAAAATATTCTTATAATAAAACAGAAATTAAGGCTTAGGTTCACAAACCTATCAAAAAAAGTTCATGGTTGTTTTTAAGTATTACTGTAAACAAAATATATAAAAATGGCATGAGAGAATTACAATTGAAGCACATCGTCCAATATAAACAAAGTAGCTGTCTTAAAAGAAATTTTAGTTTCTCTAAAAGGTATCAGTTTTCATTTATCAGTATTATTCAGAATTCATACAGATTCAATTTAAAATTTCAATGTGAAACCATTTATCAGTCAAGAAAGAGTTAAGTTTATAAGAAGTTAAAATGTTTCAGTACTAAAATTCTGAGATGACTAAATTTCTAAATATTGTCTAAAATTAAAAGAAATAATCCTAACTCCAATATATCTCACTTTCAGATGAACTTTAGGACTAGTAAGAATCCTGTAATATTAAAAATGAGATTTTTCTTTTCAAATAGTATGTTATAGTACATGGGCCCAGTGTTGTGGATTTTAGCTTCATTAGCTAACCTTCACTTATTCCTTTGCTGAAATGGAAGGAGCTTACAAGGGACACTAAGAATAGAAGTAGGAAGTAAGAACTGTGAACACAGGTAAAGAAAGGTTAGGAAAGCATATTTAGAGTGTTCATCATGTGGAGGTTAGGGCAAAACGAGACAATTTGTTTTTCAACTCTCCTTAAAGAGGCACTCCATCCACACTGTCCTAAAACTAGCTTCTAAAATCTTTTGGAACATGAGACTTGGAGGCCATTAAGCAAATATACTGGCTAAGTCCCCAACAGTAATTTATAGTAAATACAAAGTCCATGTCTATATGGTGGTTTTCTATAATTTCTTGATAGAAACTGAAGATATAACTTCAATGTCCAAGTCATAGTAGGATTTTTGCCAGGGAAATAAAACACAGTCCATGTATTTAGCCTTTTAGGAATCAGTGGAAAACATTAAGAATATCCAGTTCTACCACGGACGACAAATGTGTAGATGATCTTCCTCAGGCACCTCTTCTCTCAGCTATGCCCTTGATAGAAGCCAGACTGCAAATAGTCACAGGTATATTCTGAGGGCAGCCTTGGTATTCTGTGGTATTTTTTTTGTTTCTTGGTGCTAAAACAGTTACCACTTTAACCATTTTTAAGTAACATTAAGCATATTCACATTGTTGTGTAACTATCACCACCGTCCATCTCCAGAACTTTTTCATTTTCCCAAACAGAAACTCTGTACCCATTAAATGCCAACTGCCCACTCTCCTCCCACAGCAGATGTGCTATTTGACGGCACAGCAACCTTGAGGCATAGGTACTAATATTCCTATTCTAGACGTGAAGAAATGAAACTCAGAGAATGTGTCCAAGGTCATGCAGTTAGTAAGCAGCTAAGTGAAGATTAAGTCCAGGTCTTTCTGGTTCTAAGGCAGAGTTTGCATGGTTCAGAGGCCACTGGCCTTAGATGTTTAGTTGGGTCTGCATAACGTTCTTAAATAATGTGGGTAAGTGACTGGCATTAAAATTGGGAGATGCCACATACAAATCTGGACTGCTGGCTCCTCCGAAGACAGATGACCTGGTAGCATGGGCTGCATTCTCTCCCACGGGGCAGCCATTGTTGCGAGCTGAAGAGCGGTGATGCGACAGAATGGCAGGGCGTTGCTCTGGATTCTCACTGTGGCCCTCTCCTTGCATTTACCATCCTGGCTCTGAAGCTTGTGCTCGTCCCACTCTACTGTGCTCCCTGACTCACTTGTGCTAGATAGAGGTCTCCCGAGGAGGACGACCTCCTGACTGACTGAGGAGTGAGTTAGCCTTGGTTCATACTGACCTCTTTCCCTGGAAGTACTACATCAATGAGCGTCTTTTCATGTCTCAGCTGGATTTTCATGTTTAATTTTAGGATTACTATCACAAAGGACTAAGAAGACCTTAGGGCAGAAACTGTTGGGTATGCTCCCTTCAGAAAACAGTTCTAAGAGGACTGAAGACCAAGATAATCCACAGGAAGTCTTCAAGATGCTAATAGATTTGGTTAGTATCTTTGCTTTCTTTTTGCTTTTTATTAATTCAACTCGTCCACTATACCTTCCCCCATCCATGTTCTTGTGCAAGTTTAAAGCGTCACCTCTGAAAAAAGGGGGCTCCCTGTAATTAACTCGCGGCATCTCTGTCATCTGCACTGAAATACGATGTTCATGACAAGACTTCCATTTATTCAGGAATTTTTAAAGTGTCCATCCACTTCCTCACACATTACATTCTTTAATCACAACCACAGGCTTGAAATCAGTCCTGTTATCCCCATTTCACAGATGACCAAATTAGGAGACTCACATTTCATGAACATACTTATCTAATCTAGAGGAGAGTGTTAAAGTTATTTATTTGCATATAAATAAAAACAATTTTATGTATAACTTCAACATTCTTTTACAGAGAGAAGTACATATTGATTATATATACATACTCATATATGTATTTCCTCCCCCCTTCAGATGACTTACAGTTTTCAGCAGAAGGAATAGTCTTCTCTTCTTACTTTAAAAAACATCCTCAATAACTTGTAGTATAATGCTTGGGAATGAGTAGACATCTAATTAGTTTGTTCATGTTGATTTAACAGATTGAAGATTGAACATTTTGATAAAATACTTTTGACTGTAGTTCTATATTGTTACTTATTGACTAACTGGCACATTTTAAATTTCTGTGCATGCAGTTGAATGATAAAGAAGAAGCTTTGGCTCATCAAAGAAAAGTTAGTTACATGCTTGCTCGGGCACTGGAAGACAAAGACTCAGGCTCAAAAGAGAATAAAGAAAAAAATCCCAAGGAAGACAATTTTCCATTAAAAAGCTCCAGGCAGAAAACTTCAGAATTCTGTGTCCTGCATGATCCTGTACATTCACGTGTTCACATTTTTAATTCTGTGGGCTGTGTTTGTTCAATCCAGCGTCTTCATACAGATCAAAACTATACAAGAACTCTGAAAAGATCTCATTCTTTGCCATCAAATATCATGTTTTGAGGACAAACCAGTTGAAATTAGAACCGAGAGCTGTTTATATCAAGAGACTTTGAAAAAGGATTGTGTAAACATTGCTACATCTTCACAAGTTGTATGTTTTCTGGGTATTTCTAAATTTTAGGAGGAAGCTTAAATACTTAAATGTTTTCTACAAGAAATTTATTAGTATTCTGTGGTGATGTATTTTATTTATAAATTATATTACTATATTTTATAAAATCTTCATTATTTGCCAACATCTTAAAACCAAAAATATTTTGAGAAAAACAAAAAATTATGTAACTATTTAGATTGACTATTTAGATTTGACTGGCTCAAGCAACAATATAATGTAAATTAATGCTGTAAGAAATAACAATGCCTAGGAGTGATGGAATGTTAATTTTTGAAATACATCTATGTTTTGTTTCTCCAGGACTTTCCATTTGCCATTTCATTATCATGTATTTTAAAGTTTCCTTAAGTTAACTTCAATTAAAAGTTATTACAATGGGACTTGAGCAGAAGTATATTCAGTCACAGCTAGTAACCTTCAGTTTTTCTTCGCTGAAGTGCTGACATTTTGTAGCCAGATCTACACCGAATTCTCATACTCAGACCAGTCTGAATTGACTTACTGTGGTTTTTTTAATATGTTTTTATTGATTTTAGAGAGAGGAGAGGGAGAGAGAGAGAAACATTGATAGAGAGAAACATCTATTGGCGGCCTCCTGTATGCCTTCTACTGGGGATGGAGCCTGCATCCTGGGCATGTGCCCTGATCTGGAATCGAACCCGAGACCTCTCAGCGCACAGAATGATGCTCAACTGAGCCACACCAGCCAGGGCGAAGTTCTTGGTTTTGATCCTGACTTTTAGGCCATTTAATTTTCTATTTCTATAAATATTACATAGTAATAATCTTTAATACTTTTTGGGAATATTGCTATATTAGTAGCATCACAATTATGTCAAAGGAGATGCATTATACTGTCAGCAATTATAATAAAACTTATCTAATTATCTCTAGTGAAAAGGTATATGGCTACACTGAATACTACTTAAATAGGTAACAATAGAGTATAAGGTAACAATATAAACCATTTATAGTTGTGTTAAAGGGAGAGCATTTAGTTGGCACTAGTAAATAATAAAAGCTGAAAACTTGGCAAATAAATTTTGAAAAGAGGAATGATGAACTGTTATTAGATATTAAAATACATTATCTTGATAATAATAATATAAAGCTACATTATTTAAAGCAGTGAGGTACCAGCAGGGCAATGGAATAGGATAAAGAACATATACAGATCTAATTTATGTAAGAATTTCATATAAAAGGTAAGGAAAGGAATGATCTGGGATTATCTAACAATACCAAAATTGGAAGTGTAAAAAGAAATCAAATTACAAAAACTATAAAGGTTCTTTTTAAAATGTATGTCTGTGTGTGTGTGTGCATATATTTATATGAATTACTGTATGATCCAGCAATATATTTGTTTATATACATAAAACAAATTCATATAAACTGATAAAATTTGAAACACTCTATTTGATAGGTTGACAAAGAACTTGAATCAACAGTTCACAGGAGATGGACTGTACCCCTAGCCAGTTTTGTTCAGTGGTCAGAGCGTCGACCCGTGGGCTGAAGGGTCCTGGGGTTCGATTCTGGCCAAGGGTACGTACCTCGGGTGCAGTCTTGTGCCCAGCTAGAGATGATGAGGTAACCATGTACTTTAACACAGTGCTGATGAATGTATAGTCGAGACCCTGTACTCAATTTTTGGGGGTCTATACTCAGATGTGAACTTGCTGGATCATATGGTAATTCCATTTTTAAATTTTTGAGGAAACACCAGTTTTCCATAGCAGCTACACGGTTTTACATTCCCACCAATAATGCACAGGGTTCCAATTTCTCCACGTCCTCACGCTTGT
This sequence comes from Miniopterus natalensis, assembly GCF_054644295.1. Lineage (NCBI taxonomy): Eukaryota > Metazoa > Chordata > Mammalia > Chiroptera > Miniopteridae > Miniopterus > Miniopterus natalensis. The sequence goes on along the minus strand of NC_142083.1, from coordinate 35,105,188 downwards.
TAATTTGCTTTGTTTTTCCTTTTGATAGTAGCCATCCTAATAGGTATGAGGTGATACCTCACTGTGGTTTGATTTGCATTTTCCCAGTGATTAGTGATGTTGAGCATCTTTTTCATATTTACTTGCCATTTCCATATCATCTTTGGTGAAATGTCAAATATGAGTTTTTTACTCATATTTTAGTCGGATTTTTAAAAATTGCTGAGCAATGAGAGTTCTTTATATATTCCAGATATTGTCCTTACCTGATATATTATTTACAAGTACTCTCTCCCATACCATAGGTTGCCTTTTCACTCTGTTGATTGTATCCTTTGATGCATACAAATTTTTGATTATGATATAGTCCAATCTGTCTATTTTTTACTTTTGTTGCCTCTTCTTTTGGAGTCATATCCAGGAATTGCTCATCAAATCTAATGTCATGAAGCTTTTACCCTACATTTTCTTCAAAGAGTTTTTATAGTTTTAAGTCTTACATTTAGGTCTTTGTTCCATTTTGAGTTAAATTTTTTTATTTTTAAAGATAGGAAGGGGGGAAAGAGAGAAACGTTGATGTGAGAAAGAAAAATCAATCAGTTGCCTCCTGTATGTGTTCCCTAACCAGGGATCGAACCCACAACCTGGGTATATGCCCTGTCTGGGAATCAAACCCACCACCTTTGGGTGCACAGGACAAGGCTCCAACCAGCTGAGCCACCTGGCCAGGGCTTGAGTTAATTTTTGTATATAGTGTAAGATAAGGGGATTCTTCATTTTTAAGAACTACTGAACAGCTATTGGGAGTGTGAACTGATACAACTACTTTGGAGAAATACAGCAGTATCAACACTAATTAAAAATGCATATGTATATAAATATTCTATTTTTTAAATAACTGTGTAAAACTGAAAATAACAATATCCATGTGGCAGAATTCTAAAGACGACCATTCTCACGAGTCCCGTCCAGGGAAGGTGTAGGTAACTGCCATGAAGAGATTTTTAAGATGTATTTAAAATCCAAGTGAGCTGACTTAAATATATGGATAACCCAAGTCAGGTGAGCCCCTCCACTCCTTTTTTCAAAAAGCAGAGATTTCTCTCTTAGTAGCTGATGAGGAAGACAAACTGAAGCACTGTTGCTGGCTTGCAGATGGAAAGTGCCATGTGACAAGGCATGTGCACTGCCTTCAGAAGCTGAAGGCAGGTGGCAAGTGCATTAAAGTAGCATGAACTAAATGAGCTTGGAAGCAGATTCTTCCCTAGAGCCTCAGATAAGAGCCCAGTCCCACTGATACCTCGATTTTGACCTATGCAAAAAACAGTTAAGCCATGCCACATATCTGTCCTACAGAACTGTGAGCTAATAAATTTGTGTTAATTTAAGCTGCTGTATTTATGGTAATTTTTATGCAGCAAAAGAAAAATAAAGAGAGCATGTGAAAGTAATATTGTACACATTATATATATTATATGATAGTTAAAAAACTAGATTTACATTATTAACATAGAATTTAAAAGTTTTGAGTACAAAAATTTGCGGTATGAGATGTACAGTCACTCATATAAAAGTTTGAGACCCTAAATGATGCTGTGTGTTACTACATGCAATCTTATAAAATGGCAGTATAAAATCATGGGAAGACACACTCATCTCCGGGAGTCATTATCCTGTGGGTAGGGTGAAACAGAATGGAATGACACAGGAAAGGGACCTCAATTTTATCTGGAATATTTTTTTTATTTTTTTCCTATTTAGTATATTAACATTTGTTAAGTCTGGGTAGGTATTTGCTACCTTACTACTACTATTTTTCTGTTTTTAAATACTGCTTTATTACTACAAATTTGTGATGTTATATGGGCCAGATCATCAAAATAGCTGGTAATTACTTTTATTAAGATTTCCTAAATGCATTTCAGATAACTGAACTTATTTTACATTTGCACTCTGATCAGAAAAATCAAAATTAAGTTTGTTTTAAAATACGTTTAATAAAAATAATTCAGTTTTACATATTTTACATGTGTAAGGATATTTACAATTCCTTCTACAGCATTTACTTAATGTTTATTTTTTTTATTATTTGCTTTTTTACTATTTCCTTCAGTAGTAAAATACTGTCCAGTGTTATCTGTAACTAAAAAATTAGCTTCTTGGGTAATCCTCCTAGGTGAAAAAAAAAAAGAGGTGGTTGACATTTAATTTTATGGCAATTTTAACCAGTCATTGCATTCCCATTACGTTTACTTTACTTGCTTTGATTTTCTCAACAGCATTTGTTAACCATTAAGCATACAGTGCACCAGCAGGAGTTTATGACGAGAACACAGTACACATGGGTAGTCTGGTAACTGAGGTATACTCAAAGTGTCCTGTCCTTTTAAAGAGCATGATATAAAAGTATTCTCAATGAGAGCAAATACAGCTGAAATTAAAACACCAAATTCTATCTGAATTCACTACATTTTTTATAAAAATGAGAGTTTTACCTTGTTCCAAGGCCTCTGTTCTCTTCCGTTTTGTTGCCAGAGATGGGTTAGCTTGCTCCTTTAAAGTTTCCACTGGACAGTTTGGTCTTGGCAGCTGACATCCAGGTGTTGGCCCTGGCCGATTACTGAAATACTTAGTTTTCAATGCCTTTTAAAAGAACATATCAAAGAAAGCAAACTTTTAAATGAGTATCTGAACTGTGTTTAAGAAAATCTAACCTCCAAAATTGTTGGGAATATTAAAAATACTATGTGAAGACCCCTGCTTCCAAAATGAAATTAATTTCAAGTATTTGGACAAGCAAATTACCACCAATAAGCAAACATCTAGCAGCCTAAAACTGGCTGATAATTCTATTACTGTAAGAAAGACACTATCTTCTAATTTTTCCACAATAGTCTCTACTAAATATGAAATATCCTTAGTAAGATATTGTGTAATTCAGCTCTCTACCCATTATGGGCTTTAGAATTCAAAACACAAAGAGAGAAACTTGCTTAAAAAGAAATTCCAAGTTTATTTATCACAACATCTATATGTACAGGGTGGAGCAAAAGCAGTTTTGGAAAATAATACATAAATAAATAATAATACAAGAATAAACTCTGTTTCATGTACCCAGACTGTAAACTTAATTTGCCCCACCCGGAAATTCCAAATCATGTAAATATAAATTCTTAAAAATAAAGCTTTTAAAAGGATGCAGTAGGTTGGAAACCCGGAACTGAAATTCAACAATCCACTGCAAACCGACAGAAATGATACTTGGGAGGACTTGCCCAAGTTATTTCTATGTACTACCAGTCTGATGGTCTGTCTTAAGATACTTTACTTCTGTCCAAAGTTCCATAAAAACACTACTTTTTTCTAAGTGACATATTTTTTAAGTTCATACTTTACTATTTAACAGCCACAATAATTCAAGATAGTTCCTTTTGGATAATCCTCTTAAGGTCAAAAAGAGATCTATATAAACTCTTCAAGCATTCCACCCCCAACATTATATTACTTGAAGTAGTGATTAGAGAGTCCTTACTTCCAAATAGTTGCATTTCTAAAGTATTACTTCCAAATCATAGCAGTTCCCTAAGTAAATTATGCTAATTCTGAGCTACACAGGGATCTAAGAGAAAGAACACCTCATTCCAACTTTACGACAGAGCCAAAACACATTTTTAAAAATTCATTCTATCAAAATATAACCCAAATCAGTTATCACAACTACTATTTTTCTGTAAGTTTTGATTTTTACTATTAATGAAAACAACTTTCTAGATAATTTGACCTGGTCTAAAGTTTCTTATGACAGAGACAGTATGTATATATATATGGGTGAAAAGGTAGCAAGTTACTTGTTTGAAATTAGAAGAGTAATTCTAATGGTAAAATATCTAGCAGGTATTTATTAGTGTAGCATTTACAAAAAAAGGGGAAGGCTTATAGAAGCAAATGCATTAAACAATGATTTGGTAGTCTGTAATAAACAAGTGTGTGTGGGGGGAATCCACTTTGTATCCTTGATATTGTGCATTAACAAGTTTTGTTAAATTGACAGACTTGACACTTCATTTTAATCAGTCTCTTCCTTTATGAAGCCAAAGCACTGCACTGTGTTTCACTTTTACATATCCCTGCCCCAATTTTAAGTGTTTGTGATTCCACCCTTGATTTTTGTGTGCTTGTTTAAAAAAAGAAAATGTGTTTGTGTTTTTTCCTGAAATCTATAGTTCTTATATTTTTGTGTTGAATAACATTTCTCTCTTTTTTCCTTTTATGAGAGCAGATATACTTGGTTTTTCAAATTTTTCTTGAGTTTGATTCTTATTTCCCTTAAATGACGGTCAGTTTCAGAGTCTGTTCTATTTGGACCATCTTCCAGTCTCGTCAGCACACAGCTACACTGGACTACACCATTTTCTCTCCATCATCACTTTCTGTTATAATTACCAGTGTGCATATCTGGACAGTATTTCATGGGGAAAAACAAAACACTTTAGGCATTAGGCTTGGCATAAGATTTAAATTACACATAACATTTAATTGAAATATATCAGTGTCTTAACAAATATAAACCTTATTTTTTTCCTCTCTAGGTAGACTACTTAAAAGCCAATTAATTATAAAACAAACCACATCTTTCCAGTCCAGTATATTAAAGAATGTTAGAAAATCTTATGAAATTCTATTTTTATCTTATCAATGCTAGTTAAGATGATCCTCATATTTCCTAATATAAAAAAGATAAGCTAAAATACCTGTGTGGCTGTAATTCGAGTACATGGATTAAATAAGAATAAGCCTTGTATGAGAGCTAGCAAGTCGTCTCCTGCTGCAATGAAGATATGTTGTAATGGGATTCCAGGGAAACTCTTAAATGTCACGAAATCTGGAAGACTACACATGTCCTGTAAAAATATGTTTATAATTCAAACTTAAAGAATTAAAAGGCATATCGATCTCAAATGAAGAAATAAAATTGTCATATGGATGATACGATGATCTATGTAGAAAAATCCAAGAAATCTATTTTTTTGTTTGGGTTTTTAAAAAAGATATGACAGATGTCCCCTTTTCTCCCTAATGACCCATTCTACCCCATCCCACCCCCCCCCAAGAAATCTATTTAAAAACTCTTGCAATTAGTGAGTAGAGCAAAGCTTGCATGATATAAAATAAATACATAAAAAATCAACTGTAGTTCTATATACTAGCAATGAACATGTGGCCACTGAAATTTTAAAAATGTCACTTAGAATCGCTCAAAAAGAACAATGAAATACTTAGGTAAAAATCTAACAAAGCTACACACCACTGATGAAATAGAGGAAAGCTCTTAATAAATGGTGGGGCTTATCATGTTCATGGATTAGAAGACTCATCATCATAAAGATGTTAATTCTCCTCTAATTAATATATAGGTTTAACGCAATTCTCACCAAAATTCTGGCAAAATTATTATATAAGATTATTCTAAAATTTATACGGGAGTCAAAGGAGCTAAAATAACTTTGAAAAAATAAAAAGTGAGAGGAATCAGTCTACCTGATTTCAAGATTTAAAAACTGACCCTGACCAAAAAGTTTCATACCTCATACAAACACTAACTCAAAAAGGATCACAGCTATAAATAAATGATATCAATAAATGATAGCTATTAAGGTATGTTTTACAATTCGAACATAGAGCAAACTTTCAATTAGAAAGTTGAGGAAGTAATAGCAGAAAAGAAACTCCTTAGACTTAAATTCAGCTTCAGATCATTTCATTGCAGAAGGTAATTTAATTAAAATTTCTCTTTTCCAATACTTATTTATTCCCTAGGAGATGGGGCTGTAATAGGAAGGAAAATAAAAAGGTATAAAGTTTTAAGAATAAATAAGTGAGCCCAGCCAGGCGTGGCTCAGTGGTTGAGCATTGACCTAGGATCCAGGAGATTGCAGTTCGATTCCCAGTCAGGGCACATGCCCGGGGTAGTGGGCTTGATCCCCAGTAAGGGGCGAGCAGGAGGCAGCCAATCAATGACTCTCTCTCATCATTGATGTTTTAACTTTCTCCTTCTCCCTTCCTCTCTCTGAAATCAAAAGATAAATTTTTTAAGAAAAAGAATAAACAAGTGAGGATATTCTACTGAACTGTATATATAAAATTTACCAACTTAAATTACTAGTAAATCACCAGTAAATTAAGACAATGAATACATTTCTTTAAGTACTAGTTACATGACAGCACTACAGTATATAGAATTCTAACTAAACTTCAAAGAAAATGTATGAAGGCTTACAGGCCACTGTTCCTCAGTTGGTGTGCCCAAAGTTTCAAATATTCTTGTTAGTTGATCAAGGTCTGAATCTCCTGGCAAAAAAGGAACCTAAAAGAAAGTGAGAGGCAGTTATTTATTTCAAGGTGGTTTGTAATAGTTATTATGCAAATAAAACTATAAATTTAATGAGGAAAACTAAACTGTAACAAAAATTAAAATGTAGTCTGAGGCATACTGGATGTGACATTAGATCCTGCCATTACTAAACTAGCAAATAGCACCACGCTGCCCATTTTATTCATTCCACTAATCTTTTCTTGTTCCCCAGGGGAGCACAAATGCAGTCCCCCCATGCCACAAATTATGCAGTTGAGTAACCCACATTTGGGGAAACCACAGGGGTGCAATGGATAAGTCTTGCCCTACTAGGTAAGTACCACTCACGAATCTTTAATAAACTGTTATCACTGGTATAAATATTCCTATTATTTCTTTTCATTTAATAATAACAGAGGAGATTCAGAATGCAGATCAATTTTCTTCTAAAATGATTTGAACTACATTGATTACTTTGGTTGAATATAGGCTTACTTATTATTGCTCCTGTTTTCTAGTTTAAGTAGCTTTTAAAATCTTTTAGAAAATTTATATAAAAGAAAAACAACACTTTAAAAAGGGTTGAATGCTTATTATAATAGCAAAGCTTTCTATTAACTATTCTTTCAATATTATAGAACTATCAGTATTATGTAATATCATAACACAATACAACATTTATAAAATTTATAATTAACATATAACAATACTATGTAATTATTCTGCTTTCAATTATTATCTGTTTGGACTACAGTATCTCACCACAGACCTAGAACTGTACAGACAGCATTTCCATCAATCATATTTTCAAATGAGCAAAGGGGCAGTTTAAAATAGGAAAAGAAACATTTTGCCCTGGCCAGGTGAACGTTGTCCTGTACATAAATATATATATATATATATATATTTGTAGGTTCAATTCCCAGTCAGGGCACATACCTAGGTTTCGGGCCTGTTCCTGGTCAGGTGTGGTTGGGTGCGTACGGGAAGCAACCAATCAATGTTTCTCTCTCTTCCCTCACCTTCTCAAAACAATAAAAAAAAAAATATTGACTGAGGATTAAGAAAATTAAAGAAAGGAAACATTTTTCTTCAATTGTGCAGGACAAAAAATATGGCTAAATGGTACAATTCTTCACAAATTAGGGTTACCTGTCCATTTCTTCATAATTTTATAATTCCAGCAAGAATGCCAATGGATAATAAGACTCCGACTATGACGTCAATCAGGTCCAATTTCTAAACCATTTATTCTCAACTGTTCTCTCCTTTTACTTTCTCCATGGACTGATTGATCAGTCATAACATTAGGAGCTAGGGAATTTTGTTTTTTTTCTTGGTCATGAATGAACTGTGCTTTGGCTGCTGAGAGACTGTCAAATGTGAACTTGTGGTAAACTCCGTGTTCTTGTAAGTAGCAGAGTCGTCATGCCAGCCGAGTCACCGGACCCAATACTAGCAACAGAGATTACCAAGCCATCTTCAAGTCTAAATGTGAGGGTTTCTTCTGCAAGTATCAGAGGGAAGAGCTTCTCAAAATGATGCACAAAGCTTACAGTAAACTAGAAAAGATGTTTAAGAAGGTAACTTTTCGCTCTGGTATACAGAAGCTGCTTTCTATCTTTAAGGAAATAAATAGCTATATTTGTGTCTTTGGGTTTACGTTTCTTTAAACACATATGGCTTGGAAAGAGGGAGAGTAAGGAATGGAATCTGGAATGTAGAGAGAAAAAACTCAGCTTCAGAAGGATTCCCCCAAATTCCTTACTCTTCATCGTTCAGAAGGGCTAACCTAAACTTTATGAAAAAAAGTTTCCGAGTCAGCATCTCTAATGAGGGCTGGGAGAGGATGTTTTACTGTACAATGGTCTCAGTCAGAGAAATGGTCTAGGACCACAGTGTCTGCTCTGCTTCAAGAGAACTAGAATGATCCCCTCACACAAGGTTTAAAGTTAGTTACACAGAGTTGCAGCTGCAGTGGTTGGTGTTACATAGCTCTTAAAGTGTACATTTAAACAGCCCCAAACGAAGTCCCAGGGGTACAAAAGTTCATCCTAACACATTCAATTACTGTAACGATATTACCAAATACAACCCAATGGGGGTTTTACTATAGTTATATTTCAGAACATAGAAATGATCGATAATAAAATCTTTATTGTCCTAAATGGGAGGTATTCTCATCTCACATTAGCAATAATAAAAAGGTTGCATTAGGGGTAGGGATTTTGTTTTAATTGGCTTGTTTGTTGGCTTTTTGTTGTAAGGATGGTGGTCCTCTCTGGGAAGATAATTTCTCCACAGATTATAAAAATACCTATAACAATATTGAAGTGTGTACAGTAACTCAAGACTTACCCTTAGAAGCAACTCTGCTAATATACAGCCAACAGCCCACATGTCCACACCTACACCATACATTCTAGCACCAAATAGTAACTCAGGGGCCCGATACCATCTGAAGAACAAAAAGAAATAGTCACTTTAGAATGAAATTATTACAATATTTCTTAGAGAAAACTCCTCAGCAAAACATTATCCCACTGATGAAATTCACTTTTTTCTACAGACTCACAATTTGCCTTCCCATCTGTAACTATTCTTGACTGTTTTTTAAAAAAATAGATTTCAGAGAGAGGAAAGGGGAGAGGGGGAGAGGGAGAGGGGAAGAGAGAAAGACAGAGAGAGAGAGAGAGAGAGAGAGAGAGAGGGAGGGAGGGAGGGAGGGAGGGAGGGAGGGGAGGGAGAGAGGGAGGGAGAGGGAGAGAGGGAGAGGAGAGGAGAGGGAGGAAGGGATAGATATGGATGTGAGAGAACCACTCTGGCCAGAGCTATCCTTGATTGCTTTTAAAGCCAATCTATCAACTTAGGCACTAGATACCATGCTCTCTTGCCTATTTTCTTGCTTTTTCTTCTTAATATGTTTTTATTGATTCTAGAAAGAGAGGAAGGGAGAGGGAGAGCTAGAAACTGATGAGATCATTGATGTTTCTATCCCTCGCTCCCTCTCTGAAATCAATAAAAATATATTTAAAAAAAGAAAAAAAGAAACATTGATGAGAGAGAAACTGCCTCCCCCCACCCCACTGGGGATGGAGTATGCAACCCGGAATGTAACCTGGCCGGAAATCAAACCAGTGACCTCTTGTTTCATGGGTCGATGCTCAACCGGTAAGCCATACCAGATGGGCTCTCTGGCTTATTTTCAAGGGTATTGCTCCTCTAATTCTCTTTCTCCTACATCAACTTTTTGTTCTTTATTAAACTATTACCACCAATGTACAAACATACCATTATATTTTGGCTTTAAAAAATAAATTAAAAACCAAAGAAACAAACAACAAAAACTTCTTCAGACCTTACTTCCCCTAACAGCTACCTCCTCCTTCTATGGTTAGTCTGAAGAGCTGTCTGTTCTTGTCTCCAATTCCTCTTCTCTCACTCTCTCAAACTCTTCAATCTGGCTTTCATCCTATCATTCCATTGAAACAGCTCTTGTCAAGGTTAACGATGATATCCACATCACTAATCTGTCAATTCTCAGTGCTCACTTTAACCTATTAGTAGCCTTTGATTTGCATGAAGAGGAAATATGAGAAATTGGTAGATGAAAAGCACTGTGTACAGCACTCTTGTATGTGGGACTCTGTTTGCCTAAGTTCCTGAATGATGGTCTTAATCTTTCCAGCAATTACATGAATAACTATTTATATCCCTTACATCTTACTCAGGGCTCAGGTAGTGACACTCAATGAGATCTATTTGGAAGAAGGTGACAAAGTAATTTAAAGGAATAGAGAAAATGAAGATCTGAGGTCCTTAAAATAGTCTTGGAAATCAACAAATGCCATCCTGATAAGAATTATAAAATTTACTGTCCCTATCTATTTAATGTGATTTTTAATTTTATACATAAAAAGTAAACATAAAATACAAGTATAACAACACGAAAAATCCAAATGTTAATGCACTACTTTGTTTAGAGAATTTTCATTCACACTGAATGATATAAAGTATGGAATCAGGACTGACCTACCAAGTAAACATAGCTGCCCCCCACCCCCATGCAAAAACCACGTAATTATGTAAAATAGCCACTAAAGTTCCAAAACTACCTACCTAAAATGTAAAAGAAGCATAAATTAGTTTCAAAAGTTACTAGCCCTGGCCCAGTAGCTCAGTTGGTTAGAGTGTCGTCTCAATACACCACCGGTTCCAGTTTGATTCCCGGTCAGGGCACATACAAGAAGCAACCAATGAATGCATAAATAAGTGGAACAACAAATTAATGCCTGTCTCTCCTCCCCCTTCCTCTCTCTCTAAAATCAATAAATTAAAAATCAATTATATATATTTAAAAAGTTACTAGATAAATGTCTGAGGACTTAATTCAACTCTTGTTTGAAAGAAGGGCTGTATTTTTTTTCCACTGGGGTAAGATATACATAACAAAAACAGCTGTATTTTAAACAAAACACCAATGATTTCTGAACTCTGCCAAGAGAAGCCAAATGATACTCATTATGATTAATATCCTGCACAATATAAATTTTCAGTTATTTAAGGGATTCTTACCTGGTCACAACCTGATGTGTATATGCTCTATTGGGGCTCCCAAATGATTTGGCTAGGCCAAAATCTGCCAGCTTTAGAACTCCATTTTCATCTAGCAACAAGTTGTTTGGTTTCAGATCCTATATTATGGAGGTTTTAAACAAACATGTAAGCAGGATGGGGGAGACTACAATGACAATACATTTAGTTGGCTAAACTTTACACTTAGCAAAAACAGGGTAACACCCCAAGTTAAACAACAATCAATATTTTTTCATTGATGTAAAATCCTATCAAAGCAACATGAGACTGGTTATATTACCTAGTGAGACCTTGGGTCAAGGCACCTAATTTCACTGAACTTCAATTTACCTACTTTACAGGGTTGCTGTGAGTCTTATATTTAATATTTTCTGTAAAGAGCCTAGTGTAATGACTGGCTCACAGTAAGCACTCAATAAATAGTTTCTGCCTTTAATAACAGTAATATATATGAATTTCAGTATATAAAAACATTATATATTTAGAAAGAATGAGGAACATAGTCTCAAAATCTATGCTAAGAAGATATTAGCAATAACCTAAAAGGGATTCCAAGTTTAAGATATGAAAGTTACTGCCTGGCCAGAGAGGCTCAGCAGCTGAGCATCGACCTATGATCCAGGAGATCCCCCTTTGATTCCCGGTCAGGGCATGTGCCTGGGTTGCAGGCTTGATCCCCAGTGGGGAGCATGCAGGAGCAGCGGATCAATGACTCTCTCGTCATTGATGTTTCTCTCTCTCTCTCCTCCCCTTCCTCTCTCTGAAGTCAATAAAGATATATTAAAAAAAAAAAAAAAAAAAAAGAGCGTTACCAACCATAAGTTATATATTCTTAGCTATTTACCTAAATAGGGTGCCTAAGAACATCTACCTACCTAAATTATTAGTCTTGTTCCAATAGCTGAATGTTTGGAACAATGACTCCGCAGTTTCAGAAATTTTATTTCATTACTTCATAGGACTTTATACTACTAGAAATATTTTTTTTCTACAGGTATTTTAGCATTGTATAATTTAATCCAGAATCTCACTGTATGTTTCCCCCCACTAACAATGGTATAACAAAGAACACTGGACTTAAAGCCAAAAGATCTTGGCTCTAATACTGTCAGTTATCAGCTTTGACCTTGAAAAAAATATGTAACCTTAGTCAGTTCACTCAGCAATTTAATTCTTCTATTTCTTTTTTTTTTAATCATTTCTGAAAAATATTAAGGATTGAGTATCTTCCATTTTTAAATTTCACATAGTAATTTACAGTCCTCACAGCACCACCTGGTAGAACAACTGGAGGGAACACACTGAGGAAGGAGGTGGGATAAAATAGTCCAGCTACATCTTTATTTAACAATTTACATGTTCAGCCTGGCCGGGTGTGGCTCAGCGGTTGAGTGTCGGACCTAGGATCCAGGCAATCAGGGTTTGATTCCCGGTCAGGGCACATGCCCAGGTTTCGGGCTCGATCCCCAGTTGGGGGCATGCAGGAGACAGCCGATCAATGACTCTATCATCATTGATGTTTCTATCTCACTCTCTCCCTCTCCTTTCCTCTCTCTAAAATCAATAAAGATATATTAAAAAACAACAACACACAAAAAACCCACAATTTACATGTTCAGACCGTTTATGTAATAAACTATTTACATAAAACTTAATAACATAAAGGAGTTATCACACTTGGTTAAAAACCTTACCCTATGTAAAATCCAATGTTGGTGTAAATATTCTAACCCTTGAAGAGTCATCAACATGTAGGCTTTGATGTGTGATGGTGTCAGGACAAGACTATTATCCTTTATTATAACCTGTAAAATAAGTATACAATATATGGGTAACTTTATTATTACAAGTAAGTGCCGCCATATAAAATCATTTACAGACATAAATGGACTAGCCACCACCTGTGGCCTCTAGAATTAGGCTCATGACCCAAGCATATTCAATCACCACTGCAGCCTGCTGTCCAGGAGATTGGTTCAGGGGTGGACATGTGATCCAAGTCAAGCCAATCAACCAAACCAAGTATTTGTGCTAGAATCAAAAAGAACAGAGAACTTCCTTTCCTCAGAGATTATTAAACTCTAAGGATATAAGCCTGAAAGTATCTAAGCCACTATATTGAGAAATTATGCCCATAAATGAAGGCAACAGAGAAGAAAATAGAGTGAGGTAAAGTGCAAGACTGAGTTCTGATCGCATTATTTGTGAACTGTGTCTAAAACCAGTTCATTCCTAGACTTAACAGTTACATGACCTAAAAATGCTTCTTTCCCCCCCCCCAGTCCTCATCTGAGGATATCTGTGCCACTGCTTTTTGGGGGGGGGGGGGGGGACACGGGACATCGATGTGAGAGACACATCAATTGCTTGCCTCTCCCATGCACTCTGACTGGGGCCGAGGATTGAGTCAGCAACCAAGGCAAGTGCCCCTGGCTGGAATCAAACCCAGGACCCTTCAGTCAGCGAGAAAGCTCTAACCACACTGAGCCAAACCGGCTAGGTAAAATCTACCATTTTTTTTTTTTAAAAAACATCAAATATAGATAAAATGTGCCCTTTTAGAGCATAGTTCCATGAGTTTTAATGAACATACTGTTGTGTAACCACCAGCACAATCAAGATATAGTTCTATAATCCCTCCAAATTCCCTCAGAACCCTCTATACTCAATTCTTCATTGTACTTCCTACCCTAGCAACTACTGATCTCTGTTCTTTTAGTTTTGCCTTTCTCAGAATATCATATCAATGGAATCACACAACATATTAGCCTTTAGAACCTGGCTTCTTTCATTTAGTATAATGTATTTGAGATTCGTCTATACTGTTGCACATATTAGTTCATTTCCATTTATTCTCGAATAGTATTCCATTGTATGGATAAACCATAGTTTATGCATTCATTGAATGAAAGATATTCAGGTTTTTTCCATTTTGGACAATTATGAAAAGCTAAATATCTGTGTACCAATTGATTCCTGTGTAAATATGTTTTTGTTTCTCTTGGATAAATACCTAGCAGCAGTACTGCTAGAGAATACCTTAAATGCATATTTTTGATGTATAACAAACTGCCCAAAATTTTCCAAAGTAACTGTACCGTTTTGCATTCTTACCAGCAATGCATGAGAATTCCAGTTGTTTCATACCCTTGGATTGTCAGTTTTTAAGATTCAATTAATATTAATGAAAAACGTAAGATCTTATTTTTCTCAAAAAGAAACTTGGCTTTCAAAAGGTTGATTGATATTCTGTGATAACATGGAAAAGCAGCTCTAAATTTTCACAGGCCTGACACTAATTTCTCTAAAAATAATGTCAATATTTTATTGGTATAGTATAACTTGGTAGGCCAATGCTAATGAAATCCAAATCTCTGTATTTACCACTGGGAATATAACTAAATGATTCAGAAGACCCTAGATTTAAGAATATATCCAGATTTCAAAGTTAAGCATTCTTTTGACTACCACTATCTTCGTAAGTAGAAAATAAACATTTAGGTTCTCTTTTGATAAACAGAGAAAAGAAATTCCTCTAGAAATCTTAATCTTACCTCTAGATCAGTTTCCATAAAATCAAAGACAAGGCTAATATTAGACTTATGTCCAAAAGCATCAAGGAGCTGCAAAGCAAAATTTCAAATAAATCAAAATGTGATTCTCTATGAAATACTTCGCAGTATTATATCAACTAATTTTTAAAAATTTAAAGAAGCATTTGGACAGTTGATAATCCCCTGTAAAGTTTAAGTAATTGTAATAAATTTGATATTTATCTTTTTTTGTTTGCTAGGAATTTGTACTTTGAGGCAAAAAAATATTAAACTTAAAAAAAAAAAAACACTACTCAACCTCTCCCCCCAAATTTTGGGAGTTATAATTTAAAAATGAATTGATGAAAACCTCACCTTAGTCTCCAATTCAGAAAAATTCTACCTAAGAAAATCTTATAAACCACAGTAGCAGATGTCATTTATTGAATGAGCACATTCTCTATGCCAGACATTATTCCAGGTACTTTACATGTATTTAATTAGCTAGTCTCACAACGACTGTCTAAGGTAGGGACTATGGCACAGAATTGTGAGGGAACGTGCTCAAGATCTTACATATGCTAGAGCTTTCTAGGCTTCAAAATGATTTCTGACAAAATTAGCCTGTATGCCAATATTTATTTCATCAGTTGTACAGTTTTAAAAGACAGGGAATACAGGAACAATTAGGATAGAAAATACATTTTAGCCTGATAAACTTTGAAGCTTTTCTGCAAGGCTTGCTTAGAACAATTCATTTTGCTGGACTTTCAGTCAACATAACAGAACACGCAGGGTTCAAACCTCAGAAACAACTTAGATCATACTTACACCAATTATATTTGGATGACTTAGCTCCTGTAATAATTTTATCTCTCTTAAGGCTGTTCTATTTATACCTATATAAAAAGGCAAAGCAAAAAGTGAAAAATAATTCTCCAATCTTTATACTGCATCATTTTATTTTTAAAATTTTATTGATTTTTAGAGAGAGAGGAAGGGAGAGGGAGAGATGGAGGGAGAGGGGGAAAGAGAAACATGGATGTGAGAGCGGAGCATTGATTGGCTGCCTCCTGCACACCCCTACCGGGGATGGAGCCCACAATCCAGGCATGTACCCTGACTGGGAATCGAACTAGCAACCTTTTGATGCAGGGGATGATGTTCAACCAACTAAGCCACACCGGCAAGGGCTTATATTGCTTTATTTTTAAAATAGCTTACACAGACCACGATAAATGGTGAAAGAAGTATTCATTTTATCTGTGGCATATCATATCTAAAGACTGCTGGAATAACAACATGTATAAGTGTGTAGCATATAGACACTAAGTTATAGCTTCCCTTCTCTTGCCCTATAAATATTAACAGCAAGTTCTTTATGCTAACAGCAGACTAGTGATAAGATAGTATTTTTCCCAAAGCAAAGGCTAGAATTAAAAATTAAAAATAAGATCTGGTACTAGTTGTTACATAGATGATGGAGCCCTGGTGGCTGCTCAGTGGTTAGAGTGTTGGCCGAAAAGGGTCGTGGGTTTGATTCTAGTCAAGGGCTTGGACCTGGGTTGCAGGTTCAATTCCTGCAACCAGTTGACAGGTCTCTCTCACACTGATTCTCTCTCACTCTCCCCTCCCCTCTTCCCCTCTCTCTAAAAATCAATAGAAAGAATATCCTCAGGTAAGGATTAACCAAAATAAACCCCAAGAAACATAGATGATGGGTCCTTCTTATAAGAACTATTTCGTCATGATTAAACAGGAGTTAGTGCTCAAACAAGGCTTTGGAAGAGGGATGAAGTTCCATAGACAGCTTTGTGTACTTCCATGAAGGTATAGCCTGAATTTTCAAATTAGAAACTCAGAAAAATGAAGAAACAATGGCTTATAACAACACCTAAAACAGTAATGAAGACAGCTAGATAAGCCATTAATATCAGCTCGATAAACCACTAATAACCTTACTGCCTTCCATTTATTGAGTTGACTTGAATGTTACTCTCTACACCCAAATGATGGAAGTCACAAGTATCCTGTCTCTATCCTGAGTCTACCTTTATTCTCCTGGGACCCTGCAATAACTCTATCTAGAACCATTGTTAACTTCAATTAATACTTTGCTCATTACCTCAGTGGGAATAAAAAACTTTCCTGTTCTGTGAAATTAAATGAAATAACTTACCATCTTTAGCTTCTGATCTATGTCCAAGTTTGATCTGGTAGAGGAAAAAAAAGAAAACAAACATTAAAAATATGTTATTTAGACTTAATGAACATGAGATACACCGCATACTTCGAAAACTTAGCTACAGCAAAAACATGTAACAACTCATATGTAGTTAGTACTAATCAGTAGACAAGAAAGGAGTGGGTAGCCTGGCTGGGCGTGGTGTCAGCGGTTGAGCATTGACCTAGGATCCAAGAGATTGCGGTTCGATTCATGGTCAGGGCACGTGCCTAAGTTGTGGGCTCCATCCCTAGTTGGGGTGTGCAGGAGGCAGCCCATCAGTGACGATTGTCTCATCACTGATATTTCAACTCTCTCTCCCTCTCCCTTCCTCTCTCTGAAATCAATAAAGATATGTTAAAAAAAAAAATACTTAAAAAGGAGTGGGTAATAATGAATCAGACAGGCAAAAGTAGTATAATAAAGGATCAAGTACCTACTATTCTTTGTCTCTTAAGTTTTTGAATTACATATTCAAAGCCACTCAAGCCCTGGATTGTGTGGCTCGGCTGGTTGAGTATTGTTCCATGCACTGAAAGGTCGCTGGTTTGATTCCTGGTCAGGGCACATGCCCAGGTTTTGAGCTTGAGAACCCTGGTAGGGGAGCGTTTGGGAGGCAGCCAACAGATGTTTTTCTCTCTCTAAAATCAATGAGAACATTTTTTTTTTTTTTTTTTTAAAGAACTAGAGTAGAGAAAGATTGACTATTTTATTACAAATGGCACCACCCAGGAGAGCGGGAGTTAATGCTCAAAAGCCCGAACTCCCCGATGGTGTGTAGGTTACAGAATATACAGAACAAAATGACAAGACACCGTGGGTTAGGGGGTCAAGGGTCGTGTTGGGAGCTGACTGGTCAGAGGTGAGATAAGGGTTAAGAAATCATTTCTTCAGGTCTTGAGGACAGCTCTGAGGTCTTTTCTGGCATTCCTCTGTTTGGTTTCCCGGAAAAGGAGCCAGAGGGTTGTTCCACCTTAGGGCTCAGGAGCTGAAACAACTTAGGTCAAGATATTATCTTTAACTTACCAGAAACACATACGTTGTAACCCATAGACCATTGTTTCTGGCTGCCTCAGGGGGTTAATGACTAGTAAGGGAAAGGGCTAAGGCTCACAGGGCATGCTGTAAAAAAACTGAACAGAATGCTGGTGCTACATATTAAATCAAAGCCATACATTAAATTAGGACTTTTGGCTTGAGTCACCCTGAAGGGGGTAAAAGTATATCATAGAGAAACAGGATGGATTCTACCCTAATTTATATTAAAAGCAAGCAAACAAAAAAATCCACTTGGGCCCAGCTGGGCGTGGCTCAGCGGTAGAGCGCTGACCTAGGATCCAGGTGATCGGGGTTCAATTCCGGGTCAGGGCACATGCCCGGGTTGCGGGCTCCATCCCCAGTTGGGGGAAGCTGATCAATGACTCTCTCATCAGTGATGTTTCTACCTCTCTCTCTCCCTCTCTTTTCCTCTCTCTGAAATCAATAAAGATTAAAAAAAAAAAAAAAAAATCCACTTGGACTTTCAAACAACTATACAACTCAATATGCCAATAGTTTGAAGAGAGTCAGTTAAGTGAATACATTTTTAATGTGTCTACAAATGTACTAGCCATAGTTCTAAGTCAGATTCCAGTGGAAGTAAATAGACAATAAAGTCACAGATAAAAGGATTTCAGATTTTGATAAATGCTATGAAGATAATAGAGAAATATGTTAAAGAACACTAGGGAAGGAGGGAGGCACGCCTATTTTAGCTAGAGTGACCAGCAAAGCCCTCTAGCTGAAGAGACATTTGAGTGTGATCTAAATGATAAATAATCAGCCATGCCAAGTTTTAGAAGAAAAATATGTTAGCCAGAAGGCAGAGCAAATGCAACAATCCCAGGACTGGAATGAATTTAAAGTGTTCAAGGAACAGAAAGGTTAGTGTGGCTAGAATATATAAAACCAGGAGTAGAATTGAAAAGATAACTTTAGAAACGGTCAGGAGAGTTAAGGGTGTTTAAAGGAGTAGCTAGAGTGCTGGATTATAGAACACACGCTGGAAAACAAGAGAAGTCAGAAAAGGTAAAAAAGATAACAATGGCAGGAATTACTATACAAAGGAAGAGAGGGAGCCAAGAGTTAAGCGAATGAGGGAGATATACTTCAAAGGAGTGAGGGATTTTGAAGGAGAAACAAATTCAAAGAAGCAACAGGAACAATAGGGAGGGAAGTCACTTATCCCATCAATAGGTCTTGAAGTGCGAGAAAAACCACCTCTTGTTGAGAGGGTTATTGATTTCAGTAGTATGTGGCAATCAACCTGGCAGCAGGACACCTGGATGTAAATCCTCGCTTTAGCAACTACTATCTATATCATCTTGACAAGTCACCTAAAGTCTCTTAGCCTCAGGGACCTCGAGTGTAAAACAGAGACACTTTACCTATTTCACAAGGCTGTTTTGAGGGTTAAATGAAAAAATGTAGGTGAAGGTGCCTGGCATATAGAAAGTTAGCTAAATAGAACATTTCTTGAATGAATGCAAATAAAGATACTTAAATCATTTTTAAAAATGCATGCACATCAATGTTGTTAATGTTGGTGAAAGCCTTTTATGGTAAATCTGTACACAGAAAATAGATATGATACAGGTGAGTCAGAAATAGTGACCGGGGAAGATAATGATTAAATAGTTGGCTCTGAGGACCCAACAGATTGGCACTTATTATCCCCTTTGCCAACTTGAGTTTATAAAGCCAACGTACAGCTTACTCTTCATTTCAACCTCAATTAATGGAACAGAAAACTAGTTCAGCCCCGACCCGGGCAGCTCAGTTGGCTGGGCTTGCTCCCGTGTGCACGGGAACATTGCGGGTTGGATTCCTGGTCAGGGCACATGACCCGGTTGCGGGCTCCACCCCCGGTAGGGGACGCGCAGGAGGCAGCCCACCCATGTTTCTCTCATTAATGTTTCTCTCTCCCTCTCCCTAAAAATCAATAAAAACTAGTTCAACCCGAGCTCTATCTTGGAACACAAGGCACTAACAAATTCTTTCTTTGAAAATGACATAAGTAACTCCTCATTACCAGAGCAAGGTCAAGATTAGTAAAATGCCACCCACTAACTCACACATACCTACATCCCCCAAGAGACTCAGGAAAAAAACTAACTGTAACTCACTTTCTTAATGGCGACGATTTGGTTGGTGTTCTTGTCTCTGGCCTTGTAAACCGTGGCAAACTAGAGAGAAAAACAAAAATCACATGAGTTTGTGGAAAGTTATCTTGTTTGTGTTGGTCTTTTCACTTCAGACTCTGGGAAGCAAAGCTCAAGGGTTCTTGGGGCGGACTCGCGCGGGCGCCTGAAACGTGGGCGGGGAGCCACGTCCCGTTCCCGTCCGTAACTCAGAAAGGAGAGGGCCGCCAGGGCGGACAGAGGCGCAGCAGCTGCGTCCCGGGAGCCTCGGCCAGCAGCCGGGCTGGTCCTGCGGCTGCCCCGAGAAAGCCTGTGAAGATGGGAGGCGACTCGGCGCTCTCCCCTCAGGATGCCCCGAGTCCCCGAGAGCCTCACCTGTCCCTCCCCGAGGAAGTCCAGCTTTTCATAGCGCTTTGCTCGCGACTTCACGTCCACAGCCATCCGTCACGCGAGGCCCGGCTCCAGCAGAAAAGGGCCGGCTCCCACTGCAGAGGGAATTTAAAGCTACCTTAAAGCCTCCAACAGCCACTTCCGTTCACAAGGCGCCGACGCTTTCTTAGCTCCGCCCCCACTTCCGGGATGGGCGGGGACAAGGTTAAATCAGCCCGGACCAGCGGAAGCTGCGCGTGGTGGGTCTCCTAGGCTTTTTTCTCACGTGATCGCCTGGAGGTGCGGGAAGCCGGGTGTTTTTCCGCGATACCCGTCTGAATCTCCTTGATACCGTTTTAACTTAGATTATTTTCTTAACTACCGGCGACGGGTCCGCGTTCTGCTGCGGTTCTGAGTTCGGGATTTGATAGGTGTGTATGCGTGTGGAAGGCGCGGCCTTCTCCCTGCTCTCGCTTCCTGGTCCTAGGTCCTGGCGTTGGTTCGGTCGCGGCGCTTACTGTGGACGCCAGCCCCGCGCTCTCCGGTTACTTAGGCGCCCGCCCGCTGCCTCAGCGCTGGTTCTAGAGCCGTTCTTACTGATTAGTCCAGTGCTTTTATGAAGAAGCACGCCCAGGGAAACAAAGCCCAAGTCAAGTGAATTTCGTGCTGTGCAACAGACATGATCATCAGTTTTCTACTCTGTAAAGCGGAAATAATAGACTACATCATAGGTGGTTGTGAAGATTAAATGAGACATGCAGAAAGGTTAGACATAGCAAATGCTCAATTAGGTGTTAACTGTGACCAGTACCCAACTTTCTCATAAATTTTCATCCAGATCAACAAATGACCATATTACTCATTTACTCAATGAATATTTATTGAGGGCTTACTGTGTGCCAGGTTCTGTTGAAGGCTGAGAAATTGGCGGGGGAAAAAGACAAAGGCCTTCAAATGGGAGTCGATAGGCCTAGCCGTTTTGGCTCAGTGTTGAGAACGTCCGCCTGGGGACTGGAGGATCCCGGGTTCAGTTCCGGCCAAGGGCGCACACCTGGGTTGTAGGCTGAGTCCCCTGCCCTGGTTGGGACGAGTGCGGGACCGACCAATCGGTGGATCTCTCATGCGTCCCTCTCACATCCATGTTTCTCTCTCCCCCCCACCCCCTTCACTGTCTAAAAAGCAATGGAAAAGATATCCTTGGGTGAGGATTAAAAAGAAAAAAAAAAAAGGGCGTATATAAGTAAAATGTTATGATAAAAAAATGTTATGATACACAGTGGTAAGTGCTATAAAGATAATAGAGCAGGGAAAGGGGATAGAGATATTAGGGTTTTCAGTTTTAAATAGGGTGGGAAAAGAAAGACATCACTGAGAAGCCACTGCACTTTTGAGCAGACAGATACGACCTGACCATGTTTTATTTATTTATTATTTTTTAAAATATATCTTTATTGATTTCAGAGACAGGAAGGGCCTCAGAGGGAGAGAGAGAGAGAGAAACATCAATGATGAGAGAGTCATTGATCGGCTGCCTCCTGCACACCCCCAACTGGGGATCGAGCCCGCAACCCGGGCATGTGCCCTGACCGGGAATCGAACCCTCATCGCCTGGATCCTAGGACCTGACCATGTTTTACAAAAGCTCACTCTGGCTGTTGTGAGAGACCAAGCTATAGACTTGGGGGGGGGGGGCAAGGAGAAGCAAGAAGGCGGGATAAAGAATTATTGCAGTAATCCAGATGGCTGTGTTAGGTGGCTTCTAGCCAATAGGATATGCTGAGACTGTGTATGTGTTGGGGGCCGAGTAAGGAAAGCATAATTCTATAGTTTTGAACCTGGGTCATTTGATGTTTCTAAGAGTTGAGAATCCTGATTTTCAGAGGCATGTTGAAGAAGGCAGAATACCAAGGCTCATAGTTTAGTAAAGATAATACAGTGTACAGGGTTGAGTCCTTGCTCTGGTTCTAGACTGCCGGCATTGACTACTGACCCAAGTATTCAATCACTGAATTTATGACTTGGGCAAATTATTTAACCTTTTTGTCCCTAGTTTCCTCCTCTGTCATAGAAGCTACTCATTGGGTTGCTGCAAGGCTTAAATAATTTCATACTTCAAAAACCCTTAGAAAAGTGTCTGACAGTGCTCAATTTATGTTAGCCATTACCATAACTACTATTGGTTACCTCTCAGCTCTTTTCACTACTTGGGTCTTTACTGAGCTCTGATACGTTCATAGGCAAAATTCTCATACATTGCAAAAAACACACCTTCTTAACCACTTAGTTCTTTTTTTTATGTATGTCTTTATTGATTTCAGAGGGAGGGAGGGAGAGGGAGAGAGAGAAACATCAAACCAGCTGTCATCTGCTCGCCCCCTGCTGGGGATCAAGCCGGCAACCTGGGCATGTGCGCTGACCCGAAATCCAATGACTGAGCTCCTCCGCAGGGCACCACTTAATTCTTAAATCTTACTTGTGGCAAGTCATACCTAATGATCCACGGTGTCACATGACTTAGGCCAAAATTCCTTCTGAGACATCACTGTAACACTCTAACCTCACTTATAGTAAAAATAAGCTAAGTAGTGAGCTAAATTTGATGGTATACCTGTGAGGCTTGAGGTTCCCAAGTGTCCTATGGTATATGAATTGATAATCACTACCTTATGCCATGCTGCTGACAAATAAATTCCTATATGTGGATATTTTAAATAGGTTAACAAAGGTGTTTAGGTGATATTCTGGGTTCATTAGGTCACTGTATATATAAAATACCATTCAACATCTGTATAGCATTTTACAGCTTACAAGGCTCTTTCACACATTGGTAGCAGCCATCTTCCAAGATGGCCTAATGATTCTTGCCTTCTGGTATTAACGGAGTGTGTAGTTTCCTCCCACAATGAAACAAGCTGTTATGTTTACAATAGAATATGGCAGAAGTGTGTCTAAGATCTGAGTCTAGATTGTAGAAGGCATTACTGTTTCCATCTTGTACGCTTAGATGACTCACTCTGGAGGAAGTCAGCCATCATGTCATGAATTTACTCAGGCAGCCTTGTGGAGAGGAACTGAGTCCTGTCAACGGCCAGCATCAACTTGCCAGCTATGTTAGTGAGCCACCTTGGAGATAGATCGTCCAGCCCCAGTCAAGCCTTCAGGTTAAGTGCAGCCCCAGGCAGCAGCTGATTGTAACCTCACGAGAGACTCTGACTGAGCAGAATTGCTCAGCCAACTTGCTCAGGAATTCCTGACCCAGAGAAAACAAGCTATTAAGTGATCATTATTGCTTTTAGCCACTAAGTTTTGGGGTGACTTGTTACAAATAGACAGTACTGGAGAGGAAAACCTAAAATTTGACAAATTAAGCAATTTGTTGATGCTTACATATATTTAAGCACCTGTAAATTAAAACAGGCCATTTACTCTGAGCCAACCCACAATTCTTTTTGTTGTTGTTAATCCTCACCCAATCTGTTGATTTTTAGAGTGGGAGGGAGGGAGGAGGTGGGGGAAACAACACATTGATGTGAGAGAAGCACATGGATTGGTTGCCTTCTGAATGTGCCCCAACTGGGGCTGGCAATTGAACCTGCAACCCAGGTATGCCCTTGACCAGGAATCGAACCTATGACACTTTGGGTGCACAAGCTGACATTACCACTGAGCACACCGGTTAGGGCCAACCCAGAATTCTTTTTATGACACCATCCTCCTTGGGAGTTCATCCTATGACAGCAATTTCCACTGACATGCCTTTTTGCCTTACCTGTACTTACAAATTCTGTAAAAGTGATATATTTTTTCATTCTGACTTTTATGGTAGCAGCTGTAGTACAGGTGACCCCCAGACAGATCCAGTATTAGTGTTTCTAACTGCTGGCCCACAGTCTTACTTATGCTACTCTTTATTACCTGAACCCACTGTTACTAAAAGGAGGAAAAAACAAAAAAACAAAAAAAAGCCCTGGGCTTCCTTTTACTGAAATGCAAAAGCTAAGGAAAAAAAAGAATAGTGCTAGTTTTTAAGAAAATTTTCCAAATAAAATTTAAAAACCATACCAAAAAAACATGAATCATGTATTTTCTGAGTCACCAGGACAGCTTATTGCTAGCACTAGACTTCTACCTCAAATCCAAGTTGGGCAACATTTATACTAGGCCACAACACAGAATTTACAAGAGAAGCAGATCAACTTTGGAATAGTAAAAAAACCCCAAAAAACTAAAGATTAACCCATAAACAACTGGGCAATACTCAACAACTCTACTCATCTATTGCTTATAGGCTACCTTTCCTATTAGGGATAACTTCTTTAAAGCATATTCTAGAAATCATTAAAGTTATGGAAGAGAATTTATTTAGCTTTGTGAGGCTTCACTTTCACAATAATAATATACCCTTGGCACAGGAAGACCCTTTTAAAGTTTCATAAATTTCCTTAACAAGGTAAATACTTAGGTTGATTTTATGAAGCTTTCAGACATTAAGTTTGAGAAAGTTAATGGTTACCACGATTTGGATACATTATTACAATCAAAACAGTAAAGTAAACCAAAGACTTTCTTAACACCCCTGAAAACATAATAAATTGCAATTTCTAACCAAACATTTATACCTATGCTATATTCATTTTGATCTGATTTTATACTGATATTTTTTTCTGAAAATAGGTTACAAATAATCAAATAGTGTTAACTCCCCAGTCTTAATACCACAAAGTCACTGGATTTCCCTTGCCTATATTTTTATTTAGAGTAGGATGTGCTTGTTAAGCCAGTCATACTCCAGTAACTTTGTGAATGAAAAAAATGTTAAGAGAATTAAGACCAACTAATGGAGTCATTATTTCATTTATCCTCATTCAATTTCAGGAAATCACTTCCAAAAAGCAATTCTGCCTGATAAGCTCATGTCTAAACAGAAACAAAAGTGAAATGATGGGAAACCTATGGTGGTTTACTAGACATTGTGTGCTTTTAATAGTTCAACACTGGTAATACTTGATAATCAAAAGTAAATTAATAGTAACATTTTTAAATGTGTACTTTAATAAGTATAAAGTATATAAACAATTAGGTAAGCTTGTGGAGCTGACCAAGATACATAAATTAAGAGATACAAGTGTCTATCTAAATTTTCTCTTTTTCTTTTTTTTTTCACAGAATATTTATTAAAGTTGTTGAATGTATAATTTCTCATCTGTCATTTTGGAAGTCCTTTATTGTAAAGACTATTCTTTTGTTTGATAACAAACAGCAGCCACAGTGTCAGTGATTATTCTGGACCTCCACGCTGAAAAGGAAAAAATAAAACAAGATTAGGTGTCAAGTTTACAGAAAAAATGTTTTCATGGCTACTATACAAATTTACACTATTTTAAGCAAATGATCTTTAGCTTTTGAAAACAATTTTGGGTTTTCTCATTGCTTTTGGGCACTCATAGAAATGTTATAAATAATTTCAGATCTGGAAGGGACTCAGGTTGATCTAGATCAGTGGTCCTCAAATATCATAGTCTCAGAAGCCCTTTACACTCTGAAAAATTGAGAACCCTAAAGAGCTTTTTTTTCATGTGGTTATACTGATGGTTTCTACACATATATTCCTTCATGCACATTAACTGAGGGCTTGGACATGGTTTATTTCTCATAGTCCTGGCCTATCAGACCATCTGTGTCTTAGCTATGGACACACCATGACAAGACAATGGGAAAGGCATGTAAATCAGCATATGAAATTCTAAAAGCCAAAAATGTTAAGGTGTTTTACATAATATATTGATAAAGACCAACAACATACTTGGATATATTCAGCTTCTTCCTGAGACATAAGTTTCCTTCTATATTTCTGAGGTAAAGTTTTTATTATTTCTGCAGTGTCTGGTGGACCCTGATACATCAGCCAATCTGGTGATTTACTTCCCTTAGAATGTTGTGAAATTGAAGAAGAGTGAGATGGTAGTCCTGCTGATCTTGAAACTTCTGATACTGAAATTTAAAAAAATGTAATTAGAGAAACTGTGCAGGTGTCTTAAAATACTATTTTGCATTCTCTATTATTGAATAATCTAGTCATTCTTGAAATAAGTATTGTAATTCTGAGAGGTAAGTATTGGAGAGTAACAGTTGGGTAGAGCTATATATAATTTCATAAAGTTTTAAAACAAGGAGCTAGTTAAGTGAGTTACTAAATTGAACAAGTGTGTAAAATAATGAAATTTCTAGGTAGTGGAGTTCAAGCCATATAATATAGATAACCTACATTACTTAAGTTTTGTCATATGGTGGATAGGTAATATCTTACAATGGGGAATAAGAACTTTGGTAACTATAGATGAAATTCATTTTCTCAATACCTTTATACTTGTTTATCACCTATATCTTAATTCTTCAAGAATTATAATAACTTAAAAATATCTGTATAAAATTTGTTAAAACTCTCCCTGAATTAAGAATCAAATATCTTATAATAAAGACAGGGACAGAGGCTCTGGTAAAATGGAGAGGTCAGAGAAAAACAGGACTTGTTCAGAATCTTCAGTTAGTTTATGATTGCTAAGGTCTACAGCAATCAAGGAAATATTTACTGATTGAATGAACAGATAAATAAGTGAGTGAAAGAAAAGGTTAGCTGGGAGAGTAATGCAGAAATGGTTATTCCTCACAATATCTGCAAATGTAAGTGTGGGAGATTATTCTAAAGGATAGAAGGAAAGAAATGTAGAACAAAAATTCCCCTTCATAATAAACTTGAAGTCATTAAAAATTCAGAGACATCTGTTGAGACATTACTTTTTTAAATGGAGGTAAGAAGTTAATTTCTACTTGCATGCATCTAAGCTACAGAATCTACCTGATTTTAAAATAATAAATATGGCCTGTAATAGGATATTCATGTATAACTATACATGTACACCTTTTTAAAAAAAAATCTATGTCTTGGCCGGGTAACTCAGTTGGTTAGAGCACTGTCCCGATACGCCGAGGGTTCAATCCCAGTCAGGGCACATAAAAGAATCAACCTATGAATGTATAAATAAGTGGAACAACAAATTGATATTTTTCTCTCTATCTCCCTCCCCCTTCCTTCTCTAAAAATCAATAAATGAAAATTAAACAAAAAATAATCTAAAGTGCAACTTACCATTGGGTTTGGGATTGTCTCTCCTGTCAGGGAATCTTATTAATGGAGTATGTGGCTTGACTACCTAAAGGAAAAATAAAATGCATAAAAAAAGATGAAACACTAAAATCAACTCATTATATAAAGATATATAAGAAAATCTGAGCCACACAGATACCCCTTCATTACAATAAAATTACTTAGTATTTGACAGCGATTTTAAATTTTACTATTTTATTCTTCTCCAACCAAGGCTGGTCTATGAATTATTTTTTACTTTTAGTTTTTAAAGTCTTTATTGATTTCAGAGAGAGGCAGGAAGAGAAGAGACAGAAACATCAATGATGAGAGTCATTGATCGGCTGCCTCCTGCACACCCCCTGCTGGGGATCGATCCCGCAACCTGGCCATGTGCCCTGACTGGGAATCAAACCGCGATCTCCTGGATCCTAGGTCGATGCTCAACCGCTGAGCCACGCCCGGCCAGGCTAGTCTATGAATTATTAACTTGTTTATCTTATCTGCTATTCATAACTTTGTACTTTATACATCATAAGACATTTTACTGTAATGCCAACTGACCTCAAAGTCGACCCTATGAAAAAGATGACACGACTTTATGTTGCATGACATATATCACCCTGCTGATTGATAAGAATTGGAAGCTTCCTGACTTGTATTGAGTGTTGTTTTCCTACTCTGTTAATATCTAGTAGCTTAGAATAGGTCAAAAAACATATTGAAAATTAGGTAATTAAAAAAATAGTTTTTCTAACTACAAAAGTAACCTGTGCTCTGCGTAAAAAATTTGGAAAAAATGCAGAAAAGCACAAAGAGGAAAACACTATCTACAATCTACAATCCCAAAACCTACATAAAATAGGTTTAAACATTTGATAGCCCTTTTAGTCTTTTTCCTGTACCCACAGAAATATGTACTTCTTATTGACCTAATTCATCATGCCATTTTCATCCCCATTCAACCTAGAGCTTATGTCCTCTGCCAGGAAATCTCTCTCTAATCCCACCCATCTCCATGCCTCCACTTTCAACTGACTGCTTATCTTTTTTTTTAAATATATCGTTACTGATTTCAGAGAGAGAGAGATAGAAACATCAATGATGAGAGAGTTATCATTGATTGGCCTCCTGCATGCCCCCCACTGGGGATAAAGCCCCCAACCCGGGCATGTGCCCTGATGGTGATCAGGGGGATCCAAGGTCGATGCTCAACCACTGAGCCATGCCCGGCCAGGCTGACTGCTTATCTTTTAAAACAGTTCAAATATCACTCCTCTCAAAGCAACTTCCCGATTCCAAAATCTAATACTTCTCCTCTGAGTTTCCACGGTATCCTGAACATCTTAAGAATGTTGTGCAGCTGACTGATAAATGAGCCAATGCTTTACAGGAGAGCTAAGCTCCTGGAAAGGCAGAGTTAGAGAATCAAGCACTTTTGCAGCAGTGCCTGGTACATAACATAGTAAATGCTCAAGAAACATCTGCCAAATGAGTGAATAGACTATTGGTAAGGTAGGACTAAGTATATACACATGTGAGTATGTATACACACACTTAACAATACAGGGGATGTGCAAAAGTAGGTTTACAGTTGAAATACAAATAAATAATACAATAATTAAATAATAATACAAGAATAAAGGATACATACATACATACACCAGAGAGAAAGAATCCATTTCAACATTGCTTTTGTACACTTAAAACTATAATGCAATATGCTCTTACAGATTAAATTCTCACACTAATTGGGATTCCCCTTTTTTAACAGAAAATTTAAAAAATACAAAAAAGTAGAGAGAGTAGGATAATAAGCCCTGATAAACACATTACACAACTTCAACAGAAATAGTCAATCTTATTTTATCACCCTTTTCCCTATAAGGGGAAGAAGTTGATAATTTGGACTACACTAAAAAGAAAAAGACCTTTCACTCAAAAAAAATATATAGCATATCCAAACTTAAAAAAACCAACTAGTTAAAAAAATTTTATAACAGGCCAAAGGTTAAAAGCCATACTATATACAGCACTTGTATGTCCTCCCAGCTAATAAATGAAAGTGGCTCTTAAACGTATGAAAGGACGGCCAGCCTCACACATAGGAAGAGAAATGAGAGGTTCAAACTACACAGCAATATTTTCATCAATTAGGTTTTACTAGATTGTAATGAACAAGTTGGGTAACGCAAGACTCGGGAAAGCTGCAGGGAAGCAGGTGCTCATTCGTTGCTATAGGAATGCAAAACGGTATAACCTCTATGAGGGAGAAATAAGCCTAAAACACAGTTCATTCAGCCTTCTCTTACCAGCACTCTCAACGCCCCCCGCTGGAGGCTTATTTTCACCTGCAAATCTCAACCCCTGAATTAACCCATCCATCCATCTTCCCCTGTCTCATGCAGCCAAAAGATTTCCTAAATGACAAACTCAGCTCTCTGCTCTTACTTCAGCCCAAACATATCAAATATATACTGCTTGGCATTCAGTGGGCATTTAATTAATACCTGTAACTTACTCTTTTAAAATTACCTCTGAATACCCTGCAGTCCAGCCAAATCTCTCTGCTTAATGTTGACACCATGCTTTGTGAATTTCCATGAATTTATGCCAGTGAGTCTGTTGAAATACTACCGTTTCTTCAAGTTATGGATCAACAGCCAAATTCCAAGCTCTATGGAGGCACCATGTCTGTCTTGCTGGCACTGCAGTCCCCAGCGCTGAGTGTAGGCGTGGAACAGTGGTCCTCGATAAATTTTGCTAATAAGTAATTACTACATGCTAGCACAGACTGCTTTGTATTATGAATATGAACCAGTCTTTGCAGCTGTTAGGAGACAGACCATTCCTTATTGTATACCTCACAGTATCTTTTTTTTGCATATATCAGTAGTTTATTAGTACTGTGTACTATTCCATTTTAACAAATTACCACAATTTTTTTTATCCTGCTAATGGACATTTGGATTGTTTTTGGTTTGGGAGTTAATATGGATAACATGGCTATGAACACTTTTATGAGTTTTTTATATAGGTATATGCACTCATTTCTCTTGTGTATAAACCTAGGAGTAGAATTACTGGGTCAAAGGGTAGGTATGTTTAACTATTAGAGATGGACAAAACAGTTTCCCAAAGTGGCTGTACCATTTTATACCCCTACCAGCAATGTATAAGCGTTTTGGTGCTTCACATTCTCATCAATTGGTATTGTCTGTCTTTTTCATTTTAATCATTAGGTGGGTGTAGTTGTACTTCCTGGTTTTCATTTGTATTTTCCTGGCAAGTAATGATATTAACCAACTTTTCACAGGCTTATTGCTCATTTGGATGTCTTCTGTTGTGCAGTATCTTTTTTTTTAACCCATTTATTTTTATTTTTTAAAAAATATATCTTTATTGATTTGAGAGAGAGGAAAGGAGAAGGAAAAAGAGAGATAGAAACATCAATGATGAGAGAGTCATTGATCCGCAGCCTCCTGCACGCCCCCGACTGGGGATCGAGCCTGCAGCCCGGGCATGTGCCCTAAATGGGAATGGAACCCGATTGCCTGGATCCTAGGTCAACGCTCAGCCGCTGAGCCACGCCCAGCCCAGCCGGGCTAACCCATTTTTAAATTGGGCTATATATTATGAACAACAGTTCTTTGTCAGATGTTCGCCTTATCCTCACAGAATCTTAAGTTAATGCTCAATAACTAGTGAAGATCATTTGTTGCAGTGGGACCAAAGACTGGGATCTAGGATTATCTTTCAGAGTGACACAATTTTTAAAAAATCCTCACCCGAGGACATGCTTATTGATTTCAGAGAGAAGGGAAAAGAGAGAGAGAAACATGGATGTGAGAAACATGGAGATCGGTTGTTCCTCCCGGACGGCGGGCTGGAGATGATCCAGCAACCCAGGTATGTGACCTGACGGAATCGAACAATCGAACGGGAAACCTTTGATGCAACTGGGCCACACCGGCTAGGGTAGGCTGACACAATTTTAAGAAAAGGTCGTTTAAGAAATATACTTATGCAAACGGAAATGCAGTTCTCATATCAAAGTTAATCATAATACACTTGAAGAGTTTAAAAAAATCGTGTAAACCAACCACAAAGGTGGAGGCTGTGTTCCTTCATATCCAGTTCTGCCTCTCCTATTTAAGCTCGAGACCACAGCTGGAGAAGCAAACACAAAAGCTACCGGGAGTTAGTAACTAACGTGGATAAACTCAGGACAAAGGCTTGGGAAACCAACACTCAAACATACATACAGTTAAACTTAATCTTTTTTCTCTCCCTTTTAATTCCCTCCCATCGGGCCTGTAACCAGACAGCTGAATTGGTGGGGGAGACCCGAACCCCTGCGAGGGCGCAGCCAATTTAGCGCCGTTCCCAAGACCTTGAAGGGACACCGGGTCAGCGCAGGGCCCGCTGCCTTTCACTCGCCTCCGCCGCCTCCCTCTGATTGGCTGATCCGGGAAATCCGGACTATCCCAGACGCCGATTGGCCAGGCTACAGCCGGGCAGCCTCGCCCGGCCTCCCAGGAGGCTAAGGAGGTCCTCGCGGACGACAGTCCAGGGACCCCAACGCGGCTCTGTGCCTACCTGCCGAGATGCGACATTCCCGCGGCCTGGCTCGAACCCTCAGCTCCGGTCACCGGCTTACTACCCGACCCAAGGGGCTCAAGGTCTAATTCTCACACACACCCCCGGGCGGCGCCGCTGGCCCTGCTGAGGGCCGCGGGCGCCGCGCAGTCTCCGCCACCGCCTTTTCTCCCCAGCGCGTTAGCCGTGGTCTGCACCATCCCTACCGCCCTCTCTGCGGAAAGGCTGCCGAAGCTCTTTACCTGAACGACCCTGCTAGCAGACGCCATCTTGCTGCCCATCATGACCCCTGAGAAGGGGCAGCTTCCGGGGCGCTAGAGAGGCGCAGCAATAATAGGAGTTGCGGGCAGCGGGGGGCGGGCCTTTCCTGTGACGTCAGGGGGCGGGGCGAGCGGGGATCCTCCTCCGCCATGGCACTAGCTCTTTGCCTGACCCCCCCCCTCTTCCCGCCTAGAAGCCACGTGTTTCCCGTTGTTTGGTTTTGCAGACGAATGTTTGTTAGGTTAATTTTGCTCCTTAGGGCCATTTCCTCTTCAGAAAGCCAGTTTCTAATTTTAGTATAGTCCAAGTTTAAACTGAAAATTTTATAAGTAATACAAGTAATACAACAGTTTTGTTTAAACTTGGGAGTTAATGGCAAGCTAAGGAAGAGTGGTCGATAACGGTCTGTACAAAACCACCGCATGCCCTTATTGGCATGGCTTGATTTGGAATTGTTTTTTCCACTATTTGTCTTGACATTAAACTGCTGCCTACTTCAGATTTGGGAGAACTCAAAAGTTCAAGTTTTTCTTTTTGAAACATAAGCCATCTATATCATCCTCCAAAGTGATAGTAAATTCTATGATAAGTATTGTTTACATTGTTGTAATTTTTAATACACAGTATGTTGTGGCTATTCTACATAACTTTGTGGGTAATGTAGCCTTAAGCTATTATACTTAGAGTGACAAATTTGATGATCTAGGTCAGTTATTTCTAGCTTTTTAGAAATGTAAGTAACTGAGCCCAAATGTGTGCTCTTCTAATTCAGTATGTCTATGGAGACCAGAAACCTATTTTTAAAAAAGCTTTCAGCTCTAGCTGTTTTGGCTCAGTGGTGAGAGGGTCCAGCCGGGGACGGAAAGGTTCTGGTGTTCGATTCTGGCCAAGGGCATGTACCTCTCAGTTGCAGGCTCCAGCAGGAGGCAACCACGTGATGTCTCTCTCTCTCATGGATGTTTCTC
Source organism: Miniopterus natalensis (assembly GCF_054644295.1). Lineage (NCBI taxonomy): Eukaryota > Metazoa > Chordata > Mammalia > Chiroptera > Miniopteridae > Miniopterus > Miniopterus natalensis. The sequence goes on along the minus strand of NC_142083.1, from coordinate 35,071,987 downwards.
TCTCTCTCTTTCCCTTGCTCTCTCTCTGAAAAAGCTTATTTCTAAATGTTGGCATTCATACTCCTTCACAGAGTTTTTATCCAGGCCTCTCTTGGATTAGTTCTCGGATAATGATAAAAGTAGCTGAAGCTGAGGCCCTAAATCCTGCCTTCTCTTCTTGTTGCTCAATTTCAGTTAGCCTTCTGTCGTCAGATCATTTGCTCACTCACCCCACTCAGGGCCCCCAATTTTTGTCTATATTCTCAATACTATTATTTGGCTATTTTCATGGACCTGGAACATGCCATCTGATTCTACTTCTTGTATTGTGTCTTCTTAAAGTCCCTATCTTACCTGGCCTTTGACTCCTATCTTGTTCCATGTACCCTGTTGCTGACACTCGCTGTAGATTTGTCAGGTGGAACTCAGCATGCATGACAGCCTCCTGATGTGATTAATACAATATAAAGTACCCAGTACAACTTTTAACTTTTCTTGATAAAAGAATATGAAACTACGTTTTATAAAATAGATCTGTCAACTGTAACAGAAACTTTAAAAAAAAGCAGTTGACCAGCCAGCATGGCTCAGTGGTAGCGAGCATCACTCTATGAACCAGGAGGTCCATGTTTGATTCCTGGTAGGGGCACATGCCTGGGTTGTATGCAGGTTTGATCCCCAGTAGGGGGCCTGCAGGAGGCAGCTAATCAATGACTCTCATGATTGATGTTTCCCCCTCCCTTCCTCTCTCTAAAGTCAATAAAAACATATTAAAAAAATTAAGCAGTTAAAAATGAGAAAAACAAAAAAACAGAAACAATGAAAAATAAAAAATAAAGTGGTTATATCTAATTTCTAGTTTACAGGAATATAGAGATGAAAGGTAGACAAGAACAGAAAGTTGTAGACAGATCAGAATAGAGAGCTTCCTACAGGGCAAGTGTTTCTCAAGTCAGTGACTAAGAAAAATGGGGTGGAGAGCTTCATCATCTCTGTTGGAGCTACTCAGTTCAATTCAACTCTATGCTATTGTGGAGGGAAAGCAGCCATAGATATTATGTAATTGTATGGGCGTGGTTTTGTTTCAATAAAACGTTATTTATAGAAATAGGCAGCTGGTAAGCCATAGTTTATTGGCTCTGATATTGATGAAACCACCAACCAAAACCACCATTACCACCATCAACGTTTGTGTGAAAAATATTTTAACAAAAGCACCACTAGCCTGGATTTTAAAAGACGGATATAAAAATATCTTTCAGCTCCCAGATGAGAAAGCTGCTCAGAAAGGCATACTCTCTAATGCCCTCTTTAGATATGGCCAAGGTAATGGTAAGGGAGAAGCTCCCAACAGGCAGAATGAAGAACCATGGATGAAGAACTGCTTCCACAGAGCACTAGAGCCTAATCTGAAGATGTTCCCTATCCCTAGGAAGGAGCACCTTCTATCAATTGCCAAGCTATATTTCAGAATTGCTCCAGACATTGTCCACTATTGTTTGCAGCAATAGAACTTTTCAGTTCATAGGTCTACATATCAAGAGCCACATCTGACCCTGATGTGGACTATCAGGAGATCCTGAACTTTGAAAATGTGATTGGATGACATTGTTAGCTTATCTTCCCTGCAAACGGATGTGTCTTTTACTCACAGAAGGGAAGTTAATATTTGAGACCAAAATAGCAGACTGGGAGACTGTAGTCTTTTCAACAAATATCCATTTTCTGTCCCCACTCTGAAATCCAGCATGCCCCCTGCCAGGGGAGAATCACTTTCCAGCCCCATTGATGTTGGGCTGGTCAGTGGAACCTGGGTAGATAGAACATACACCTCTTCCAAATAGAAACTTTAAATGTGCTTGTGTAATGTGACTTGGCCTCCTCATAGCCATGAGAGTTTCAAATAGTGGCTGCTCCTTCAAGCCTGGCTCCTAGAACGATCCGCCAAAACATGAATCTAGGATAGAAATAACTTTTTTATAATGGTTTGGGGTTTTTATCCAGTAGGATTTCAGAAAAAGCTAACACAATATCTCTCTCATTTTTGGACTGTAAGAGGGAACACACAGGATAATAGAATCCCAGGAAAACACAACAAGTTTTTCAGATACTGATAATCCATTGAGGTGGGAGTCACTAATATAGTGTGCATATGATTTATTTAGTGCTGTACCTTTGGAGCAGTAAAACATTTTACAGAATGTTTTTCTAGAAGAAAAATATGACTTGTTTTACAGCAATTTATGTAGGTAATTTCCAAGAATAATCTGGCAAAAAGAATTACAAATAAATTATAATTTATCAAAAATGAAGTAAAACTATAAATATTCCCAAGAAGTGTTTAGCATACAAATTTAGGCAAATCTCTGTATTCTTAATATTGATCTAAAGAACAAATGTCAAATGTTAGTACCAACTGCAGTGCATCAAGATGGAATAAAAGTAAAAAAGTGGCAAGTTCTATTTTTTAACTTATAAAAGTAATGCATAATAAATGCAGACATACAAAAGAAAAAAGTCACAATTCCTCTAAATAACCAAAACTGCAAACCTTCTGGATATCTTTTTCTTAAAGGCTGAGCTGCTTTATTTGGGTCTCTGTTTAAAGACGTAGATGGGGGTGGGGTGGGGAAACTGAGATGTTGGGCAAATGGTACAAATTTACAGGTAGAATCTGAGTTTTGGATATCTAATGCACAGCACTGTGATTATAGTACTATATTATATACTTCAAAGTTGCTAAGATACTAGATCCTAAATGTTTTCACCAAAAAAAATAATTATGTGACGATGGAGATGTTAGCAAAAGCCACGGTGGTCAATTTAACACGCTATAAACCTTAAACTTACACAACGTTATGTATCATTTATATCTCAAAAAAAATCTATAGTGAGATAAATCTAAAATAAGATTTGAGTAAAATACAGCTGACAGTTAAAAAAAATAGATGTGGATATGCTTTTCTAATTTTTTCTAGTATTTTGGTTGACAAAGAAATGCAGGGAGGTATTCCAAATGAGAGTTGGGACTTCCAGGAATGTAGAAAAATGTCCACATTGAGTGGACTAGATGATGTCTTTCCAGATCCTTGCAAGGCTAAGATCTTCACATTTTTTTTTAGAGTATGCCAGTCACTTTAATATCATATTTAAAACAACAGAGTCCATTTGATAGTGTTAAGCTTAAAAAAAAATTGCAGTATAAGTTCCAAAACCACCAAAAAAACCACCAAAACCACATTTCACCTGAAATTTGCTATTTAAATGACACATCAAAGACAGAAACAAATAATGCCAAAATAGAATTCTCATTAGATCATAGTGAGATTCTTCTCAAGTTGCAGAACAGTTTCCTTCAAGGCAGAATCCTCTGCCCAATTGACTTTACTTCCCAAGATGAGGTTCTATAATACAAAAAAAATTTTTTCAAATTAAAGTTTTCAGTATTTTTTAACTTTATTTTTATTGTTGACACTGTTATAAATGTCCCCATTTCTCCCCGCTTTGCCCACCTCCACCTAGCCCCTGCCCCCACTTCCCTCTGGCCATCACCACACTGTTGTCTGTGTCTTAGGTTATGCATATATGTTCTTTGTACTTTTAAAAACTTAACAAGCTCTTAAAAAACCCTCTTTTAGCCTGACCAGGCGTGGCTCAGTGGTTGAGCATCAACCTAGGATCCCGGAGATCGAGGTTCAATTCCTGGTCAGGGCACATGCCCAGGTTGTGGACTCGATCCCCGGTCGGGGGGGAGGGGGTGCAGAGGCAGCTGATCAATGACGACTCTCTCATCATTGATGTTTCTATCTATCTCTCTCCCTTTCCCTTCCTCTCTCGGAAATCAATAAAGATATATTAAAAAAAAGCAAAACCCTTTCACGAATCTTATTAAATAATTATTTAACTAGGTGTGAAGATTAATCTGTGATCATGAGAAAAATAGTAATACATTACTATTATTTTTTACTTTAGAGGGAGAGGGAGAGAGAGAAACATAGATGTGCAAGTGGAACACAGATCAGCTAGCTACCTTCTGCAGGCCCCTTACCGGGGATAGAGCCTACAATCCAGGCGTGGGCCCTGATGGGGAATCAAACCAGCAACCTTTCTGGCCAGGGCAAGTAATACATTCTTGTATCATCATTTCCATTTTCAGCAAAGCTTCAGCCTTGATCCCCATAATGCTAGGGAGTATTTACAATGCTGACAAGTTTTTATGCTTTATCAGTTTTTGTGGGTAGTTTTACCTACTTAGGATACTTGCAGTGGTGACCAAGATTAAAGGAAAAAGATTGCAGCTGTGGTTCAGAGTTCACTTGTACTTCTATGATGAACAAAAATTTAAGCCTAAATAATATGTCCTATTTTTAAAATGAGGTAAAAGAAGAGCTTAGTTCTCAGCCCTTGCAAAGTTTTCAAGACCCTGAAAAAGGTGAAGAACATTTTTTGTGGTAGACAATGGAGGAATGATTAGGGTCATAATTAAGGAAAATTCTGGACATTATTCTTTGAAAAACTATATGATACTGAGTAACTGAAATATTGTTAAAACCAATTTTAGAATATTAGTGGTATATTATTACATATAAAACTTTGGCCTATATAAGACACGTTCTTGCTACAAGTGAATAAAAGGGCTAGGGTATATAAATTCAGTCAAATTTACAAAGGAAGATGGACGTAAGCTTTCAAACATGACAACCCTGGAAGGCTGATCTTCCATTAGGAACAAAGAGAGCTCCCAAGTTGGTCAAATCTATGCTCTGTTTAACAATGCAATGAGTTCATTAAATCAAAATTAACACCAATTTAGAGAATATAAATAAAAATTAAGAAATGTAGAATAACTGAAGTTTCAAAGCAGTAGGACGAAATGTGTGCCAAAAAAAATTAAAATGATTCTTAGGATGAAATCCTCCACTTGAGGTTAGCCTAGGGGATCTGATTACTCCTAATTGAATCACCCACTGCTACTAGAGCAGGTGTAAGACCTGGGGAAGAATTTATGGTGAGACATAAGACCTCATTTTCTACAAGGATGTACTTTACAAATAATAGGCATTTACTTTACATATAATAGTTTTAACTGTGCATCTTCATAATTGGAAACTGGTAATTTAAGTATTACAACAGTTCCAGAGACATTTTATAATTCAAAACTTAAAAAAACACCCTTCAGAATAAAGGAATGGGACACTTAAGATTTAAAACCTGACATGATAATAACTACCTACATTTACTGAGAATTTACTTGGAGCAGACACTATGCTAAATGGATTAACATGAATTATCTTCTTTAGTTTTTGAAAGCACTCTTTCTAAACAAGGATACTGACACTTAGATAAGTTAATAATTTGCCTTAACCGGTTTGGCTAAGTGGTTAGAGTATCGGCCTGTGAACTGAAGCGTCCCGTGTTTGATTCTGGCCAAGGACACCTACCTTGGTTGCAGACTCGATCCCCAACCCTTGTCAGGGCACATGCGGAAGGCAACGAATTGATGTGTCTCTCTTACACTGATGTTCCCCCACCTCCCTCTCTCCCTTCCACTCTCGCTGAAAAGCAATGGAAAAAATATCCTCGAGTGAGGATTTTAAAAAAAAAGTTAATTATTTGCTCACGGTCAGCAACTATTAGGTAGCAGTCAGGATCTTAACTTTAGATTCCCATCACCCCATCCATGTTTTCCCCCAACTCCCAAATTGGGGTCTAATGCTCTCCACCATTATATCATTCTACCACAGAGCTGCTAAAAATCATTCCATTTTAATTGCCATAATGAAAAATCAAAGCCCTAAACATTAAATACACATGAATTCCAGATATATGTAAACAGACCAGTTTTCAGTACATAATTATTTTTTTTTTGTTAAACCTCACCCAAGGATATTTTTTCCATTGATTTTTTTTTTTAAAGAGGAAGGGAGAGAGCAGGGGAGGGAGAGAGCGGGCAACATAGATGTGAGAGAGATACATCAAATTGGTTGCTTCCAGCATGCAACCTAGGTATGTGCCCTTGACAGGCAATCGAACCCTCAGCCCTTTGGTTCTTGGGCCAATGCTCTATCCACTGAGCCACTAACTGGAAGTAAGTCTAAAAGTAATAGTATCAATCATTTTTAAAACAGTTCTTTACCTCCCTTCTTAGTTTATATACATGTTACCTGGAATACATGTTGAATAACTGTAGTAATTTGTATCTCCGTCTGTAGCTTTTGTTGTAAGGTCTTTATCTTGTCTGAATTTTCCATACTGTCCAAATCATCTTTCTGTTTGTTCTTTTCAGTCTGTATTTCTAAAAACTTACTTTCTGAAGCTCGTTTTAATTCTGAGGTTAAAAATAAAACAATATACTATATATGACAACTCCTACAAACAAGAATCTTTAAAAATTATAGTTACTTCAGTGAAAATTTTTAATGAAGAAGAGCATTTTAGGTTGCAGTTCTATTCTGATCTGAATATGACTTCCCTGGTGCAAAATACCAGTATCTTAATTTTATACTTAGCAATGCAAATGTTCAAGGTTTTTATGTTGACAATAATAGCTGTCAACAAGTGTTTGAAGTGGCATTGTGTCAAAGAGGACCTACTCTGGGTACGAAAACAGGAAGGAGGAATATGTAAACAAACAGTTTTCCCTCCTTTATTTATAAAATGACATATCACCAAGTTAAATTTTCAGTGAAAAGTAAGGTTCCCTTTGCTAGGGATAAACACCAACCAATTTTTATAATTCCTGAAATGTTCAAAGAATGAAACTACTTGAAAACATAAATGGGCATGGCTCAGGAGCTTGGCTCCTTGACACCAATGTATCAAAAGTAGGTTGGAAAGCAATGGAAAAATATTAGGCATCCAAAGGGTAATTAGATCAGATGACCAAGACTACTTCTGACCCTGACATTACTTAAAACCAGACAAAACTGTATATTTAAAAATATAAATCATGACTACACTGTTAAATGAAAAAAGCATTATACAACAGAATAAAGTGATGCCAATTTTATAAAAAATAAGCACTGAAGATCTCTTAATTGGTAAAATATTTAACTTTTCCTACATATACTTTTCTGTTTCCAAATTTTCTAGAGAATGTGTACTACTTTTGAAATAAATATTTCAATAATTTCAATGCAAAAAGCCATCTCATGTTCAAGTTAAGAAGCTGTAGAACTATATGTATCAACCGACCATTTAAAAATTAATATATAAATATGTCTAACTGTGGTCACACAGGAAGGAGGCATGACTTTCACATTAGACTTTTCTGTATCACTTGATTTTCTGCCACTGAGAATTGGTTACTTTTGTGATTTAATGTTCTAAACCAACAAAAATATATCAAGCAAAATGCATTTTATATACAACTTTTAAAATTGCCACATCTAAAATTTTAAGGAAATTTGAAAATTAAGAAATTTCTCAGTAGTTGAGAGATGTGGCCTCAACAATCTCAATAGTAAGTAAAAACGTATTATACAAAAAAAACTAAACACTGTTCTACATACCAAATCTCTTCTTTTTAACATCAAGCAGTTTGTTCTCCAAATTCCAAGATTCCTGTTATTAGAAATAAAAAGATTAAGGCATATTACCTAAGAACAAACCTGTAATATTTAAATCACTGAATTTTATCTTAGTTTGTTTTCAAAAACTCCAGTTTTTAATTCCTTCACTTCCACACAACAAAAGAGGAGACAGCAGCTTAAATTATAAGGAGACACTTAGCAACATAAGCAAAAAATAACAGTTATGAAAAAGAGCGAAAACTTAAGGACAGTGAATTCCAACCATACCAGTCCCTTTGGACAATCCTATTTAATCATATATAACAGCAAGAAAGTGTCACTGAAATCATGAGAGTGCATAAGCAGCCTAATGTGCAAAGTTACCTGCTGTGATTTCATTATTATCCTATTTAACTCTAATATGTGTTTCATGTTGTCCATGAGCTCACTGAAATGGAATAAAAAAAATGTTAACCTTAGTTAAAAGTAATCAACCTCATTAATGAAGGAATCAATTAGAACATATTCACTTTCAGTAATACACTTCAATAAAAAGCCATCATTTAATAAATTACATCTGGAAAAGTTTGATGTAAATTAAATTTCTGTTTAAAAATACAGATGGCCTGGCCAGCGTGGCTCCGTGGTTGAGCATCGACCCATGAATTAGGACATCGCTATTCGCTGTTCGATTCACCATCGGGGCACATGCCTGGGTTGGGGGCTCGATCCTCAGTAGGGGGAGTGCAGGAGGGAGCCAATCAATGACTCTCATTGATGTTTCTCTCTCTCCCTCTCCCTTCTTCTCTCTGAAATCAATAAAACATATTTTTTTAAAAAAGATGCATTTGCCTGGAAAAATTTTTGGTCACAGGCAATAAAAAATATCAAATTTAAGCATGTAAGAACATTTCTAAAAATCTCATATTTAGGGAGAAAATAAAACTCTTAAAAACTTGCTAATAAGTTGCTTTTTAAAAAAAACCAACAACTTTATTTTTAAAGCAATTTTAGGTTCACAGCAAAACTGAATAGAAAGTAAGTCCATGTACCCTCTGCTCCTACACACACACAGCCTCTCCCACTATCAACGCCCCCCTGCCAAAGAGGTCCATATGCTACAAATGATAAATATTTATTTGACACATCATAATCACACTAAGTCCATAGTTTACATTAGGGTTCCCTCTTGTTGTACATTCTATGGATTTAACAAACATGATTCCACCACTCCAGTATCATACAGAATAGTTTCACTGAATTAGCTGCTTTTTAACCCCTTTTCTTCAACAAAGATTTGCCAGTGCCTACTACATACCAAGAACTGTGCCAGGCAGTAGGAATGTAAAACAGAATAAAGCACAGTACCTGTTTTCAAAGGGAAAAGAGCCTGGTTGGGGAGAAAAATAAATCCACAACTATAGTATGGTTCCATTACAATAAGTAATGGATATGAACCATTGTTAAGAGTTGTGCAGAGTGGAGCAAGGGACACCCTCAAATCTTGAAGGACATGAAGTAATTACCTAAGTGAAGTAGTTTGGGATGGCTAGAGCCAAAGGGTGTGAAAAACAGTTCTACTTCAAACTGCCACAATCCCTTGAGAGGTTTGTTAAATGTAGACTGCCAGCTGCCCTCCCCACCAAGCCCCACTGCCAACCCTGTACCTTGGTTTTTAGATTCAGAGTCAGTAGGTTTGGGATGGGACCAGCAATGTGATCGTGAAATTATGAATTATTGTGATATTGTAGGAGTGTATTTTGGAGGCTGAAAATGGGGAATGTTTACATAAATGTGAAAGAGCTGAACTCATTTTCTGCTGGTTACAGCTATACTTGGTTGTAAACTTTATGAAGAACCTGTCCTGTATCCCTTTAACTCAAGAACGTTTCAAGCTCTCATTTATGGGGGAGCAGTAGTTAGTGAGCTCAAGTTCATATTTCAGAATTTATGTAACCCTGGATTTTTTTTTAACCTATGTTTTTATTGATTTCAGAGAGAGGAAGGGAGAGGGAGAGATAGAAACATTAATGATGAGAGAGAGTCACTGATCAGCCACCTCTTCCTGCATGCCCCCTACTGGGGATCCAGCCAGCAACCTAGGCATGTGCCCTGACCGGGAATGGAACCACAATCTCCTGATCATAGGTCGACGCTCAACCACTGAGACACATTAGCTGTGCTGTAACCCTGGATTTAAACAGAACACTGGGGGAATAAGTCTGAACTAAGACACCAAACTAAGACGTCAAGATAGGGGAAATGCCCAGATCCATCTTAGTATTTTTCTACTGCTCATGGGAGGGGATTTTTATATTACATGATTTTTAGAGCTTTGGGAGACAAGATCACAGATAAGGCTCCTAAGGCCATATATTTAGAACCAGATTATAGAGGACCTTGACTGCCAGTCTCTATTTTATATTCCTCGGCAAGCTGTTTAACGTATACAAGCTCATTTTTACCAATGAAAAATAAAGGGTATACTTTCTATCTACCATTGGGTTGTTGTTAGATTAAATGAGATAGCATTGTTCCTGGTTTTCAGTAAATAATGCATAAAATAAAATTTCAAACCTTCCTTCAAAATTATCAGACTATATGGTTAAAACCTAAATTGCTTCTTAGCACTGCAGTATGAACAAGATGTCAGAGGGACTATAAAAATTGTTGTAACTGCCCTAGCTTGTTTGGCTCAGTAGTTAGAGTGTCAGCCCAAGGACTAAAGGGTCTCAGGTTCGATTCTGGTCAAGGGCACATACCTCAGTTGCAGGTTCCATCCCCGAACCGGTGGGCACGTGTGCAGGAAGCAACCAATTGATGTGTCTCTCTCATATTGATGTTTCTCTCTCTTTCTCCCTTCTACTCTCTCTGAAAAGCAATGGGGAAAAAAATCAGGTGAGGATTATAAATAAATAAATAAATAAATAAATAAATAAATAAATAAATAAATAAATAAATAAAGTAATGCTGAGAAAGGTCCACAAAAATTCCCATCACTTTTCTTATTCCCCAGATAAAGCTGGTTGGCAGTGACAGTTAAAAAACAAAACAAAAATCATGAGCCCTGGATGGTGTGGCTCAGTTGGTTAGAGCATCACCCTGTACACCAAAAGGTCACAGGTTCGATTTCCAGTCAGGGCACATACCCAGGTTGCAGGTTCAATCCTGGGTTGGGGCCCATATAGGAGGCAATCGATCAATGTTTCTCTATCACATTGATGCTTTCCTTTCTCTTCCTTTCCCTTCCCCCTCCCTTAAATGAATAATAATAAAAAATCACGAAACTAAAGTCATTATGCAGATCCCCTTTCTTATTACCATCCTTACCAAATGCAGAAAAAAATACTACCTAGTCTGAACGTTACTTTTCTCCAGTTTTTTTCTAAGTGCTGTGGAAAGTTGCATCCTATGAGAGAGAAAAAGTTTGTGTTAGAAAACATGGATAACATTTACAGTACATTGAAAAGAAAATTAAAAGAATGAAAAAGATCAACAAGGGCCTGAAATGGAGAGTTAGGAAATACAAAGCCACGCTTAACTGTAAACTTTAAAATATGCCTACATATAAACAAGCTCCATAAATCACTTTTAAATGCAAATAGCTAGTAAATACGTAATAATAAAAAAGCAATCAACTCAGCAATATTAGAGCTCTTCCCTTTTGTCACACACAAGAAAATTCAATTCATTAAAAGGTGGTATCTTAATACCTCTAAAGTCACCTTAGTTAAAAAATATAACCTATATAACAGGCCAGCATATGAGATGAGGGGAAAAGCTCACTGCTGAAGCAATTAAAAGTGCTTTAACCACTTTTCAGTTAAATGTATGAAGAAATTAATCTAGGAAGGCCAGAAATACAAGAAAGTAGTTTTAGAAGTCATTTACTTAATTGAGATTAATTCAGATCACAAAATCTGTAAGAGGCCTAGCACAAAGCAAGCACTCAAATATTTGTTGCATAAATTTTTAAACACAGACAAAAAACTTATAATTAAAAAATATTTACTTTAAACTCAATGACAATTCTTTTACTCAATTAAGTTACTGGAATAAATAAATCCACGTAATCCTTTCAACACTGAAAGGGATTTAACCTCACCTTTCTGTGGTCTTGATTTGACATTTCCTTACTAACCCTGTATTATGCAGCTTCTTCAAATGGAGTTATGAATGGTGTGACTTCTCTCAGGGTTCAAAATTTGTGTGACCATTATCTAATCATCATTTTGCTTAAATCATTTAGACTAAAATATTTTCTCCACCTCAAACCATACCCATTTTGCATTCAGTTCACAATACTTATATCTGAAATGTAATAATTACCTGTCTAATGCAAGCTTTTTCATTTCAAAAGCTATTTTCACCTCTTCAATTTCATTTTCCAGGTCTTCAATTTTACTGTCAAAGAAGCATAAACAAAAGAATTTCAGCACTATCAGAAAAAGTCACTATTGGAATAAATGTTAAAGTAAGCCTTTGAAAAAAGTAACATGGCTCTATCTAAATTTAAGTATTCTATAGGCTCATAGCATCAATGCACTTACAGATTTGCTAAACTGATGCCTCCTAAAATACTTTGATAAATATCTTGTTTATGGGGGAATGCCAAAAGTGCTAAAAAGATCATCCATGTACATGTAAGTCTACATCCCATACCAGCAAGTTTTCAATACATGCATGACAAATTACTTGGGAAATAAAAGGGGGGGGAGGGAGGAAGGCAATATTATAAGATGGATATTATTAAATTTTAGTGAAAACCACAAATAAAGTTTAAAATATGACATACGTTTCAATTTGCTTTTCTGGAATGATTTCTTCTGGAGTTTTTTCTTCATCTACAAAGAAATAATTTTTTGAAGTTAGCAACATTTCAGAACAGTGTTGTCCAGGAATATAATGTAAGCCACAAATAGAAACCATATATATAATTTTTAATTTCTAGTTTCCGCGTTACAAAAGAAACAAGTAAAAATTTTAATACAGCTTATTTAACCCAATAGATTCAAAATAGTATCATTTCAACATGTAATCAACTTAAAATTACTAATGAAATATTTCTTTCTTTCTTTTTTTAATCCTTACTCAAGGATATTTTTTCCATCGTTTTTCAGAGAGAGAGAGAGTGGAAGAGAGGGGGAGGGGAGAGGAGAGAGAGAAAAACATAGATGTGAGAGAGACACATCTATGGCTGCCTCCCGAACTCGCCCTGACCGGGGCTACGGATCAAGCCTGCAACTGAGGTAGGTGCCCTTGACCGGAATAAAACCTCAAACCCTCAGGCCAAGGGCCGATGCTCTAACCACTGAGCCAAACCTGCTAGAGCGCTAATGCAATCTTTCACAATCTTTACTTCTGTGTGCATTTTACATTTACAGCCCTTCTCAATGAAGACGAACCACATTACAAGTGTTCAAACAGTCACAGAGCTAGCGGCTACCACATTGTACAGAACAGTTTTAGAATTGTAGAAAATAAAAGGGAGTAATAAATGAACAAGAGCAATATAAAAAATTAACTATGTCTATATAAATTGGAAATTAAAAATACCATATACAACTGTATTAAAAAACATGAAATACTTAAGAATCAATTTAACAAAATACGTGTATGACCTCTACACTGAACACTACCAAGTATTTTACCGGAAAGATATACTATGTACATGTATTGGGAGAATCAGTATTGCTAATATAGCAATTTCCCCCATATTGATCTAAAGATCCTAATCAAATCCCAGTCAATACAGGTGCCCTGTTCATTCCAGGTCAGGGCACAAGCCCAGGTTGCTGCTCAATCCCCAGTAGGGAGCGTGCAGCCGGCAGCCGATTAATGTTTCTCTCATAGATGTTTCACTCTCTCTCCCTTCCTCTTTCTAAAATCAGTAAAAGCATATTTAAAAAAAAAAAAAAAAAGATCCCCATTATCCAGTGCTTTTCAAGATATAGGTCTCAGACCACTAGCTTCATAATTATCTGATGTGCTAATTCAATCTTCAAGTTAGTTGTTGATGGTACAGCAAGTTCTAGGATTCCTAAGCCCACTGGGATTTTTCAGTTCTCTGACCAATAGAACTTAATTGTCTTGTATTGTTATTTGTTTTATATCTATTTCCTGAATCCCTAACTAGTTCCGGATGGCCAGGGCAAGCTGTTTTTGCCTTCCCACATGGTATAGTATAGCATTATGCCGTCACTCCTATTCCCAAAATAAATAATTTTTTGTACAGTTGATTTTCTTTTCGCCAGAGTGCTGCTCATCATCACACACACAAAACCTTATTTGAAAATGCAAAAACTTACTTGCATCAACCAATGATTTATATTCCAAGAGTTGTTGTTGTGTCTGTGCCCTCAGCCTGAAAACAAAGAAAAAGAGAAAGATGTATTTATTGAGGTTTTACTCATCACTGTATGATAAAGCAACTCATTTTTTGGAAGCTAATGCAACAAAATGAATATAAATAAACTCAGCATTAATGTGTCCTAGTTTGGGCCTAGCCTGTTTGGCTCAGTGGTTAGAGATTTGGCGTGTGGACTGAAGGGTCCTGGGTTCGATTCCGACCAAGGGCACCTACCTCAGTTGTAGGCTTGATCCCCGGCCCTGGTTGGGGTGCATGTGGGAGGCAACCAATCAATGTGTCTCTGTCACATCAATGTGTCTTTCTCTCTCTCTGAAAAGCAATGAAAAATATATCCTCAGGTGAGGATTAAAAAAACAAAAATTATTCTAGTTTGGCCTCATTTTCTTTAAAATGGAATACGGCAGAATACAGCATCTGTGACGAAAAGTTAAAAATTTGATTTTTAAATTTATTTATTTTATTTTTTACTTTTTTATTGAATTTATTCAGGTGATATTGGTTAATAAAATTATATAGGTTTCAGGTGTATGATTCTAGAATACATCGTCTGCATATTTAAATTTATCCTTAATAGGTCATGGTTAATGAGAACTGCTACACAAAGAACTAGATCAAAATGGGGAAGTCACAAACACTAATGAGTTACAACCAGATTGTAACACGTTCAGGAGATCGAGAAACATAACAAAGATACGAATTCTTGGATAGATAAGTCATAGTTTGTCCTTAGTCTACTTAATTAAAAATCTTACATGAACTAAGTAGAAAAGCTATGGGTAAATGGTAATTAGTTACTAAGTTGTACTTATAAGATGTTTCACACTTACATGGTAGTTTCATAAATCTGAAACTGTTGCTTTGTGACAAAGTCACAAACAAGCTAAGAAACATTAGACAAATTTCTAAAGCTCCATACACAGTTCCTTGTTTCAAAATTCCAAATGAAAATAGCAATTTGTTAGATGTTAATTAGGCTAGCATTTTATAAGACAGCCTGAAAGATTAGTTCCTTTTTAGGTGGGATGGGAAAGCTCTTATATCTTTAATGTTTTAGGATTTTATATTACAAGTAGGAGGGAATTTTTAAGTGAGGGTGAGCTTTATTAGCCAAAGTCCTTTAAAGCAGTGGTGAACCTGAGAAAGTTACAGTGCTTATTTTAAAAATAGCCTTGTTATGATTTAGAACAGTCTGCAAACTTATTTTGTAAAGGACTAAGTAGCAAATATTTCAAGTTTTGAGTCATATGGTCTCTGTTCGATGTACTCAACTCAGCCCTTGCAGCAGGAAAGCTGTGTTTCAGTAAGAATTTCTTAAGGGCAATAAAATTTGAATTTTATATAATTTTCAGGGGTTATTAAATATTCTTCTTGTAATTTCCTCCCCAGCCCTAAAGACATAAAAACTATTCTTAGTTTGAGGGTGGTCACAGAAAAACAGGCAGTAAGGGGAACTTGGTTGTGGTTTGCCCACTGGTCTAGAAGACCCATGCCCCTTCTCATCAAACCTTCCCTTAGCAACTGCTTAGTGGAAAGGTATAAAAATCACTCCGTTGCCCCTGGCCTGGGTGGCTCGACTGGTTGAGGTTCGGGTTTGATCCCGGTGGGGGTGCGTGGGTCGGGGTTGCTGCGGGAGGCAGCGGCCCACGTACAACGTACGAAGCTTCTGGATTGAAAAGGGCCGTAGGTGTCCGCTATACAATAAAGGGGAGGGCAGCCTACCTCCAGTAGCTCGAGGGTTTGGATGCACCCCGCAGACCCGCTTGAAAACCGCGGCACCAGGGAGTGAGGGGTAAGAAAGCGGGGAAACCACAGCTCCGAAGGCTCAAAGGGCCCTGGGCACTACGCGGAACGCTCGCCCCAAACCTCACTGAACCCCTCTAGCAACTGTGACAGGAGGGTGTCCTTTTCCTCTCTCCTTTTCGGAGACGAAGAACGGGGTTTAACGAGCTTGATTAAGTGATGTCAGCCACTCGGGGACCTAGTCTGAATTCAAAACATTCCGGCCATTCAGGGGGAGAGGCGGGGCTCCGGGCCACCCCGAGCTCTCGGTTCGGGCCCAGCGGGCCAGAGGGAACCACCTGAGCAGCAGGGTCATGGGGTCCTCTCCGGAGTCCGCGGGCTCGGCGGCGGCTGGCTCCTCGGGCGGCGGCTCCATCCCGGCTCCTGTGGACGGCGAACAACTACAGCGGGCGACCGATGGACGCTCTCGGAAGAGACCGCTTTTCCCGCCGCCGAAGTGACGCCCGGAAAGGGCGGGTGAGCGCGCGCCCCGCCCTTTCCGCTCTAAGGCCCGCCCCTTCCGTCTCGCTATTCGATTGCCGCAGTTACCGCCGACCCTTTTATGCCGGCTGCAGTGCTTTAAAACGTGTACAAACTACTAGTACAAGAGGTTCGAAGAACTTAAAGAGTCAGCTCTTTCGGGGCTGGGCTAGAGGCGGGCCCGAGCTGTCCGCGACGCGCTCGGCGCTGTCGGCTGCCGCCGCCTGCACGGTAAAACCCCGACTCCAATGCCCGCTCGGCCTTGGCTCTGCGGAACAGCCGCGTTTTGACCCGTGTTGGCACTCTTTCCAGGCGAGGCCTCGGGAAACGGGTGTGCCGGGTAGGCTGGGGAAGAGAAATAGAAGAGGCTTACGAAGACTTTGACCTGAGCTTATAAAGTTCAGACCCCTCGTCTGGCGGAGGAACGAGTGGCCCAAGTTCAAAGACACCCCCGGGAGGCCACCTGCGAGGCAGTGCAGATGCCCGAACCCCAGACTTGCAGCGTGTTCCTCCGCTATTAGTAAAATTCGCAGTCCTAGCAGAGTTGGGTGCCCCCAAGTGGCAGCCTGTTGATTCGGCAGGTTACGTTTGAGCTTTCTTAGGCAGTGAGCGGGAAATGGAGAAAATGCAGGGCTTATAAATGCCTGGTTGAGCTACTTTTTCATTATGGACCGTGGTGTAAGAGACCATGTCCTTGCAGCGGCACAAGCCCAGCAGCTCGAGTCTCTTAACGAGATGAGCATTCCCTTCTATAGCTAGTTTCCCGAGTTATACTTGATCGCACAGCTCCCCACTCTTCCTCTCCATTATCAAACACAGTTCCTGGTAAAAGATTCAAAAGGCACCGTTGGATATAAATGTAAGGTTCGCCACTCCAACCCCCAAATTCCTGTAAGAACACTTTCTCCCCTCTCCCCAAAAGTGATCCTATTGGTTTTTTCCACTTTACCCAGATGTCTTCCAAAGTCAGCCTCACACTTTTAAGCTGTTGCCTATCAGGTGTCCACTGGCCAAATTTGGGACAAAGACAATGCAGTAGTTCTCCAAACTGAGCATTCATCAGAATCATGGGAAGGGCTGGTTAAAACAGATTGTTAGGCACCTAAATTACTGAGTTGCATTTCTAACAAGTTCCAGGTGATAAGGATATTGCTGGTTGGGGATAACACTTTGAGAACCACTGCAGTAATGGATTTTTTAACTAATTTAAAAAAAAATCCAGAGTAAAAAAAAGTGAAGGTGTGGCTGGGGAGGTGTTCTTTAGAGAATATCCAAAATATATAGAAGGAATAATAGAATTACATAACTATCATTACGCCACTCGCAGTGAGATGATTCAAAGCAAGGAACATTTATGGATACTAAAACTAGAAAGAGAACACCTTTACAGCAAAGCCGTACCTGATGGTTACCACCTTAACCAGCTGATCAAACTTAGTGTCACCAGTAGTTTAACAATCTGATACATGATTCCAGTATGAGCATAAGTTGTACAGATGCCCTATATTTTTGTCAAAGTGCATAACCTGAAATTGACTATACAATCAATCAGACAATCTAGAATGAGGGACATTTTACAAGACAAAGGTCAAGACAATGCATGCCCATGCCTTGAAAAACAAAAAGTAGGGCAATTGGTCTAAAAGGAAAAAAATGAATCTAGAGACCCTGGACTGGAAAAAAGTTCAAGATGTTTTGCAACAATTGAGGAAATTTGAATATGTACTGCATATTATATATGGATTTGTTCATTTCTCTTAAAGATTGTAGTTATGTAGGAAAATGACCTTAATTCTTACATGTTGATGAAGTATTTTAAGGTGACATATTTACACCTGAAATTTGCTTTCAAATAGCTCTGAAAAAAAGGAATGTATTGCTGTACACCCACACATTTATCACACATTTATAATCCTTCCCCCACTTTTCTCTCTCTTCAGCTGCGGTTTAATATTTGCCTACATAAATCACTAGAACTATGTATAGAAGCCAATCAAGTACTTATCCACAGAGAAAACATTAACTGTTTTAAAAAGGCTATTTACAGAACTAATCTCCAATGCAATTAAAAATCACCAACATAAAGATGTCTTACAAAAAATTTTAAAAATAAATTAGGAAATGAGCACTTAACCTCTTGATCAAAAAGGACCACAAAAGGTATAACCTGAAACTGCTGAAAAGTAGTACTTTCAGAAGCAAGTTATCTCAGAGAAAAATGTATAAAGGCTTTTATTATTAAAATACATTAAGTATTTAAATTAGAAAATAACCAATAGAAAAATAGATGGTAAGTTAACATAAAAGCTAAAACTATAAAAACAAAGGTGGTAGAAATGATGACGCCAAAAATTGATTCTTTCTCCCTAGCTGGTTTGCTCAGTGGTTAGAGCATCGGCCCGTGGACTGAAGGGTCCTGGCTTCAGTTCCGGCCAAGGGCACGTACCTCGGTTGCAGGATCCATCTCTGGCCTAGTCGGGGCAGGTGGGAGGCAACCAATCTGTGTGTCTCTCTCACATTGATGTTTCTCTCTTTCTCCCTTGCACTCTCTGAAAAGCAATGGAAAAAATATCCTTGGGTGAGGATTAAAAAAAGAAAAGAAAAAAAACATCGATTCTTTCAAAACATGATAAAGAACAGCCCTGGCCAACCATGTCTGATATAAAAATCCAGAATGGATAATAGAAGTAGAAAAAAAAAAATCCCTAATTGACCAAAAGACCATGGAAAACTACCATTTAAGCAGCTCCGTACCAAATGACTTTATAGTTAATTCAGTTTTCAATGAACAAACAAGGATTTCAAATGATAAAGACTTGAAGATGAAAATCTCTTTAACCTACCTTTAAGATGGTAAAATAGACAAAAACCAAAAAAGGTAGCAACAAAAACAGCCATTTTCCCAAATGAGATGCAAAATTTTAAAGATGAAATATTAACAGATTATATATCACGAGCAAGAATTGATTACACTTTAGGAAACCTCTAACATGGAATATTATATCAAAAGAAAAAACCCTAAAGATATCATAAGCTGAAAATGTAAATGAAGTTCCACAGCTTGCCTATAACAACTCTAAATGAATAGAAAAATACTTAAAGACTAACAGCAAAAATATTAAATGGTAAAAATACTTGTGATGTCCCCTCTTACTATGGCGAATAAATGATTTAAGAATACATATTAGGCCGGACCAGCATAGCTCAGTAGTTGAGCATTGACCTATGATCCAGGAGATAGAGGTTCGATTCCTGGTTGGCACATGGTTGGGTTGCCGGCTTGGTCTAGTTGTGGGGCGTGCAGGAGGCAGCTGATCAATGACTTTCATCATTGATGTTTCTGTCTCCCTCTCCCTTCCTCTCTGAAATCAATAAAATTAAAAAAAAAAACCAACCTATTTACTTTCAACATTATTACCCTTGCTTTAAAAAATAATGATGAAAAAAGAAAAAAAACTTGGGATGTCCAATCCAGGAACAAGACACGGATCTACCTATTACCAATGATTATTTTGGAGGTTCTAATATAACAAATACCATAAACATTAAAAAATAAAATTTTTGGATTTAAGGCCTAGAAAACTCCACTAAAAACAAATCAAGAAAGAAAATTGATGTCAGCTGGGTAAGAAAAATTCAACTAGCAATAAAAATAAAGTGAAAATTAGATTCTATTTTTAATAATGACAAAAAAACCTTAAACCCAATAATAAACTTGACAACCCATCACTCAACATTCATTTGTGGAGAAACTGATGCTAAACCATTGGTAGACAAAAAAAATAAACTTGGCAAGAAAAGTGCAGCAATTATATAAACTCTGACATTGTATATAAGGGTATGCAACTAGACTTGATGTAGAAAAGTGCTTCCGGGTAGGAGGACAATGTCAGTCCATTTGAAACCAGTGCATAATGTACATAATATACATAATGTACAGCAAAATCTCAAAAGCTTCTTGGTAACAACCTAATATTAAAGTTCATATGTTTGAAAATTGCCCCCACATATTTGAAAATAGTGGTAGCCTCATCTTACCAGGTCATATAGTTTTACATTAAGTTTATCACAGGAAAGATAAGATCAGGGAGCAGCAGATGGGCATTGATGTTTCAGTTCAGTTGGAGGTGATTTTAATAACATGGTTCTGGCATGAATAGGCATCCATCTGGAAGAATCCTACCTCATACCACAGTGATTAGAGATCTAAATGGGAAAATTTTTTAGTTTTAGATGGTATTTAGGGTTTTCAGATGGAGTTGACCTTAACACTGAAAATCCAAAAGCAACTACAGAAAAAAGTAGACTTAATCATATAAAAACTTTAAGTGTCTGCATGGCAAATGACAGCAAAAATAGTCAAAGGGCAAGTGACAAACCGGCAAAGCCTTACATATTGATGTTAGTAGACAACAATTTATTCAAGTAGCCATTAGAAGCATAAAATAAAACAGCAAACAAGGTAGAATTTTTTTTTGCCAAATTCACAGAAATTGAAGAGAATGATTACTTTAGTTCTGGCATGACTGGAGAGAAAACAAGCACTTTTGCACATTGATGACATTGAGAAAGTCATCTGGCAGCATCCGCTAGAAATGAGAACACACTCTTTGCAGAACACAAGTGTACATAAAAAAAAGACATGGTATTTAACGATAAACAGCATTGTCTATAGTGGCACAGAAAAAACCTGAATGTCAACAGGAGACTGAATACATTATAGCATACTATGGAATATAGGTAAGGCCTATACATGTTAGAAAGAATTGCTGAGTATGTAGAATGATTCCATTTTTAAACACCTCCACAATTTACACCCATGTCTATGTTTATAGAAGTCATGATAGGATACATCCCAACTGTTAACATCCTCCAGGTAGAGAAATTGAGAAGTTGGGGGGGGGGGGGGGGCCCACGGGTAAAATAAACTTTTAAAGATATAGTACTTTTGTATATTTAAGGAGCCCCTTTTACTTTCTCAACCAATAAAAAGTCAAGTAGGTTAGGTTTAGAATTAAAGTTCTTATTTTTCAAAGTTAAAAAATTGATACTAAATTTGGTAATTTAAGAAATAGTGGTAAAAGTAGATTATTAGAATTACTGGCAGCAACCACCACAAGAAACAGAAGACAGGGGGACTGGGGATGAGGTGGCAGACTTTTACTTGAGTAGAACCAAGCAGGCAGCAGATTCTCTAAGATCACTGGACTTACATGCAGTATGCCCTATGGAACTAAGAGTTTTGAATGCCTTCATGACCTCAGTTATTTATATTAAAGTAAAAGCCAGGTACATAAAACAAAAACCATATAAGCAACAATTATATATATTAGTTGGGTCCCCCAGGTTAATTGAAAGCACTTTTTATATTCTATATTCCCCACCATGTCTTTAACACACCTTTTAAGGTATCCTAGAGTAGGAAGTAGCCACATTCAAATGAATTAAGGTATAGGTAAAAAGGACCACAGCTTTATTAAAAGTAAGTCAATGTAACATATAATATATACAGATAGCACATGGTGCCAATTGCATTTGCAGGTATTACAGTACTCCAACTCAAGTTTACAAGTTACACCTTCGCCACAGCCTTGGCTAAATCTTGAACTAGTGCTGAATTCAGCTGTGCTAGAGTGCTGATTTTAGCATGCTTAGACGTGGCATACTTGTTCTTGATAGTCTGGAAGAGAAAAGAATACTAATTAATGAAAGAAAAGAGGAAAACATAAGATCCAGTGGTACAGGTATTCACATAAAACACCAAGTCCTTAAAAATAAGCTATGCATTTGCAGGGATGAAGTCTTATTTATTTTCACTTCCCCACAACATCCTGTCACTGATTGACTTACCATGTGCTTTGTAAGCCCACGATTCACCATGACTATGTTCTTAGCGAGGTGTTGCATGACAACAAGAAGGGAATCTTCAGTGTATGACAGGTAATGCTGTAGAACTGGTGTCTGACAATAAGAGTTACTGTTAATAATGCTTATCAACAATGGTTTTCATAACATTTTTAGATGTTATTCAAGAGTACGGTATGGAGATGGATACTGTATATGCTTAGAATTGAAATTTAAGACAAGCTTAAGACCCCCTCTTCCCTGGGCACTCCTTTCATGCTTCTCTAGGATCCCGTGCTTATACACTAATGTGCTCAAACCGATACACTTGTAATTGCTAACTTGTCCATCCCAAACCTAGACTCCAAATTCCTTGAGGCCCACTTTCTTATAGTTCTATTCCTGGGCCTAGAGTAGCACATGGCATAGAAATACTTGTTCAATCAACAAATGTGAATAAATTTTTAGTATATCATTTGACCAGCTCGTACTTCTCCACCTGTAACGAGTAGCAGCTGCTCTGCCTTTCTCAAAGGGATATAGAAAGATAAAACTAGGCAATGAAATGAAAACATTCTATGAAGACATCACAAATGGGATATCATTTTTAATCGTTCCCTCTGTAGATGCCATATTTGGGAACCATTTGAATTGTCCTTTAAAGAAAACAGTTCTGTATTCAGGCAAATACTATTTACAATTTAAAAGCTTAGGGCAACCTAAGTCTGTGGGACAGAGCTTACCCATTCACCATTATCGAGAATTTTCAGCGCTAAACAAAAAGCTCCTGCTGCAATCTGAGAAGGAGGAAAGTGCACCATATCATAGTCTAACATAGTTAGTTCCATCAGGTATTTGGCCAACGTATGTTGCTCCACATCAACCTGGAACAGAATCCACACACAAGTCACTGAGCTTCTGTCAGAAAACTTTGCCTTGGCAATAACCAGTATGCCCATAACTGTAGCTACAAATGGTTTCCTATAAACTCTCAAGTGCAATTACCCATAGAAGGCCTTAATAATATTAAACATATAGCCTAAATGGAAATAAAGAATATGCTTGTGTCCCTTTCCCATCTAGTTAGGTATAAGACAGTTGAATTACATCTGCTTGGTCAGCAGGATTCTCTAATGTACCACACCAAACGTTCCTCAAGAGATCTATACCTCTCCAATCTTAGATGCTCTCCGAAGGAAATGCAGGGGTAGAGGGCGACCCAGACAAAAATTTAAAGCTCTCAGAATCTTCATTTCCATCTGTCTGATTTGGAGCTTAGTGTAAGTGTTGTCAGTCACAAAGGCAAAGTCACCGATTTCTGGAGGGTACATTTCTTCATATTTGCTGGCAACAAACATGGCAGTGACACCAACCAGCTGCAGCATCTTCTTGGGCACAGAATTATTCTGCAATGGGAAGTTCAACTGGATGAGTAAGTAATATATATTTGAGAAGGAGACACAGAGCTATGAAAGAGGTGGGAAAACATACTGCCAGAGCAAAATCTCTATGACACCCGATACAGATTTTAGCTGAAAAGGTGTTTTTTTATGACTCAGGCCCCTGGAAGGAAGAACCCTCAATTATGGAATTAAGCTCACCTGCATGAACCGGTCAATAATGGAAACAGTCATGTACATGGTCTCCTGCAGTAACCTAAATTTCATTTGAACCTGCACCAGCCAATCAATTAGGATGGCTCTCATGTTTCCAGTGACTTCACGACCCAGAAGGTATTTTGGTCTGACTGCTTGCTCTTCCTGCAGAAGAAATGCTGATTTTTATTAGAAGCAAGACTCCAGGTGACATTTCTGAGCAGAAATATTAGTCACCACAGAATAGCTCTGGAGCATTTAGAATCTAGCAGTAATTAACTCAGTTATTCATATGGTCACTACAAACAGCTCTATCACTGAAGGAAAAAGTACAAAGACATTAAGTAGCACAGTGTGACAGGTTTTTCATATTGGCTGATCTACATTCACTTTCCCATCGCCGCTACTGGCCCACGCCCTGTACCCACTTCTTCCCCAATAGAGATCCCCTACTATCATCTCCAATCTCTTCTAACTCTAAACCCAGAACTTGAGCTTTATGAAGTAGAGAATAGCAGCAGCTCTCAGGTCAGCTGGAACCCATGTGCTACCCTTCTCCTGCCCCATGGTTTAATCCCCCAAAACACCATAGATAAGGAGAATGAACCATCAAGGAGCAGCACATACATCTGCTAAATCCACTTCTCTAAAGTTAGAACGAACTTTCAGAAGGGAGAAGAAAACCAAAGCAGAAAGCTGGTCCTGACGAGGAGGAAGTCATCTTGCAGGACAATCGTGTAGAAAATGGAGATGCCCCAAAGAAACAGGCCAGAGACTGATGATGTTAATGATGCCAAAGGAAGAGCACACATTACAAAAAATTGGGTACATCTGGTAACTGTATAGCTTATATTAGCATACAGAATGCCTCCTTTTTTGGGGTGGGTTGGGGGAGGGGGGGAGGACAAATGCCACTAATGGAAAGTTTCAAAAGAGGGATGAAATAAAAGAAAATACTTTAGTTTTTGAGTGTACTCTTGGACACAAAGAATAGTTTCCCTGATATTGCATGCACATCAGCTACACTGACCCCCAAATGCCTTGTATTGAGGTGATCAGCTACAATGACCCCAAATGCCCTGTGTTGGGGTGATCAGCCACACTGACCCCCAACGCCTGTGTTGGGGTGATCAGCCACACTGACCCCCCAACGCCTATGTTGGGGTGGCTACAGTTTTTCCATCCTTTCCTCCTTTACCATCTACCTCCTGGCTGTTATCCTCCTTAAACCCAGAGTCTGGGACTTGCCAGCTCCTAACTGTGATGGATATAAATATATCATTCAATCTGCGGACTTCCCCTTAGAAAGAGCCATGGTAGTATCTACTTTCACTATCAACTTTCCTTGTTCAAAATGGCAAATAAAGACTTCATTGGTTTGTTTAGTGACTCCCCCCCCCCCCATATTCCATGAAGGAGAATTTGAAAGTGGAATATACTGTTAAATGTTTTTCTCACATCCTGCTTGAGTTATTGTAAACTGTTAATGGAAAATATCTTTAATAATCCTAGATGGAGTTTAGAAAAAACAAAGATCCTAATCATAATACTGACCTCAAGTTGTCTCAGATAAGTATAGATGTCTTTCACATATTCACTACAAAGGTTTGGATCAGCTCCATCTTCTGCATCCACATCATTCACTGCAAGAATTACATCAGAGAAAGCCTGACACAGATATTCTTCGGCAGGGGCACAGCCAGACGTTTCCATTGGGCTTGGAGAGGGATTATCAACCTTGAAACAGAGAGACCTTTTGAATCAATAGTAAAGAGGAGCATACAATCTGGGAATAAAAATCAGATTATTGGTTCTAACTAAAGAGATCATTCGCTGAATAGTCATGTAATTCATTTCCTTAAAGAAAAGTATCATCTTTTTATATTTATTAGATTTCTCTTCAGAAAATAATTTATATGAAGTGAAATGCCAAGTTGAGTGAGCCAATTTGAAGTCAGCACAATCTAAATGTGAACAGGTGAAACAGAGAAGCAAATAATTTCACATTCTGGACGTTCCTCCAAAGGAAGTTGATAAGTAACAAATCTCTTTATTAGTGTCCTGTAAGTTACTCCAAATGAATTACACATCAGTCTTTCATCTTTATTTCAAAACATGGGCTGCGTGTCACTGCTCAAGAGAGCACAAATTCTGTCCTGACTACTAATTAACTGACTTCATTAACCATTTCCTTCAAACTCCAGTTACTCCACTGTTCATTCATTGAACACTTTCTTCAAGCCAAGCTCTGTGCTAGGCACTGACTTCATGATGTCCTCAAGGGGCTTTGGATTTAGGAGAAGCAAATGAAATAAGGACAGTTATTCTAGGAACAGTAATTGGGGTGGGGGAAGTATGGTAAAGCTTCAGGAGTTGATATCGGATATATTTTGAAGGCTTAAAAGATTATTAGCTAAAAGAAAGAGAGTGGGAAAGGCATTTTCAACTAGTGTGAAAGCAAAGGCAAGAGTCAGTATAGTATGGGACTTTCAAGGAAACCGCAGGTAGTGTGGCATGACCAATTAAAGACTGTGCATGCTACAGGTTTCATGTGCCATGTCCAGAAGGTCAATATTAAAGCAATAGCCTTCAATCTTATACCCTTAGATATAAGCCAGGCTGAATGACATTTACAGATTTTCCCAACTGGTTTTACTAAACTTTTAAAATTAGAGCTTCAGGATGCAGTTCATTGTAATTTCAGCAAAGCAGCCTCTCCCAAATGGCTTGTTCTTCCTTCACAGTAGATACATTTGCTTAATTCTTGGTTTTTGAGGTGGTTAACTAACTCATCTTCTCACCTATTCCCTGAAGAGTTATATTTTCTTTCTGCTTTACACCATTATGTTACAGGCTTATTAATTATTAATTAGTGAGTAAAAAATATATTAAAGAGAACAATTTGTGTTTCAGTCAATAAATTCTGGTCAGAGATGATTTGTACCAAAGACAGCTCAATCTTTGGTCCAGGAAGCTACCACTTAATACCGTGAACAAAGTGATTAAAAGCATAGGTTGTGCCCAGGCCAGTGTACTCAGTGGGTAGAGCTCAGCCCGTGGGCAGAAGGGTCGTGTGCGGGAGGCAACCAATCGATGTCTCTCTTTCACATGGACGCTTCTCTCTTTCTCTCTGCCCCTCTCCCTTCCACTCTCTCTAAAAAAATCAATGGAAAAAATATCCTCGGGTGAGGATTTAACAACAAAAAAGCACAGATTGTGAAGCTGCAGGAGCCGGGGCTTGAATCCACTATGTGCCACTGATTAGACATGACTCTAGAACATACTTACCTACAAAGTAGAATACTAGCTAAGAGAGTATAAGATTATGTGAATTAATGCATTTAGTGTTTCACAGAGTACTCTATAAATGCTACTATTATCACTATTCAGATGCTATTCCGTGCATTACAGTAAAATGAGGTTCGGAAAGAAACAATCAACAGACTCGAAAATAGTAAAATAAGTTTACCAAAATAGGCTCAGGAGAAAGTTTTTCTTCTTTCACAGGCTCAGGTTCTGGCTCCGGTGCCGGGTCAGGCACAGGCACAGGCACAGGTATGGGCTCCAGTGCCTTTTCCAGAGGTTTTGGTAGCTTTTTAGCAATAACTTTTCCAGCAGCTAAAGTTTTTGCCTCCTGTGGATGAATGGGAGAGAATGGAATGTTTCTCCGTCAGGATCACAGTTGGAAGGTGGACTTTTACAGATAAGTTGGATCAGGCAGGTAGTTACCTTTTTCAGAGGCAATTTGGCCTGTGGCTGTTCACTGACATTGTTAGCGATGTCTCCAAGCGCTGTTCTTGGCCGCAGTCCGGCCTTGGAGGCTGCAGCAGTGGCCACAGGCACGCGCTTTGCGCCTGCTATACTGATCTTCGCCTTATTTTCAGCATTAATTTTCGTGTTCTGAAAAAATCAAGACCACGTAGAGAGTTGGCCCAGACAGGTTAGGGTGAGTCGGGGGTTAAGACGAGCCAAAAGGGAGGCTCTTAATGAGGGAAGTCGGCTGTGAACCAGGAAACCCGGGTTGCAGGGTCTAGGCTAAGACTGTGACAAGTCAGTTTCCTCCCAGAACCTCTACACCCGCGAATAGGGGGACTGCTCGTTTAGTCCCGGCCGGCCCAGAAATACCACGAATTTACATTTGAAAGGAAATAAAAAAGGTCTCCAATTGCCCGCACCTTCGTTCTCTCCGGGAAGGGAGTTAAGGCAGTCGGTGGGAGCCACACAGGGAACCTCCGTCATCTTTTAGAAAAGGCTTCCCGTCGACCCTCCCCCCCTGCTCCCCCAATATTTATCCAAGGCCCCTCCAGACCTCTGTCCCCTCCTCTCTCCGTCGGTCATACCTCCAAACCGCCCCACCATGCCAGGGGCCCACCGACACCCCTATCCTCCTCCCCAAATCCCGGCCTGGGTGTGCTCCCGCCCGGGGGGCTCCGGCTGGCGAGACCGGGAGAGAACGCGCGGCGAGAAAGGCCGCGTCTGTCGCGCGTCGCAGCAGCTCACCCTGGTGACCCGCAGCGCCATGGCTTCCTCTGCACCAGGCAGCAGCTCAGTCGGGAGAAGCAGGACACGGGACGGCCCGGAGGAGCCGGACCTGAACCCAACACACACCGACAACCGTTCTCCGCAGCACGCCCGGCGATGCGGGCCAGGCCTCGGATTTAAACTCCGCACCGCTCCCTCCTCATTGGCCTGTTCGTGGCACTCGCTCCCTTCCCATTGGCGGCTGCCGGTTCCCCGAGAATGCGTTTCCACGGCGATCCCGCGACGGAGTTCGAGAGGGGGCGGGGCCAGAGCGAGGTTGGGGCGGCCCCGGGTCTGGCTCGGCGCCTGCGCCCTCGGGCCGGGCGAGGCGAGCCTGCGCGCCGCCTGCTGGAGCCCAGGGCACGGCCGCGAGGCCCGGGAAGGGGGCCAGTGGAGCGGCCGCGGGTTGAGAAGCCGGAGGGGCAGCATGTCTCTAGGCCTGTTTATTGCTCACACTTTAAGTATAATGTATACACGCTCCCCCCTCTCCCCACATATACATGTGGATGGAACCAGAAAGGCTGTGATACGCATTTTTTCACTCGCTCTTTCCAGCTGCACTCCGGAGGAACTGAAGCCCAGAGAAGCTTTAGGTGACTTTCCCAGGATCACAAGTTAGTACCGTGGGGACAAAAATGTAGGTGTTTTGGGGGGTGGGGTGGGGGTGGAATCCGTGATATTTCCACAATGCTAATTGTATCATAAGGATATTGCCAATTTCTTAAGCTGCCAGATTACTTCAAATTGTTTTCCAAAGCCAAACCTTTTGTTTTAGCTTTTTGAAATAATTTCAAATAGAAAAACTGTAAACAAAAATATTATAAACATACGTATACCCTTTACCCAGATTCAGCTATCTTTAACGTCTTAACCCATTTACTCCATCACTTCCTTCCTCTCTCTATGGATAAACTGTATATAATTTTTCCCCCCAGAAACATTGCAGAGTTATATATTACGACCTTTTATCCTTTAATTATGCAGTGTGTATATCCTAAGAAAAAGAGATTTTCTGTTTCATATCCATATACAGTTAATAACTTCAAAATTTTACTTTATTATATTTTATTCAACCTAGTTGATAACCCATTTTTGTCAGTTGACCTAGTAATATCCTCTATAGCATTTTCCCTCCTCCAGTACATGATCCAGTCTAAGGTCAGATGTTATGTCTCTGTAGCCTCCTGGAATAGTTCTCACAGCTTTTCTTTGTCTTTTACAACATTTGTTTTTAAAGGATACAGTACCCTCTGCTACTTTTTAAAAATAAAACTTTATTTTGTGTATGGTGGTTTCTTCTGATTTAAATCAAGGTTGTCATTCTTAGCTGTTATACCATGACACAGGTGATAGACATGTTCTTCTTAGGGGATCAACACTGCAGACACATGATGTTCATCTGTCCATCATAAGTGAGATTAAATTTGGCCACTTGGTTAAGATTTTGCCTGATTTCTTCACTGTACATTTACTAGTTTTTTTAAATTGCAACTAATTGTCTGCTAATAAATTTAAGACCATGCTCATCAAATTTCTCCATAGATTTCACATTCCCTCACCATAGCACTTGCTTAGGAACTGTTGAAACTGGTGTTTCACTGCCATAGGCTTCAACTAGCTTGAAGCTGATAAAAAAAAACTTTACCCTGGCTGGTGTGGCTCAGGCATCAAGTGCATGTATCTGGGTTGCAGGTTCGATCTTCGCCCTGGTCTGGGCAAATGCGGGAGGCAACCAATTGATGCTTCTCTCTCTCCCCACTCTCTCCCTTCCACTCTCTCCAAAAAAATCAATGGAAAAAAATATCCTCAGGTGAGGATTAACCAAAAACAAACAAATTTTGACCCTAGGATGCCAGGCCTTTACCAGATTTAATTGAAGACCCCTCCCTGACCATTGCACAGTGCAAATTCTTTTAATCCAGTAGTTCTCAACCCAGGGACATTTTATCCCACAGGGGACATTTGACAATGTCTGGAGGCATTTTTGATTGTTACAACTGGGAAGATGCTAATGGAATCTAGTGGGCAAAGACCAGAGATGCTGCTAAACATCCTACAATGCACAAGACAGCCCTCACCCCCCAAGAATTCTCCACCCCAAAATGTCAGTGGTTAGAGTGTGAAGCTTAAGATATCATGCTAACTTCATACAACTATGTATATAGACTCATTTCTATACAGAATGCTAGTTATGCTTA
Organism: Miniopterus natalensis; assembly: GCF_054644295.1. Lineage (NCBI taxonomy): Eukaryota > Metazoa > Chordata > Mammalia > Chiroptera > Miniopteridae > Miniopterus > Miniopterus natalensis. The sequence goes on along the minus strand of NC_142083.1, from coordinate 35,041,710 downwards.
ATTAGTATAAGTACCATGGATTACCTCCTTTCTTTATAACACTTAAAAACTTGACTTTTCTCCTCAGTGAACTACTCAGTGTTCTCTCCCTTAGCCAAGTTGATAGTGTCGACAGTACATACCAGGCATTTTTGTAGGTGCTAATAATACAGCTCTGAACAAAATAGACAAGATTCCTGCTCTCATAAAGCTTGTATTTCGGTAGGAGGAGGAGAGACTAAACAAGTAATTAAGTAAAGTGAAAAAAATCAGCTAGTACTAAGTGGTAGGCAGAGAATGAAAAAAAGTGACACAGAGTGACTTGGTAGCTACTTTAGACAGTGTTCAGGGACAGTCTCAGAAGGTGACATTTAAGCTGAGGCCTAAATGACAAGAACATTCCAGATAGAGAAAATAGCCGGTGAAGACCCAATGACAAGAATGAGCTTGTCATGTTCAGAAAAGCCAGTGTGGCTCGAGTTTGGGGAAGGGGGCAGTGCAGATGAGATGAAATTGGAAAGGACAAAATTATACAAGTCCTTGTAAACCAAGGTGTGGCATAATTTATTCTTCAAAAAGATAACCTTAATCACTGTGGAGATTATGTAAGCTAGGAGGAGGAGGGAGGGAAGCAGAGGAAAAAAGTGAAGCCAGGGGAGCCTTGAAGAGGCTGTTATAGGAGGCCAGGCAAAAGGTGATGGCTTGGGTGGTTCTGGCAGTGCTAGGCGGAAAGGCACGGGCTCTAGAAATGGGTCCTGGTGACTTGCATGTTTAGAGAGAAAGGAATAAAGGATGACTCAGGTTTTGTGAGTCATTGAAACACAGAAGACTAAAAGATAAGCAGCTTTTAAGGGGTAGCAGGTTTGGGGTAGGAGATCAAGGTAACTAATGAAATTGAGCAGTAACCAAAACACTAATTCAAAAAGGCATCATTGCAGCATGATTTACAATATCCAAGCTATGGAAGCAACCTAAGTGTCCATCTTCCATCGATAGACAAATGGATATAGTATATGCATTTGTGGATATACCATGTGGTATATATGTACCCAAACACAATGGGATATTACTCAGCCATAAAAAAAGAATGAAGTTTTGCGACTTGCAACAGAGGGTATTATGCTACATAAAATAAGACAAAGACAAATACCATGTGATTCCACATATCTAATAATATATAGCTTCATTATTCTGCTGTGATTACAAAAGTTTAAAGTTTGATCAATTATCATGTAATAGAAATAATAAGTCTATATCATAACAAACATAAAGTTTATTCTAAGTGGAAATCATGAGAGCCTAAAATGGTAATGAGTGAAAAAAATACTTGGAAAGAAAGGGAAGGGAGAGAAATGGGAAGGGAGAGAAATCATTAAGTTTGTTAAGGAGCCACCACCACCTTTCTTGGGGCAAACGAACTATAAACAGGCTTCTGTTTTGGATACTATCTTAAGCTTGTTTGTTCACTTAATATCTAATCCTTAGATGCCAATTTCAATAGAAAAAAAGAGACAAATTAATAAAAGCTACCTCTGAAGTCAAGTTTAAAATATTAACAATTCTTTAACTTTATTCAGCCCTTTTCAACTTTCATTTTCACATACAGTATTTCTTTTGCTCCTCATAACCCTGTGAATTTGAGATTTTATTCTGATTTTATGTATGAGAGGAAAAAAAAAAAGATACCCAGAGAGGCTGATTTGTCTAAAGTCACATGGTTTGTATGGGCTAGAACCAGTACCCAGGTGCTTTTCAATACTGGAGTTTCCCTACTTTCCATCCGCACCCTCTTAACCTTCAGCCCCTGCCTTCTCTCTGTCACATTAATTTTATTTTCCTGTTGTTTATATGCCCTCTAAGGGAAATAATAATTTTAATAGTGGTGCATTATTCATTGTACCTATCTACTTAAAAATTTTTAATGTACAAAAATTGCATTGAAACACCAATATGCATTTATTTTCCCACTCAAAAAATTTTAATATGTATTGAAGATTCTGGACCAGATAATGTGTAAAGAGAAGACAAGGAATATCCAAATAAGTTATAACAAATTTCTAAACCTCTCACATATTAAAATTAGTAAGACAAAAATATGATTTACAAGTACACATCTGCCATTAGTTTATAGATAAGAAAATAGTACCCATACTAAAATTAATTCATCCTACTTATCAAAATTCCTAGCATAAGAATTAAAATATTCAGGTTCTTATAAATAGGTATTCAAAGTTTCTTTTGGACAACATTCTTTGGTGTTTATAAAACTGCATATATTATTATATATCTATCATACAGTCTTTCCAGACTGTATATTCAGTTTAAATCAGAAATTAAAAAAATATAAATTAGATATATTTATAGAAAATAGTTATAGGGTATTGTGATTTCATGGTGCCAAGTGTTTATAAACAAAATTTCCTTATTAAACTTTAACTACCTATGCTTTTGTACAGGTATTTCTTATGTATCTACCTATTTCTTATGTATCTACATGTACCAAAAATTTTAGAAAATGTACATTTATAGGCAGAAAATTCAACTCTGGGTTGACAATTATTTATGACTCTCTCAACTGGCTATTCCACAACATATGGAGCTAAATGAAAAGATGAAAAGCCTAGCACTGCTTGGGTACCAGCTTGATAAGCAACTAGGAACACCAGATGCATAAGAAGAAATGAAATATTCTACTTCAGAGGCAGAAGGTAAGTGAATGAGTAACATGGACACAACTTAGTATAAATTCTTTACCCTAATAAAGTAATATTCATTTGCAAATATTACCAAAAGTAAAAAAAATTTATTTTACAGAGTGGTTGGTTTTTGTAATACATCAAAAACTGTAGTTATACTTCCCTATTCTCACTGCTTGTCTTTGTATCAGTGGTTGAAGTTTCTCCTAAATAATTTACTTTACATTTAAAGTGGCAATACAGAGTATACTTAATGGATTCAAGTTATAATTAGAAACTAGTTTTATATACAGAAAATTCATAAATATAGAACTTTTATTTTTTTATCCTAGGGCTATGCAAAAAAATTGACTAAAATTTTTCTTTTGGATCTTTGTAATAAACATGTAAATACATTATTTACAATGGAGATGCTTTCAGACAGAAAGTAAACACAGAAGTAATTTTGGTCTTCACTTGATTCCATCATTACATGTTCATTTTCAAAGATGATGTGATACATCATGTTCACTCAAATTTCAAGATTCTTGTTATACATGTAATTCAAATAATGATTTTACTTGAACAATGAATGCTTCATTCTGTATTTATATTTCCTTTAAGAAAGATTCCTTGATCTAATAGTAGGGAACTTTACACTTTTTCTCAAATATGGCAAAATGTTTATGTACAATTGTGTGCAATTTTCTTCCTTCTGGCAATATTATGACTACTTAGTCATTTAATCTTCATTGTTCACACCCCAGGGATAATTCCTGGTTATCTCACATGATGTAAGTACCATCTTTGTAGTATTTCATGGACTCCATTTGTTTTGTCATAGCCAGGACATCAAGAAATCCAGTACTTAGGCCAGACATATGTTGAAAGTACGCCTCTTTTTCCACTTGAATTGTTAAATTGTTTACTCCAGCATCTTTAAGTATTCCTGTAACCTGTTATAAAAAATCCATACATTTTAAAGCACTTAGATTAATGCATTTAATGCACATGTCTTAAATAATTGATATCCCAATTTTTATAGCTACAGATAGTCAAAGATAAATCCTCAAAATAATGTTAGATATTTTGTTTTGTTTTTATATGGAACACTAGGAATTTGCATGTCATTCTTGCACAAGGGCCGTGCTAATCTTCTCTGTATCATTCCAATTTTAGTATATGTGATGCCGAAGTGAGCAGTTAGGATTTTAGACAACCAGTAAATTCTGATCTCACTTTCAAAGTAGTAAAGCAAAACTGCTACTGTTTCCAATTCAGTATGTCTAGAATAGGGATACAGGGAACTGTTCGGATCCCTATCTCCAACCACAGCATATACCATATACCTACCAATGTTAATATTATTAATTTAGGGCTACATTTATAGTAACTTATTTCTTGATAATCTATTAGGAATCAAGTGGATCATAAATAAATTTTATTTCATATTAATTTAAGCTGATCCTCTAAATACTAAAACTTGATTTTATTTTAACCAGTTTTGGCTATAAAGAAAACCTAGAAATAAAAAATGTTATGTTATCCTTAGCTGAAAGTCTGGTAATTTCAAACAGTTAAATTACCATTGAACTGTGTAAATTATAATGTATGCAATTTTATGCATGAATTACCTCAACTAAAATGAAAAACAAAAGATTACCTGCTGTACTATTCTTTGTTCCAGCGCATCAGATGTCACCTGTATATGAATTGTTCCTGCCACAATACTGGCAGAATGACGCCAAAAATGAGGGTCTCGGTATGATATTAATCCTTCAATTTTCTGTATCTGTTAAATAAAAGCTGAGGTGATATAAATGGACTAAAAGGTTATAATTTACTTAACACAAAGCAATCTTTTTGGTCCAGGAACCACTATTTAACTATTTTTAAAAAAAGATAATAAGAAGAGCCCAGAGTGAAAAAGGAATAGTAGAGTGCCAACTAGCTTCAAGTAAAGGTGCCAAAAATATTTTGACCGAGGAGTGATGTCATGGAAGGTAGCTCTGAATAGGAAGTGAAAGGGGTAAAGGTGTCTCTATACCCCACAATTTCACACCAATTTTCACTTTACATGTAAGATGTACTCTGCCTATTCTAAACAGTGGATACATTCAATAAACTTCATGGTTTCCTTTAAACTGATACACACATTTGCATACTGTTTGTTATTACACATTTATTTATTTATTTTAATCCTCACCAGAGGATATTTTTTCCATTGTTTTTCAGAGAGAGTGGGGGAGAGAGAGAAAAACACCTATGTGCGATTGGTTGCCTCCTGCACACGCCTTGACTAGTGTGGGGTGGAGCCTGCAACTGAAGTACATGCCCTTGGCCGGAATCAAACCCGGGACCCTTCAGTCCAAGGGCCGACGTTCTAACCACTGAGCAAAACCAGCTAGGGGTGTTATTACACATTTAAAAGACATCTTCCATATTCAACAATTGAGGGCTGGTTAAATAAATTAGACTATCCATATGTAACACTACATTGTCATTAAAAATGTATTTATCAACATGACATAATTAAATGAGGAAACATTTAAAAAGCGGTACAGAAGTTTGTGTTTTTTTTTTGCACTTTTATTTTTTAAATATTTCTATATAGGAAAACAACCTTTAAGTGTTTCTTTTCAGGTAGTGGAATTATATGTGATTTCTCCCCCTTTTTTGTACTTTTCTGTATTTTGATATTTTCTGTAATAGACATGTATTATTTTGAGATACCCCCGCCCCCCCTTTTTAAGAAGGATGTAGTATTCACTAATTATGAGAAGATGAGAAAACTAGACTAATTTTATTTATGGAAATAGTGGGTTAAGATGCTACTCCTTAAATATTCAAGATGCTAACTTTTCATTAGCAGATCCTAATTACTTTAATATGGCAAGCCACAAGCTGAAAGACATTCTATTTTTCTAATTTATAGAAAAAACTATGAACTGTTTATATTCTCAAAGACTGTCCTTTTCTTGATTTAAAGAATTATAAATAGTAAGCCTTTGCCTGTTTATATGTGCTGCAAGTATTTTCTCCTGATCTGACTTTCATATTTCATATTTGTTATGGATCTTTTGCCAATGGACAATTTCCAATTGGTCCAATATGCAGATTTCCCCCCCTCCCTTTTTGGCTTCTGGTTTTACTTCCATCGTATTAAGAAGGTTTTCCCTATGTCTGTGCTATATTCTTCTACTTTACTTTAGTAGTTTTATAATTTTGTCATAATATTTAGTCCACTGGAAATATATTTTTATATGCTATGGTATAGTTACATACAGCTTTTCTTTTCCACCAAGTGGAAATGTTAATTAGGTTAACCCTTTCTTTCCTGACATGTCATCTTTGGTATACAGTGAAGTTCTTAAGTTCCTGGGTCTGTTTGTGATTTTTAAAATCAGAATTAATTTGCCCTAGCCAGTTTTGCTCAGTGGTTAGAGCATCAGCCTGGGGACTGAAGGTCCCAGGTTCAGTTCCAGCCAAGGGCATGTACCTCAGTTGCAGGCTCGATCCCGGGCCCCAGTAGGGGTGGGAGGCAACCAATCCGTGTATCTTTCTCAAATTGATGTTTCTGTCTCTCTCCCCATTTCACTCTCTGAAAAACAATGGAAAAATATCCTCGGGATTAAAAAACCCCCCACAATAAAAACAAAGCCTCAGGTGAGGATTGAAAAATCAATCAATCAATTAAAATAAAATCAGAATTTGTGTGTTTATTCTTGTGCAAGAACAAAACAGTTGTTAATTCTGTAACTTTATAATCACCGAATGAATCCTTTTAATCAATTAGTTAATTCTGTAAATTTATGTATTTTTTGTTTATTCTTAAGTATTAACTCTTCCAAATAAGCTTCCAAGTAATATTGGATTATCTATGATCTCCCAAAACACAATCAAACAAAAAAATCCAAAAGAGAGGAAACTACATTGGGATTTAAATGAAAGAAAATGAGCATCTTCATAATACAGTTTCCTAGACAAGAAAATATCTCTTTCCATTTATTCAGTCCCTATTTTATGTCCTTTAAATAAAACTGTATTTTGTTCATTCATATCTTGCACATTTCTTGTTAGGTCAACTTAATTTCAAATGCTATTTTAAGAGGAAAAAAGACAGTGAAGGAATTACACACAGTACCTTTTCTAAAGCAAGATGTAATTCTTTTTCATATTCTGGTGGCAGTCTCAGAAGTAGAACCTGACAGGCATCTTTAATCAGTGGAACAACACTGAGAAATATTAATACAGCAATAAAAAGAGAACAGAGGGGATCAGCAATGAACCACCCAAACTGTTCTATAAGAATTGTGGATACAATCACACCAACACTGCCAAGTGTGTCTGCCAAAACATGTAGAAATACACCTATAAGTAAAACATAAACACATTAAAAATTAAATCACATCTAATTTAGTTCTTTTATCCATTCTATAAATATTACTAGGTACTTACTACACACCTGTCACTCTGTTAGGGGCTGGTACTTCAACTTGACTAAAACATGGTCACTACCCTCAAGGAATTCACAACCTAGTAGTAAGAAGGCAAGGATTTGGGCCACTATACCACAGTGTGGTGAGCTTTATGATGGTGTGGTTTATCTGGGAAGGCTTCCTAGAAACTGCACATGAGCCAAGTCTTAACATTACTCAAATAACTTATATTAAACATTCACAATAAGTAATTCAATATAGAGATAAAATACACTTCCTTTTTCTTTTTTTTTTTACAGTGCAATGAAAATTTGGTTCTTTTGTAGTAGGAATTCATAATGGCATACTCAGTGTTTCCCCTACAAATAATATTTATGTAACTGTTACTATGAAAAGGACTCTATAATTACAATAATTGACATTTATGAATAAATGTGAGCATTATCTATAGCAGATGATTTCAAAAATCTTTTTTTAGCCACAGATTGTTTTTCAAAAATAAAATAGTACCAGAAGCCCAATATCTAATACAAATAGTGTCAACTCAAAACATGGTTGAAAAGTAGGTCAATATTTGGCAAGGACTCACCCCTCATGTTAGCATTCATGCCTCCGCCTGCAAATCCGTGGCTGTGACCATGCCCATGGTCACTGTGTCCATGCATATGGTGTGAATGGCTGTGATCAGATGAGTGACAGCCTCCTTGAGAAGCTCCATGAGTATGGTTATGGGCATGGCTAAAGGCACAGATACCAATAAGGTTTACTATCAGTCCTCCAACTGAGACTGGCTAGCAAGAGGGAGAAAAGAAAACCTTAAATTTGTAATTTGAAAAATAAACTTGTTGCTTAAAAGTTAGTATATAGCTATATATGTTTTCTGTTTACAGTTTTGAAAGTATTCATAGTGAAAACTTACTATATTCATTAAGTAAATCCAAACTTTAAAAAAAGTAAATTTTAGAATATTTTTAAAATTACCAAAGTGTTGATAAGTAGAGGGATTTGGAATTGCTTTAATTAAGTGATTAAGAATATGTACTTGGTTCATGACTTATGAATAAATAAATGATGCAAACATTTTCTTTTATTTAAATAAACAGTTTGAAAATACTGCTTATTAGAGCAAGTATACACTATACCTGAAATCTTGTTTACACTATTAGGCAAATTTCAATAGTTTGTAAAGTAATGATTATAATTTACTAATTAGTGGATTCCAAATAAATATAGTCTACTCTGTCTTACAGAAAAATTTCCCAAGTAAAAAAGGTACAATGGAAAAGCAAACATATATAGTAATCTCTCTTTATTTTTTTAAACAAAGTAAATGGAATTATCTTGATTTAATGGTGCCACAATAACACCCCAAAGGATAAACAGTTACTTATCCTAGATTATCCCTTTACCAAATTATTTTGAATAGTAGCTCAGGGTGTTATTTAATTTACACGTCTACAATTTCTCCTTTAGAGAAATCCATTTGTTTTATAAAAACACATAAAAGTAAGGGGGAGAGAGAATTTTAATTAATTTTCAAATGTAGTAAGAGAAGGGATTTACTTTAGTAAAGACGTATGGAGCTTATTTACTTCTTCCTGCAACTCAGACCATTTGTCTGTCAGATTAAAAAATTTCAGTTAGCCCTAGCCAGTTTTTCTCAGTAGTTACAGTCAACACAGTAGAGAGACTCTGTGGTCTCTGAGCCTTCCCTATCTATTAGTTTCTTCTTTGCTCTGGCCGGCTTGGCTCAGTGGTTAGAGTGCCAGCCTGTGGAATGAAGGGTCCCATGTTCAATTCCTGCCAAGGGCACATACCTCGGTTGCAGGCTAGATCCCCAGGCTCGGTTGGGGCGTATGCAGGAGTCAACCAATTCATGTGCCTCTCTCACATCAATGCCCCCCCCTTCTCTCTCCCCCTTCCACTCTCTCTGAAAAGCAATAGAAAAAAATATCCTTGGGTGAGGATTAAAAAATAAATAATAAATAAATAAATAAATAAATAAATATTTCAGTTAATTTTATGAACTTGAAGAGGGTTAATGAATTTTGAGTGAAACCAAATACTGCTTATACAGATCCCATCACCTCGTAAATACTTCCCTACTGAGAAATACTTCATCTTTATATTTTCATCATAAAAATAATGTATAAAATGGAAGTCCCCTATAATCATACCCCCAAAAGTTAGTCACTCCTGAGAATGGTGTATTTTCTACGCACATACTAATAATATACATACATATACACCATTTTATTTGTTTATTTATTTATGTATTTAATTTATCCTCACCTGAGGATATTTTTTCCATTGCTTTTCAAAGAGAGTAGGCGGGCAGAGAGGGAGAGAGACATCGATGTGAGAGAGACACATCAACTGGCTGCCTCCTGCCCGCGCCCCTACTGGGGCTGGGGATCGAGCCTGCAACTGAGGTACGGGCCCTTGGCTGGAATAGAACCCAGGACCCTTCAGTCTGAGGATCAACTCTCTAACCACTGAGCAAAACCAGCTAGGGCCAACTTAATTCTTTTTAGTAGCTGCATAGTATTCTATACGTGACAAATTTATTTAACTAGTCCTTTATTGGTGGCCATTGTTTTCCCCCCCACCATTATAAACAGTGGTATAATGAATCATACACCTCTGCACACTTGTGTGAATATTTATTAAATATTAAAGATCAAAGGATGTGAGCATTTAAAATTCAAAATGTATCTCCAAACTGTAATCCAAAAACATTTTACTAATATATACTTCCATCAACAAGACTCATAATTGCTTTTAGTCATTTATCAATCAATTGCTGAGTTCCTACAAGCCAGGTGCTAGAATTTAAGAGTTAATGATACACAATTCAGGTCCTGAAGATACTTCACTTACATCTTAATTGTGGAAGAATGACAAATTAACCAAGTTGTAACTCAATGTTGCTATAGGAATACTGAGAAAGGGAAATCTAACAAACTTTGAGGAGAAAAGAGAGGGATGAAGGGAAAGTATGACAGCAGAGGAGACAGAAGCAAAGTCATGAGGAAGGCTGAATGTCAAAAGTCAGGGAAGGGCAGGCCAACCACAAGAAACAGGTAGGTCTGTACGTATAGATAGAACATTAACAGCTACTACAGCAGTATTATATGGCGTAAAGCCTTAAAAATAATATTTTTCTGATTCTTTAACAAATTTCTTCAGGTATTTAAAAACACACCTTCAAACAAAAACATTTAATAAGTCAGAAAAAAATCTGTATGTTTTAGAATGTCATCTAATATTTTGACTTACTAAAATACTAGAGAAAAGGATTAATTCTAAGAATCAGAAAAAAAGAAATTACATTAAAAAAATTTTGCCCAAACACCAGTGAGGCCTGGGCACTGGAGGGTGGAAGGAGGAGGAGGAGAAGGGGGGAAGGCTCATTCCAAAAAAGACACGCCTAGAAGTGTATCTCAGCAGCTCAGGGGCAGGGCCAAAAGACAAGGATCTTCCACAGGGCAGTGGAGGGAGGGGTGTTGATCAGGGAATGTGTACATACTAAGCAGCATCCAGGCTCCAGAGCCCCAGCACAGCCTGAGAGGGAAAAGAATTTCTAAGAGTGAGCACTATAAATAACGAGAGAAAGTTATGCTAATTTAAATAAAAAATGAAGTAAAACCTTCTTAGATCAGTAACTACAAATAGTTATACTTTATGTGTGAAAAAAAAACTGTATGAGTATGAGCAGAAATTAAAATAGAAAAATAGACTTACTGTTAACATGTGTGTGTCTAGTTCCGGAGGGTCAATTAATCTAGCCACTGACTCCATAAACACAAAGAAAGCTATTACCATTAGAAAAAGTCCATTAATAAATCCAGAGAGGATTTCTATTCGGCCATACCTAAAAATGTACAGTATATTTTTAGAAAAGGAAAATGACAAATATTTTAAAAGTATAACATTATTACTTTCCAAATGAGGGAACAAGTTCAAATTTTCAACTACATAAATAGTAAGATTAGAAAATTACCAAGATTTTAAACATCATACTAATACGTTCCAAGGTACTTTCTGGACATACATGTGTTTGTTGAAATTTTATATATTTATCACTATATAAATGTTCCCTCTTTTACACAAAGCCTTTCCTAATTTCTTAGCAAGAAGTTATTTCTCCTTTAAGCCCTTAATGTGCTCTGTATCTCTGTCACAGCACATAGATTCTGCTTTATCCCGAAATCATTTGTATTTTTTGCTCATTGGTCTTTCAAAATATAAACAGTTGACAATAAGGGCTGAATTTATTAATCCAGGTCTTATCAAAATACCTATACAAATCGGCAATTCTAATACTTGTTGGACTGAATTATTCACTTAATGAAAGGATATTTCATGTACAGCCCCTTCATTTTTAATCTTCTAACAGCAAAGATGTGACTCCATGTACATTCCATAGCCTCAAAGAAACACGATGAGCAATATTTAACAGATTTGCTTACTGCCAATCAGTATTTATTACATGTTTGGTTCATTTTATCTAGTTCAAATTAAAGAAAAATAAAACTCTGAAAAATTATTTGTATTAAGAATAATAAAATTTCATTCCCTAAGATGGAATTTGCATTTAAGACTTTTTCACTGTACTATATCACCTTGACAGTCAGTGTACCTACCCATAGGAGAAAATCCGAGTTGCTTTCCATCTACTCATTAGGGCAGCAAAAAGTCCCATAACCAAAGCGGAGCAGTCAAAGAGCATGTGAAATCCATCTGAGATCAGACCCAGACTATTGGTCAACACGCCATAAAATAATTCCACAAAGGTAAAAAGCTAAAATATGTTAAAAAACAAAAAAAGGGGGAGTGTGTTGGGAAATACTGTTTCAAGAGAGATGAGAATTTAGCCCTGAGGATTTTAACCCAATTAACCCAAATTATAACCTTAATTATACTCAATCCTTACTTGAAGATATAAATGCCTCCTTAGTTATTTAACTGGCACTTCTACTAAAACTGCACTTCATATAAATTGTAAGAAACTAGACTAATCAGATATGTCCATCTCATAAATTATTTAAAAGGAGATAGAGTAGATAACATCTTTAGAAGCTACCATATATAATATGTATACATGTACATATATATGTGTATGTATATATATGTATTTTTTATATGCCTTTATTGATTTCAGAGAGAGGAAGGGAGGGAGAAAGAAACATCAATGATGAGAAAGTCACTGATTGCTGCCTCCTGCATGCCCCCTACTGAGGATCAAGCCTGAAACCCTCACATTGAACTGTGATCTCCTGGATCACAGGTCCATTCTCAACCACTAAGCCACGCCAGCCGGGAAGAAGCTACTATATTTACTGATTTGAAACACAACACTAAACCAACATTTCTAAAATACCTCAAAAACTGTTTGCTTAAGTAGTCTGAATATGATCCTGTAATCATTCTACTACTTAGAGAAAATGTAATTTTAGCCCATTTATAATTACCAGAAATTTGGGAATTACTAAAATTATACTAGAATTGTCAGAATTAAAAGATTAAACTTTTAAGATGTGTCACTAATATTTAAAAATCTTACCAGATTCAAACACAAGAAGTAAAAGATCTGCCTAGAGTCATTCTCCTCAAGAATTTGTTTCAGTGATTCCTTAATAAACCTAGGGATCGATTGGGAGCTATGCTGAAAAGCATCACCCATGAAGTTATAAAGAGGTGTTCCTTCAGGAGAATATCCAATTAGGGTACCTTTCTGTCCTCTCTTAGAGGGAGATGATAAGATGTTAGCAGCTAAAAAGAGAGAGAAAAAAATAACATTATAGAAGTTTAAAAGTTTAAGCTACCAAAACCCAACACAGTATCTGTCAGAACTAAATGCAAGGACTGAACAAATTCCCAAACTGAATGAATGATGCTAAGAAATCTGCTAAGGAGAAAAATGCTTACACAAAATGAAGAACACAGCGCTCACTACTACTCCTCCAGACAGGACATGTTCCGTGCTCTCCTGATGTGCTGCTCTGTTCATAGCCCGAAGCTGGTCTGTTATTGGATGTGTCCAAAAGTTTCCAAAAAGTAAAGCACTAATAAAAATGGTGAAGGATCCATAGCGGGCACATTTGTTAACTTCTATTTTGACTGAACAAATGGAATCGACATAGAAATCCAAGATCATGACAAAAAAGATAACCGTTGTGAAAGGCATAATGAGAGAAAACCAAGACTCGACTTTACTCTAGGAATTAAAAAAAAAATTTTTTTTGGTCAATATTATACAGGCATAAAGATCACATCTTTTAAGATGTTTAAGTTAATCCTTTATGTATAAACCAATATTCTAATGATTCAATATGATTTGTAAAATGACCAAATATAAGAGCTATAAGATCCTGACACATTTCTCCAATATTCCCCAAAATATTACAAACAAAAGCATTATGGTTTAATAATTTTATAAATAATAGGTGACCCATAATCTTGGTGCCTAACACATGGTGGGTATTAAACTGTTTCAACTGATTCCTTGGAGGCATAGGCATGGGAGGGATGTATAAATGTAATGGTACTTGCTCTGATTTTTCTATAAATAATAAAATTAACTCTAAAAAAATTTCAAAAACTACAAAGAAAAAGCAAAGATAATTTAAGTCACTTGCAACCTCAAATTGAAGTAAAATACAATGTACCAAACTAAAATTTGTAAGTAACAGCAATTCATTTTCTTATTACCAATAAATTCCTGATCTTACCTCAGTTGTCACAGAAAGAACAATGACCCACGGGCACAACAGAAGCACAGAAACAAGATGGGATAAAGCTTGAAGACGTTTGGCTCCTCCAACATCTATAGAGAGCTTTCTGGAAGCTGTATGAAAACCAACTTTACAACACAAAGCCAGTACAAGCAACAATACTCCACCCTATGAGCAAAATTAGATAAGTCTCATTAGAAATACACACAGTCCAATATTCAATGCTTAAATACATAATATTTGAAGAGATGAACTAGTATGTTTTTCCATATCCCAAATTCCTGAACTACTTAAATAGCAGGCAGTATTGTAAGTTACTGGTAACTTATTTTAAACACACTTTTAAAGTTACAGTTGCTGTAACTTTTCAGAATCTTTGATCACATTTGCAACAAAGAAAAGAACATACCTTGTGATCTGCCACACCTAAGAAGGCAATGGCTGTGTAAAGCATGTGAGTTAGAGCACTGTCATGATGTCCTTCAGCTAAGTGAGTTGGAGTAAAGGAAAAAATTGCAAATATTAGCTCACTACCCTGAAGTCCTCCTGGAATTTTTGGTACATTATTTTAGGTTAACTACAGACTAGTCTGGAGGCCCCAAACCTGACTACCCTCGATAGTTTCCTTTAAAAACAAAACAAAAATAATTTAATTTCAGGATATGACTAATAAGTTGGATGGTCTGTATTCCTTTTGTTGTCTCCGAAACAGTTATAATAGTACTTAGGATATAGCTGTTAAATTTTAGTACTTAACCTCCAAAAGACACATACATACATACATACTGTAAGTAGAACAAAGGGACAAGAGCAAGGGCCCTCCCTGGAGCACTTCCATCCAATGGAAATAAGGCTGCTCTTTTAGAATGACTTTTAAAATCAGTCCTAAATCCATTTTTAAGTCATTGACCACATCAAAGCAAGCAAAAAACAGATGAGGGTAGGGTGGGGGTGGGAAAAGCTGTCTCAACAAGCAACTTGCAGTTTTTCAAAGCCATGGCACCCTCTTTCATTGTAACAAAGTAAATCAGTATTAGATAACTAAGAAGTTTTTGGGCAATGAGTATCTGTAACCAGAAGAATAAAAAATGGTGTTCTGAGTTCTGCTAAATGGACAAAGAAATATGTATGGATAAGAAAGATCAAGTTATGTCTGTAGAGGAAAATGAATAGACATATTTGACTCAGAAGTTGTTTTTACATAAGAAAAGAGTGGGGGCTGAGTTAGAAATAATAATTTAGAGCAAGACAGTGAATATCAAATTAAAGAATTTGAACTTTTTTTTCTGGCAAGAAGATGCCAAATGTTTTTCATTTAATCTCAAAAAGCTTGTATTTAATAGTTGCCAGTGACTTTTAAAACAGCCATTTAAACTGTTAAATTACAAGGAAGCAAAAAGATTGATTTTGTTGAGTGGCAAATCATTTTTTTTTTTTTAGCATGAGGACAATCTAAAATACTTTTACTGTCCCTAAATTTCTGACAGTTTAATTCAGTCACTCCATTCCCATTCTGCCAGTCTTTTATTTTTCCACAACAATAAATAACTCTGATCGATTGAAAAAGGATACGGTGTTCAGCCATTTTAGCCATGAGATCATCATTGTCGAAAAGCAGTAGGCAGATCACAGCAATAATGAAAAAAGCAGCCCCCCTTGTCTGAAAACAAAGAGAATAATCTAAAAATGGCTTTTTCAATAATTAATTTTTAAGACCATGATTATACAAATGCTAAAAGTTTTTTTTGCAAATAAACATTTAAAGTAAAATAACACCTGACATTAGAGCCCTTATACTATACAATATAAATTTACAGTATTAACAATAAGGTAAAAGTAAAGAGCTCTAACAAATTTTGCAGGATATTTTAAGGGTATTTAAGACACATAATAATGATAACTTAAACTGTCTGCTTACTAATATGGCTAGCCATGTTACCATGCCCAAACTGTTATTGTTTATAGAATTAACCTTTGCAAATGTTACTTTGCTTCTGGTTGAAAAGCCTAAGTAGGTAAAGAATAATTAGTAAGGATTTATTTTATTCTACAACCTATAAGTAATAGAGAAGACAGTAAATTTACAATAATATCAATATTCTAGTTACCACTCTACTAGGGAAATGAACTGAGGGGGCATGTTAAGAAAACTAGCAAAGTTATTTCTAGTATCTAGTAAAGGTGTAAGCCACTTAAAAGCTGATAAACTTTTTAGGCTCTCATTCCAGGGAAAGGATTTTGACAAAAGAAAATTATAGAAAGGACATACTATCTTAGTTTATACAAATACTTCAGTTTATACAAAAGCAATTTAAACAGCATTATTCATTATACATTCTATATTTACAAATTTACAGGTATTAATTCCAAATACTTCCATTAAATAAAAATTTAAAATGAAAAGTGAGGACCCTATTCTACTCATTACGCGATTACCACTATACTTCCCCCTTCCGCATCCACTGACCCCCCTCCTCTCCCCTTCTCCTGCCCCTCCCCAGGCTGTTGCCATACTATCGTCTGTGTCCATGGGTTACGCACATAAGTTCTTTGGTTAATCTCTTCAGGCACTCCTGCTCTCCCCTTCCCATCTGCTATACATCAGTCTGTTGCATGCTACCACTATACTTAATAAATTACTGTGGTAGATATTTTGACAAAAGTCAGTATACATAAACCACACAATTTAAATTTCATAATTTTCATTGAATCAGCATATGGCAACATCAACAACACTCATATATGGAGAATGTAATCTAATCTTTTATTAACAAAGAGGGTAACTGAGAATTTTGTAGTGTTTAGTCAAAACTAAGGGAAAAAACACTGAGTCCTGGATAAATGCCGAGACTCATTACTCACACTAATGAGAAGATATGCAAGATCTACACTTTCATTTCTGATTATTGGTGCAGCAAAATTTGTTTTTTAAATGTTTTGAGTCCTCTGTATTTCTTTTGTGAGTTGTTTTTCCCGGTATGCTCATTTTTGTTGAGGACGTTAAGCACTTTTCTCTCTCTTTTTTTAAAGCATTTTTCTTAACTGATATATATTTTAAAGAAATGTAAAGCTTTTATTTGTGGCAGTTTGTTGCCGTTAGTTTGTTATCTGCACAATGATTTTTTTTATACAGAAGCCTGTAATTGTTATGAAAGTAAATGTACTGAATTTTCCCTTTGTGATCTTTAAAATTATTTAAGTTTTCAAATTTATTTTTCAGTTACAGTTGACAAAATACATTAGTTTCAGGTGTACAACATAGTGATTAGACATTAATACACCTTATGAAGTGACTTTGTGATTTTTTTCCACTGCTTTTATGCTTAGAAAGTTCTTCTCTGCCCAGAGTAATTATCCACCTATATTTTATTTTATGTTTTTACAAACATCTCCCACCAAACTTTTCAACCCACTTGCCATTTACTTTGGCGTACACTGTGAGTTAGGGAAAAGCTGGAACAGAGACATAGGCTTCAATACTAGTGATCCGACACGGCCTCTATGGCCTTGTTGCTCTACTTGGCACATTACTTTGCTCCCTTTGTTTTATTCACCCATCTCCGTTACTCAGCCTGAAAGCCTAAGGGACTATCACACGCACAGGAAACATTTAATTGGTAAATAAAAATGTAGTTGTGAGAACTGGAATTATAGATTGAAGACTCATTTACCAAAAATGGATAATATTTAAATTATTTAAGACAAATAGGGATGCCTCGTTGGCAAAATGTTGTATAAATATTCATAAAAAAATGTTCATCAGACTTTAAGTCTATGACTGTACCAATGTCATCTTCCTGGTTTTGACAGTATAACTGAGTTGGGTGAGAAGTTACCACTGAAACTGAGGGAGGGGCACAAAGACCACTCTACTATTTATGCAACTTCCTAGGAACACATAACGATGACAAAAAGTAAAAAAACAGAGAGGTTGTAAGAAAAATTTAAAATTAGTAGAAAAAGCCCTTGCTTTCTTTTGAATGGTAAAAGATACTATTTTATTGCTTTGGATAAGATTTCACATGTATACTTTCAATTTTCAAGTAGCTAATAATGGAAAATTCTACCTTTGCTGGTCCTCCTCCAGAACTAGTGAACAAAACACTGAGTAGTGAGATGACAACAATATCACTGTGTTCGAATAGCAGCAAAGTCCTACAAAAATAAAACATTGTCATTCATGAAATGTGTCTGATCTTTATCAAAAAGCATTAATTCAACTAGAGTAAAAGAAAAGAAACATTTCCCCTTGATTTCATAAAACATGAGAAAAATAAATAGGTACAACTGTTCTGGAAAATATTTTGGCATTATCTACCTTAGAAAGGCTGAAGCTACAAATGCTCAACACTACTACTCATAGACTTATATCATACAGATCCCTTGTATCTATGTACCCAGGAACGGTTATAAGACATTAGCATTGTTTGCAGTAGCCTAAAACTGGAAACAACCTAAATGTCCACTGATTAGATAATATAAATCAGATTATCCAATTAGCAAACTATTATACAGCAGTAAGAATGGAGTTCCATGAATATACTAAGAAATACAGAATTGTACACTTTAAAAGTGCTACAGAAAGAATGTTTGTGTGCTCTCCCCATCCCATTCATACAATGAACTCAATCCCTAATGTATCTGGAAGTAGGGCCTTTGGGAGGTGCTTAGGTCATAAAGGTAGAGCCCTCATGAACGGGACTAGTGCCTTTATAAAAGAGACCCAGAGAGCTCCCTTGCTCCTTCTACCATGTGAGGCTACAGCAAAAAGACAGCTGCCTATGAATCAGGAAGCAGTCCCTCACCAGACACTGAATCTATCTCACCTTGATCTTAAACTTTTTAGCCTCCAGAACTGTGAGAAATAAATGTGCTGTTTATAAGACACTCAATCTATGGTATTTTGTTATAGCAGCCCAAATGGACTAAGACAAAAAGAGTGAATTTCATGGTATGTGAATTATATTTCAAAAAATTGCCATAAAAATGATTGAACCACATATATATACACATAGACATTACAGGCATCAAAAAGGGCAAATCTCAAGCATAATATTGAATGGAAAAACTATGCTACAGAAAAACACATGCAAGTAAAAAACTTGCAAAGTTAAACATTAAAAAGAGAAATATGAACATATGTGGTAAAACTATAAAGAAAACCAAGAGAATAAAAAAACAAAACTTAAGAGGCTGGTTACATCCAATGGTGGGGGAGAGGGGGATACAATCAGGAGGCTTCAAAGGTACTGATTGGTAAGGTTTTATTTTGAGGTCTAGGTGTTGGACGCATGAATATTCATTTTATTATTTAAACATTTATTTATATTACTCCTTTATAAGTATAAATAGTTTTAAAAAATTTAAAAACATTATCACCAATCAAAGGGACCTTATAGAATCTAAATAGTGACAGATTTTTAGTTGCTCATTAAAATTTTTTTCATTTTTCCTCTTTACCCCAAAATCTCTAATGAGAACATAGCAGTGATAATTGTAGTCCTATTAATATTTGGGAGATTACAATTCAAGAAAATAAATATATCAGTAGAAGAATACTAACCTAAATTAAGACTGTCTATGAAATGCCAAAGGAATCTTTCTAATCAAGAAATTGTGTGATCATTTTAGTGAAAGAATGAGAGGGGCAGTGTTGGCAGAGGAGCTAGTGGTGTGAGAGGTTTTAAGGGCAGGCAAGTAAGAATTTAAGAATTTTCCCCCTTCCTTCCCTATTCTAACATAGGGACAGTGATTTAGTAACATATGGACCAATATATCATGGATAAGAAATTTAAGATATTAGAAAAGATAAGCAACACCACCAATCATGCTCAAGCATAAACTGAAAAGGCGCTCCCCAAGTTGAGAAATTTCAGCCAGCATTCCCACCACTCCAGGATGCTGTGCTGTCATAGACAGGGATGTGACATTTGGAATTATGCATACTCTGCATCTGACAAAGTATAGGGTAAACAAGCCAAAGGCAACCAAACCCAGAGGTGGTTCTAGTGGCTGGGAGAGGGGAAAGCACTATTCCCACCTGTCACTTTCTACTCTGTCACGCCACTATTCTGAGTGAGATTCTTTAGAACATCCTTCATCTTACTCCTTACCTCTCATCCTCATAGTCCCCCCTCATCAATGGCAAGGTACTTTTTCTTATACTTTTACTCAATAAGTAAAACCCTTTAAGATGGAGAAATACTAAAAGAATGCTTATGCAGTTGCCCATGTTATAATTCTTATTAAGTGGCCCTTAAACATTTTTACCCCTGAATTGGCCTATTTACATAAAAAGCTTACTCTATATAGATCTAGGGGAATATGAAATAAGAGTTAATTCACCTAATTATTGACACACTGTTCCCAAGACATTTGTTTGCAATCATATCTTTCAAGAATTTTCTGTGGGCACTAAAGTACTTTCAGAGTTGTGTTGAAAAAAGTTTTTAAAGATTTTTGCTTTCTTCCTTACTGGTTGATTTTATTTACCACTTTAGACCTTTTAGTTTCTAAAAACTGCGGCTAAAAGGGAGCACCCATGAAATTAAAAAAATCCACTTATGCTAAATATTTTTCTGAAACTGTCTGAATTCTAATTAGTAAAATATCTATAACAGATTGTGAGTCATAATGTTAATAGCACTCACCAAAGAACTAGTCCACAAACTAAATAGGTACTCAATATATTTACATATATTTGTTGAGTTGTACCCAGTGCTATAGAAGTCACAGAAGCATTTGTACAGAATTTGATGCAAATATGTGACATAAAATCTAATTGAACAAAACAAACATTCAAAATGAAGAAATATAAATAAGCACTCAAAATATGGAATTTTATTTACCTTAGTGGTCCACAAAGAGTGAGGCCAAAAAACCACAGGAGTGAAATAATACACCCAGCAACTGCATGTTTAAATATTTTGATCCACTATAAATGGAAACAAAACATTAAAAATTTCAGTAATATATATTTTGCTAAATATCTGAAAATCTTAAGTAATACACATAGGGAAATAATAATGGTAATACAAATATTTTAAAGGCTAAATAATTACACATTTTAAAATGAAATAGAAAATGTTAAGATCCCTCGACTAAATTTGAATTTGCAAGACAGTATTCTGTATTCCATTTTCTATATTCCTGTCTGTTAAATCATGACACTTTTTTCTTTACAGTGCAATTTCCTGCCCTCCCCACCCTACCCCCATTAGTTTCTTGGTAGTTTGCAGGAACACTTAATGTTTTAGTCTTTAAATTCTTTTCTATCAGGAATATTCAGTGCTTCATTTATTTGAAAAGAGAAAAAAATGTTAAGATGGGGTTTAAAGTATTAATCCTATTTTTAAAAACAACCTTGGTCTCTAAAACAGAGGTACTTAAGTTTGTCATTCTAATAAAAAATCACGGCACAGGTTTCCAAGTTGTGGCATAAAGCAAACACGTAGCAGGGTATAACTGGATAATGTGAGATGATTGTGCAGAATGACGGACATTTCTGGTATGCATCTTGAACCTCAGATGCCTTAAGGGAATAATGATAACAATGATGAGGGTGACAGCTAATATGTACTGCATAATAACTATATGCCAGGAACTATTTTATTTTAAGAACTTTACATGTTAACTCATTTATTCCTAAGGAAGGGAGGTATTATTATCTCCACTTAACAGATGAGAAAACTATGGTAGAGAAATTAAGTAACTTGCTGAAAATAAAATTTAGTAAATAGGACAGACAGAACATGAACTAACTCCAGAGGCCTCATTCTTAACCCCTATGCTTTATCTGCCTCCCAGTGACATTGTGATGGGCTCTAGGTCATGTCTCCATGTCTAATTTGTAAATCTTTCAGAATAAGGATCCCATATACAGAAAATAATTATATGCATGCTTTAAAATTTATATATATATATATAAATATATATATAAAATTTATATATATATATACATTGATATATACATATATATTGATTTATATATCTTTATTGATTTCAGAAAGAGGAAGGGAGAGGGAGAGAGGGATAGAAATATCAATGATGAGTCATTGATCGGCTGCCTCTGAACGCCTACTGGGGATTGAGCCCGAAACCCGGGCATGTGCCCTGACTAGGAATCGAACCTTGATCTCCTGGATCACATGTTGATGCTCAACTGCTGAGCCGTGCCAGCCAGGCCTTCCCTTCTGCATTTTTAAACATTCCATTATCTTAGCACTTCATAGTTTATTCTAGAAGCTCCAATTCTGAATAGACAAGCTAACTCTGGAAATGTTCTGCTTTGTACTTAAATTATTCATTAAGTAACCCTGATTAAGGAAAGAGCATTGTCATCAGGCCCACTGAATGGGAAGTAGCTAGGAAAAAAAAATTCTTCAAAAAACTCACCTGGTGTTTGGTAATACCTTTTCCAGAAGAAAATGGCTTTTGAAACAAAACCATAAGAAATGCAGTCCTGTGAATATTGAAATATTAATATATTAATCAATCTTAAATACAAGGTGTGATTTTAAGTAAAGATACTTATTTTAGACAAATACATATACTAGAACTTGAAAGGCACATAGCCTCTAAAGAAATTATACTGGAGAATACTTATTTTAATAGGGCTTCCACTACATCATTTTGGGAACTCTTTTTTTGTAATTGCCTTCTGAACCAGTTCACAAGTCACAAAAGAAAAGGATTCTCAATATTTTTTCATACTTTGAGATAACAAAGAAAATAATTCCAATCTTCTTCAAAATTCAGTAACAAATCTTGAAATAATATAAATGAAGAAAGTACTAATTATGTCCTTACCTTTCACATTCCCAAAATAGTTATATAAAAATGCATACAAAGAGTGCTTAGAATTTCCTAGTCAAGTATCACTTTCCATAATTATTACTAAACTTACACTTCCAGGAGTGTTTAACAGATTTTTATTAACAAAGAGAGTGATCACTATCAATCTCAAGGTCCAAAAATCTTTATTTAGAGTTCTTACTATATGCAGAATAATATAAAATTTACACTATATGAGGACCCTGTACTGTGAAGGAAACATGTGAACATAGCCCAGCATGGTTTAATTTAGAAAATAAGGAACATCTGTGCCAAGGCAAATCTCAGGTAACATTTTATACCTGCTGGAAAGTTGGACTGCACCAGTGGTATGGTCTGGGAATCCCTAGGGCCCCTGAGACCCTTTTAGAGAGTCTGTGAGGTCAGAACTATTTTTATACAAAAACTTTGTTTTATTATACATTATTTGCTTGCTTCTTACTCCCTCCAGGGTGTACAGCGGAGCTTCTCAGAGCCTAGCTGACCTGAAAATACTGCAACACATTGTTGCTGAAGTCAAATGAGGATCTAGCTGTCTTAAATTAAGCCAGAAATTTGCAAAAACCTCATTAACACAAGCTAAGGTAAACTCTGTTTTGGAAAGCTATTAGAGTACAACAATCCAACAATCTTTTTTTTTCTTTAAATTCTGACCCAAGGATATGCTTACTGATTTTAGAGAGAGGGGAAGGGAGAGAAGGAGAGGGAGAGAGAGAAACATCAATGTGAGAACATTGATCTGTTGCCTTCCGTACGTGCCCTGACTGGGGATTGAACCCGAAACCTTTCAGTCCATGGGACAACACTCCTACCAACTGAGCCACACTAGCCAGGGCCTTTTTTTTTTTTTTCTAAATCAATCTCTTTGTACTGCTAACCTTAGGTATTCTATTTCAAAATATTCCATGTAAAATTTCCTAAAGATACTCAGTTCAAACAGGATTTTCAAAGAAATAAAAAAAAATTAATGAAAAAAAGAACCATACACACTCACCCAAGTTTTAATATAAAAATGAACTGTATAATATGAACTGCTTTTAGGAGATCATATGATTCAAAAAGTCCCACTGCCTTCAAAAACTTTGTGAAACATAGCAACACAATGTATTTCGAGAATCTGAAAAATAAAGCAGAAAACAAGTTTCATTATTATTGAAATCACAAGGAAGTCTGCAATCTTTATTCTTTCTTATTATATAAGGGGTCATTATAAAAATTATAAACATACATAAACCAAAAATGAAACAAACAAAAATCCAAAGAAGCTGAAGCCCACGGAGTTAGCTAGGGTCAAGCCCATGTCTCTTAAGTATGCTCTTTTTAATATGTCACACAGAAAACCAAAGTTCATCCAAAGGCTTTGAAGGTTCCCATTTTCTAAACTGTTTTTAATTACACATTCACATTGGTCTACCTAACAGTAAAATCTTAAATATGAAATAAAAATGCATATTAAAACCTAAGATTAATTTAGATATTGACCCATTTAAGCTAGAGAAAAAAAGCCATAAAGATGTAAATAAATTAACTATATTAACGCTAATTAAATACTCTTGTCATGGTAGCAATTCATAATTAGTCAATAAAAATAATAGTTGAGCTAGAAATCTTTTGTTTATTCAGCTCCTAACACAGGGACTTGCATAATATGTGTTCAGCAAACATTTACCAAATGAAAGAGTGCTAACTTTACAATTATACTTATGAGATACAGTGATATCTAGTACAGTATTATATATAGTGCAGTATAGTATATAAGAGGTTTGAACTAACTGAGCTACCTGGCAGGGCAACCCATGGTTTCTCTGACCTAAGGATATGTCCCTATCTGTGTTTTTTGTTTTTTTTTAAAAAATATGTCTTTATTGATTTCAGAGAGAGGAAGGGAGAGGGAGAGAGATAGAAACATCAATGATAAGAGGATCAGTGATTGGCTGCCTCCTGCACGCCCCTGAATGGGGATCCAGCCCGAAACCTGGGCATGTGCCCTGACAGGGAATCGAACCTCAGTCTCCTAGATCATAGGTCAATGCTCAACCGCTGAACCATGCCTGCTGGGCTGTCCCTATCCGTTTTAAGCTTTCTGAGTCTGGTTACATTTCTAGGTGCTATTTTAGTGTCATTCCAAGACACTAAATACATAAAAGAGACCCTGTCCTCAGGGAGTTGAGGTCTTAGAAAGGTAAGCAGGAAAATAAGTATTTATGTGACCCAAGTAAGCAACAATTTAAAAGACTAGATGTAGAAGCAACTATGTAATTGTTAGCTAGGGAAGCAAAGATCACCTTCAGAGTCTGAGATGTGTAAGTGTGCATACAAGGATTAAGTAGGAATTCCAAATCAAGGAAAAGGAAAGGGTACGTCAAAGTACAGAGAGCAGCATATGGAAAATGCTAGTACTAGGAAGGAGCTGTTGAAGAAATGAGTGTATTTAAGCTCAGTTCACCAGATTATGCTCAAAATGACCAGAAGTCAGTAAGGACACAGACAATAGTGCGGTGAAGGCCTGGGGTGGGGAGTGGGTATAGGGTAGAAGGGGTCAAGGGGAAAAAAGAGGACATCTGTAATATTTTCAACAATAAAGTAAAAAAATAAAATTGGGACTTTAATGGCAAGTTTTAGTCATACAGAATATTAAATATTTTTCTTGGTTATGATCTGACACTAATTTTCTTTATTCCCTTTTTAATTAACAAACACACACACACACACACACACACACACACACACACACACACACACACACACACACCCCCCCCCCCCAGAGATTACAAAAGCAATTCCAGAGTAGCTGGTTGTTACAAGTTTTAAAGTCATCTCCAACTTCCTCCCCATAGGTGACCTGCTGGGTATGTACATCCTTCCAAACCTTTACCTTCGCATATCCATGCATTGACACACGTTATTTATTTATTTATTTATTTAAATACTCACCTGAGGGGATACACACACACACATAATTTTAAAGAGAGAAGAAGGGAGAGAGATAGAAACATGATGAGAGAGTGTCATTGATCAGCTGCCTCCTGCATGCCCCCTACTGGGGATTGAGCCCAAAACCCAGCAGGAATCGAACCATGACTTCCTGGTTCTTAGGTCAACACTCAACCACTGAGCCACGATGGCCGGGCTGAGGATATTTTTTCCATTGCTTTTCAGAGAGAGTGGAAAGGCAGGAGAGAAACTGAGAGAGAAACATCGATTGGTTGTCTCCCACATGTGACCCAACCTGGGCTGGGGATCGAGCCTGCACCCAAGGTACATGCCTTGGCTGGAATCAAACCTGGACTCTTCAGTCCAAGGGCTGATGCTCTAACCACTGAGCAAACTGGCTAGGGTGACATATATCTTTCAAATACATTCACATATTCACAATTGTACACATTTTTTGATATTGCTATGTGACTTTTAACAATATATATTGAAGACCTCTTGTTACCATATTAAATTAGAAATTTTATTTTCTAATTTAAAAAGTTGGATAATTTGATTTTTAAAGTCTCAATAAAGTCTTCCTGTTGGGCTAAAGATGACACACTAGCTAAGGCCAAGTAACCATACATACACTGCTAAGTAGACATTCCTAGTTTATATTGCAGAGGGAAACAATATACAGCTTCATATACTGAAAGGGAAGATGAGCCCACATGGCGTGGCTCAGTGGTTGAGCATCGACCTATGATCCAGGAGATCTCCGCTGCTTCCCCATCAGGGCACATACCTGGGTTGTGGGCTCTATCCCCAGCAGGGAGCGTCTAGGAGGCACCCGATCAATGACTCTCTCTCATCATTGATGTTTCTATCTCTCTCTCCCTTCCTCTCTCTGAAATCAGTAAAAATATATTTTTTAAAAAAAGGAAGAGATGGGGGGAGAGGAAAGGGAGACTCTTGAATAGGGGCAGTGACCCTTGAGCCACTCACTGACTCTCTGGGCTACTGAGGGGGAGTCAATCCACCTCCCCAACTTAAAAACAGTTATTTGCCTTTGTTATCACTGGTCTTTTCTGTGAAAGATTAGAAAAATCTCTGGTTCTGTAAACCTGGAATTACTAAAATTTGGGCTAGGGTTCAAACCTGTTCCTTGGGCTTTGACCACTGCAAATAACTCACAGTTCTCCAGTTTAAAAAACAAACAAACAAAAACCTGCGTAATTCAAATACAATTTGTTCAATAAATATTCAAGTGTATACTATGTAGAAGCACTATGCATGGGGTTTGGGATAACTGACTCCCAGTTTAGTTATTAGGTGTGTGAACTTCTCATTTTCGTTTCCTGGTTTGCTACTTAGTCTGCAGCACTGTGGAAAGGGTTGAGATGCTGTACTCAAAGCATCTGGAACATAGGAGTAGCTCAACAAATGTTGGCTGTCACCCTCTGCCCATTTCTGCAGAGGGCTTATTCACACCAAAATAGAAACATTTAAAACAATTCATATTTGTGAATTCATGCATAAAAAAATCCACAATTAAAGAATTTGTCAATTAGTTTTTGTTGCAGATTATAACCAGTATTTGATTTTTTAGTCTTTATAAAGGAAAACTCTTAAAACCTGGAATCTGTTCAAAATCCCACCAGTCCTGAGTTGAATTTGATTCTGCAATGACTATGATAGAAGGGCAGCTCTGGTAGGTAAATAATGCAACTAAGATACCAAAGGACTGTTTTCGGCATCGACCTAAGACGATAAGCTCTTGAGTAAATAACAATTTTAAACTGTTTACAGGAAAGTTGCAAGAATAGTACGCCCTTTACCTAGATTCTCTAACATATTGTCCCATTTCCCTTACAGCTCTCTCTAAATACATTATTTTTTCTGAACTATTTAAGTTACATACCTTATGCTCCTTTATGTATTTCCTAATACAAAAAGAGACGTTCTTATCAAATCAGCAGTTATCAGCTTCAGCAAATTTAACAATGATACTTTAATCTACTGTCCATAGTCCAATTTTGTCAATTGCCCTAGTCCTGTCCTTTATAGCATTTTCCTCCTCTAGTACCAAATCCAGACCAGAATCGCCTACTGCATTTAGCTGTCATGTCACAGCAAATATGCTATTTACAAAACGAGTTGCTCAAAACAGATGAGAAAATCAAACTTGTACTACAAAAATGCAGTTGACTTAAGTTCTGTTCCAGCATTTTGTGTTCTTTCCTTTTCACAAAAAATAGTTGTTAGCAAAGCTTTTCCTACGATTTCAAAGAATTTACCAGAAGTACTCAAGAACGAGAAAACCTTAACCTCATGGAAATGAAGGCAATCAACACGGTTCCACCCAACTGTTGGCCCACACTTCATGCATCTTTGACACTCCCTGGGAACTCAGGACAGGTCACACACACTCAGAAGTGGTGACTGTAATCACCTCTTGGGGGCCAGTGGGGGCACTGGCGGGAGGGTAAAGAGGAATAGTCGCTTTTTACTCTTAATTTGTCTGATTTTTTTACAATGAGCACACAGCTCTTATTTAACAATAAAATAAAGCAAGAAAGGAAAAGGAAAAGGGATGACGGGCTGCATTCTTGATGTGCAGTGTTAACCTGAACATCGAGGTTCACCTGTCTGTACTTTGGTTTCTTCCCCTGCAGACTGGGGGGTGACACCTTCCCTAATTTACGCAGGAGGGCGTCAGAAAGGTTCAGTAGTCACTAAGCTACTGTTTTAGGGAGAAACAGCCAACGGAAACACTTCTCTTCGATCAGAAACACCGCTCGCCGCGCCGACCGGCGATTCTAAGGCTAACGGTCTGCCCGGAGGACCACGGGTTCGAGCGGGACCTTTCTGATCTTAGACCATTCATTCCGCGGCGGCGAACCGGGGGGCCCCCGGGAGCTGGACGCAGCCTGGGAGCCGAGAGGACGCAGGCTTTAGGGCACGCGCTCGGCTTGGAGGGCGTTCCGGGCTGTCGCGGGTGGAAGGGACGCCGGCCCCGCGCACCCGGGGCGTCCCGGCCGGCGGCCGGGGAAGGCGTGTCCCGCGCGGCCGAGCTGCCGTCCAGGTCGGCGAGCGAGCGCGCCCGCGAGCGCAGGCACGTGGAGAGACAGGCTCCGGAGGCGGGAGCCGTCGGGCCCTTACCGAGCGCTGGGCACGTCCACCGGCCCCAGGCCGCCGCCGCCGCCGGGGCCGGCGAGCACGTCCCCGCCGTACTTGTCCTCCATCCCGGGGCTCAGGAGCCGCCGCTGCCCCTGCCGCCGGGTCTCCTCATGTCTCGCCGCTGCCGCGGAACCGCGGGCGCAGGCGCGTCACTCTCCCATGGCAGTGGCCCAGCCGGTCCCCGCTGGCCCGGCCGCCGCCGCCCCGGAACCGCCTCACGAGCACGAGCGCGTCGGGACTAGGCCGCGGGCAGTTCCGGCGGCGCCGGGCTCCCGGGAGGCGCACGGGGCGGACGTTGCCAGGCCACGTCATCCGGCCCAGCAGCCTCCGCTCCCGCGGGAGCGCCCGCGCCGCGCCTGCGCGCGAGCCTCTCGCCGTCCGGGCTCTTAGGCTCCTCCCCCTGCGGTGACAACCCGGTTCCCAGGCCACCTTCCCCGCCGCCCGGGTCCGCGCGCTTCCCTGTCGCTGCAGCGTCACCTGTGGGCCTTCGGGGGTGCAGCGGGTTCTTGTAGCGCAGAGGGCGGACGAGGCCTTATTAGGGTGGTTTTTCTGTTGCTAAAATGCTGGGAACGTGGCTTCCTGTGTCTGTCTTGGTTTGAATCCGAACCCCGTCATTTAATAATTGTGCCACTTGCACTTTCTGTACCTCAATTTTCTTATCTGTAAAATAGCAGTAGTAATATCTGTATCATAGGATAATTGGGAGGATTATATCTGCTAATATGTGAAAACTGCCTAGAGCAGTGAATGGTATATAGTAATCTATAAATTGTTATTACTCATAGGGAAATTGGAGAACTGAGATTTAGGAAAAAAAATGGGGTTTGGAGTAGTGTAAATTATGATTAGTTTACAGTACTCAATTTGAATATACATAAGCGGTCTTAGTAACATATAAAAGAATGAGAATCTCAGTCTGTACCTGCTGGAGCTTCTTAATCTATTCGGGAACGTATTTAGCGATTTGAGAGCAAGGCCTGGTTGGCAACATTTCACGTTAAAGGTTTCCCAAGGGAGGTGTGGTGCGTGGAGCCAGAGAAGGCTCACCGGCGGGCGGAACCGACCTGGCGCTCGGCGACGCTTTGGACCTGGCGTGGTGGGAAGCCCAGTCCCGTGTGCAACGCAGAGGAAGGCCTGCCTTTTAAAAGCTAATGATGGGTATTTTTCTATTTGAGGCAAATGAGAGCAAATATGCAATACTCCCCAGCTATATTGAGGTTCTAAATTTAGAATGTTTCATAACATTATTAAATTTGTACAAAAATGTCCATATCTTTTGCCTGCATCAGACGATACGCATTGTTCAGAGTGGGATGGGTCAAGTAAGGCCCACGGAAGAGTGACTGTCGGCTTCTTCTTCCCCTCCCCTCCCCTCTCCCCCTCCTTCTCCCCCTCCCCCTTCCTCCCCTCCCCCTCCCCCTCTCCTTCCTCCTCCCTCTCCTCCCTCTCCTCCCCCTGCTCCCTCTCCTCTCCCTCCTCCCTCTGCCCCTCCTCCCCCTCCTCCCCCTTCTCCCCTTCCTCCTCCTCCTCTAATTCAAAATGTTTATTGGGACTTCTCCTCACTCATCTTGGTTTGGGGTGTTCTTAGGGCTGCTTCCTTCTGAAGGAGCATCCTCTGAAGCCTTGCTTTTCCTCCTGTCGGCTGACAGAGGACAGTGGAGCAGCCAACACACAAAAGTACTGTTTGTGCCCTGTCGGCCGGGCTTGTTTGTTTAATTTTTAGAAAATCCTTTCAAGGTTGGCATTATTTTCTGTTACAGTTTAACTCTCAAAAGGGTTGTGTGTGTGTATGTGTGTGTGTGTGTGTGTATGTATATGTGTATATATATGTATATGTATATACATATACAATATAACTAATAAGGCAAGATCACCCTTGAGATGGGCAAAGCGCACTTCAGTGTCAGCTGTTTTGCGACTCTCCTCCTGACAGCATAAACAACTACTGATTCCAGTGATGTAAGAGAACCAGATGGGGAGGGCCTGTCTCTTAAGCCACCTCCAGGAATCTGGATCAGAGAGTGTGGTGGACATTGTCATGAGTGGCAACTTTGCACTGGCTTCCTTCCTTCCAATGAATATTTATCGAGTGCGTACCATATGTTAGGTCCCTTTCTAGGTACTTGTTGGGTTTCCCAGAAGCAAACTTTGAGAGAAGGATTTTTGTGAAAGTGGTTTATTAGTAAATGTTCCCAGGAAAAACCTGTAGGAGAGTGGGAAAATGGGATGGGAAGGAAGACAAGCAAGGGTGTGGCAGGGTGTCTTAGGCCATCTGAGCTGCTGTAAAAGAATACTGCAAACTGGTGACTTATAAACACATTTATTTCTCGCCGTTCTGGAGGCTGGAAAGTCTAAAATCAAGGTGAAGGCATATTTGGTGTCAGGTGAAGACCTACTTTCTGGTTCTCAGCACCTTTTTGCTGTGTCTTCACGTGGCAGCAGGGTCAAGCTAACTCCCTGGGGTCTTTTTTATAAGGGCACTAATCCCAGTCACGAGGGCTCTATCTGCAGGACCTAACAGTCTTCTTAAGGCCCACCACTCACCACTAATACTGTCACATTGGGGGATAGGATCTCAACATATGAATCTTGGGGGAGGGGCACAAACATTTAGACCGTTGCACAAGGGAATATGCGTATTTTGGGCGCAGTTCTCTCACAAAGAGGAGAAGGTGCTGCTGCTAGGAGTGCTCCTGGCAGGTGTAAAAATGGGAAAGGGATCCAAGGGGATATGAGCAAAGGACATACTGACAGTGTCCACTGCAAGGCTGCGTATATTTTGGTCATTTTCCACATTATGTTTTCTACCTTCCCAAGGCTGAAACCAGAAAATTCACATTCCCAGAATGTAGCTAGAGTCCTGACATGTGACCTGGGTTTGACGAATCAGACACATCCAGGTGTGACTTCCGCTAAGGTTGCAGGAAATGGGGACATGGACTTCCACTGTGAAGGAGGCATGCAGTACTTTGCAAGTAGCAGTCACAGAGCTTCTGGTGCCCATTCCTGAGCACCAGTGGTGCCAAGTGGCAGTGGCAGCTGTATTTTGGGCAGAGGCCTCCATTGTGTGTTTGGGCCTTGCTTCTGATTGTTTAGCTTCAGAGCCCGGCTCTCTTGTCCTCCATGAGATTCTGTGAATTACCGAATATCCCTTAATAAATTTCTGCACGAACTAGTCAGAGTGGAGATTGTTTGTAATTAAGAACACTGAATGGTACTGGTGATATGGCTCCAAACCTTGAGTAACAATAAGTGGCTCATAGATTTTGTAAATGTATTTTATTTCAGACTAAGGAGCAGTACAATGTTCAAAGAAGTCATCTAATATGTTGCGTTTTTGTGGAGAAAGCTACTCTAAACTCATCATGTTATAGAACAGGGTTTGTCCACCAGTACTAGCGGAGCCAAATGCTAGACATCGAGAATCGCAGTGGAGATATATTGGCTATTTTATTGTGACTGGTACAATCCAGGAGGACAGGAAGCTAACTCTCAAAAGCCTGAACTTTCTGATGGCATGTAGGTTTCAAATTATATAGGGCAAAATCACAAGATACCGTAGGTAGAGGTTTGGGTTCATGCTGAGAGCTGATTGGTTGGAGGTGAAGTAAGGGTAATGAATCATTTCTTCAGGTCTTGAGGACAGCTCTGAGGTGTTTTCCAATGTCCCTCTGTCTGGTCCCATGGGAAAGTAGCCAGGAGGTCATTCTGCTTTAGGGCTTAGGCACTGAAGCATAACTTAGGTCAAGATGTTATCTTTAGCTGCAGAGGTCCAGACCGTGGGACCATTGGTCAGGCCTGGGCTACTGTCTTCTACTGCCTCAAGGGTTGCCGATTATCCAGGGGAAAGGCTAGGTCTCTCTCTCTAGAATGCCTCCCTCTAGAACAAAGGTTGGGCCGGTTTGCTAGCAGCTTCTTTAAAATACGGGAGTCTCCTAAATGCAATTGCCCGCTTATCATCTACTTGGGCTGCCATCACCATGGGATGCATGATTTGGGGGTGAGGGAAGCAAGGCAGAAGGGTGCAAACTGATGCTACTCATGAGTGACAAAATCCTTTATCTCTGACCCAGGAGTCTTGGACCGTCTGTCAGCTTCCAGGAAACGGTGGCAAGGTAATTGTGAGCTTGCAAGCAGGGAAAAATCTTTGTCCCTTCACAGTTCTTGACACATCTACCCACAAAAATAATATCACTTATTTTATTAGATGTATGATAAAATTCATGATAGATTATAGTCAAGTGTGTGGGAAAACAAGGATTCTTGCATTGCTGGCAGAATTATGAATTCATATTATCTCTTTCAAGGGCAACTTGGCAATATCAAAATTTAATATGTATGTGATCTAGGAATTTAACCTATAGATACATTGCACAAATATGCAAAGACATAAATATAGGGATATTAATTGTAGCAATAATTGTTAGCAAAAGACTATAATATGTGCTAATAAGAATAATAACATTTATTTAGCTTTTATAAGGTCTAAAGCATTCTTTAAGCAACTTTTTACATAACAATTCAATCTTTACAACAACTCTATGAGATAGTACTATTATTATCCCTTCTTTACTGATGAGGAAACTGAGGCACGAAAAGTATAAGTAACTTGCCCAACATTACACAGCTAGTGAGATTCTTCCTAATAATTAATGAGATATTCACTCAATGGAACACTGCAATTAAATGAGGAGGTCTACTTGTAGTTAATGAAATGCTAGAGGCAAAAAACACATAAAACAATGTGTTGTTTTATGCTTCTTTTTGTGTGTAAAGAACATAAGGATTTATTGATTTGTGTGTATACAGAAAACATGTCTGAAAGGGTAAAAGGAAAGAAGTAGCAGTGAGAGAAAGTCAAAGATAAAAGAGCTTGGTTTTCACTATACATGTTTCTGTAGCATTTACACTTTTCTTTTTGCTACATTTAGGTATTATTTTAAAAAACTGTGTGTACTCTGGTTTCTTCTTACACAGTAAGCACTTTGAGAGTAAACGTATGACTCATCCCTCTTCCCCGACCCTTCCCAAACTGCATATAGCAGAAGCAACAAACACTTGTTGAATGGATACATAGAAGAAAAAAACCCCAACATACAATATACTAAGCTAATACAAAGAAAGACCAAGGAACCATAAGCTTACATAGTTTCTTACTCAGTAATGAGGTGTTCGCATTTTGGAGATGACTGAGGTTGTGACTACACACAATACCCTGGAATAGAGAGCAGCTTTAAACACTTCAACTCACTGTATTTGTGCTTATCAGTAGGGAACTTGTAGCTATTTTTATTTTATTTTTTTAAAATGATTTTATTGATTTTACAGAGAGAGGAAGGGAGAGGGGGAGGGAGAGAGAGAAACATTGATGTGAGAGAGAAACATTGACCGGTTGCTTCCTGCATGCACCCCAACCAGGAATTGAACCTGGAATCTGGCCATGTGCCCTGCTCAGGAATTGAACTGGCGACCTTTCGGTGCACGGGATGGTGCTCAACCAACTGAGCCACACCGGCCAGGGCTATAGTTACCATTTTTAGAACTTCTGTGCTCCCAGGTTATAGTACCCAAAAAAGTTACATTGGGTTTCCTGAAACTGTGCAAGAGGCAATGGCGAACTATATCGCATCATCTGCTTTTAAGGAAAGTCGATGATGGCCTGAGTAGCCCGAGCCTGCAATAACTACCCATCCTCCCGGGGAAGCAGCGCTAAGTCCTCCTGCCCAGTCACAGTCATCCCAGAGGACCTGTCATTTGTTCCAGTCCCCTTAACAGGCATTTGTTAAGCACCATGTGTTTGTGTGGCCCTCTGATAAAATACTGCCTTAAAAAAAGGAAGACAAGACATTTTTGAAACCACTAGAGGACGATATAATACAACACAATCCACGATGAATTTGGGCAGAGCGTGTGGCCAAAGCCAGAAAAGGGAAGGCAGAGGGCTGCTACCCGGGGCGACTCAGGAAGGAGCAGGTTTGTGGCCTTTTTCTTCTGCGGAAAAATTGTGCACACTGTTCTTCCAAGAACCCACTTCACAGGCTGGTTCCGTATGAGTTTCCCTAAAGCCACCATATGCTTGGCTTTGTCCTGCCTCCAGCAGATCTGCTGAATACCTCCTCCTGTTCGGATAAGCTTACTTTACTCCTCTGCATGCAGCTGGATTTTCAGAGTGCAGAGCCGAGTGTGTTTCATTATAGTATTTTTTTGGTTTAACTCAGAGTTAGGCATTCTGAGTAGTTCATAACTAATTCTTTTATAGTAATTAATTTTTGAATGTGCTTCTCTTGCTTGCTCCTCTGTTTCCATCACAATATGATTGGAGTGGAGACTTTTTGAGAATTTCTGTAGTTTTTTTTTTTTACTGTGTCTTTATATTCAAAAGAGAACCAAAACATTTATCCTGATTTTCACAAATTATTAAAATCGCCTAGATAAGTCCTTGATTATTATCTGGTTTTGTATCTCCAGGGCTTAGTACATTGAAGGCTTGGCACATGGTAGGCACTCAGCAAATGCTGTTGAGCCTCACTTAGAAAAAGAGTGGACAGGGAAAATGTCAGAGTGTGGCTTGCCTGCCCATGGTCCACATGAAACATTTTATGCCCAGGTCCTCTTGCTGAGGAGAATGGCACTTGAAAGTTCCTTATTCATAGGTGGTCATATTCTAAATCATATAACTTATTATCTTAGCTAAGGACCATCAACCTAAAGTTACAGCAGTTATTTTCAACGTGTGATCTCAAAATCAAAAGCATCAGAATCACCTGGGGATTTGTTAGAAATACAAACTATTGGACCCTACTGGAGCTATACTGAATCAGCAACTGTGCGGTAGCTTGGAGGAATCTGTGTTTTAGTAAACCTTCCCTGTGATTTTGTGTCCAAGTTTGAGAACCACTGGGCTAGAGGCCAAATGAGGCCGCCTATGGTTACTAGCTAAATCAATCAGGTTTTCTCTCTGAAGAATTTATACTGGCAACAAAGAGAAAGAGACAGGCAGTTGGTCATGGAAGTAGATCTGGGTTCCCCAGACAGATGATGCTAAGAGGTACATAGATGCTAAGAGGACGACCATGAACTAGCAGAAGCTGTGAGTAACATGAGTCATGAGGTAGAGAAATGATACTCAGAGTGAGCTGGCTGGCTGATAGCAGTGAGCTGGGAAAGAGAGAGAGAGAATTGTGGAATCACTATAGTGATGGAGAGTCAATGAGTACAGCTGCTGAGGAGCGAGCATGGTAACCTAGGGTCCCTTGTCCCTGCAGCTGCATTGGTGCCTTCCGGTCCTGGGAACTGCATCCCAGGCTCTGTGGCACCCGCTGTTCAGCTTGACTGTGCCCCATGATACCTGGCTATGTAGCTGAGATTCTGATTTTTTCTTAATCTCATATGTAGCCTACAGTAAATCCCCTAGTACTTGAGGTAACCTGACATTGCCTTGACATGAAAACACACACAGATATTCTTGTGCACTGGGCATTGTGTTTTAACAATACATCAGTTAACTCCTCATGGTGGGTGTGAGCGGAGAGATGCTTGGTTAAGCTGAAGTAAGGCAAGCTGAATTTTAGCTTCTCAAAGAACAAAAGTAAAATAGGGAGGTTTTTTTTTTTTTTTTTTTTAATGAGAGACCAAAAAACTATATTTGTACAGTATTAAGCTTTCCAACTTATTTATAAGTTGACCAAGCAGGTCAACATAGTAAAATTCTCTATAAGATTATATGATATAATCTCATAGAACCCCAGTCAAAGCCCTTATCTTTATAATCTTGGCCTTATTTTTACTATAAACATCAGGAGATGAGCACCGTTAGCAGTCACAAATTGGGTAAGCCTTCATAGGCCTCTTTGAATGAATGTTTGGAGAGACCTAGCACCCTTGGTGCCCTAATGAGAAACCAACTCTGGAGCATCTGTTATACAGCTTTTGTTTGCTGTTTGTTTTAAATCTCACTGCAAATTTTCTTGAAGCAAGTTTGGGCTCAAGGTGTTCATTTATTTATTTTTACCCCTGAAACCAAACACCTTTATGCTTTCTCAAGCAGCAATTTCACCAGCTTTGGAAGCTTCTCTCTCATTCTGGTGTGACACAAGCTGCATCTATGTTTAAAATGCATGAATTAGAAACAGAGGTACTTACTTGTTTTATCTGGAGGGCCTCCCAGCACACAGTTTCGTCACAGCGTTAGTAAATTTGGCTTGAATAGGGGCCGGAATGCGAAATTTGAATCCACAAAGTTTAAATTTTTCCCTTTTCAGCAAATAAGCTCTGTAATTTGCCTGATAGCCATAGATTACAAGGATCACTAGAGTACCACTCCCTGCTTTTATAAGCTACTTAAGAAATTATGTGCTATGAATATAAGAAATTTAAAATAAACATTTCAGAATCTGTATGTCCAATCAATTGCATAGTATTCCTTTGAAGGTTTTCCACTCTGTGGTATGGGGTGGAAAGAGTGTTCACTTACACAAATGATGGAAGTGCTGAGAACATTTTTGAAACCATAGAAATGATTTTGTTGGAGGGCTAACTAGCCAGGTGCTACTCTTTCTTCTGTGAGATAAACAATTGAAAGATGTTTCCATAAGTGCTTACTAGTTACTTTAAATATAAAGTAAGTTATTTCTGTTTTCTTCAAAGGACGGAAAGATGAAGTCTAGAAAGTTGGTGTAAGAACTGGGACAGATGGGAAGTGTTGTGAGGCACCACCCCCTATTCTCAGTGCAGATCAAGTTAGGACAGAGGCTACTTTAGAAAAATCACACAAATAAACAAAATGACCAGAGTAAATCAGATATTGGCGGGGCCTGTGCCTTGCTGAAAAGAACAGACACAAAACAGGAGTCACTTATGCTAAGTCCCACCAAGACTCATTACCTAACCCAAGCAGAGTTTCAGCCTCTTTCCTGGAGTGAAATTTAAACCATTCAGTCTGGAATTTCCTGGTCGGCCCTAGTGAGGTAACCTGCCTGATAAGACACCCGCTTTCCCCTAAGGGGAGGTAATGTCTGAAATAATCTTCTTGTTCCAGTTTCTACCTATAAAAAACCTTCCATTTTGTGCAGCTCCTAAGAGCACCTTTTTATTTACTAGATGGGATTCTGCCCCATTCATGAATTGTTTAATAAAGCCAATTAAGCCTTTAAATTTACTTGGTTGACTTTTGTTCTTTTTTTATTTATTTATTTTTATTTATTTATTTATTTATTTAATTTTAATTTTAATTTTTTTGACTTTTGTTCTTTAACTGCATGTAATGGACCAAGGTAGGGCGTATACTTGGAATCAGGTGCATGCTATTCCTATTGAAAATCAAGTCACTGCAAGAATGAGTGTGGCTTTTCCCCCACTCAACCCCCCATTTTTTGTCAGCTAGACTAGACCCAACTTAAAAAAAGGAACCCAGGTTGTTGGGTGGAGTAATAGCATTAGAAAAAAACCCCACACAGTGTTTTGGAAGAGGCAAGTTATGCCAAAAGTGAGTGGATGTGACAGGTGTATAAATTCCTAATGTTAGAAAGTTTTCCTGGAATTGAGACCTGAATTACATTCAGTAGAAGCAGAGTTACCCGAATCTATGGAGTTGGTGTAGGCATTCCTTGGTGAGGAACAAAAATTCCCTATGGACCTTGTAAATCTACAGCCAGTAAGAGAAATAAAGAAACCAAAACTTACAGCTTCGGTGAGTGGCAAAATTTGTCAGGAAGAGCTAGCTATAAAGTAATTATCATTTAAGAAGCAAAATATAAATCTCCTTTAGCTGTGGGAAAGGGAGGAGAGCCAGAGACAATTGTATTTGAGATTCTGGCCTAAAATTGTGCAGGAAAAAAAAGTTGATTGGTTTTGTTCTTATTTATTACTATTTAAATCAAGGGAGATAAAGCTTAGGGAGAGCCCCCCAAGCCCAGGAGTCCAGAGGCAAAGGGTATGCATAATGAGGCAGGACACTTGGGGTGCGAAGGAGCAGTTGCTTTGGCAAGTGGCTTATTTTGCCGCCCAAGAATGACAATGACAGAGAGGCTGAAGACAAGTGTCACAGCTGAGATATGAATAAGGCAGAAGGCCAGAGCTGAGAAGGGTGACGAATTAATGCATACGAAGGCTCATGCGTCACAAGGACTACTGTACCTAGGTGTTGTGAATCTATTGGTCAGGTTTCTGATTTTAAAAATTCAGAGTCATGCTGGTTGTTACGCATTACCCCAGACACGATCTTGGCCCAGGGGAATCCGGGGAGAGCAGCCCTCTGCTGAGTCTCGGCTTGTCCCACAGCACCACCTATCGGACGCTCCAAGGCACTGCACGCAGAAGTTTACTGAAGCCTTTGGAGTCCGCAGTGATCCCAGGGTCCCAGGATTTCAGAGATGACGCATCTTTAAAAGTCATTCGAGCCAAGTTTCTACCCAATGCTTGAATCACTTAATTTTTTTAAAAAACATATGTTTTTACTGATTTCAGAGAGAGGGAGGGAGAGGGAGAGAGGGAGAGAAACATCAATGATGAAAGTGAATCATTGATTGGCATGTCCCCTACTGGGGACGTGCCCTGACCCACAATCGAACCCTGATCTTCAGGTTCATGGGTTGACACTCAACCACTGAGCAACATCAGCTAGGCTTGACTCTCTTTTTTAACATATTTGATTAGCAGTTGTCTAACTTCTGTTGAACCTCCTCAATGAATGGAAACGCACTCTCATTAAGCAGTTCATTCTATTAATATTTTCACAGATTTCTACTTTTCACTCTGTGCGTCACCACTCCCTTCTGCAGAACTCAGGTCTCCTAATCTTAGTTCTTTCTCGGATTCGTCCAGGTGAATTGGTTTCATTCTCATTAGTATCCCTTTTTGTAGGCACTTTGGTGGTGGGTTCTGCCAAATCAGTTAATGTTTGCTTTCCATCTTTAAAATTATTGCTTCCATCTCCCATCTACTATTTCTTCTCTCTCATTCTCTTTGTTCTCGTGGATTTATGCTTTTATTTAAAGAAAAACTTATCTACTGTCATTTTGGTAGATTTTGGAAGAGAGAAGTAATAAGTGTAGTGTTTTACGTTTATTCCAATTAAAATTTTTGTTGTTAAATCTGGCTTGTTCTTGTGGCCTTTGGAGCTTCACTCTGCCATTCAATACATTGGCTACCTCTCCTAGCCACTAAAGAAGTGGAAGAGCAAGCCAGCTGTACACTCAGCTATTCACTCAACAAACAGGACAAGCCTGAAGACAGAATCCCCCGGCGTTAGACACTCTGGGCTGACATTGATTCATAATAGCATCTATCTTTGTGATCAGCTGGGCCACATTCCTCCATCACGCTCGCAAGGTGAGAGTCTCTGTCGAAGGCTGAGCTCAGTTGTTGAAGCAGAGTGTTGACAGCTTCCTCCGATTTACCAGCCTGGCAGAGTGTGGATGAAAAGGTCAGTGCTGTTAATTCAGTAAATCAAGACCTGTCCTTCCTGACTCCTAGGCATGTTTAAGTGCTCCCTGTCATTCTCTCTGTGTTTAAAGGGATGTTTGATAACCTGCCTGAGGATTGTATTGCCCATTCCTGCCCCAGTTTCTAAGATTGTCTTTTGATAATAAATGACGGCTCATTTTGTCACCACGTCCTTCCAGAAGTAGGCAGGGGTGGAGCTTGTCCAGACCAGGGGGTTTGCACTGATGTGGTGAAGCCAGGTGCTCTCTTACTACCCCTCCCCAAGTTTGGATTTTTAGGTCTCTCATCCGAATGCGTTCCATGAACTGTGTATGTGCCCCGTTATGAATCTGTCACCTCCGTGTTCTTATTACTCCTATACAATTTCAGAAAGTTACCCTGAACACTGAAGTAAAGAAAACAAGTAGAGGTCTTGAGTTTACAAGGAACTGTGAGTTATTTAACATTTCTGATCTTTATTAAGTGGCTCTTTATTGGGTTGCTATATTGTAGTCTGTGCTTTGTACAGGGTTCCAAGTGCATCTCTTGGCTTAGCAGCTCATGGTTTAAACTCATCTTCAGGAACGAAGGAAACTGTTCCAAAATCCCTCCTAGCTTCATTAGGATGTCTGCCTTTCACGCATGTGGGATACAATCTGAAGTGATTGGCTGGGCAAGGGTGTTGAATTTCTTTGCTGGGCCCCTCTAGACCCATTCCCCACCTTTCTTCATACCATTCTTTGCCCTGCGAGGCTGTTCTGCGTGGATTACATCAAAAGCACCTGTGTTCTCTGGCTTTCTGCAGGAGACGGGAGGGAGGGAGCGGGGAACATGGGGTCCAGGTATTATTTCCCTGGTTCTTTCCTGTGAGGTTGCCACAGGCTGCTGTGCCTCTCAACAGAAGCTCACGCTCTTGTCTGGGCTGCCCACTCTCTGCTACTCTCTTTCCAGGTGCTGGCCAGCTCTCCTTCCCTATCCCTTTGGGGATGGTGACAGTCCACTGCTGCTATCTCTTATGGCTTCTGGTATCCACTCACCTTTTTGTAATTAGTCTCTCAGGTTTTTCTAGCTTGAGTGTACCATCTGTTTCTGATTTTTTTTTTTGACTGATACAGAAAGTTTAAAACAAGGCTGAAGGAAGTTTCTTCTATTGTATCAGACTTTATTGGACCATATGATGAAATATTCTTGGATAGGCCAAGAACTGGCCCTTTGTAGAATTTTTGGTGCATCATAGTCAAAGATAGAAAAGTTTATAGCCCTAGCTGGTTTGGCTCAGTGGTCAGAGTGTCTGACTGTGGACTGAAGGGTCCCAGGGTTCGATTCCAGCCAAGGGCACACACCTTGGTTGCAGGCTTGATGTCTCTCTCTCTGTGTCTCTCCCTTCCACTCTCTATAAAGCAATGGAAAAAGTATCCTCAGGTGAGGATGAAAAATAAATAAATGAAATAAAATAGTTTATAAATTTTTAGATCAGAAAGTCAAGTGACATTATTTCCTCAGAAGAACACCTATTCATTGGATTTTATTCCACAGAACTGATTACTGATATTTTGGTTTCCAAACTGTTGGGTAAAAAAGTAAAAATAAAAAATCTGGCCTGGCCGGCGTGGCTCAGAGGTTGAGCGTCGACCTAGGATCCAGGAGATTGTGGTTTGATTCCCAGTCAGGGCACATGCCCCGGTTGCAGGCTCGATCCCCAGCAGGGGGCGTGCAGGAGGCAGCCGACCAATGACTGTCTCATCACTGATGTTTCTCTCTCTCTCCCTCTCCCTTCCTCTGTCTGAAATCAATAAACACATATTTTAAACAAATTTCAGATATATATATGTTTCCAGAATATATGAGGCTCCTACAAATGATTGTGAAACAGACCAAAACAAGTAGAAAAATGAGCAAAGTCACAGGCTGCAAATGCATGTAAAGACGCTCAGTTTCACTAGTAATCTGGAAATTGCAACTAAAGCAAGAAAGCACTTCATATACATTAGAGTGGCAAAAATGGAAAAAAAAAAGTCACGTAATATCCTGTGGGGAGTGGGTGTGGGGATAAATTGGTATAACCACTTTGGAAAATAATTTAGTGCTATTTGGTAAAGCTGAAGGTAAGCAGGCTGTAGGACCCGCCTCTCGATGAGAAAGTGCGACTCTGAGTCGCGTTTCAAACCCAGCCCCCCTTTTTCTCACACCACATTCCCTCTCCCCAGCCCCAGCCCACCGTTTTGGGGGGTGTATCCCCTACTGTGCCCTCTGCCTTTCTGGGGAGGGTCTGTGATTCGTTAAAACCTCTTAAATTTGACTGGCCGCCTCGGTTCTAAGATTGAAAGAGCAAAAATGGTTTACTCCAGAGTAAAACGCTCTTTAAAATCAGGGACATGAAAGGTCTCTGCGACACTCTTTTCGAGGCGTCTGGGTAGTTGCTCCCAAGTCCACGGAAATGAGGAAGGAAAAGAAAGGAAAGCGCCTTCCACAGGCCCACGGTGCCTAGAGCTCTGCCCCTTACCACCGCGCACACTCCCGCCCGGTTGGCCTTTTCTGAAAACGGATTTCATAGCACTTGCCACCTTATAACTCAACGTGCGTGTGATTTCCTGTCAGTTTAACTTCTCTAAACTTTTGTTTAACAATAAGCAGAAATTCTCAGAAAGCGGAGGATAGTGCAACGCTGGTCTTCCCTGTCACCATCCTGCCATCTCCCTGGAGTTTCTGAAACAACACGACTGACGGCTCTTAGGAGAGGCCCCAAGTCCAAACGGGGCCCTCCCTGCATGGCCCCTGGACCTGGATTTCTTTGTCCTGCCAGCCCTCATGAGTCTGTTATTTGATACTATTAGTGTATCCTCTTGATGAGTGACATTTCCTAATTTTTTTCCCAACAGGGCCTATTCTATAGTCAGTGGCAGCTCAGAAAAAAAAAAAAAAAGTTGCCTGCTGACAACTACAGGTGTGTTGACCGGGTCCAGGAAAGGTGGTGTCCCTTTCCCACCTCTAGGCAGGACTAGATTCCTAAGTACAAACATATATCTTATTTTCTTTTCAGACCTGGAAATCACTCTCTTGAGATAAACAAAAAGAGATCCTCACTGGCTTGCCAAGTTCGTGCCTCTGCCTGAAGTCTTGTAAATAAAAACTTTGTTTAGTAATGAAATTGTGCATTTGAGACTTGAAAGGTTTATGTTGTCCAACTTTGTGATTTTTCAGATGAGAAAAGAGGCCCAGAGACATTAAGAGATTTCCCCAATGACAGTAATATTATTTTATATAACAGTACTCAAAAGCACTGTTGACTCCATTTTACAGAAGAGGAAAGGGATGACCAGATAGGTGAGGTGACTGGCCCAGGGTTGCACAGTGAATCAGTAACAGAGGCTGGACTTGAAGCCAGGTCTCCCGATTCCCACTACAGTGCCTCTTGATGGGCACAACACAGCCTCTGGGCAGGGGAGAGACTTTGGAAATAGCTAGGTTGGCTGTCTGGAGCCCCATTTTGTCTGTGTATATTTGCTGATCCAATGCACTACTACTAAAAAATCATATGCATTAAAAAATTGAATGTTAATTTTTTGTTCTTCATTGGTAAAGCACATGGTATAAAATTCCAGGGGGCACAAAAGGGCAAATAGTGAAAAAAAGTTCCCTTTATGCTCCCACTCCCCAGCCACCTAGTTCCCCTCCTTCAAATATGTGCTTTGCTTAGATAAATGAGTATGTACACATACATGTATACATTTTTAATAAAAATGGAAACATATTTTACCCTCTTCTCAACTTTGCATTAAAAAATTTTTAATATCTTTTAGATGTCAACCCTTCTCAGTGCACATAGAGCTGCTTCCTTCTTTTCAGTGGCTGCAAGTATCCCATTGAGTGGAGGTGTCACATTTTACTATCCTGTCCTCCCATGATGGATATCAGGTGGTGCCCATTCTTAGGCTACTGCTGTGAAGAATACAGTAGACAGTATACGTTTTTGTATATACGTGCCAGGATGCCTAGCCGGGGTTGGTGAACTGTAAGCCTGCGGGCCAAGTTCAACCTGCCATTTGTTTCTGTTGAGCACAGCTGTGCCCACTGTTTATACACATTTTCTGTGGCTGCTTTCATGCTACAACAGCAGAGTAGCTGCAACACTGATATATGTCCCGGAGACATAAACCTTTCACTACCCTGTCCTCTAAAGGAAAAGTTTGCTTGCCTCAGATCTATAGAGCATCGCTGGGTCGAGGGTTTTGCTTTTCACACTAGATAGTTGGTGGCCCAGTTCTCTGTGTAGAGATTGTACTGGTTTATTCTGCCACTGGCAGCATGTCTCCCCCCCCCCCCATGTTCTCACCAACATAGTTCATTGAACCTTTTCATCTTTGCCAGTCTGATAGATAGAAAACAATATTTTCCTTCATTTGTTATGCGTTTCTCTGGTTGGGGGAGAGTCTATGAGGAAAAGAGAAACGAATGCAAAGTAAATGATGGGTCTTAATTCTTAGATGTGAGCAGCAGAACTTCACCCCGCTAAACGAATTCAGCAGAGACCCCACTGCGCACGCAGCTTGGTGGGCCCAGGTCTCTCGGTCACTCTCTTCCTGCCTGGCTAGAAAAGGGACTCTGAGCAGCACCTGCTTCCTTGCCTTGCTCTACTCATGATTCGTCAGCGTGCACGCTGTGAGCAGCTGCTAGG
This sequence comes from Miniopterus natalensis, assembly GCF_054644295.1. Classification (NCBI taxonomy): domain Eukaryota; kingdom Metazoa; phylum Chordata; class Mammalia; order Chiroptera; family Miniopteridae; genus Miniopterus; species Miniopterus natalensis. The sequence goes on along the minus strand of NC_142083.1, from coordinate 34,996,856 downwards.
CAGGAAAAGTGAGTTCTGGTTTCAGCCCTAGGGAAGTGGAGCTTACATTGTGGCAAATTCCCCCCACAGGAAGGCTACTCAAAAGGCGCAGACCAGCCTCAAACCAATGCCCACAAGTGCTGCCCTGAGGGGGGAACCACCTTTCAACTGGGGGGAGGCCAAGATGAGCCGGCTTCTCTTCCCCTTGGGGTTTAGGCCCTGCTGCCTTTGGACCTGCATACGTGTTTGCCATTGGTCTTGGTGCGTGAGAGAGCAGGAGCTCCAGCACTTTCCTACGAGAGTCAAGAGTCACATCTACTCCTTTCACCAGTAGGGAGGCAAGTGGTGAGGCCAGTGAACTGAGGGTCCACATTTAGCACTTGCAGGTCCTTGTTTTTTCTCCTGTTTAGAATGGAGGTTGGTCCTTGATCTGGAGCTAAGAGGCTTGGGCTGTGGGCCAGGAGGCAGCTGCATCTTGAGTGTGTCAAATTTAAAGATAAATTGCTTTGAGAATAAAGCTTTATTCCAAAAAGATAGCAAGGTACTGAAGTTTTGTAGCTAATGAGGTTGAAGAAAGGCTCCTCAGCAATGAACTAAAACATGGTAAGGCAGTAATAACAATTAAATGGGTAAAAATTAGATTTTTAAGTTCCCAGAGAGGAACTACTGGAAACGATTGTGCTCAATTGATGATGGTAAATCTATTTAATGGACAGTATAGGCTGTTAAAAGAATGCCACAGATCCATATGCCCAGATATGGAATGTTTTCCAAGAAATCAGTAAGTGGGGAAGTCAAGGTAAGGAATGGTGTCTTCTGTTAGTATTTCTGGAAGCAAAGACTGAGATGGGGATTCTTGAGCTTTTAGGAGGGATTGCTCCCAGGAGCAGGGGAGAGAGGAAAGCCTGTAGGGCGGGGAAAAGCTAAGCACGGTGGTGATCTCAGTGGACATTTGCTTCAGCCTGATCCCATTGGGAGCTCTGGAGTGTGAATTGCACCACAGAGTTGACCAACCTTTATGCCCCTGTGTTGGCTGCAGGGTGCCACCTGGCTGGGAGGGCAATAAGGATCCTTTGTAGCCGGGGGCAGCTGTGAGCCATTACTGTCCAGCACGCCCAGCAGCCAGCCGGGGGATGGGTGCACTGGCTGTGCAGGGGATCTGGGCAGAGCTCCAGCAGCACCTGCTGCAGAGGCCATGCTGCCATTGTGGGAAAGGATACCTGTGTACATGTATGTGCTGCACACGCGTGGAAACTGTAAGAGCAGAGGCTCTTATGCTGGAGTCCCTGGATCCCCAGAGGCTTCATGGATAGAGCTGTATTTCAATATAGTTGGCTTCCTTTGTATTTTATTTTACATATTTCCAAGCATTATTCTGAGAGGGGCATCCCTAGGCATCATCGGATAGCTAAGGGGTCCATGGTACACACACAAAAATAAAGAGATACAAGAAAGTGACAAGAGCGCTTGCCTGGGTGGGTGAGGGAGAGCTCGGTACTAGAGGGCTAGGTCAGGAGTGGGAGAGAGATTTCCTAGTCTTTGTATATCCTTTTGTACCACTGGAATTTTCTCTATGTGCATGGATTAAATTTTAAAAAGATATTTAAAAAAAAGAAAATGTATTTTAAAAAGTTACCTACTGCTCCAAAGAACCAGGGAAGAAGAAAGGATGGATGGATATGGGAGAAAGCAGCCTGCAAATGAACCTGATTTCTTCTGTTTTTTCCTCTCTCATTTCCTGGGTCCTTTTTATACCATTTCTTTTTATACCATTTCTCTGATTACCTGCTTTCCCCTTAAAAAAGTCCCTTATCTCCTAACGCCTGCATTTGATTTGGAAGCTGTTTTTGCCCTCTTGGATGGAAGCCTGCACAATTATCTTTCATTAATTTTTTCCCAACTTGTAGTCAAAAGATGACTAAAGTGTAAAGTCATTTCTTAGCATATACACATATACTTGCAAAATACATTACTTTAGTCTGCACGATAATTTTGTGGGTCAAAAGCATGCCTTTAAATGAAGAAAATATTTCTATAATGAGAATAAATGTTGGGGGTCGTTTCATGCTCAAGGTTCTTTGAGGTTTTTAACCAGAACAGGTTTGAGGACATTTGATGTCTCTTTATACATAATACATTTCTAAAAAGTCAAGGTTTACTAAATTCTCCCTCTTGGGATTTTAAAATGAATGTGCACTCTCCACCACTTTTGTTGCCAAGGGAGCTCACATCTGCCCTGGAAAACCTTCCTGTGGAGCAATGTCAGCTGAGATAAATGAATGGGAGTACATGTGGTTCAGGAATAATAGTGCAATTTGGCTAAAGGGTGACATCATCTTTTTGCTCTCGTATCTGCCATCCTAAATAGCAATAACTCCAGCCTAGCAAGAGAATGAATTATAAGGAGAGGACACTGACAAGGTGGGATAAAACATAACAAATGGAGAATAACATTTAAAAAGGGTGCAGCTTTGGATCTATACAGTCCATAATATATTTTTTCTTATGGAAGGTTTGGATTTAGTCACCACATCATAATGTGCCACTGTTTGGATTATGTGGAATAATGCAAAGCTTCCTTCCTAATGGCTGGTTTGCTACATACACATGTGTGCCACCAGAGTGTAAGTAGGGAAGTTGGAATTGATTTTAGTCTTTAAAGGGCACATTTAAATGCTGGCAGATAAAATACCTTTATCAGTTCAGTCCACTCACCGTGATTCCACACGCCTCACTGGTGACACTTGCAGGAGGGTTTGCTGGGTTTTATTTGGATACCAGAGAAGAATGTCACCGTCCTTCATGCTGATGAACCCTGGATACAGTTTATTTCTTGGGAGGTTAGTATGCAACTCTGTGTTAATTCTTCAGGGGCTGGGTTAGGATTAAGTCATTGTTCTTGTTTGTTTTCTTTTTAAGCAACAGTGTTATCAAGATAGAATTCACACATCCAAATACTGCTTCTGTTAGCTAATTTTTTAGACTGCAACCAAACCCCTAGCATCTCCCTGTCTTCTAATGTTCACAGGCATCAGATGAGTTTCTGCAAAGGCACTGACAGTGACTGCGAGGGATAAATATTGCAGATGGGTCAAATCAAAGCAAGATTAGAGAGTCATGTAAAGGAGGGAGAAGCAGAAGGGAAGGAACCAGAGAATTACAGAAGTAAAGGGAGCTGTTGGTTATTGAAAAGAAATCTGCTGTTTGAATAAAGAACGAAGAGCTTTCACTGTTGGCTCCCCACAAGGCTGTGTCTTTTTTGAGCAGCAAGTCCCAGGATCAAGAAACCAGAAAGAACTAAGACTTTAATGCACATCAACAAAAAATTTACAAGGCAATTTCATTTCCAAAGCATGTTTGCAGGTTATTACAGGTAAAATGATGTTTTCACAAACACCATTTTTAATATAGGAATTTATTTGCAGAAGCTATTTTCCTGGCCTAGGGAACAAATGGTTCACTGAAACAGAACTTTGCTGATCTGGTTTCAAAGAATTCTATGATTTAAAAAATTCTGTGGAGCCGATGGGATCAGAAGTCCCTGAACACAGAACAGGCATAACTGGTAATGAAAATGTTCTTTTGGTACAGTATTATGTTTTTAAAAGTATTAGTATGCAAGGAACTCAGGCAAAAGCAGAAAAGAGGAAGTAGAAATAATACTTTATGTTTGAATAGGCTTTATACTTTCCAAAATCCTCAGATGCCACCTATGATTGTTCGCAACTTAGATCCTCATTTTACTGATGAAAAACTTGCTTCTAAGATGTGTTAAAAGTGACAGAAAATTAATCTCAAACTGACTTAAGCAGCACAAGGCCTGTCCCTGTCTCTGTCTCTCTCTGCCTGTCTCTCTTTCTTTCCCTGTCTCCCTGTCTTCCCCCTCTCTCCTCACAGAACTGAAAAGTCCAGGAGAAGTAGCTTTGTGTGCCTTGAAAGAGATGTTCAGATTGATACCAGAGGGCCCAATTTCTTTTGACAGCTCCCAGCTCTGTTTTCTTAATATGTAGTTTACTTCTAAGACAGGATTTCCCTGTAAAGTGGCAGGATGGTTGTTAATAGCTCTAAGCTTATACCCTCCACTCTAAATCCAGTCGGAAAAAAGAGAGCACCTCTTTCCTACAGTCCTAGTAAAAGTCTTGATTGGGTCTCATTGCCTCAGATTGAGTCACGTGCTCAACTCTGAACCGATCACTGTGCCCAGGCTGGAGACAGTGACTCCTGGTCTGAATGCCTGGGGAAGGGGCAGGGGTGGCCTTCTACAGATAAGGGGGCATGTCCCTGTCCTACTTTTATTGAGATATAATTGAAGTATCACTTTGTATAAGTTAACAGTACCTAGTTTTGTATCTCCAGTGCAGTCCATGACACAGCTCCGGGGCGACATCATTCCCATTATTTTCTATGCGAATGGTGCCCCTTAGAGCTGTGCAACCTCGAGGGCAGGCTGGTAGGATACTAATTTCATATTCACATGATTTTTTTGGTACCCATATTCTAAACTTTTTCAGGGTAGGGGTTATATTATCATAGTTTTTGTGTCCTTATGCACAGTGTTTATCATGCTGATTTTCCAGTAATCAAAAATCAGAAGACATACTTGAGTTATTGAAAAAGCTTTCCTAGTAAGATTATTAAATTAACTTTTACACTCTGTGGGAGCAGCTGTATACAGATTTTTTATCCTTCATGGTGAAGGAGCGAAGGGGTAGATGGAGAATCCATTTTTATAAAGTTCTCCAGGTGATTCTCTGCAGAACATTTAAAAGTGCTGCCTCAATATTTCAGCATGTAAATAACAGGAAGCAGTGCTGATGGACCTAAAACTCTTCAATGCACCACAAACAGCCAAAGAAGTGATGTTAAAGTCAAGGCTCATTAGGAATCTCAGTAGAATAGAATACAACTATAAAAACTCAAAAAGAACTTAATAAATAAGAATTAAAATGGAAGAGACAGACTTTGGTTAAATCATGATGTTTCAGTTATCTATAGCTGAATAACAAATCTCTTCCAAACTGGGTGGCCTAAAATGACAACAATTTATTATTTCTCATGATTACATAGGTTGCTTAGGCTAAGCTGTGTGGGTTCTCAGCTCCATGTGCTGCGACTTCACTCACTCACGCAGCTGCACTCAGCCGGGAGCTCTACTGGGGCTGGAAGACGGCCTCGTTTTTGAAAGCCCCTCTCCTTATAATGTCTTGTTATCCTGTAGTGTAGCCCTCCCTTCTTTACAGCAAGATGGCTGGCTCCCAAGGGGAGGAAGCAGAAGCTGCCAGTTCTCTTAGCTGGGCTTGGAAGTCTCAGGACATCACTGCTGCTACATTCATTGGACAAGATAAGTGACAGGGCCAGCTCAGCTTTAGGGGGAGGAGGAAGGGAGCTAGGCTCCACCTCTCAGTGTAAGGGGAGTGTACGGGGACTGGAGGAGTTGTTGATGACATGTTTGGGTACTGTCTATCACAGATATTCATAGTTACGTCTGCTACACACACTATGGAGTGGCCAAACCTTTGGACCATCTAAACTTAAGCCCCAAAACAACAGGATCCATATAATGAAATGTTATTCAGCAACAAGAGGAATAAAATACGTACACATTCTAAAACATGGTGCTCCTCAAGAACATCATGCTAAGTGAAAGGAGCCACACGAAGGGCCACACATTGTATGAGTCCATTCGGATGAAATGTCCAGAAAAGGCAACTCTAAGGAGACAAAAAGTAGGTTAGTGGTTGTCTGGGGCTGGTGGCAGGAATGGGAAGTAATTGTAAATAGGCATGAGAAATCCTATTGGGGTGATAAAAATGCTCCAAAATTAGGTTACAGTGATGGTGACACAGTTCAGTAAATTTACTAAAAATCATTGAATTGTACACTTAGGAGGAGTGAAACTCATGATATAGAAATTATATTTCAATAAAATTGTGAAGGAAGTACAGGATGGTGGGTTTAATTCAAGACATGTTCCCAAAGGCATTGCATAATTCAGCATTTCACAGTTTTAGGCTAAGTTTTCCATAGGGATAATTGTAAAGCAGAGGGGATGTATTCTCAAAGTGTAAAATCCCACACCTACTATGGCCCATTTTGCTTTAACTGTTTTTTGTTTTCTTAGCCTTATATCTCTCACACTGTATTCTCTCCTAATTTAACAATAGGGTATATTGAGGTTGGTATCTGGACTTTGTTCTTTGCTTTTTATCACACCTAACTTCCAGTTCAAAGCTACTGATTTTCCAGTGTGTTTTTCAGTAGTAGAGTCATCACTTAAATGACACCTGGATGATACTGTTATAGACTATTCAAACGATTTTAGTTCTTAATAACTGTCAAATTTAAAATGAGTATGCTGGCTACTAAAATCACAGGTGGAGGTCTGGATGTATGTGCGTAATGTTTCCTGACGATCAAAGAATGCCGGTATGTCTGTTAACCAGTTAGGTGACACTTTGCTATGGCATTAACAAAAAAAGTTTGTAAGACATTCAGCTTGCCCATCTTGAAATTTTGCAAGTTTTGACAAATTTTTACATTTAAGGAGATTCATATTGCTTTTAACTTTGTTCAAGAGTGAGACTTTATTATTATATGTGTATTGTACTACTTGAAGTAATTCACATTCACATGAGATGCAAATATTATAAAGTTGGTGATAGTGAGACCTTGCCAACCTGTCCTTTCCCTCTCTCTCCCCACATTACTGAGATGGGAAAACCTCAACATTCATCATGTGCATTCCAGATGGCTCATGAGCCCTTACCATTTGCTTACATTCAAGTTGTAGGGAGTTTGTATTCCATGAATTTGCACTAAGTTTAGAGTTAGACTCAATAATCCTAAATACCAAGTGAAATTCTATTTGATACATTCAGCCTCTGGAGTTTGTCAGAAATTCCAAAATTGGCTTGGGTTATCTTCAAGGATTTATGAATATGTTTGAATTTGAGGTTCATAAAAGGGCCCAACCAGAGTTGCATTAGTCTGGGATTTCAAAAGAAGTGTTTTGTACATTACTTTGTATACACATTGAGCAAGTTGCCATTGTCTGCTGGCTTTATGTCCTGCTTTCCCTAAAGGAGTGGACTACCTATTTTGAGTCTTCATTTTTTCATTGATATTATGGGTGAAATTGATTCCCCCCCCAAATTTATATGTTGAAGCCCTGACTTCCAGTATGTCAGAATGTAACCTCATTTGGAGACTGGGTTTTACAGAGGCAATCAAGTAAAAATGAAGTCATTAGGGTGGGACCTAATACAGTATGACAAGAGTCCTTTTAAAAAGGAGAACCTTGGACATAGAGATATGCACATTGGGAGAACACTATGTCAACATCAAGGCAGAGATCAGGGTGATGTGTCTACAAGTTAAGGAATGCCAAAGATTGCCTGCAAACTATCAGAAGCCAGGGGACAGACCTGGAACAGATTCTTCCTCAGCTAACAGAGGGAACCAACCCTGTTGACACCTCAGGCTTGGACTTCTAACCTTTGGAACTGTGAGAAAATAAACTTGTCTTGTTCAAGCCACTCAGTTTGTGGTACTTTGTTATAGCAGTCCTGGCAAACAAATACAATTTGTAAAATAAGAAGATAGACAAATGGCATTTGTTTGGGATTTTGAAATTCTTTTTAATGCATTACATCAGTTGATTTTCATAAGAACTCAGAAAACTAGGCATACATTTTATTGTACATATAAGTTAATGGAGACTGAGAGACTTGAACAATAGTACACAGCTCCTTTGCTTAGTAGACACCGAGGCAAAGAAGTCTAGTCCTCTTGTGTTTATTGCTGGCAGGGTTTGGGAATCAAAGGCAGGATTAACAGAGATGATCTAATCTACATTAGGAGCTGAGTTAGATAACAACAAGAGCTAACGTGTGTTAATCTCTATCATGAGGCATGTGTCAGTCTTTACCAAATTAAATCATTCATTTATTTTTTATATAAGAACTCTTTGAAGTAAATACTATTCTATTCCCATTTCATAGGACAGAAAAGTGAGACACAGAGGCATTATGTACCTAAGGAAGCACTTGCAGCTATGAGTGAGTTCTTAGGAGGGAGGTGGAGATTTGCCCAATTTTTTTCTGTGACAATTTTATTTTAACTTATTTTTATCTATACTATAGATATCACAAGTCAATTGTGAGGAAAACATTAATGAGATTTTACCACAATACCAGATCAATTATTTTAACGTTTCTGCACTGCCTTCCAGACTTTTTTCATTTGCATAAATAATCTCTACCTAAGGTAATAATAACATGTATTAAAATTGATATTCCATTTTCTTTCCACTTAATATCATACCAGAAGACTTTTCCTTGTCATAATGTAGTATCTGCTGTGATCATTTTAATGAATATATCAGAAACTCTGTTAAGATTTAGAGGATCTTCTTTTTGGGAAAATTTAAGAGTAACTTGGCTAAACTTGAGAAAAAGGTTAATATGACTCTCCAGGTTACCTACAATATTATATTCCTGTACTTTGGTGCTTAATTAGCAAACACCAATGATGTTTGAAGAAAGCTGTTCCAGTTTCTATTGCTACATAACATATCACTCCAAACTTGCTGTAAAACAGCGACCAGTTTATGGTTAATACATACTATGGTAATGGATACTAGGGGTCAGGAATTCAGAAAGGATTTTGTCAACAGAGTGGGCCCAACTTATTTCTGCTCCATGATGTCTGGGGCCTCAGCTGGGAATATTTGGAGAGTAGAGGTCAGCTTGATGAAGGTCTGAAATCACCCAAAGGCTAGTCTATGGGTTGATGCTCACTGCTGGCTGAGATCTCAGCTGGAACCTCAGCTGGAACATGTAGAGCTGGCTTCTTTGTACTTGGACTTCTCCTTAGTCTGGTGGCTGCGTTCCAAGAGCAAGCATCCAAACAGAACCAGGCAGAAGCTGTGAACCTTTTGTGAACTTGTCTTGGAAGCACATAATGTTAGTTTCACCATTAGTCATAAGTTCTAATAGGGACTGAAGGAGGGAACCGAGACCTCTACATCTTGATGTGAGGAGAGTTAAAATCACATCGAGGGCATGTAGGTGGGGAGTTATCATTATGGTTAGTTTTGAAAAATAAAACCTGCCACAAAATCCTTGAAGGAAAGCTCTGCATTTTTTTTTTTTTTTAATTTATCTTTATTGTTGAGAGTATTACAGGTATCCTATTCCCCCCCCAGTTGATCCCCTCCACTTCGCTCCCACCCCTTCCCAGGCCTTCACCCCATTATTGACTGTGTCCATGGGTTATGCATATATGCATATAACTTCTTTGGTTAATCTCTTCTCACCCTCCACCCCCCTTCCCTCTTTCCTCTGAACTATGATCATCTGTTGCATGTGTCAATGTCTCTGGATCTATTTAGTTCATCAGATTCTTTTGTTCATTAGCTTCTTCTTAAAGAAGACCCTTCAACTTTTCCTGTAGTCCTGGTCTGGTGGTGATGAACTCCTTTAGCTTTTTCTTATCTGTGAAGCTCTTTATTTGGCCTTCAATTCTAAATGATAGCTTTGCTGGGTAGAGCAATCTTGGTTGAAGTTCCATGTTTTTCATCACTTTGAATATTTCTTGCCATTCCCTTCTGGCTTGCAAAGTTTCTGTTGAGAAATCAGCTGACAGTCGTATGGGTGCTCCCTTGTAGGTAACTAACTGCTTTTCTCTTGCTGCTTTTAAGATTCTCTCTCTGTCTTTAACCTTTGGCATTTTAATTATGATGTGTGTTGCTGTGGGCCTTTTTGGGTTCCTCTTGTTTGGGACCTCTGTGCTTTCTGGACTTGTAAGTTGATTTCTTTCCCCAGGTAAGGGAAATTTTCTGTAATTATTTTTTCAAATAGGTTTTCAATTCCTTGGTCTCTTTCTGCCTCTTCTGGCACCCCAATAATACAAATGTTGGGCCTCTTGAAGTTGTCCCAGAGGCTCCTTATACTATCTTCATATTTCTGGATTCTTTTTTCTTTTTGCTCTTCTGGTTGGGTGTTTTTTGTTTCCTCATGTTCCAAATTGCTGATTTGATTCTCAGCATCCTCTACTCTACTGTTGATTACCTGCAAATTATTTTTCATTTCAGTTCCTTTAGCCTTCATTTCAAATTGGTACTTTATTATGTTATCGATTTTCTCAGTTATTTCCCTAATAGTCTGCTTAAACATGCTTATAACCAAAATTCTGAACTCTGTATCTGTTAGCTTGCTTGGATCTATTTCATTTAGTTCCTCTTCTAGAGATTTCTTCTGTTCTTCCCTTTGTGACATGTTTCTTTGTCTCCACATTTTGGCTGCTTCCAGGTGTTTGTTTCTATGTATTAGGTAGAGCGGCTATGTCTCCTGGAATTTGTAGAGTGGCATTGTGTAGTAGGTGTCCTGTAGGGTCCAGTGGCTCAGCCTCCCCAGTCACCTGGGCTGGGCCTTCTAGGTGCTCCCCTGTGTGGGCTGTGTGCACTGTCCTGTTGTGGTTGAGCCTTGGTTGCTATTGGCGTCCCTGGGAGGAATTGACCCCCAGGCCAATTGGCTGTGAGGACCAGCTGCAACTACAGCCAGAGAGCTGCTGTGCTGGAGACACCCCTATGGAGCAGGATTTACTTCAGTGGGGCTTTGATGTTCACCAAGTGCGCCCCTTGAGTGTGTCACTCGTGGATGTGGTAGGGCTGTAATCCAGTGTGGTCGAGTCCAACCACCAGGTGCACTGTCTCTGGGGCCTCCCGGGAGGTGCAAAGTCAGCCTGTGCCAGTGCCTTGCCCAGGGCCACCCAGCATGAGCTACACAGCAAACCGTAGCTGGCTGCTACTTGTGCTGGGCTTGGAGGTGTCAGGAGGGGCCAAGCTATGAGCCAATGCAGCTGCCGCTAGTGCCAGGCCTGGCGCCACTTACCAAGCCGTATGGGGCCCGCTGCTGCTTGTTTGAGAGATTTTCGGAAAGTCCTAAGCATGAGGCTCTAGAGGCCACTTGCACAGAAAAGCCCCTGGAAATGGCCTGGAAGAGCTGCAGGTGGGGAGGGGCGGGGCCTCCGGGAATCACGGGGCGGGGCCAAAGGTGGGAGTCAGGTGCTGGGGATTCAAATATGGCGCCTGCCTGCCGGCTGTGTGCGGGAGGACTCGCCACAGGAGCCGTGGCCTCCGCCAGCCCTTCTGCCCGGGAGGAAGCCGCCCTCCGCCTCTCGCCCGGATTCCAGGCAGGTTAGTTCCTCCCCGAGTGTCCCGGGTCCTTTCAGGCTGCTGCCCGGCGCTGGGCTCCGAGGGAGCGTCCGAGTGAGTCCGTGCCGGGCCCTTTAGAGGAGCTGCTGGGGCTCCCGCAGCCTCCGCGACCCTCGGGGACAGTCCCCGCTGGTTTCACAGCCCGGAGTTGGGGACGTCTCTTCCCGGTCCCAGAGCCCTGGGCTGGGGGCCTGCTGTGGGGCTGGGACCCCTTACTCCTCCGGGAAACCCCCACCGCTGAGATTCCCTCCCGGGTTTAAACCTCGGCACCGGGTGTGGCCCGAGTCACGTCTCGGATTCAGCCCCGCCCCGCCCGCGTCTCCGCCCCTCCTACTGGTCTCGGTGCTTCCTCAGCTCCCTGGTTGTGGGGCTTCTGTGCAGCCAGATCTCAGGAGGCTCTGAGTGCTGGTGGTTCTGTATTTTAGTTGTAATTTTGATGTGGTTGCGGGAGGCGGCGGGTGCAGCTGCTATCTACGCCGCCATCTTATTTCTCTTATCTTTTTTTTCTGCATTTGTTTATGACTGCTCTCAGTTTGCTTTCATAACTCTTGTGAATAAATACAGAGTGGGGCAAAAGTAGGTTTACAGTTGTGAGTATGTGAAACAGAATTTTTTTGGTATTGTTATTTATTAATTATTGTATTATTTTCCATATGGACCACTGTAAACCATATGCCACATCTTGTATACTTGAAAATAGAACTGTACCTCTCTTTTATCCAGATTAAAACATTGTGGCCTTTTTTGGGGATCCATTTTGCTCCTACTACACGGTTGCTGAGAAAATAAACTAATCCTGGTTTTATCACCAACTTTATGATGTTGGACAACCGACTTCTCACAACTTTAGTGTCTTCATCTGTAATAACAGAGCCTACTTCATAACACTGTTGTAAGGGTTAAATACATTAATGCAAGTAAAGCAATTGGTAAGATGCCTGGTACATAGTGAGCATTCCATAAATAATAGCTGCTGTTGTCATCACTGTGGTCAAGGCATGGATGGCCTATATCATTTTTTCCCCCACAGCAGATATAGGGGTCCCTTGACCTAGTGCTTTGATTAAAAAAAAATCTCAATAATTCATTGTTTTAAAATTTCAAATAACCTTAATGGAAGATATGGGGTAATAAAATTCTGATTTAAAAGGGTGGCGGAATGAATTTAACTGGGACTTGAAGAATAATATGTTGAGTTGGTGTCATGAGGTTCTTGCAAAACCCAAATGGAAAAGAAGTCCAGTGAATGTTACATTCAGAAAATGGGGCCTTTGAAGAATTGATTTTATATTGAAATCCTCAGTGGCGTCGCCTGGGACCCAGGCTCTCATTTCTTCACCTCCCACCTCTTGGCTCAGGCACGCCTAGCACTCTCCCTATCACTCTTCGTGCATCTTTGTTCTTATGAGGCTGGGCTTCCAAGTCTCCACTGGCTTGTCTTTCCAGGGCCATCTCTAGTTTATATTCTACATCTTTTTGGAACAAAACACTGCCTTTTCCAGTTTTTACAAGAAATCGAATCCCACCCAGGACACTGATCGTGATCTTTATAGGTCTATTAAGGGCTGGGGCTGTAGGGGAAGGTTCCGCGTGCCGAGGTTTAATAGCCTGTGCATTCTTGCAGCTTCTCATTCCTATTCGGTACCCCCTAAAACCTGAACTTCAGGCGCCAGGCCCTCCTAGACTTGATTGGCCCCCAGGAGGCATGGTCCGATTCACCAGCTAGCGAGACTAAGTAAGAAAAAACTTAAAGGATTTGGGGGAAATAAAACAGAATCTTTGCCTATATGTAGTTTAGTGCTATTTTAAAGCATGGAAATGGGGTTTGACTGGAACTTGCTGAAACATGCTTTGTATACATTATCCTGTTTCAGCCCAAGACCAGTACTATGAAGTGAGTACTGTGATTATTCCTCATTTTGCAGATGAGGAAACGAAAGCTCAGCGGAGTAAAGTAGAAAGAGCTGTTTGAAGCCATGAAGTCTAATGACAGAAACTTCACCTTTCAACATTATTCTGGTCTATGTTATTACTAACTCTGTATGGTTTACCCACTACTGGGTGAAGAATTTCTCAAGCTTGAACGGTTTAAGGAAGAGTCGTGTGTACTCTCTGATTTTCAGGAGTGTTTTTCACCTTTTAGGGGGAGGTTCTACTATCCCCTCTATGGATAAATTGGTGATCTCCCAATTTTATCTTTTCAAAGTGTTTTTATATACTTACTTAAAACATTTTAATAGAGAAATCACCAATGTGCAAGAGTTACAAATGAATCAATATACCGTAAAAGATGTTCATTAGGAAGATAAGACCTCCCTAGTTTTTTAGCAATTATTTTAAGATCTTTCTAATTAATGATTTCATTTGGGCCATTTTAGTGTTCAGTGGTCTTCATTTGTTAGTGTTGATTATAGAATTCCATGCCTCATTGGACTCTGACTTTTTTTGACCAACAAATGTGAATTAAAATCAATAGAAATGTCATTAGCATTCTAATATCATGAAAGATAGTATAACCATTCTTCATGCATTCAGTTTATTAAAATTTGCTAAAGTGTGAAATCTGTAGGACAAGTAATGATGTTTTAATCTTTCACCAAGGTAACAATTGAAAGCTGATTGATTCCATTCAGTAATTATAAAATCAGAGTGATGGAAGATTGTAATCAAGTAGGATTCATTCTCCTACTTTGTCACTCCTCCATGCAAGATAAAACTCTAATTTGCATCATCTCTTTTATCAGAAGAGAAATCAAACTTCTGTTTGCTTCAGTAAATCCAGGAGATAGATAATAGCCTTTCCTGACTCTGGAGGGGAAGGAAAGGCAGCCGCTGCCTACTAATATCAGAGAAGAGGGACAGTCCTTTAAGACTAGATGGTCTCTATGAGAAGGGCCAACTCTGTTGGGATCTAAGTATTCAAACTACAATATTCCTCCAACTTTTGCATGACCTACCTATACTAAGTGAGGCAGGGGCTTGTCTATTATGCTACTGCTCTGCCTGACTTCCTTAAGACAACCTTGGGAGAATGTAGCTGACGAAACATTACCGGCCCATGGTCAATTTATTTGGCTTGTAATACACTAAGAGGATCTTTGTTCTAAAAAGGCTTGAAAGGATCCTAATTTATTTGTTTCCTTGTCTTTGAAGATATGGGAGAATTACCATTAGCTCATGGATATGTAGTTGTTAGTCTAGGTGTAAAGAATGGGGAAGTGAACACTGTGGGCAGGAAAAGGAATGCATGCTGTTAGGCCTAAATCCTAGAAATGCAAACCAGCCAATAGGAGAGTGAATGAGACATAAAAGAGCTTATACCCCTGCTTTGGTGTGTTTGGTAGAGGGCATTGATCTTCTGCTAGCATCACCTGGAATTGAGAGCTCATGGCTTTTTTCAACCAATGAAACCCCATAGGAGGTGAAGCGGTGGTTTCTGGGAATGGGAAGTCAGGATGTGTCATTTTGGATGCTGAGTTTTTAGGAAATGTTCTCCTTAGAGCACCTCTCTTGGGCCTGATTTGGCAGCTTTTACACCCAGCACTTAGCTGCTGATCCCATTGGGGATCCTCCCTCTGACCTCTGAATGCTGAAGATAACTTTATTGGCAAAAGCAGCATTTACAACCGGCCCCTACAATGAGCTGCTTCATTGTTATCCCTTTGTAGGTAAGGACCCTGCCAGGGGGCACCCACCACATGGATGCTAACAGAGTGGGTGGTACCCATTCCATAGCCACCGTGGAGGAATCATGATCACAGTGTGCTAGAACTGAAGGCGCTAGAGGCACGTTGGGTCACTCCTCTAAGTGGGGAGATGGAGGTCCGGAGAGGTAACCCCAGAGAGGTGCACAGCTTTAGGCAGTGACTTATGAAGCTACTTTTTCTATAGTGTAGGTCCTCATACCTAGGCTAGGCTTTTCCCATCTTATATTATTTTCTCCATTTTTCTTTATTTCATTGTTTTCTTGGCTTTCTCTTTTTCTTTTCCTAGCTCTTTATGACTCTACACACAGATATATATGTATATATATGATTATGGAGGCTGAGCAGTCCCATGATCTGCTGTCTGTAAGCTGGAGGCCCAGGAAAGCCAGTGGTGAAGTTTGGAGACCTGAGAGCTAGAGATTCGAGGTTGGGTCTGAAAGCCTGAGAACCAGGAGTGTCTTGAGGGCAGAAGATTGACATGCAGCTGAAGCAGCCAGGTTGAGAGAGAGTCAGGCATTTTTTTTCTGTTCATGCCCTCAATGGATTAGGTGGCACCTGCCTGCATTGGGGGGGGGATCTGCTTTATGCAGTCCACCAACTCAAACGCTAATCTCTTCTAGAAACACCCAGAAAGAATGATACCTTAATTTCAGACCTCTAGCCTCTGAAACTGTGATACAATAAATGTCTGTTGTTTAAAGCCACCCAGGTTGTGGTACTTTGTTATGGCAGCCCCGCGAAACTCATACAGTAAGTATATGGAAAACTTAGCATGTGAAAAGAAAGACTGTTTTTTTCAACTCCAGGGAAAATCAAAACTTGTTCAAGAAAGGAAAGATAAATATGTATACCATATGACTTAGTTGTCGAGAATTTAACGGTCATAGTACTGTAAATATTGATTGTTAACCTTTCCAAAAGTATACTGTATCTAAGAGTGATCAGGTCGTGTGTGTGTGTGTGTATGTGTGTGTGTGTGTGTGAAATCATCTTCCTTCGTGCAAAGTCAGTATAGGGTGCTTAAAGTGAAATATGAAGAGGTAGCAACATAAACACATAACTGAGAAATATAGAGGCAAATAGTAAATGATTCAGTTAAAAGAGCTGAAAGTAGCTGCCTCTTGGGAGCAGGAAACAAGCTGGGGGATGCTGGGACTGCTATTTTTTGGAATGAGACTTGTAGAACTATTTGACTCTTTACGCTGTGCATGAGTAACCTTCATACAAAGAAATACTGCTTAAAAAAGGAAAGGAATTTGAATCTACAAATCAAATTTCTTGTAGAACTAAGGAGTGCCCTGACCTTGGACAAAAAAGAAATAGAATAAATTATGTTGGGGCTAGTTATCCACAGATCTGTGTCTGTTTCCTGGGCAGTGGGTGTAGGGGGCACAAGGGAGGGACAGAGTTCCTCTATGAAGCCTTCACATCTCCCTTTGTCTTATATTCAAATGCCGCTCTTATAAAAGAATGAGAGCCTCTGTTACCCTAAGTGTGTAGTTGCAGTTTAAAACCATAAAGTTCATTTTAACATTTTAACAGGATCTTTCCTTAAAACCGAAGGAGGTTCTTAAGATAAATGCCATATATGTTTCCTTGGGGTGGGAGTTAGAGACACTTTCTTACCCCACTGGAATTCTGGGCCAGGTAGGTTTATTTTCAACTAGGAACTAAGAGCTGAGTGTACTTGGCCCTGACCCTGACCTTAAGGCAGATGCCCTCTCAGCCTTTCACTCCAGCCTCTGCGAAATCCCCTTCTAGGAAAGAAGCGTCCAGCCTGCACTGCTGCTTTTCACCATCAGAGGGCAGTGGCGGCGCGAGTGCCTGGGCAGGAGGAGAGGTGCTTAGCGCCAGGGCCGCGGGGGGAGGTGTCCTGCAGTGCTTGCGCTTGAAGCATCTCTGTACTAGATATTGCATGGGTACTAATGATGCATTTTGTTCTAAATGTTGTGCCAATCCCAAAAGGCAAGAAGTCTGACCTTAATGCATTTGGCATGGCTGCTCGTTTCATTACGAGCCAGGAATTTATTAGGAGAATGAAGAGATTGCAAGAATAAGTTTAGAGAGGCATCTCCCCATTTTTCTACTTGTCGAATGGATTCGATACATGTCCTGAAAGAGCATGGTGTCAGCTGGAAAGGTGCTCTGCTTTCTTCCCTATTATTCTAAAACAGATGTGCTTCTCACATGCACGGATTGGCCATTTACCCCTGATTTGTATCTCAGGGACGGATCTGGCTTATTAGCACCATTATTTGTAAACTGCTAACCTGGTTCCCTGTGCTGTTGTAATGCCATCTTGATGGGCTGCTGTGAAAATGTGAAGATGTCTGTCAGGCAGGAAAAATTATGTAAAAATGATGTGGGTATAGAAAATGGGATCGACAAAATGTAATAAACTCCTCCTGGGCTGCAGAGCAGAGCTGCATATGTAATGAAGGACTTTGGGATTACGTCACCTTTTATATAACATCTGGCAGTGACTTTTATTTCAGAGCTAATTTGAAGAAGCCAGGCGCTTTTCTTTTTCCCTCCCCAAGACTGCCTTTATCTGAAAGAAGAAAGAAAGAACTGTTACATTTTGCATGCAAAGAAAGCCTGAGTGGCTAGATTACTCCCTTAGGGTAATGGAAAAAGGAAAGAGAAATTGAAAAAGGTCAGGTGAGCACGGCAGAAGGAATGAAGAGGTATGTGTGATTCTTAGTGAAATTGGACCCGTCTAAGCAACCAGACAGGTAACCTGGGTGGCTTTACCCTTCTCTCTTCTCTCCCCTCCCTCTGTAGACCTGACCCAACAATGCTCTGGAAAGCGTTTTTCCTTAAATATTTTATCTGAAGTGAGAGACTGAGAAAATTATTGAGAAATTTGAAACATTCTCAATTTTCTTCCTTTCCTTTCCCTTAAACCGACACCTCCCCCTGCCAATAATATCCAGACTTTATGATCTTTCACAATAGATTATTCAGATGGTCAACTCACCGTTTTAATTTGTCTACATAGACCATGGGGAGAGGTCCTCAATGACATTGAATGGGACTTCCCTCTGAAGCCAGGAACCAGGAGGGGAGAAGAGCCTCTTAGTACCTCCCTTTTTCCCTTGTCACAGGCTCTCTGCTCATGCTCAGCTCTGTACCTGCTGGACCTTGCTAACCTGTGTTTGCCAGCCTCATCAAGTTATTTTTAAATTTCCCATTCTTGCCTCAACCCTGAAAATGCCTTTTTCTGAATTTCAAGGCCACGTCTACAATTCAGAAGAGGCCATATCTTACTTTTGTACCTAATGGGTTCCCAGTAATGTGTTTGAAAGTTAGTTGGATGTTTGAAAGTTGAACAATAGATTTGCATGCTATAAGGAACAATTTGTTCTCAGGGAGCTAAAGTATATGATGGTATCTCTAATTATGGTTTCTGATACTGAACCTCCCTCAGACCTTGGCGACCTTGTGTGTGGGTGAGATCTGGCACATGGGCCAGAGTGGGTGGCAACTGCCAGTCATGTGGGCTGGGGATGTTGATCCAGGAATCTCTCCTCCTAAGACTTAGCTTGTCTTTCCTCAGCCCAGCCTGAAAGGCCAAGGGCTGGAGTAAGAGGATCTAGTTTTTGTCCCAACTCCAAGAATAACTACATGTGATCCCCATGAGGTAGTAGACGTGGAATTGGTGGGCATGGGTTTGCTGGAGCATAAGAGTAAATGGGACTACTTAAAGGGCACCCTCAGGGACGGTAGTCCTGTGTAAGCTGGCAAACTCCAGGCTTTGTGGTCCATGATTTCTGGAGTCCTTGGTGGCCGGGGGTGGGCTTTCAATTTGGCCATGTAGATGCATCTCTAGCCCTGTGGGAAGGAGATTCTTCTACTGTCTCAACTTGGACCTGACCCTTCCTCCTAATAGCTGTGGCTGCCTGGCATGAGATGGTTCTATCACTACTCTAGGCAATTTAGGAAAGACTGAATTTGGAGTATGGAAGATGTGAAGATGTCAGTGTTTAATACAGGCGTACCTTGGAGATACTGCAGGTTTGATTCCAGACCACTGCAATAAAGTGAGTTGTAATCTTTTTGCTAGTGAAGGGTCTTGCTTTCAATTGGAAAAAAATATGCAATGTCCGTGAAATTCAGCAAGCAAGTGTGGTATCTTGCTTATGTATTGCTGCATAACATACTACCTTAAACTTACTGTCTTAAAACAACAAGATTTAATTATATTTCATAATTTTGTGGGTCAAGAATTTGGGCAGTGCTTGGCTGGGTAATTCTGTTCCACACGGCACTGAGCAGGGTCACTTGGTGTTTTTCAGTTGGTGGAAGGTCCAAGATGGTTTCACCCACATGCCTGATGTCTTGACAGAAATGGCTTTGGGTCCCTTTCCCTCTCCATGTGGTCTTAAGGCATCTCCACATGCTCTCTTTTGCAGGGCAATTGGATTTTTACATGGTGCCTTGTTTAGGACTCAAGAGAACAAGGAGGAAGCTGCCAGTTCTCTTAAAGACCAAACTTGGCATTTGCATGGCACCAATTCTGCTGTAGTCCATTAGTCAAAGCAGTCACAGAGCAGCCCAGAGTCAACAAGGATGGAGACAGGTCCCACCCCACAAGGAGGGGAGTGTCAAAGAATTTGTGGCCATCTCTGATCTACCACATGTGGGTTGCATAAATGTAGATTGTGTGAAAGTAGAGCAACAAAGAGGATATGAAGGGAAAGATATTTCTAACCAGGAATCAAAGTTTTCCCAAGGGAAATGGTTTCTTTGGGAGGAGTAAGCTCACCTTTTCTGCTGTCACCCGAGAAAAAGGAACTTTTGCTAAACAAGGGTGGTACTGAGATTTGTGTCTCTTTTGTGCTTTTGGTTCAAAATAAAACTCTGGTTAAAGTGCTCTGGAACATTGCTCATAGGTGCACTGGAAAAACATAAGTGGATAATGTCTGCAGGACACTTTGGAGATGATATAGGCAAATTTCCAAAGGAAGGGTTGGGGACATTTCTCATTTTCTCCACTGTGCCACACAGCTGTGCCAATAACTAAACAAGCAATGGACTTCACAGGTTTGGAAAACTTTTCAAAATTTTCTTCTGATGTAGAGAAGAGGAGGGGAAAGAGAGAGACTTGTTTTTTTAGTCTAATTTAATTTCCTTTGTCTGTAAGGTCAATACGAGATCACAGCAAAAGCATTATAAAAATGATAACAACAGTATGTTTTTCTTTATTGTAGATGTGATACAATACTGGCAGTGTCATGAGGTCCCAGTTTAGACACTCATTTAATTTAATTAGTTTTTGAAAACATAATATGTGCACATAGTACAAAATTTTAAGGGAATGAAGGACACAGAATAAAAATCTCCCCCACATTCTTATCCCCGAGTCCTCTGTGTCCCTTCCTCAGAGACAGTCACTCTTTTTTTTGTATATACTCCCAGACAAATTTTTTGCATATCCAAATCCCCCCACAACACATGTGTGTGAGTGTAATTATAAGATATATAATTAAATATCTCGCCCCCCAACAAATAGCAGCATGCTGTATACTGTTTTGTACCTTGCTTTTTCCTGGAACAGTATATTGGACATTGTTTCATATTAGTAGATGCATGTCAATTTCATTTTTCCTAAGTTATATTATATTCTGTTGCATAAATGTAATATCATCTTTAAAAAAAAATCTGTCTCTTGATGAATATTTAGGTTGTTTCCAGTCTTTTGCTATTATAAGCAACACCACGATGAGTAGTCTTAGGCATGCAATAATATTTGTGCATATATGAGACTATATGTAGAAATGGAATTGCGGGGTTGAGGGGTATGAATATTGTAATTTTGATATTAATTTCCAAACGATCCTCCATAGAGGTTCTATTAGTTTACATTCCTTTATGCAGCTTCCATTTTAGATTCTGAGGATTGTCAGTGGAATATGTTCTGAGAAGGTCATAGCTGAAGAAAAAAGTTATAAGACTGAACAAGGAAAGATTGACATTTGTGTTTCTGTATCAGCCTCATTTTATGAGATTTCTAAGTAGTTTATAAAGTATTTTAGCAAAATGGACCACGTGCCAGGCAATCCTCTGTGCTAGGAAGCCTGCCACATGGAGCAATGAGAAGACTGGGCGCAGAGTGATAAGAACATTTCCAGTCTGACATCACTAGTACTCACTGTGGGATCTTGATTAAGCCAAATATCCTTTCTTTGACCTCAGCTTTCTTAGTTGTCAAGTAAGTACTTGGAGTAAATGACCTCAGAAGAATTCTTGGGTCCAAAATGATCTGAGTCTATGAAACTCCCTTCACTTTTTATAATGTGATAAAAACTTCTCTACAGGAACAGCTACATAATTTCCAAGACCACATGCAAAATAAGAATACAGGGCCCCGTGTTCAAAAACTATTGGAATGCCAAGATGGCCACACCAGAGTGTTAAGCCAAGAGTGGGCCCTTCTAAGTGCAGGGACCTGTGCAACTGCACAGGTCATGAGCCCCTGCAACTGGTCCTGCTCCTCAGAGGAGGCCAAAGATTATGGCCTCCAAATCCATGGTTTATTTCTACTTCAGTATTTAGTGGCAGTTTGATATAGACGCGTACTTGAGACACTGACCACTCTTTTCTAAGGAAAGCTGCCTTTGTCCACAGTCTTGCTAAAGCTGCCCCAACCTATAGCTTGTACAGTGGGCGTCTGCTGATGGGGCTAAAGGTACATGCCGGACTGGAGGGCAGTCAGTCTGTAGGCAGGTGAGTAGCTTGTAGGATGACCTGACGGGAAAAGCTCTGACCAGCGGGGTAAAGTTATGACACTGGTAAACAGGCTCTTTCTGAGAAATATGGAGAAGGTCAGCCAGCTGGTCTGAGGCTTAGGGGATGGTGCGAGAGGAGGAGGGCAGGTAGAGGAAAGAGAAGCCGCACATTTTCCCTCTGCACCTCAACAGTGAGCCCTTGTTACTTGAGGTGGCCTAAGTGAAATTATTTCTGTTTCTTGCAACCCAAAGAACATAATTAACCCAGGGTTATGCGAGGGCATAGCTTCAGCTTATTAATGCTTAAGCCATCTAGGGAATGCGGATTAAGTACAATGAGAAATATGGAAATAGAAAAATAGTTTCAAAGCCTTGTTTTCTCCTTCAGCTGCCAGCCACTGCATTGGAATCAGCTGGGGAGCAGCCCGTGTTGGCCCAGGAGGGGTGCTCTGAGCTCCTCGGGTGCCGCCCTCCTGTTCTCCTGCTTCATTTATTCACGCCATAGCCAACTTTCCTACATATCCCTGGGACTGTTTTTTAAAAACTTCTCCTCTAAGTTATTCTCGACATTTTGTTCTACTTCCAGCGGAGTAGCCCTAGGAAAAATGTAGCTGTCAATTGTGCAAAAAGACATGTATTTTCTCTGTATGTGTCTTTTTCCTTTCCGTTGGACTGTGCTAATGGATCCCTGGAGTCTGCAGCAGGCCGAGGCAGGAGCTGCACTGAACGACCTCTCAGCCCTTTTGCAGGTTAGCCACACTAGGCAAAGGACTCCAGTGCAGTCGTTTCCCACCCCTTCATCGTAGACTGTCTGTATAATTGGTACTTTCCCCGTTCCTTCACGGTTCCATCGAGGCGAGTCTGTTGGCCTTCAGATGCATACCCAACTAACTTGGTCAGGAAGGTCTCATAACTTATCATTGCAGTAATTTGCTTTCTAGGATGCACTAAAATCTGTGGTGTGTGGGCGTGTTACTTATAATAACAGTACTGCACAGAGTGGCCTATTTAAATGAGGCGTGCTTGGAGCTGCACCATGCAAAATGGACCCGACTCATAGGAATTGCTCTGTAGCCTGAACACCCTGGATAAACATGACATGGACGCTGAGGGCTCATCCCTCTCGTGGGTGCCTCTTGGCAGTGCATGGTTTAGCTATGTTTAGGGGTGGGCTAGGAAAACCAACCATCCAGTTGGCATTAGTGTGGAGAAAGGGACATTTCTGATTGTCTTTACACTTATGCACTGATCCAAGGTCCTGCCTACAAAGGCTCAGATCCAGGAGGGGAAACGGGAAAGGCCTAGAGTTCTATGTTCTTTCTTGCCTGGGCCATCAGCTGCACTTTGCCACACCCAGCAGATATTTCAGAGAGCACCTGAGCATCAGTGCAGGGACGGGCTTGAGCCTGTGGGCCGTCTGGGGTGATTACTATGGGAATATGCTAGAGCCATGGGTGGGTATCAGTTTGTTTGTTTTGGCTAGCCCCTTTGAATGCAAGGGCAATTAATTTAATTTAATTTTTTATTAAATTTATTGGGGTGACAGTGGTTAATATGGACATGTAGGTTTCAGGGGTGGGTTTCTATGTTACAAAGTCTGATTATTGCTCTGTGTGCCCACCACCCAAAGTCATATCTTCTCCCTTCACCATACATTAAGACTCCCTTCACCCCCGTACCTGCTTCCCTCTGGCAGCCACCACAGTGCTGTTTGTGTCCATGAGTTTCAGTTTTATATCCACATATGCGTGGAATCATGGTTCTTAGCTTTTTCTGCCTGACTTATTTCACTTAGCATAATATTCTCAAGGTCCATCCATGTTGTTGCAAATGGCAGTATTTCACCCTTTCTTATGGTCGAGTAGGATTCCATTGGGGTATCAGTTTTGTACGTAGGAAAAGGAAACATGAACCTTGTAGTATTTCTGGGTTCAGATTTTGCTGTAAATTCTAGGAACCTAAGCCTTTCCATGTCTATGTTTTCTTTTCATAAATGGAGATGCTAAACATCGATGTTGCCCTTAATACTGAGACATAACCCCCACATATATTGTTGCAATACTTTTTGTTTATATGAAATAAGAACCAGAGGCATGGAAACATGGAACAGACTGAGGAATCTCAGAGGGAAGTGGGGTGGGGGTGGGTGGGAAGAGATTAACCGAAGAACTTCCATGCATGTATGCACTGCCCAGGACACAGACAATAGGGTGGGGAAGGTCTGGGGCGGGTGGGAATTGGGTGGAGGGGGGCAATGGGGGAAAAAAGAGGACATTTGTAATACTCTCAACAATAAAGATTAAAAAAAATAAATAAAGATTTAAGTCAGATTTTCTCAGAAGAGTTAAAATCTGGGAAAATATGACTGGTTGAAAAGTAGACCAGCCCCAGCCAGTTTGGCTCAGCGGTTAGAGCATCGACCTGGGGACTGAAGGGTCCCAGGCTCAATTCTGGCCAAGGGACGTACCTCAGTTGCAGGCTCTGTCCCCGGCCCCTGTCAGGGCACGTGTGGGAGGCAACCAATTCTCTCTTATATTGATGTTTCTCTCTCTCCCTCCCTTCCACTCTCTCAAAAGCAATGAAAAAAATATCCTCAGATGAGGATTAAAAAAAAAGAAAGAAAAGTAGACCAGGAAGATCTATCTATCAGTCTACATTAAAAATTTATTAAGAGGCTACAGTGCTAACAGGAGGATGATATTTATTTAGGCATTTAAAGCACTGTCAGTAAAATGTCTCTCCAGAACCATAAACTCGATGCTGGTAACTGGGGGTAGGAGGGAAAGAACTCTATGGATTAGAACCAGGCTATCCTGAGGAAATCCAGAGGGGAAGTTAACAGCTTATTTCTGGGATGCAGGGGGATTAATGGCAGATTACCGCAGTGATCTCTACCAGAAGCAATTTGGTTTATTTTATCATTTCTATTTCCCATTTGGTTCTGAGAACACTCCCAGCTTACATATTTCACAGCCCACACGTAAGTTCTGAAAGCTGTGTTATTTAACAACTGAAGTAGACCTGTCAGTGAGCACTACCCATTTACACAGAGTCATGGTTTCCTCCGCAAATCAACAAAGAGAACAAAATAAATGGCATAAACAGAACAGAGGGTCAATGTCTCCGGTTCCTTTATGATGCTGCCATCGCTTTGCAGTTGCTGAGTAACGCTGCTCCCCCCTCATGAGACAGGGCCGTGATGGCTGCCCACGGGAACCTGCTGACTCTGGTGTGGCCTAGGAGGGAGCAATTTGTGGATTAAATGAAATGTTAGTGAACAGTAGAAATTAGGCACAACTGTGAGACATTCCAGAGGCCAGAAAGAGTGAGAGACTTGGGCAATAAGATGAACTTTCTCTTAAAAATCTGCCCCGCTTCCATTTATTCTAGTTGTAAAATATTCAAATAGTCTGGAAGAATATAGAATAAAATGTAAACATCCCATTTTCTCATCCCTCCTGAATTTGACTTCCCTACCCAGAGGTAACTATTGTTTGGTGTTTTTTTAACATTTTAATTGATTAAAATTTTTTTTTTTTTTTAGAGAAGAAGGGAGAGGGAGAAGGGAGAGAGAGAAACATTGATCGGCTGCCTCCTGCACGCCCCCTGCTGGGGATGGAACCCACAACTCGGGCATGTGCCCTGACTGGGAACCCAGCCAGCGAGTTCTGGGTTCATGGGTCGACGCTCAGCCACTGAGCCACACTGTCTGGGCTGGTGTTTTCTTTATGTGCAGACTTTCATGCCCAAGTATATGTATATATTCAAGTGTGTAGCTTTTGAAAAAAAATGGGATGATATTGCTTACAGACACATTGTCTTGACATTGAGCAACATGTCTTAGAGATATAAATAGATCAACTGCATTCTTTTTTTTTTCTTAAAGATTTTTTAATTGATTTTTAAAGAGAGAGTAAGGGAGAGGGAGAGAGAGAAACATTAATGTGAGAGAGAAACATGGATTGGCTGTCTCCTGCATGTCCCCTCACTGGGGATAGAGCTCTCAACCTCGCCATGTGTCCCGACCAGGAATAGAACCAGCAGCTCTTCAGTGCATGGGACAACACCCAACCAACTGAGCCACGCAGGCCTGGGCTCAACTGTATTCTTTTATATTGTAGTGTAGATTTCTGTTAGGTGGACATTAGGCTTCTTGATGATAAGCAATACTGCAGCACATGTCCTTGTTTATGCTTCTTTGTGCACAGATACAAACATTTCTCTAGAACAGAGGTTTACCAATGGAATTTCTGGGTAGAAGTGTATGGATATTTATAATATTGACAGATGTTGCCAAACTGCCTTCCCAAAAGAATACTGATTTTCATTGCCACTATGAAAATCATTCATGAGGGTATCCATTTTCCCCATATCCTTGACAACCCTGGACATTATCAATCCTGTTAATGTTTGCCAATGTGGTAAGTGAAGAATGATTTAGTTGTTTTAATTTATATTTCCTTGATTAGTAAAAGCTGAGCATTTTTTCCTATATTAATTGGCAATTTGTTCTGTAAAATGTCTGTTCTGTCCAATTGCACATTTTTTCCTATTGTGTTGTTTGTTATTTTATTGACTTACAGTCACTTCTTAGGTGCTTTCTGGATATAAATGACTTGGATTTTATATGTTTCACATATTTGATGTACTTTGACACTTGTCTTTTTCCTTTATCCACTGTGTCTTATTTTACCCAGAAGTTTATGTAGTCAAATCTGTCAGTCCTTTCCTTCATGGCTTAATTTTATACCTGCTGCAAGGTAATAAAAATATTTTTCATAATACTCTGTAGTTTAAAAAATGATTTGACTCTTTAATGACTCTGATTTATAGTTTTGTGTAATGTGTGAGGTAGGGAAACTTTCCTTATTTTCTGGAACAAAGTCTCATTTCAGGCACACCCACCTCTGATCCATCCCACATGTTTCCCTGTGACGTCTTGGGTTTATGGACTCTTACGACGTCTGTAGAGATATCCCCTGAAATCGTATGCAGAATTTGGTGTGATGTGTACAGGTGTGAAAGATTCTGGACATACTAAGAAGGTAAAATAGGCTGGAATTATTTGTTGAGCTATTGAATAGGGGGATGAGTGCGGAAGGAGAAGTCAGGGATAATTGCCAGGTTTTGGTTTGGTTGATGGGTTGGTTGGTGGAGCCTTTGCTAAACTAGAAGATGTAGACTGAGTACCATATTTTAAGGGAAAGTTGAGTTTCGCTTTGTACACTTGCAGTACTACATATTGATATAGAGGCAGCAATGAACATGACCACCCTAAGTGGGAGTACAGACAGAGCAAAGGTCTGGAGAATACCAATGCGTTAGGCATTTTTGGGGAAAGGGGAAGGTTATAAGGTTGAGAAAGAGAGATATGAGAAAAATCAAGAGCAAATAGCTCAGTAGCCGTGGGAGGGGAGAGTTTCAAGAGGGAGGAAGTGAAAATACTGCAGAGAAACCAGTTGAGATAAAGACAGAAAAGGGCCCACGGAGAAAGCAATTGAGATCACTGGTGACCTCCCCAAGAGCACTTTCGGGGGAGCAATAGGAGTAGGTGATCATGGGAGACAAGATGAGGTGGTAAGGAATAGGGTTGGAAGAATAAATGGGAGGTCAGGTGCTGAAGGTAGTTGCTGAAGGTAGACAACTCTTGCCCAAAGCAGTTGTGGAAAAACTGCTATTTGTTTGTTATGTAGTGGAGTGATACTGTGGGGCTATGAAGAGCTAATAACTCAGTTATCTGGTAGGTATATTCTGTTCTTGAAGGATTTGATAGTGAACTTGATAAAGATTTTCTTTGAGTTATATTCAGAATGTTAAAAAATATTTAACAGCTGAGTTGGATTAGTCACTGACCAATCAAAATAGAAGCTATAACTTGTCATAGCAGATGCTGGCTATAAACCATTCGTGGGGCTGTACCAAAGACTAATAATCCTGTTCCTATGGACTCTCTGGCTGTATGTATGGATGTCTTTCTCCGAAATACTTGGATCAAAAGGACTGATTTTCAATATTGGATTAGCAGGGCTTCTAGGACCCCCAAGGGACCAGATAACAGAAGTTGTAACTAGCATTGCAATATGTATGCAAATTCATCTGCTAAATTTGATTGAAGGCTACATTTGTAATCAAGAGCCTTGGGGGCAAAAAGGACAGAAAAGTGAACAGGAACACTGAAAAATTTTGTTTTTCTCTCCCAAAAAACTAAGATTAACAGTAAGTGACAAGTTGTGGAGGAAGAACAAAATGAATGTAACACATTCCAAGTAAGAGTTCTAAGGGCAAGAAAGATTTTCATTTCAAATGGTAATTTCATTTTGAGCTGTAAAGTTAGGAACAAAATAAAGCAGAGCACACGTGATAGGGAAATTTTCTGCTTTTGCTGATGCTCCCTCAGTGACCAGTGCTGGTGCTGGAATTAAGATGATATAAAATTAGTATTCTCTTGTATGTAGGTGCTGTGTTTTTATGATAGGATGGGGGTGTACCCCCATCCCCCCTTTGGTAAATGTAGGAGCTTGCATTATCCCAGGAAATAATTTTTCCAAATAGAAACTGAAGCATATTTTTTTCTTTGACAAATGTCATATAGGTAAACCTCTCACCATAATTGGCTCTCTTTCAGAGATTTTCATGTGGAATATTTAGAGTGAAATGTAAGTCTGTCTGGTGTATAAACAGTTAATCACAGCTATTATACTCACTTTTACACTTCTCAGTGATTGCTTAGAATGTCACGTCTTGATAAACTTTCAAGAAAATTGGAATTTAAAAGTTCATTTTGAAAAGAAGGCAGAAAAAAATAAGAGTTCTGAGGGATGGATAAAGTACTTTGTGTTCTTTTGGTGGGTAGAGTCACTAATATTACCTTTCTTGAGTACAGAGAAAGAAAAACTATGTTTGTTTACCTGAATTTTATGTCTGTTGTCATTGTTTCTTGGTTGAGATTTTTTATTTTTGCTCTGTGTTGTAGTTGACTAGATAAAATAAATCAGAAATTGGTGCCATTTCTTAGATAGGGTAGAAAAATATTCTTACCAAGGAAGTATAAGAAAAGGAAGAAATATCCAGGATCAATATTTCACTTGTAGATATAATACTGTTATTTGACAATGTTTCTAATTCTCTTTTTCCAGGTCACAACAATTTGAGGGGATAGGTTTGAAAAACCAAAGTGAAGGTGATGGTCATAAATAGTTTTGATCTTGAGCACTTACCAGGCAGAATCAATGGGACCTCAACTTTTCTCTCTCTCTTCCATTTTCCAAGTTCTCTCTCTTTCTCTGGCCTGGTCCTGGTTAATGCACATGTTTTCCATTGAACCTGTCAACCTCTCAAACATCTATTCTGCTATTGCCAGTGCTGATCTTTGTTTGGATGCTGGTTGGCCTCCATTGGGAGTTCCTGCCCACCACCTTCATGGCCTTGTGTCTGTCTACTGATGGCTCTCATGCTGTTTCTTCACCAATGTTACAGATAGCCTGGATATTTCTGTCCTTCTAAACTCTTTGTTTTAAGGAGATTCAGACAATCAATCCCAAGAATGGGTTGAAGATATTTGAATGACACCACACAATGCTAAAAAATTTTGCCTTTTATCAGCACCGAACCAGTGTCCCAGAAAGGCATCCAGGGTTTTATATCTATCCAAACACAGTTCTCTTAGAGATGGGTGTGGGAGGCAGAGTTTTAGAGACTCTGCCAATTGGTCCTCTTGGCCAGAAAACTCATAATTCCTCAGGTACAAAAGACTCCTTGAGAGTTGGTTCTGTTCTGATATTGCTCAGGAGATGGTCATGCAAATTAAATTCTACTTCTGAAGACCTACTGAAGCATTTAAAAAAGGGAAATTCTTCCACAAATGTGCTGATCTAATATTTCACTTAAATACCTAGAGTCTTAATTAAAACACATTTTTCGCCATTTTCTAAAGTAATTCTCTAGGGTTATCAATAGCTCTCTTGATTTTCTGAAAATGATAATGAAGTTGTGGAAATTAGGCTTTGTGAGAAGCCTGACCATACCTCTAGTCCTAGCACAATCTCTCCTTCATCCTAACCTTTTACTTTGCATCATCAGAATTTGCATTAAGCACAAAGTCACAGCTGTATAAGTTGCTTCTCCCCATGTATAAGTTGCTTGCCTTCCCAGTCAGGGGCATTTACTGAGTGCCCATGTGGCTGCTACCAGTACCACAAGAAATCACTAGCCTCTGCTCTTAAAACCCTTGTAGTGTAGAGAGATTAAAGATGGCAACAGACTGAGTGGAAGCTACACTGACACTCTCCCAGGACCAAACTGGAATTACAACTAAAATATAGAAAAAACATTCTGAATAATCAACTGCAACTGAAGACGAGCTGGAGAGTACCCTCATAACCGAGAAGGAAAAGTGGAGACCACATAGAGACTGGTAGGAAGTGCGGAGGTGTGAGAGGGCTGGCTGGGCTCCCACAGGCAGCAGCTAAAGGTCCAGAGGGATATTTCAGCTGTGAGGGGTTCCCACTGAGGCCTCTGGGACCTAAACCCCAGGCTGAGCTTCCCAGCCAAGAGCACCAGAACTGATACAGGTGCCCACATGACATTTGGCTGTGAAAAGCAGCTGGGTTTCTGTCTGCCAGGGAGAGATGGCTGGAAATGCAGGCACCCTCTTAAAGAGCCAATGCACAAAGTTTTGTGAGCAGCCACTCACCTTGAGCTTCCACAGAAGGAGGGCAGAGTGGACTGGAGCTGTGTGAGGAGAATCTAGGGTTGTGGGCTCGAAGATAGAGCTCAGAGGCACACCTCTGGATTCCTATGCTGAGTCATTCCCTCAGACCGCAGAGGCAGACATTTACTTTCCAAGCAGCTTTTCCCTGAGGGGGAAGCAATTGACCCACACTGCTGGAAAACCTCTCACCCTACCCTGTGGAGTTTCTACAGCCTGAGGCTCATTAAGAGAATCAGATTAATCAGCCTGCAGGCAGAGGCAGACTTCAGAGTGCTTTGAGTCTTTGCCTGATCTGCTTCTGGACCTTGGCCTTGTAAAAACAGACTTTGGTGTGCATCTTGGTCCTGTCCAAATGCACCCTGCCCCAACAGAGGGGATCTCAAGCTGTGGGTTGTTGATAGCTCCAAACAGAGTACTCAAGGCCAGTCACAAACAGTGTCTGACATTGGCCTGCACGAGAGATCCTCTAAAAAGACTGAGAGTCCTAGCAGGTCTACATAATGCATAGAAACAAACCCAAATAAGCAGCCAAAATGGGAAGACAAAAAAACAAGCCCCAAATGAAAGAACAAGAGAAGTCTCCAGAAAAAGAGCTAAATGAAATGGAGATAAAAAATCTACCAGATATAGAGTTCAGAATACTGATTTTAAGGATGCGCAACAGTATGAAAAAAGATACAGAAACTCTGAAGGAAATTAAGAATGACATAGCAGAAATAAAAAATACATTGGAAGGAATAAACAGCAGATTAGAGGAAGCTGAGTATTGGATCAGTGAATTAGAAGACAGGATAGAAAAAAAATCACTGAATCAGAGATCCAAAATGAAAAAACAATTAAAAAACAGGAGGATAGGTTTTAGTTTTGTTTTGTTTTGTTTTTAAATATATCTTCATTGATTTCAGAGAGAGGAAGGGAGAGGGAAAGAGAGATAGAAACATCAATGATGAGAGAGTCATTGATAGGCTGCCTCCTGCATGCCCCTGACTGGGGATTGAGCCTGTAACCTGGGCATGTGCCCTGACCTGGAATTGAACTGCAATCTCTTGGATCCTAGGCCGATGTTCAATCGCTGAGCCATGCCCGGCCAGGCCAGAAGGACAGTTTAAGGGAGCTGTGGGACAACATGAAATGTAACAATATTCTCATTGTAGGAGTACCAGAGGAGGTCGAAAGTAAGCAAGGCTTAGAGAATCTGTTTGAAGACATAACAGCAGAAAACTTCCCTAACCTGGTGAAGGAAAAAGTCACACAAATTCAGGAGATACAGAGAGTCTCAAGGAAGAAGAATTCAAAGAGGCCCATGCCCAGACACATCATAATTAAAATGCCAAAAATTTAAGACAAAGAGAGAATCTTAAAGGCAGAAGAGAAAAGCAATCTGTTACCTACAAAGGAGCTCCCATAAGGTTGTCAGTTGACTTCTCATCAGAAACTCTACAGGTCAGAAGGGAATGGCATGAAGTATTCAAGGTAATGGAAAACAAGGATCTATCCTGCAAGGCTATCAGGGCTTTAGCATCTCATGAGGGAGGTGCCATAGTGTAATCTTTCAGAGCATAGGCTTTTAAGTAAAATCTGGGTCCAAATTTTGGCTCCACCATGCATTCATTGTGCTCCCTTAGGCAAATTTCTTAACCTCTTTGCACCTTAGTTTCCTCTTTTGTGAAAGAGGAGTGATAATGTGATACCTACCTTATGGAGACTTGTCTTGAGGATTAAAAAAATAAAAGGGCTCAGCACAGAGCCTGGAACATATTAAGTGCCTAAAGCATGAAAGCCTTCATATTAAGTGGTCTATTGGCCTCTTCTTGCAATCTGCTTGTCCTGAGGAGGGCCCGAAGACAGAAATAACTCCAGAGATATTGAACATTTAGACTATGCCAAGGGAGAGGCATATTTTTTCTATTCAGAGCCATTGACCCCTGATAGAAAAGGGTCAATTGAAGGTCTTGTAAAAAAACCTAATTTGCTTTTCCCTCTCAGGGAAATAGGAAATATTGAATTTACCTACTTTTAAGAACAAGGAACATAGCACTTTACTCAATAACTCAATAAATCCCTTGAATAGTTTTCTAGAACTTTAAGGGACCTCAGAGACTATCCAGTATAATCTCTTTATTTAATAGATGAGACAACTGAGAGCCAGAAATATAAATTGACTTTGTCATAAATACCCGCCTTCACCAAGACAGGCCACAGGAATAAACTCTTTACTTCTAAGTCTAATGCCTGGCATCTTCCCACTACATTATGTTTAGTAAAACAATAGGGAGTGGAATAGAGGAAGAGAAAATTGAGAAGAAGGAGAGAAAAGGAAGAGTTAGAAAAAGGGAGGGAGATACACATAGAGGAAAGTACAGAGAACAAGAAAAGGAAGAAACAAGGTGGTCATTTCCTACAGCAACGTGGTTTCACTGAATGTATATCATGTTAACCTTTTTTTCTTTTTCAGTGAGATGTTGTTCTGAATGAATGTCTGAATGAATGACAGAACCTCTCATCACCAATTGGGAATCTATGGCATAATCCAGATGAGAAATGTTAATAACTTGGACTAGCATGGCAGCAATAGAGATGGTCCCCAGAGGTTGGATTTGGGTTATATTTCAGAGAGATGGATATATTGTTGGGTTGGATATTGGGAGGTAAGTGAAAGTAAGGGTAGAGGGTGAATTCAAAATTTTTGACTTGAGTAATTTGGTGGATGGTGATAACCATTTACTGAGATGGCGTAAACCTTTGGACATGCTGTATTGGATTGCCCAGGAAATTAGAGGTGGAAGCTTAGGGAAGAGCAAGGCTGAAGGTATAAATTTCGGAGTTTTCAGTATAAAGAGATTCATGGGTCTAGATGAGATACCTAGAGATGGAATGAAAATAGAAAGAATAAGAATGCTGAGGTCTCAGTCTAGAGTAATCTATTTTTAGAGGGCCAGGGGAGGAGAGGGTGCCAACAAATGAGACCCAGGAAATATTAGTGGGGGAAATACTGAAGATATGGGTTATTTGAATTTTAGTTAGTAACTTAATAAATTCATTTATAAGGGGAGAATGGAATACGGAAGAATCTGGGCTGGATAGTAGTACCATAAGGTGAGCTAGGACTGTATCAAATCAGTGACAAGCAATGGATTAGGGGGAAATTTAGGAGAATCTGTGGGAGACTAGCTTAGGTCTTGCCCCTATCTCATGAACATGGTTAAAAAACCTCTTGAGTGGATATAATTTGGGTCAGATTTGCAGTGATGAAATATGGAGAGAGAGAGTTCCCACATCAGATTGGTTAGTGGGTTTTGGAAGACATAACAAGCCAGAGTAGATGCTGTGTCTGTTGGGTTAAACCAAGCGTGGGGTGATGAGGGCCTGGCTGTGGCAGGAGAGGGTTGGGTTCTAGAGACACTTGACAAGGAAGAGTTGGCAGAATTTTGTGACTGGCGGGACATAGGTGATGAAGGAGGGGAAAGAGGCTGAACTGATTCAAGGGTACTGTAACTAGTTTATGTTTTTGGTGTAGGAAGGAAGAATAATTGAAAAAAAACCCCATGAGCTAATAAGTCACTCTACCAGAACTGTTAGTAACTCTGATAGTTTGAACTTATATAGTTGGTTTTGTATATTGGGGGGTAATAAAAATTTAGTAAAAATAATTATAGCAAATTGGCTCTCCAAACCATAAAAGGTGGCTAATTAACCGATTAATGTGTTTCTGTTTGCATGAAAGCTGATAGCTGAAGCCAAATTGTATAATAAGATCAGTTTAGACCACTTTTTGATGGTCTGCCATTTAAATATTGATATGACTGTATTTATTTAAGAGGTTGCTAGTAATTTGAATTGCCCTGTGAGGGCTCTAGTTATTTTGCAGAAACATTCTCTCCTGCTTAACTAAATAACATTAATCTGACCCTTCTGAAAGTAGTGACTTCCGTCCTGTTTTGAGGATACTCTTAGTAATTGGAATGTGTAAGTGCTAGGTTCCTGGATGGTGTTCACAAAGTGGGAGGAGGCATGTTCAATTTTCTTAAGGGAGAAACCCTTCTAAGCACTTATTTACATAAGCATTCATTGACACATAATTGTTCTTCTACCCTAGTTTGAACTCAAGTATGTCCTTGAAAGGAATGAATATTATTGTTTTAAAAACTCTCAATTTTTGACTTTTCCAATACACCCTATGAAATTAGTTCAAGTTCATCAGTTTTGCTACATATGTCATTTTGTGCATTTTATGCCTGATTTGCTTGTATAAGAACATCAGCTACTTAAACTGAGAGAAGAGTTTCTACCTCCCCTTGTCAAGTTCTGAACAGAGTACATATATTTAGATTAGTTCTATAAGTATTAGAATAGCAGGAATTTAGCACTGGAATGGAAATTAGGTATTATCTAGTCTACTTCCTTCCTTTTTCAGATGAAGGAGCAGAGGTGTAAAAAGGTGCTTTATTTGGCCAAGTTCATATACCTAACAGATGATAAAGATGCTGTGTTTCACTGCATCCTATTAGGTGGCACAAGATTTTTGATTTGTTCCATTATTGATGAGTTAACTCTGATCATTTGATAAAGGGGGTGTCTGTCAGGTTTTTCCACTATAAAGCTATTCATTTTTCCTTTTGTAATTAATAAGCATTTTGTGGGAATGTACTTTGAGACTATATATATTTCTTTTCTCATCAAACTTTTACCAATTACTATCCATTGATAATTCTTGACTGAATTAATTATTACTATGATGGTTACCAAATGGCGATTTCCCAATTCTATCATTCCTTTTGCAAAGATGAACTGGCATTTTATTGAAAGGAAGGGATTTTCTTCCCCTATTTAGAATCATACATTGGTTTGCCTTATGGATTTCTTTTTTATTCAATGATCTCTAATCTGTTTCTATTACTATTTATTTTGATGCTCAAATTCCCCCAGATCAACCAGGCACTTCAAGCTGGTTTCTGTGTCGTTTTGACATGTCTCCATCATTTTATTTTTCTCATTTAATTTTTTAATTGTGGCAAAATACATGAAACATAAAATTTACCACTTTAACGATTTTTAAAGTGTGCCATTCAGTGGCATTAAGCACATTCATGATATTGTGCAACTATCAACACTAGTTAGTTACAGAAAATTTTTATTACCCCAAATGAAAACCCTGTAATTCATTTAGCATTAGCTCCCCATTCCCCCGTCATTTTAGCCTCTGGCAATAAAAAAAAAAAATCTGCTTTCTGTCTCAATGGATTTGGCTCTTCTGGATATTTCATATAAATGGAATGATACAATATGAGGTCTACTATGTCGGGGTTCTTTTACTCAGCATAATATCTTCAAGATTTGTCTATGTTGTAGCATGTATCAGTACTACATTATTTATGGTTGAATAACATTTCATTTACATTTAGGTCTTTGATCCATTTTCAGTTAAAACTTTTATGGATGGTGTGAGGTAGGGGTCCACCATTATTCTTTTGCATGCAGATATCCAATTCTTTTAGCACCATCTGTTGAAGAGACTGTTTTCTTCCCCTCTCCATTACTGTTAAGGTACTTTTTTAAGGATTTGAGTTTTATTCAAATTCTTTGGTTTTATATTTGCATTTATTTTTTCTCACATAGAAAGCCCATTTTTAATTTATATTGATATGCTTGTTTCCAAACTACCATACCTATACTTTTAGTAAAATATATAGACAAAGGTGAAGACTTCTTTGCAGGTAGTTTGCCTTTATTTTGGTTATTTTTTCAGCTTTATTTGACAAATAAAGTTATATATATATATTTAAGGTGTACAATGTTGTGATTTAATGCATGTATTGTGAGATTACCACAATCAAGTTAATTAAAACATTTATCACCTCACATAGTTACCTTTCATTTTTCTTTTGGTGAGAATACAAGATTTACTCTCAGAAAATTTCAAGTATACAATACAGTGCTACTAACTAAGGTCATCATATTGTAATCCCCTACTCAGAACTTTTTCTTCTTTTACTGAAAGTTTGTACCCTTTGACCCCATTTCCTCTACACCTCAGCCCCTGGCAAACACCATTCTATTCTCTGTTTCTGGACTTTTAAAAATTCCACATATAAGTGAGATAATAATATTTATCTTTCTTTGTCTGGCTTATTTCACTTAGTATAATGTCCTCAAAGTTTATTCATGTCATCTTAAGTGGCAGGATTTTCTCCTTTCCCATGGCTGAATATATTTTATTACACACACACACACACACACACACACACACACACACACACACACACATATTTTCTTTATTCATTCATTTGTAAATGGACATTTAGGTTGTTTCCATATCTTACCTCTTGTAAATGGCAATGGATATGGAGTATAAATATCTCTTTGAGATAACGATTACATTTCCTTTGGATACATACTCAGAAGTGAAATTGCTGGATCATATAGTAATTGTATTTTCAACTCTTTGAGGAACCTCCAACTGTTTTCCATAGTGTCTCTACCAATTTACATTTCCATGAACATGAGCACTTCTTACGTTCTAGACTAACATGGTATTTAATAAAGGCTTTCCCTGCACTAGCCCTGGAAATAGCCATTTCTCCAAGAAGCCCTGGTTCCTTTTAGTGAAGAATAGTATTCAGAAACCAAGATTTAGGTACTAAGTGTGCTTATTGCTTTCAGGGTGTTGATGTCCCTCTCATTGAACAGGGCTATGTATACTTACACCTACACACATATTGAAAACCATGACTTAACATCAGTACTTCCAATTCCAAACCCTCATAGAGTTTACTGTAGTTTTCTCCCTCTCTTCTCTGACAGTGAAAAACCTGGTTTTTATTACTCTCAATATATTTATTTATAACCAGCCTCTCTCCACTACCTCTCTCCCCACCCCAAGGTGTTTTCTTCACTTGACTTGGGCTTTGACAGTTCGTGCTGAACCAGTACCCCTCTCCCCTGTGTGGACACCCTCTTTCCTTGCTTCAACTTGGACAACCCATATGAGGCTGGGTTAATATCCCATGCTTAGCTGCTGCTACTTCCTTCCCCATGCCCCCCCTCCCCCCCAGTAGATTTTAGACTGAATCATTCATGAAGGAAGGGAGGAAGGAAAAAAGAAATGAAATGGATCAGTTTCTAAGCTCATTATTTTTTCAGTATTCCTACAACTTTTCTGTGTTCAACGTACCTCTTTCTGATGTATAACCTTTAATAATTATTTTAATGTCTTTTGCAGATGGATTGGCTGGCTATAAATTCTAGCTTAAGAGTTTTTTCCTTTCTCTGCACTTAAAAGAACCAAAAAACTTTTAGGCCCTGGCTGGGCAGCTCAGTTGGTTACAGCTTTGTTCGTATATGCCAAGATTGCAGGCTCGACACCTGGTCAGGGCATATACAAGAATCAACCAGTGAATACATAAGTAAGTAGAAAACAAAAATTGATGTTTTTTTTTTTCTCTCTCTCCCCCTTTCCTCTCTCTCTCAAATCAATAAAAAAATAAACTCTTTTGGGGGGAATTATTTCTAACTTACAAAAAATTTGCAAAGAAAATACAGTTTTCATGCACTTCTCACCCATTTTCTCCCTTATGTTAACATCTTAGATGATCACCTCTCTGCACTTTTAAGATATTTTATTAACTCTTAATATCTAGGTTTGCTAACAAGAAATTTGCTCTCAGTACAGTTGTCATTCCATTTTAGATTATTTGTCTTACCTTTTTGAGAGATGTCAAGACTTTCTCTTTACTCTTGACTTCTAAGGTTGAACACAATTTAGTGTGTTCAAGTTTGTTCTTATTTGTATTTATTCTGCTTAGTATTTGGACTGTACTGATCTGATGATTCATAAGATTTTTTTGTTTGTTTAATTCTGGAAAATTATCAACACATTTTCTCCAAATATTGCTTCCCTATCTTTCATTTCAGTTAATTCTTCTGGAATTCCTATTCATTAAAATCTTAGAATCTCTCAATCTATCTTCTGTGCTTCATAACTGCTCATTTAAACCTATGTCTGTCTGTCTATATACCTATCTATCATCTATCTCTCTATCTACCTATCTACCTACTTACCTGTTTCTCTGTAGAAAGTAGAACAATCTAGTTTTGTTTATTATAGTTTTAAATTCAATCACTATATATTTCCTTTCTTAATTTCTAATTGTTTCTTTTAAATATCTGCCTATTCTTGTTTCATTTTTTTACTTGTTTTTGTTGAAAAATTTTGCATTCTTTTAAAGTGGAGATTATGCTAAGTTGTTTCTCTCTCTTCCTCTCTTTCTTTGCAAATGCTCAATGTTTCTAATTTAAAGTCTTTGTTAAGCTGTTCTATAAAGTTAATTTTCCAGGCTGAATGCGTGATTGTTAGTTTTGTTGTTTTTTTTGTCTTAGCAACCAATTATTGTGTTTGGAATATTGGTTCACCACTAATTTTAGAGAGGACTTTTTTGTTTTTTGCTTCTCTTTCTCCCATCTTTCACCATCTGTTTCTTTGTCCTGCAGTTTTGCAGTCTCCTGCCCCACAAGCCTTCTTCAGATCCCCAATCTGTAATGGGACTTTAAATTGCTGGGGGGGTTCCTACCCCATAGTAATGGGGAGATATCCAGGAACCAGTCAAATGGCCAGGGAGCAGTTTGGCTCAGTTCTCATAGGCAGCACTGTGGGGTTTAAGACTATAGTTCATGTATTTTTATCAGGGCAATATTGCCCCCAATAAGGTAAAAATTGATTCTTGGAAGGCAAAACAGCTTAGATATTACAGTGGCCCTTCCAAGCTCAACCTTACCCCTAAAAATCTTACTCCTTAGCACTTAGTTTCTCTCTTTAGGGAAAATTCAATTAAAATGTTCTAAGTGGGATGATAACGAAAAAATACCGACAAACATTGCTATAGCTCTCAGCAGAAGCCCGCTGTGTTTTGTTCATACTTTCTTAAGCAGTGAGCTTCATTCCCCATCATCTGTGAGGCCTTTAAACTCTTTGACTCCTGAAGAGCTGAGCTCCTTGCGGTGTAGCCATAGCTTCAGCTTGCCGCTCAGTTTTGCATTTCTGTCCCAAGGAGATGCATATCTTGTTTTTTAATTGGAGCCTTTTTCTCTTTTTATATTTTACCACATATTTACTATATATTTGGAGCATAAAAAGGGGGTAATCAAAGCATGAATTCATTGCACGATTTTGACTGAAATTCAATATTTATTATTTTATTTACCAGCTACTACTCTAATGTCTTTATAAGTGCTTTTCTTAATGTACTTAAGACTTACAGCACTTCTATGACATAACATAGGACTATTCAGCTGATAGATATCAGTTGCATTCAGTCAGTTATCTGTGTTTTAGTTTCTAGCTTAGCATTTTGAGGTTTCTGAATAATGTAGATCCTTTTTATTTAGACCACCTTATCTGGGAGAGTCTGGGCTTTTGAGGTCCCACTGTTCTGCATCTGGAAATTTATGGCCGAGTCACTCTAGGGTACCATGAATACACTCATAATCTGTTCTCTTGTAACATTTGCAATTGTACTCCAAAAGTCCTTCTTCCCTTGTTTTAATCTGGATAGCGTGCCTCATATGGCAGTATAGTAGTACAGTGGTGAAAGAAGGGGACAGGCCACTCAGTCTATTGGGACTTCTGTCTCTTGAATTTAACGCACTGGTCTTAGGAAGGTGCTCTCTCAAACTTTAGAAAAGTTTGCAGTGACTGACAAGACAATGGGATTGTTTTTTTGAGCAGAGAAAATTATTTCACAAAATGTTTGGTTGATTTCACATATCCATAAATCATTTAGAAAAACATTAGGAAATAGGCAAGAGAAAATGAAAGAAGTCATTCCCAATTCTGTCACCCATTTTGGTGTGTGATTTCTAGGCCCCCAAATGCCTCTATATGTTTATAAATAACATACTGCTATAAAAGTGATTGTGCTGTAGCTACCACTCTGTAAATTAAAATATTTTTCTCATTTATTAACACAAGGGGAGTATATTCTGGGTCGATAACTCTGGGATGTACATTGTATTCTATTGTATCAACTACCTGTTTTAGGACATTTAGATCCTGTTCAACATTCTGCTACTTTAAAGACTACTTAATGGAACAAGCCTTTACATATGATTTTGTTGATTTGTTAGTGTCAGCGTAGGTAACTGAGAAAACATGACTGCCGATTGACCTGTGAGCGGAACCCGAGCAGTTGGAGGCTCCTCACTCCCTCCCCTGTCCTTGGAATGTACATTCTGCCCACTCTTCCCACAGTGGGAGCTGTTTTTAAGGAGCGGCCTTGAGGGGGTAAGGTGTTGTTGAGACCATCTGGACGGTATACGTGACTGAACCCAGTTAAGGCCTTTATATAAATTTTTAAGATTCTGGAGAGAGGATGCTGAGATCTGCTTGTTTTGTGGCCCCTAAGACAACAAGCCTTGGAAGGAAACCCCTTTGCTCACTAAGCCTGCCATCTACCAGCCTGGGCTGACCTGCCCCCTTCTGTGCTCCCTCTGCCTGCTGTGTCCCGGGCCAGTTTGTGAGCCAACAGACAGGAAGAATTCTAACCACAGCCAGAAGGAGGTAGAAAGCTAAGGGAAGGGCTATTGTGACTTACCCGGGAAGTGGCAGGCATGTGGCAGGACTGGGTAAATGCTGTTAAGTGAACCAAGTGTCAGAGTTAGCACTAGTTTTGTTTAGATGAGTGAAAGAACAAATAGCTCTGAGGAGTCTGAGAAGACAACTGGGACACACTAACTTTGTGTCCCTAAAGAACAGTTTTGTGAAGTCTGAAAACCTAGAAGTATGTTTAATAGCAACAAGTCTTGCCCTTTTGTCTGCTCTAGTCCTGAACCAAATAAAATTTTATTTTTATAATTGAATGAGTTCAGAATACATTATGTTCACTCTTATGTCTGGAATCATCTTTATCTCCCTTTATTACGTTAGCTCCAAATGAACTTTTCCCATTTTCCATCAGGCACTTTGATGGCATTTTTTTTTTTTTTTACCCTCTGAGCTATGGAACAGGGTTGGAGTGAGGAGGTAAATATTTGAAAATTTGGAGCAACCAGTCAGCTAGGAAAGAATAAAATATATATATTAAAAAAACCTTCCTCTTGCTCTCTTTTTTTTAAATTTTAAATTTTCAGACTTTGCTGCATAGGTGTGGTCCTTTCAGGTCACTCACTCGTTCCTCAAGGGGCCACTGGAGAGTCATTTTAAGTATAGTTCCCAGGTCTGAACTGAGGTGCAGTGAAAGGTTCAACTGTCTGAAACATATTTCGAATCATCTACCCAGAACATAGCAGGAACCAGGAAGTGGGTGGGCAAGACTCAGAGCAGCCAAAATAGGCTGCATCAAATTGATGAACTGAGCCTGGCCAGTGTGGCTCAGTGGTTGAGCATCAACCATGAACCAGGAGGTCATGGTTCGATTCCCTGTCAGGGCACATGCCTGGGTTGTGGGCTTGATCCCCAGTAGGGGGCGTGCAGGAGGCAGCCAATCAATGACTCTCTCATCATTGATGTTTCTATCTCTCCCTCTCCCTCTCCCTCTCCCTCTCCCTCTCCCTCTCCCTCTCCCTCTCCCTCTCCCTCTCCCTCTCCCTCTCCCTCTCCCTCTCCCTCTCCCTCTCCCTCTCCCTCTCCCTCTCCCTTCCTCTCTCTGAAATCAATAAAGACATATTTAAAAAAGAAATTGATGAACTTAGGCAGGGACATTTTACTCATGGGAGAGGCCTTCAGATTCTACTCTTACTCTACACTGAAACCAACACATTTTAATCAGTGGATTCTGAACACCCAGCAGATTATTAGCAGTGGATTAGAAAAGGGAGTCAGGAAGGCTGGAGGGAAGCAGAAACAGTGAGCAACCCAAAGAAAAGGAACAGAAAAACTAAAACCTCCAAAGAGAGCAGCATGGGGCTAATAAACCTATGTGCAAAGAGTCTTACCCAACGCAACAGCCCCCACGGAGACTGTCACCGGCGTGCATGAGGATGAGTCATCAGAAAATGTAACCTAATAGCAGAGAGCAGAGACTATGATGGAGGAAGATTTCCATTCAAAACCACGATGTCTTAAACATTTTGATGCTTGAAGGAGTAGCACTTGCAGTCATCTAGGAAGTTTGGCTTTTCCCAGAGGATTCTTCCTGGTTTATAGAGTTAAACCACTAAATGTTTGGTGAGATATGAGAATACTGGTCACTTACCAATGAAGTCGTAGATGACTGGGTTGTGTGGAAAGGAGATGAAATGGAGAGTAGGGAAAGCAGTTGTAAAAACTACTTGAGTTTGAAGTGTGGAGGTGTCTGATGCTGGGCACAGAATGAGTGCTAAGTGTGTATGTGTAGAATGGAAGGGAGCTTCTTTCAAGACTGACTCTCCCCAATGCTTTGGCTGTCACACTGAGAGCTGCATGTGATGGAGGATAGTTGAAAGAGGAGAGGGGGAAAGTCAGCCTCGGAGCTCGGGCAGGACCAGGCTGCAAGTGAAGGGTTCCTGAAATAGAAGCTGCTGTGGTAGCTGATGGTGCCTGTGTTAGGGCTGCTCTGTGTGGCATTTGACCCTGGAGGTGCTCCCATCATTGAGAAGCGTGGCTGACCTCACAGCTGTGCCTGGGAGGCCTTCCCCTGCTCCGTCTAGTGCCTGCAGGGATACCTCAACTCTAGGGCCTGCAGTGGTACCTCAACAGGTTGGTGAGGAGTCCTTGTCATGCCTGGCCCTTATGGGCCACACTGACTGTGTGAACAGCAAAGCAAGAAGAGCCCTGAGGTTATTATTTTGATAAATCTAGCCCTCATTTCACTAGAAAGAAAACAAAACAAAAACTGAACTATTTAGGTTATTTAATAGATAGATTTCTTATTTTTGAATCATCCATGAAGAATCATTTCATAGTAATTCACTGGATATATGGTAAACACACTTAGTTTTATTTTTTATTTTTTAATTTTATTTATTTTTTTAAATCCTCACTCGAGGATATTTTCTCCATTGTTTTTCAGAGAGAGGTGGAGAGAGAGTGAGAGGAACATCGATGTGAGAGAGACACATTGATTGGTTGTCTCCCACACGTGCGCTGACCAGGCCCTGGGATCGAGCCTGCAACTGACGTACATGCCCTTGGCTGGAATTGAACCCAGGACCCTTCAGTCCGAGGGCCTATGCTCTAACCACTGAGCAAAACTGGCTAGGGCATTAAAAGAAAGAATAAATTTGTAGAGTTTTAAAAGATACATATTTCACTAAAATTTTCACTATTACTTGACAAGGCATCATGCCCTCTAAGGTCTTTAGGTAAACTGCATAAAGATCACATAATCATTTAGTGTATATTTTAATATTATTGTTATTTATTTACAAATCACTTCTTATTGGAAAAGTTTTAACTATTTACGAGAGTCTTATGAGGAAGCCAATATGGCTCCTATTTTATAGATGAAGAAAAATGGAGCTCACAGGAGTGAAAGGAGTGGCCTCAAGGAGTACCAGTAAAGGAGTTAATGTTCCGAAAGAGAAGATCAAAGTTCCCTGTAGTAACAAAAGTCTCCTAGAGTAACAAAAGTCAACATTTTGATGTATTTTCTCTAAGCTTTTTTCTTATAAGTGCAAAGTCTATTATAATATTAGATAAATATTTCCTTATGCTATTCAGTAGTCTCTGAAACCATGGTTTTGAATAGTTGTGTATCATTCCCTCATGCAGATGTCCCATAGTTGATTTGACCAGTCTTCATTGTGGGATTTTTGTGTTTTTTTCTTATAAAGAATGCTGTGAGAAACATGTTTGTACATACCTCTCTATGGGCAGAGAGGCCTAATTTGTGCAGAGATTGTCTGAAAAACCTAGAGAAGTAGAAAGCCACCATCAACAAGCATCTAGAAAGCACCTGAAATGTGCAAACAACTCTTTTAAGTGTGGAAGAGCAAAGATGGAAGAGACAGAGTTAACAACTTGATTAATACTTGACAGTGTA
Source organism: Miniopterus natalensis (assembly GCF_054644295.1). Lineage (NCBI taxonomy): Eukaryota > Metazoa > Chordata > Mammalia > Chiroptera > Miniopteridae > Miniopterus > Miniopterus natalensis. The sequence continues at coordinate 34,952,562 of NC_142083.1, read as the reverse complement.
CAAGAGTATACATGAAAGATAATACTACAAGGTGGCAATAAACCCTCATGGCATGGAATGAGCAGCAGCACATAAAGTCATGCTGTGCAGAGAGTTAACACTAAAAAATGTTGATTTCTTTAGTTTGCAAGAGTTGAGAGTTTGGACCATTGAGAATGTAGAACTTGAGTTGGGCCCCAAAGGACCATTAAGTGTGGTGTGGATTTAGAGTAAAACAGATCTGGCTTCAGCTATCAGCTTTGCTAATTACTATTAGCAATAGGAACTTGGACCAGTTACTTTCTCTCAATGCTCAGTTTTCACATCTGCAAAATGGGAATAATAATATAAATATCACAGAGGATGAAATGGAATAATGACTGTGAAGGACTTTCTGATGTTATTAATGATTATAAATAGACACATTTCAGAAGAGTACCTGGGATTCTGATATCACTTTACAGCCACTGTTCCTCATAGACAGAAAGTATCTTGCCCTCTGGTATTTGAAGTGTCAGAGCAAGCAGGAGTTTGGGGCAGCAAGGAAATGTTCAAGAACTGCTGTGTTCTAAAGTGGGAGCAAACCTGAAAAGGAACTACAAGAGTACATGCCAAATGCTGCATCTCAGTCCTCTTTTGAAATGGTTTTGCCTCTAGAACATTTGCAGTTCAGTGCTCCAGGGACACTAAGTGGCTTGTTGGCAGCACAAAATGTTGGTTTCACAGTCATCCTGTGCCCGTTAGGGATGGTGAGGAACTGTGGCTCTGCTTGTCCTAAGAGGGTGCGTATTCTAGATGGATGGAGGGTAGTACCTCTTCCTTGTCAAAAATAACATTGCACAAAGTTCTTCATTTGCTGTGCAAGCAGAGAAGCTGGAAGCGTAAGTAGAATGGAAAACCAATCTTTCCTTCTGAAGGTCCTGAGGAAGAGAGCATCTTCGTCGTTGGGGACACTAAATGGAAGGCTGACTCGCCAGCATGGAACATGGTTAGGATTGTAAATGTGTTGGATAGGACAGAAACAGGGTTCCCATATTTTATTTGGGAAGGGTTTTGCATAGAGAGGGGGTCCTGAGAGTGGGCAAGGGAGAGTGGGCCTGATGGAGGTCCAGAATGCTTGGGCTGGAGGGCCCTAGGACTAACATCCTGGGGCTGTGCCAGGCAGCACAGAGCAGGGGTTAGGGGGCGCCGGCGAAGGCCGTTACTGTTTGCGCGAGTGGGCAAGTGTGTGTGAGAACATGTAGCAGCATGTGAGTGTGTGAGAGCGTATGTGTGCGTGCATTTGAGAATTATGAGTGTATAATTATAAGTGTATATGTAGGAGTGTGAAAAAGCACGTGTGTGTTTGTGAGAATGTAGGAGTGTATGTGTGTATGAAAATATATGAGGTATGGGAGTGAGTGTGAGAACATATGAGTGTAGGTGTTTGTCCAGTCAAAGGAAAGCTCATGTTGAGACCACCAGTGAAGGGCATCTCTGAACCTGTAACTGGAGTCCCTGGGTTTTTAACTTCCAATACTCTCTGATATCGGCCCTGTTGGAGTTTCTCTGGGGTAGCCCCATAGCATGGTGTCAAGTGCGGGAACTCGGGAATCAGCCTGCCTGATGCCTTGTCTGCATAAACCTGGGCGAGGACCTTCACCTCTCTGTCCCTCAGTTTCCTTGTCTCTAGGATGTGGAAGATAATAGTACTTACCTCATAAAAGAGGTTGGGAGGGTTAAATACATGAGGTAATACACGTAGGGCATTTAGCACAGTGTCTGGAACATAATAGCTGCTGGTAAAATTTAACCATTATGAAATGTTGAGTAAAGGAAAATTTCATGCCCATTCAGGCTGTCATTTGGAAAACTATTTTGATTAATTAAAACATCCACATCAAAGGTCAAATATACAGGGTGGCCCCCCCCAAATGTATACATACTTTGAATAATTATTAATTCCAATGGGTTAAATCTGAGATGAAAGAAACATCAATTGAGCTATCAATTATAGGGACACCCTATATAACAAAGTGGAAGTTTGTATTCACCTCTGTTCACCATTCCTATAGTTCTCTCATCCCTATAAACACATATACACTGTTATTAGTTTCTTATGCAAACTTCTAGAATTTTACTTTATGCATTTAGAAGCAAATACAAATACATATCCTTTTTATGCAAATGATAGCATATGATGGATATTACTTCTGTACTTTTCTTTTTATCTTTAAACTTAAAGATATGGAGATCTTTCCATATGGGTATAGAATGAGCTTCCTCACTTAAAAAAAGCTGTATAATATTCCATTTTTTGGGAGGTACAATAACTTATTTTCTCATCTGCTCTTGATGGCCACTTGGGTTGTTTGCAATCTCTTCCAAACTCTTGATGTGATATCTGTAGAGCCCTCTGCATGAAGCCCTTCTAGAAGGTTATCCATGTGCTATGGCAGAGGGCAGAAGGATCTAGCGCCCTCTTTATCCCTCCGTTTGCTACAGAGTAAATTGTCATCAGGGCAGGTGAGAGGGTTTTATGGAGTCTGAGTTTTGTGAGATCAACCTTCATTAATTCACACCCATGGGAATTCTGTTCTTCCCACAGATGAGACCTTTGCGGACCATCCAGAATCGGGCCCTTCCCCAGCAGAGTGTTAACTCGCCAGTAGAGGGCTCTCTTCTTTTGGGAAAAATATAAATGCTTCTGGGAAAGGTTTTAAACTTAATACCCAGACGTGGAGTGTGGCGTTTCTTTTCTCTGTAATTACCCAAAGTCACACAGGTAGTCACTACTACTCAGGAGCTACAAATTCCCAGCGTGTCATTCCTCTGAAGATTTAGGGATTAACTGAGCACTGCCATTGTGTTTTTTTTGGATGTGTTTAGGGGGTCTGTGGGGAGGAAGCATGTTCAGCATTCCACTGGGGCTTTAGGGCACGGCCTGTGACCTGACCCAGATTATAGCTTTTCCCTCCTTTAGGATGTGCTGTATCCTGGTCTCAAGATTTAGAAGGCACACGTGCGTATATACCAGGGTCCCTGGAATCTGCTTGTGAGGCCTGTTAGCAGGGCCCTTCACCCCTGCTTATAAATCCCTGTTATACAACCCCTGGTGGCTGCTCTTCGCCAGGTCAGGTGAAAATCCACCTCAATACTGTGAAGAGAGGAAAGGAGCCAACATTAATTTAGCATCTCCTGAGGTAGGTGTGGTGTGGCTAGGCCACTAGGCTCTATTTCTCTTCATTCTTGGCTGGTGGATATTATTCCTGCTCCCCTTGCCCCCACCCCCTTCCAAAGCAGTTCTGGAAGCCAGGGCTCAAGAAAGTGAAGTGCAGTGCCCAGTGTCACATAGGTGCTCACCACTGCTTAGGAGCTACAAGTTCACGGCTGGAATTTCATTGTTGGCCAGTGCAATACAGAGTCCAAACTTAGTTTTCCAGGACAGCTCCCTCCCTCAGGGTGTGAGCAACTTAACCCTGACCTGAGAAGGTCAAGGTGACTGACTCAGCCCAGTGAGGACCTTTCCCCTCTGCTTCTGACCTCTGGTGCAGTTCGAGAACCAACTCAAAGCATTTTTCTTTTTCAGATAAAGGTACAGTCATGTTCATGAATTTCTATTTCCCTTTCTTCAGAGCACACCTAGGCTGGTATTGAACAAGTTCCAAGAAAATAGAAGACGCAAAGGGTTTGAGAAAGTGAGTGTAAAACTTGGTTCCTGCAAAACGCCCCAGCCTGAGCCTGGTCACCCAGCGCAGATGAGCACCTGTGTGCAGGGCTGTCCTGCCCTCCAGCCAGAGGGCTTCCAGCTAGAGGGAGTGGGAAGGCTTCAGGCTGGTGAGCTTTTTCCAGGCCAAAGCCGGCCTCTCAGTCTTATTTTGGTTTAAGAAAGGACAGAGTGAAGAGAAAGTGTGAGGCGAGTGTTTAGATGCTAGTCAGATGAGCCCTACAGGGGCTTTTCGTGGTGTCCATGTAATTTTGCACAAGTAGAGAACACTCTAATGGGAGCATCAGCTGCTGCGGCCAACGTAGATAACATTTTGCCCTTCTTAAAACTCAAGACTATTTGGTGCACTGCTTTTGAACTTAGTCTTATTAGACTTCCTCACAGAATTTTGAGAAACCATGTTTTGCATTACCTATTAGCAGTCACAATGTTTCACACCTGTCAAGCTGTGCCAACAACGTTTATTTGTTCAAATCTCTGTAGAGTTGCAATAAAATAATGTGGACGTTTATAACTGAAAAGGAATTATTCAAGGAATGGATGCTAAAAAGGAGTTATTGCTGACTCATTCCCCAAGTTTTAAGAATCTACATTGGTGGCTTAGTCCAGTGGTTCTCAAACTTGAGCGTGCATCAGAATCACGGGGAGGGCTTGTTAAAGCAAATTGCTGGTCCCCGCCCCCAGAGTTTCTGATTCCTTAAGTCTGGAGTGGGCCCCACAGTTTGCAATTTTTAACAAGTTTGCTGGGGATGCTGATGCTGCTGGTCCAGGGACGACGCTTTGAGAATTACTGACTCAGCACTGGAAAAGCTCAAGATAGTAGAAATATTGTTGCTTCTCCCTTGCCCCTCCCTCCCAGACCTGGTAGGAGAAGGTAGTGATTAATGGGGCAAGCTTTGGACTCAGAGAATGGGGTTTGGATTCTTCGTCCAATACTTTCAAAGATGTGATCTTGGCTAATTTACTTCTTAGCACCTCAGTTTTCTCATTTGAAAAATGGGGGCAATAATTTCTAGTTCATGGGGTTGTGTGGAGTGAGACGATGTACATAATTAGATTAGAACAGATAGTATATTATATAGACAAATACAATATGCACGCTAAATGGTAGCTCTTCTTTCCGTTCTCGCATAGCTCTGAAGTAGCTTACTTGTTAGGGTTACTAACAACAGGACAGAATAAAAATAATTAAAAACTGGCATGATATTTTTAAATAATTGGGGAGGTAGTATTTTTCTTAAGCACTAAAATCCCCTTTAATGAATCACAGTCCTGGCATTATGGGCTTGTTGTCACCTGAGGTCAAAGGAAAGCCCGAGGCCTCTGATCTCATCAGTGCTGAGGAGGTGGGGAACAAGTTAAAGAAAAGATTAATTGGGTTCATAGCTTTTAAAAGATGAAACCCAAAACCTTCCCAACTGTAGGAATAGGCAAGGCTGTTTCAAATTTTTAAATTTGATCTTGACATTCTCACCCCTTGCAAAACTGCCTCCCTTTCTAACTTGTCAGGGTAATGGAAATTCCCACTCTTGGTTTCAGGCTGTGCATCTCTGGAATGCAAATTGTATTTTCTAGGAGTAATAGCACATTAATCCAACAATACTCACTAACTCTATACTAGATTAGCTAGGTGTTACCTAGGAAAAATCCAGTGTTTTGCCCCGAGGGAATAGGACACTATGGAAGCTGAATTGGAGGAAAGAGCTGAAGTCTGGGGCAAAGTGGGGACTTTAGGCAACCAAGGGCACTGGGGGGCAGAAGAGAACTGCCAGTGACCAATTTAGTCAGCCAGCTGCTCATTCTGCTGGGGAGAGTTGCAGCCAGGGCTTCCAGTTAGTTCTCTGCAAACTTTAGGTCCTACACAATTTATTCTAACGTCGTGTTCTGGAAATTGCTGCTGCTTTTGTGGTGACACCCGAGAGGATGATTTTGGTTGCAGAGTTCTCGGTAGCCTCAGTGGCACCACCTTCTCTCCAGGCCCCTCTCCTCAGTTCTCGTTTGGAGAGCCAGCCACCCTGGAAAAAAAAGGAAAACACTGGTCTAGTTGTTTGAGTTAAGTCCAGCCAGCAGTGACTGCTTTGGGGTGTTCAGGCAAAGATAACCCCGAGTTTTTCCCCTTCTCTACTTCTAATGATGACTCAGTCACCTGGAGCAGATGTTACATAAGCCTTGTCCTGATATCCTGGGAAATCCTGAGACTCTGCAAGGGTAAGACTGAAGAGCCAGCTATGACTTTGTTTCATTGTAATAGCTTGTGCTGACTGGGAATCTCAAAGCAGGTTCCATTGAATGTTTTTAGTGATTTTTAAATAAATTAAAATATGTTTGAGTTACAGTTGCCATTCAACATTGTATTAGTTTCAGGTGTACAGCATAGTAGTTAGACATTTATGTAATTTATGAAGTAATCCCCCCAATAAGTCTTGCACCCACCTGACACCATACATAGTTATTACAATATTATTGACAATATTCTCTAAACTGCGCTTTACATCCCGTGACTGTTTTGTTACTGGCAATTTGTACTTAGTGACATTTTCCTGGCCATCAGATGGAATGAGAGCACAGGCCCGCTCCCCACTTGGACTTCAGCACCAGGCTGGCTTTACTTTATGACAGAAGCACCACGCACCACACATCTGATTGTAAAGCCAGAGGCCAGAAGTTTCATTTTGTAGCCCCTTTCAGGTCCTTGGGCTTTGCTGCAGGCTGGGATCCTCTGTTCTTCCCCAGCTGGCAGCCTTCCATTTTGAATCTAAAGTAAACATATGCCCATTCCCAAGGCTCTGTGGCTGGGCAGTGCTGCCAGCTGGCGTGATGGGACTGAAGGTCGGGGCAGGGCTAAGTTCAGGTTTAGCTGGTCTGGTATTGAACTTCAGCCCTGTCCTGTCTTCACTTGGCAAAGGGGGTAAAAGTGAGGGGAGGTCACTTCTGTGACCAGTGTCCTCAGCCCACGTTGGGTTTGTGTTTGGAAGACGAGTCTGGCCTGTGGAGGGCCCGGTGGAAAGGGGGGGAGGATGTCCAGTGACTGTTCAGGAGGCTAAGCAGCTTGGCATGGTGCTGGCAGGTTGTGTGCATATTGTAAGAACACATTAATGTGAAATATGGACATTCAAAAATAATAATAGAATAAGATGGTTAGAGAAATTGAAGGCATTTTGAATGAGTCATTTAGTGGCTCCTGATACTGTTGTATTTATATCCAGGAGTCCTGTGGGCACTTCCTAGAAATAACCTCCCCAAACCCAGGTCTGTGTAACAAGCCCGTGTTAGCTCTGGGAGGACACTAATGAGTAGAGTTAGAGTTGGGGGTTAGATCAGGAGGCCTACAAGGTTCTTGCTAACTCTAAGATTCTCTGAATTACTTGAAGGTGAAACTTCCTAAGCACCTTTGCCGGTAATTCCACAAATGACATTTCTCGCCATTGCCACACCTCTTCCTTGGGAATGGCTCTCTTGGGGGCTTGGAGTCACTTCAGAAATGAATGCATATGAGTTCTCTTGGGCAAATCTTTTCGAGAAGCTGTAGGCAAGTTGGTTGAAGTCTTCCTGCACTGTTACTGGACGGGACCCTTCCATGCTAATAAGGTCAGCAGGATGCTGTTGCCCTGATTAGCTCTCCCTGCAGGAGGGATCTTCTTTACGTCAAGCAGAATGGTTCCTAGTTTGTAAGAAGAAACAAAGGGGACTTGAAATGGCTTTCTAGATGCTCCTTAGAACCAGCCCTTGCTTATGATAGAGGTTGAATTCATAAGGATTGGGGAAAGTAGGTTTTCAATAGGAATATTTTATTAAATGCAAAGAAGGGGATCACTCCAAATCCAAAAGCTGTTCTTGCCTATTATGTTACCCTCCTCAGAGACCATCTATGGCAACATCAACACTTCAAATGTGTAAAAATAACAATAGCCACTCAGACTCTCTCTTTATTATTATTGTACATATTTGTCAACGTAAGAACTGTCCAAACCTATAAGAATTTTTATGAGTTTATTTGAGCCAAACTTACAAAAATTGCCAGGAAGTGAAACCTCAATGGATTGAGACAATGCTCCAAAAAATGGCAGTTGTGCAGCTTATTTTATACATTACAATCAAAAGAGGAGGTGTAAGTGGGTTACATGAAATCCATTGGTGATAGATTAGGGAGGTGGGTACAGGATGCTTAATAGTCAACAATTAACTGGGTAACAATAACAATGAGAGGACTTGTGGTCTCTGCTCTGCCTCTGAGCTCTGCACTCTATGGTGGTTGTGCTTTGAGGGGTGGAGTGGGGCAAAGGAAATTACTTGGTTACAGCAAAGGCATGTTTATCAGGTATGTTACCCTAGATGCAAAGACAACAGACAGACTCAGTCAAGGTAAAGGTTGACCTTTGTTAGGGAAAAATACTGCCCTAGGACGTGACTACCTGCCAGGAACTGCTTTTAGTTAGAAAGTTTTTATTTCAGACCATCCTACATGGTTACTTTAGGTCTCTGAGTTTGCAAGTCCACCATGCAGGCCTCCCCTGAGCTAGTCAGGTTAGTATGTGGCCCCTTTTTGTCCGCATATTGAATCCTTAGAGAATCACTTTGAGGTGAATTTTATTGACTCTATTTTATAGATGAAGCTCCAAGAAGTGCTCTGTCCAATGTGTGGTGGCAGAGGAGTAATGGGTGTGTATCCCCCCCCCCCCCATGTTCCTTTAGCTCCAGCCATTCTGCTTCCTCCCACCATCTCTGGCTCTTACCAGCAGGAATCTGCTCCATTAGGCAAACTTCTGGCCGGCTGTCATGATCCTCCCAGACCTCTGTATTTTCAGACATTGTATCTTCCTCTTGCTCCTGCAGAAGAAAAACAACTTCTCCCCAACTGCATTGTGACCCTTCCTCCCTGAGACTTAGTTTCTCCATCTGCAAAAGGGGATAATTGCTGGGAATCATCTCGCTTGTTACCCTACCTCTCCCGCCTGAGCCACAGGTGCCTCCTCCCCAGGCAGTGAGCCCAGCATCTGATACACCTGTAGGCAGGAAGTACACAGGAAGCCAGGGCTTCTGCTCTTTATTCTTAAATTCTTTTCTTAATGTTTTATTATTGCTGCCCCAAACTAATTGCTAACTTTCCTGGCCAGAACCTTCTGACATCTGTTGCTTTGTCTCTCTTGTCCTTGAATCTCATTTTCTCCAGTTAGTAGCTGTTGACCTTGGGCAAATAACATCATTTTTCCTGAGCCTCAGTTTTCTCATCTGTAGAAAATGGGTTGAAAATATCTATCTTGCATGGATTAGTTGTGATGATTACATCAGTTAATATCTTATGGGAGAACTGCTAGCAAGTAGCAGCCACTTGGTTCATTTTAGTTTTAATTTTTCTTGATTTTGGTCTTAGAAACAGTAATCTTTTACACAGCAGATGTCAGTAATCTTTTAAACCTACTCTGCCCAGACACCTGAGCCCTTTCGCATTTCTGCCTCCATGTGCCCATGTGTATCCTCACTCTCCATGGCCTCTAGTCCCAGACCCTCAATGCTTCTGAGACTACTGATTTCGGGGTTTTGGGGGCTTCTCCCTCTTTCTGCTATACCTTTCTTGCTTCCCTGTGTCTTCTAGGCTTACCTCTGTGCCATTACTGCTATGCCCTTCTTGCTGCCACAGTCAGGTACTGAATAAATATAACAATACCTGCTTTGCATACCTCAGGGATTACTGTAAGGATCAATGGGGATGATTAATGCAATAAAAGTGCTTTGCAAAGTAAGATGGGATGCATTCACGTGCATTATGATGATGATGATTATCACTCCTGTTCTGTTTTCAGATGACTAAAAATATCCACCCAGCCTGGGCCTTCTCAGCACAGTCTTATCTCTCTTGGACTTCCCCATACTGGCTGAGCAATCTGACAGCTTAAGCAATGGAAGAACTTGTGGTAGACAGCAGTGTTGGGGGTGGAGAATGCCTGAGTAATGAATTACCTTCTTTAGGGTCCCAGTGGGAAATCGGGTACCCTGGAAAGTGTTAATTTACCTCACTTGGACGAAAGCTTTAGACCCAGCAAGCATTTCATTTGCCCAGGCAGCCCATTGTGATGATGACATTAAATAATCATTATCATTACGTGGCAATCCCGTCAACTTGGGGATTTAGAAAGTGTTTCTCAAGTCACATACATATAAGCAACCGAGATGCGCAGAATGTTCATCTAGAAGAAAGTATTTGTGAAGACAACATTTGTTTGTAATTGTCAGCATTTGGCAAAGGCAGGAAATGAAAGAATGAAATGAACCACAGCTTTGGATTCCTTCCAGTGTCTTTTCCAATCCCAAATCTTCTAGACGAGGGAGGGAAGCCTTCTTGTCGGGGACTGTGAGCTCTAGGGAGGGGAGTAGGAGCCTGCAACTCCAGCACCCCCTCGTCTAGGAAGTCATTTCAAAGGGAGCTGCCTCCAGGGAAAAGCAATAGCCCATTGGCCAATATTTATTTATAGTCTTATACTGTGTAAACTTGTCTTCTTTTAAAAAATTAAGAGCAAAATGTATTTTGGTTCTTGTTTGTTTGCACCAGCTCCAGGCACTCGTATCTGTTTTCTTTATTTCTGTGCTGGTTGCTCAACATCTTTGGTCTTGATGGAACTGGTTTTTTTCCTCAGCCCTTCCTTATTATTAATGTTCTTATTATTGGTTAGTTCTTCTATGTTTGCAGTGTCCTTGACAATCTTTCTTTATTAGCTGTTCTTTACAACAACACAGTAAGGTGGATCAGCCTTACTGAATATTTATCCAACAAATTGTCCAACATTTTCTTTTGTTGGCTTTTGTTAGGATTTATTACAGCCACTTTTTTTTTCTTTCTCAGAGTCGCCCTTCTGCAAGAAACTTATTTCATGCTTGTTCTTGTGGGGCTACATGAGCCAGGGGCTTATGTCATCTGCTTTCGATTGCGTTTGGTTTCTTCCTCCCCTGTGGCTGTCCCATCCTCCTCACAATTGTTGTTGCCTGTCCTGTTCGTGCAAGTGGCACTCGAGTAATCTAAGGCAGGTCTGAGTAGAGGGCTTCTGGTTTCTTTCCTTCCTTCCTTCCTTCCTTCCTTCCTTCCTTCCTTCCTTCCTTCCTTCCTTCCTTCCTCCCTCCCTCCCTCCCTCCCTCCCTCCCTTCCTTCCTTCTCTCTCTCTCTCTTTCTCCCTCCCTCCCTCCCTCCTTTTCTCCCTTCCTTTCCTTTCCTTTCCTTTCCTTTCCTTTCCTTTCCTTTCCTTTCCTTTCCTTTCCTTTCCTTTCCCTTTCCTTTCCTTTCCTTTCCTTTCCTTTCCTTTCCTTTCCTTTCCTTTCCTTTCCTTTCCTTTCCTTTCCTTTCCTTTCCTTTCCTTTCCTTTCCTTTCCTTTCCTTTCCTTTCCTTTCCTTTCCTTTCTTTCCTTTCCTTTCCTTTCCTCCTTTCTTTCTTTCTTTCTTTCTTTCTTTCTTTCTTTCTTTCTTTCTTTCTTTCTTTCTTTCTTTCTTTCTTTCTTTCTTCTTCTTTCTTTCTTTCTTCTTTCTTTCTTTCTTTCTTTCTTTCTTTCTTCTTTCTTTCTTTCTTCTTTCTTTCTTTCTTTCTTCTTTCTAACATTTAGGCACATTTCTAACTGGCCACTGGCTATCAGTTCTTTAGTACATGATTCGTTACCAAATAATCAGCCACTACTGATATTTTGTGGCTGTCATTGCTGTGGTTGAGTATATATTTGCTCTAAAGTGAACCACTGGACTGTTGAGCTATGAGGGAGATGTTTCAGGGATGGCGGGTGGTTTGTATGTTTTTTAAATTAAAAAAATTGATTTTGGAGGGAGAGAGAAAAAGAGAGAGAGACAGACAGACAGACAGACATCGATGTGAGAGACAAACAATCAGTTGCCTCCCTCACAAGCCCCGACTGGGGATTGAATCTGCAGCTTGGGTATGTGCCCTGACTGGAAATTGAACCTGCCACGTTTTGTTGTATAGGACGATGCTCCAGCCAACTGAGCAACACAGGCCAGGGCTGGGGATTCGTAGTTTAACAAAAAGGGACATCAATTCTGATCAACCAAGAAATGAGCAAGCCTTCCAAACCCCACCTTTATCACCACTGCTACCAGCACCATCTCTTCCACCATAAGAGCTGCCACGTGCAGTCTCGCACCACAACCAGAAATGTTATATTATGTTTCTATCTATGCACATATACCAAGATATTCTGATGTCGAGGAATTTATAAGTAAACAGATCATCTCCGAATACCATTTTAAATTTTGAATATGTATAACATCTGTTCTTCTTCTGCCTATCACTACGTCTTCATATTTCTCCATTACACTTACATCATGTGAAGGCTGTTGCTTACTTGTCCGCCTTACCCACTAGACTCTGGGTTTCTTGAGGGCACCAAGTACTGTGTGAGACACTTGGGAAACCTTTTAGAGGGTTAATCAGTGCTTGTAGAGTGAAGGTTAAAATGCTTTGGTTACATGAGAAAATGCTTTTGTAAACTATAAAACGTTTTACATCCTAATAAAGACCATTCAGATACAACTTCCGTTTATTGGAATTGCATTCCTTTGTCTCTATAGCAATGAAGGATATGTTTTACTCCGGCGAAGCTGGATCAGAAATACTTATCTATGTGATAGAACAAGACTGATGGCAATTTGACTGACTTTGTAAAAGATTAAAACGATCAGCCGTATAATTTTCTTCATTTCTGTCCCCTGCTTTTGGCACAGAGTCATCCACATGAAGAGCAACCCTGTTTCCTAAGCTGGGGTTTAGAATCAGCTCACCACTGGACTGCGCCGGCTGACGGGAAAACAGAACACTTCACGAGTTAGGGCGTCATCCTTGCACAGGGCCTTGAGGCTCTCCTCTGCATTGTTTAGCTTTAGTATGTGTGCTGCCGAAGGGAGCACCAGCCATAGTATGTTGGCTGGTTTCTGATGTTGGGCCTTCTTGGTCACCTGTGGCAATTGAGACAGTCCAGCAATGGGTGGGACAACAACCTCTGAATGTGTTTAAAATTCATTTTAAAAATTCTCTGCTGCACAGGTGGGTGTTTTAGAAAATGTCCTAAGTGAAGTTGTACTTACATGGGTTCTAGGTGTAGATGGTTCTGGAAAGCTATGAGGTATTCTGTGCTGTGCCAGATTTAAGCCAATGGGATAGGAGTTTCCAAAGCAATCAATGTTCTTAGCAGTCTGAAAATGGCCCAAGGAATGTAGAGGCTGTGAAGATGGGAGAAAAGTGGTTCTTCTGTCCGCTCTCTCATGGCATACTCCTAAAAACAACAACAAAGATACATGGGCCAGTTAAACAAACATTACAACTATTGATTAAAAAATAAGCTCTAGTCTGGCCAGCGTGGCTCAGCCGCTGAGCATTGACCTAGGATCCAGGAGATGGCGGTTTAATACCTGGTCAGGGTACATGCCCGGGTTGCTGGCTCGATCCCCAGTCGGGGGTGTAGGAGGCAGCAGGTCAATGACGGCTCTCTCATCATTGATGTTTCTCTCTCTCTCCCCATCTCCCATCCTCTCTGTGAAATCAGTAAAGTTCTATTAAAAAAAAAAATAAGTTCTACTTTTGAGTCTGGCACATTTCAGGTACTTAAATGCTGGCTGAGTGAATAAATGAATTAATTTAGTCTCCTTATCCTAGCTACTCAAAATGTTTAACAGTTGCATGTAAAAAAAGGCCCAGGAATGACTTTATGGCTTTTACCCGAGGGTATCCTGGGGCCAGTCAGCAATAGGGGAAAAACTGTGAGTTTGAGCCAAGTCCACTTACAAGAAGCAGCTTTTGATAAAAGCTCAGTTTTCTTATCAATATTCCTTCAACTGTTTCTGGCAAACCCTTTTTGAAAAGCAAATGCGCTGTAGGCAGAAGCTGAATAGGAAAGCCAGAATGCAAGCCCCGTCCCCAGTTGGGCAGCAAGACATCAGAAATCAACCCTGTGGTAGATTTTGGGGCATGGATTTACAGAAGGCTGACAGCACTTTCGAGTCTATGTACAGAAACATTAGATTGGTTGCTGGAGGTAAAAAAGTAGTCTGTTATAATCTACTGCGTTAAATGAAGTTTCCAGGAAGCTGCACTGCAGGAGTCTGGCTTTCATGTGTTACCCTCATCCCTGGTCAGTGGTAGAAACAGAACGTGTTGCCTTTGGGATCTGGTAATTGTCTTAAATTAGTAGCTTAAAGGCCACAGAGCCACTCTCTTTCCTTATTGCCTACTTTTCTGTTCCTTATTTTTGCCATTGATTCTTGTTTCTTTTCCTTGTGTGCTAATCTCTCTGATTGGCAGCAACTGACCATCAGATGACTTTTTGTTTTTGTCTACTTAGTTCTTTGGGTGCTGAAGATATAGCTAATTGGGAATTGAATGGAGGAAAGAGTCAAGCAGGGAAATTTGTGCATGAAATGGGTATTTTGTTCCTCTGAGGATTTGTTGCAAGCAGATATAAAGTGTCTTTCTCACTCAAAGTACCTCCAAACACATTCACAAATCAATTAGTCACTGGCAGGGCAGAGGCAGTGGTGATAGCCGGAGCCCCTGGCCGCTCGCTCTCTCAGGCATGCGGTCCTTGATCATTGGATAGCACAGTGACACTTCACCCCCTGGCGACTGCTTCCATTACCATCAAAACTTCAGAGAGAGGGCATGGCTTTCAGAGTCTTGCTCCACTCCACTAATAAACAAACACCCACAAGGAGAGACTGGGGAAAAGGGAGACTGGCCATCCCTTTGAGACAGAAAGCCAAGAAAATGAAACAAAAAAGAAATCAATCTTTTATTTGCTCACTTTGACTCCAGAACACTTATGTATTCTCTGGCATGTTCCGTCGTTGACTAAGGTGGGACCCGAGTGTTTCTCTCAGTTCATTAGATAGACCAATTAAGCACCACAAAAAAGCCTTAATTCTAAGAGGATGAGGCTTGACATAGCCCTTCTCAGCTTACAAAATAGGTGGGACAGGCCTCCTGCCAGTTACTCAGCAGGCAGAGCCTACAACACATGCCTTAGGGGCCTCGGAGGTACACAGTGAGGGTGGAATCTGAAGATCACCTAAAAATGTGTCCAGCTAAGCTGTGAGAGGAATTCTCATCCGTCACTCTGCAGGAACAAATAGAATCTCTGAAATGCGCACATCATTTTAGGAAAACGATTTGAACTTTGAGTTCCCAGCTTGTTGGTAAGAGGCTTAGGGGAGGGGGAGAGATCACAGGAAGGGAGTACAGGGTGACCACTGCACTAGGTTCAAGAGAGTAAAGGTGAACCCCATCCCTCAGAAGATCTGGAGCCTTTCAGACTGCTCAGCACCCCGAGGGGTTGGAAAGAAAACAGCTTCTTATATAACAGCAGAGAGCTCTTATCTCATTCTTGGGAACAAGCTGGGGGTAGGTGGCAACTATTTTGGTCTTCCGTTTCACAGTTGGCAGAGCTGAGGTACAGGGAAGGGAACTGGTCTGTCAGCCCACTTAGCTAGACGTGCATGTGAAGAGAGTCCCTTTGATGCCCCTCAGCACATTCCCATCCTCCATCAATGCCATTTATAACCCCTGCTCAGAGACCCTCGGCAGCCAGCCTGCTAGAGGGAATTTACAGCATCATTGAACCCCGACAGAACTGGAGTCCAGAGACCTGAGCTTGAGCTCCGGGCCCTACTCTTCCTAGGTCTGCAGTCTCAATTTGCTTCTCTTTAAAACTGAGAATGACAATTGTGAGAATTAAAAGTGTTTAAAAGCATTTAACCCAGTGCCTTGTATACTCAGTAAATGTTAATTGGATCTGAATTTAAGGAAGAATTAAAATGAGCCCAGATTTCCTTCTCTGACAAGCAGGCTCCAACGTACTTCAACTCACATATATCCCCACACCTGTGATTCTCAAAGCTTGGTTTCTGGACCAGGAGCCTCAGAGGCACCTAGTAACCTGTGAGAAATGCAAATTCTCAGGCCCCATCTTTGACTGAACCAGAAACTCTTAGTAGGGGGAGGGAGGACAGCAATCTATGTTTTAATAAGTCTTCCAGGGGATCCTGATATGCACTGAAGTTTAAGACTCACTGCTTTATATTAACTTCATAATGGCAGGAACAAAGCAACAGTGGCAGCAAGTGACATAATCATTGTCGCAACATGGTTGAAGGTGTGGGCTCAGGCACATATCAGTGGTACCACTGTATCTGTCCTGCCTTTGTGCATTTGTTGAGATTTGAGAAAAAAAATTTACTGAAGTTGACCATCCTGCTGAACACTGAAGACATTCTGCTCTTCTTTTGGTGCAGGAGGTGGAATTGACAGAACATAGTGGGTTCGCATGAGCATGGAGCTGGTAGAAGAAATTGTCAAATACAGTCCCCAAGCCCCATGGTCCTTGTAATGGTGGAGTGTGCAGACAGGACTAGGGAGGCGTTGTGTTCTGACATAGAAACTCTAGGAGAAGATGCCAACAGTTATTAGCTATTCAGATCAATGCATAGAGTGTCTACGGGTATTGAAATGATTTTGAAAGTACTTTGAAAGTTGAATATGTGATGTAAAGCTTGGACCTTTTAGAGTTGTGGAGAGGATCAAACCTTCTCTTCATCTCTCCAACAGGGAATAGGAGGTTCTGGCACTTGATTGACTTCTCATTTATTCCACATAACTTCATAGTGGCTTCCAGAGAGCCTGTTAGTGAGAATGGCTACTGTGCCCTTCCTCCGTGCCCCACCCCTATTCCTTCTCCATCATTTTTGTTCCTTTCTGGAAAAGTTTAGAAGCCTCCATCTCCCCTTTGAGGTGGGGGACATTGGGTGAGTTGCCTTGGCAGCACCTGAAAGCATAGACTATTTAAATCCAAAGACTTCTTATCACTCTAATTCAACTCTCGTTTTACAGATGACAGCATCGAGGTGTTGCAGATGGAGTTCCCTGGCTCCAAGTTCAATGCTCTTTAGCCTACTCCCTAAAAGAAGCATCTCCACATAGTCTGTGAGCTCAGTAATCATGGGATGTGGCACGGAAAAGGGGAGTCATGGAGTGAGAAGCTCTTTCCCTCCTAGTTTTTCAGATATCATACCTATTAAAAAGGTCAATCTATATGTGGATCAGAATAATACTTTTCCACTTTTGTTTAAATAAATGAAGAATGTGATGTTTGATTGGCCCATTTTTAATTGTAGGCACTAGAGAATGGGTGGAGGTCAAAACCAAACAAGTCCCAAAGAGCCTTCAATTTATCTTTTTTGACGGAAGAACTCATCATTGGCAGGCCATTAGCTTTTAATTGCTGCCAAAGCCATGCAGTTTACTTAAATGGGAAAAATGGGTGGGATCCAACCCTCCACATCATATTAATAATTTTTGCTCAAAACACTCAAATTTCCAGGCCCAATCACCATTTTCTATCTATAAAATAGCTATAAAACAGGAACAAAATACTCCTCTTTTCCTTTGGCACTAGGAATACCAGGTGTTCGCTTAGCATTCCTTAAATTTTGCTTGGCTTTCTTCATGCTGACGTTCCGAGGTGCCCAGGCAGTAAGACAAATGAGTTCTTAGATGTTCAGGGTACAGTGCATACAGCCAACGCATAATTTTTCAGGCATTGAGAGAAAACTTTGGCCTGGATTACTTCAAACCAGCTGGATAATCAGAATAAACAAAATTGTGTGTGTGTGTGTGTGTGTGTGTGTGTGTGTGCATTATTTTCTTTCTGACCCTGTAAATGGGACTCAGTAGTAAGGGCACATGTGAAAATTCATTGTACATTCATTATAATGACAGTAATGAACTCTAGTTTATTGACCACATTATTATGTATCAGGTACTTGTGCCTGTAATACCTCCCTTATTTCTCACAGCTCTCTATGGAAGAAATTTTATCCCCATTTTACAGCCTCAGTGAAGTTAAGTGATTTGTCACAGATCACATGGGAAGAAAGTAGGAGTGTCAGGACTGGAACCCAGTGTCTGACTTACTACAGTTTCACACGTTGTTTAAAAATGTAATCCTTCCCCCATGTCCCTATTTGCTGGTGGACATAGTGTGCTGCTGTACGCACTAGAGGCCAAATGGCACCTAATCCTTGTGTAGATGACAGCCTTTCATTTCACCCAGGAGGAGACAGAGGCTTACAGCCACTTGACTAACTCAAAGCCACATTGCTGATTTGTGGCACATTTGAGATGAAAACAGGCTGAATCTCATGGGAACATTCTTTTAAGACAGTAGCTGTCTAAAAGGTTTTTGTAATTCTCAGGAAAGGCACTGGAGGGTCTGACAGGTTGTGAGGACTTTTTAGGGAGTAGTGGCCCTAAGGGGAGGTCCCCTTGCAAATTTTCACTTTGGACTCTCAAAACAAAAAATTTTGCCACAGGATGTTTCTTTGCAAATATTTCCAGAATTGTGGTGATTGCTTTGAAACACAGAATAGTACAAATATGAGGTAAGAATTGATGTCAACCTTACATCTTATTTTAGATAAATACTATTGAAACCTTCAGGTTGCTGTCATTTAAACATTTCTTTTTTTGTCAGGGCCTGAAATAACTCAGTGACTAAGGAAGTATTGAAAAACAAAGAAAGAAAAAAAATGTTTTATCCTTTGGAAAAAATTAATCCTCACAGAAGTATGGTAAGATGAGCATGGGTTTGGGTCTGTGGGATGATTATTAAGTAATGAAGAATGAATTCACCTTCTTTGGGCTCAGAGGAACTTGGGATTAAAATTCCTTCAACAACGGTACCTCCTGCTACCCACCTGCTGCTGCACACTACTGAAACCTTGCTATTGTCATTTCACAGTTAGTCATCAAATATTCATTGAGCATGTTTTTCATCACGCACTGAGTTATTACATTCTATAATTCCTACTAGAAGAGACTTCAAGAGCTTGTATGCACAAACCTGTCTTAAAAAAATCAAATCAAAAGAATATGGCATCTCAAATGAATGGGAAAAATCACGCTTCACAGAGGATGGTGGGTTGTGTTTGCTCCATTGTTTCTGCAATGGGTCTGATAGCTGGTACTGAATAATTCATGCTACTTTGCCCAAGCCCCTTGAAAGCACTGGCATATCTCCGCAGGACAGCTGGCTAACGTTAAGGCACAGACTGTTGCCACAGACTTGAATTTTGCTGAATGGCCTCTTGGGAATTTTCTTTTGGTAGTACAGCATTTGAGAGCCCTGCCCATGAATTAAGCAGATCTGGATTCGAATCATAGCTGTACCCTTTGATTGAGGCAAGGGAGCTAACCTCTTTCAGTCTCAATTTCCTCCTATGTAAAATGAAGGTAAACATTTATCCTCATTGGGATTTGTACATATAGTGTTATAGGAACAAAAATTTTATTTTTTTAATGAAAGCTCTTTTCTAAGGAGGGTGGGTCTGGTTAAAGAAAAGGCCCATTTCCTGCCTAGTGCCTTGGACTTTCTTGTGAAAGTCTGGAAACGAGAGTTGGGGGGGTAGGTATGTACTGGGAGAACATCACTGTTTTTAGAAGACGGGAAAGAATGGGCGAGAAGGAGAGAAGGGAGAAGAGAGGTGAGAGGAGCCAGCAAGAAGGAGGGAGGCAGGGAAGCAACGAGGACAGTGAAATGGCCAGGTGACGGTGGTGGTGGGCCAGAGGATGTTTTAAGAACTGTGATGCTCCCTGATTTATTAAAATTGTGTGTTGCCGTGATGCTCTCCATGTTTCGTGCCCTCGGCTGGTCTACTTGCCTTCTCCTGCTTCTGGCTCAATTTTTGATAGTCTGCTAAGCTCACTAATGTTTCATGGAAGTTTGGTTGCGTGTGAGTTATAGGAGGGGTGGAGGGGCCTAGGTTCTATGTCTGGTCAGTAAGATGACACAGGTGCCCAGGATGCAGAGATCAAGAGGATGGAAGCCCTGAAGAATCTGCAGGAAGCTTCTGAGAACTTGGGGTTTTCATAGGTCTTAGTGGTTCTATGCAAGCTTACCTAGATCTCAAGGGGGCAGGCTTTAGCTCACATCTGGGTATCAGTAATCGATATTTAATGAGCTTTTATCTGACCAGATGCTGATATGTGAACATTGTATGCATTTATCTTCTTCTGTTCACTCAACAAATACTTATTGAGGGGCCAATTTAATTCTCACAATATGTCAGTTAAGTATAGAGTACCATAAATAGCCCCATTTTGTAGATGAATAAACTGAGCTTCAGGGAGGGATTCAACTGGTCTAAAGTTATCCAGCTAATATATCTATTTTAAACCCAGATATTGAGATAAGGTAGATCTCATTTCCAATCCTTGCTGTTAATTGTTATGATAGCTTACCTCCCACCATTATGCATTGCCTTATACCATGAAGATTAAATAATGGTTGGCGTTTAAAGTTCTTGGCATATAGTAGGTGATTTAAGTCACATTCCCTAGAAGCAGAGCCTGAGATAGGAATTCTTGTTCAAGGGATTTGTGGAGGGATTGGTCTCAAAAAAAGGAAGAATAGGGCAGGTGTAATGGTGAATTTTAAGTGTCAACTTGAGTAGGCCAGAGTGCCCAGACATATGCTTAAACATTATTCTGGGTGTGTCTGTGAGAGTATTTCTGGATGAGATTAATATTTGAATTGGTAACTGAGTTAAGCAGATTGCCCTCCCCAGTGGGCCTCCCTCATTCGTAGGGTCACCAGGACTTGGAGCTGACTCAATAGCATGTAACACACAATAATAAAAAAGTTTAAAAATTATTAACAATATGAAAGTAATTATGCTA
Source organism: Miniopterus natalensis (assembly GCF_054644295.1). Taxonomy (NCBI): domain Eukaryota; kingdom Metazoa; phylum Chordata; class Mammalia; order Chiroptera; family Miniopteridae; genus Miniopterus; species Miniopterus natalensis. Next base: position 34,932,162 of record NC_142083.1, on the reverse strand, counting down.
ATTGAGAAAAGTTCCGACAATCTAGAAGAATATAGAGTGATATTAGCCTTCCTTAGCCATTTCACGCTACTCCCCTCCCTAGATATAATCCCTATTGACATCGAGTACACAACGTTTCAGACTTCTGATTTTGTATTTTATACTCACACATGCACATATACACACATCCCCTAATTTAATGGGATCTTATTTCATATATTGACCTGGGACTTACATTTTCCATCTAACCATGTCATATATCTTGGAGATCTCCTCATGTCAGTACATACAGATCTTCTTCATTCTTTTTAATACGGCTGCAAATTTTACTAGCATGTGTGTATCATAATGTATTTAATTATTTTTCTATTGATAAGATTTAGGTTTCCCATTTTTCCTTTCACAAACAATGCAGTAATGAACCAGATAAAATATTGTGCTATTCTTTCTTACTTAACTCTATGTTGCTACACAGTCATAATTATTTTAAAATTGTACCATAGTGATTTATCATGTTGATGTATCATCATGTATTTAATTATCCCCCTACTGTTGATTGCACAGGCAGCAAATGTATATATATATGTGTATATATATGTATGTGTGTGTGTATATATATATACCTATTACATAATATATACTTGTGTGTGTGTGTATATATATATATATATATATATATAACTTTTTCCTTATTTTGAGTTATTTTCTTATTCTCAGGAGTAGGATTAGTAGATCAACTCTACAGAGCTTGGCCTCCTTTGTGTTACGCTAGGTAATCTACTAGACATCCTCTACATGACAGGATGCCATAAAGATATATACATTGCGTGGATTGCTATGCATTAACAGTAAACACAGGTAACTGCTGTAAGGGGCAATGCATCCTCAGGAAATAAGTCCTAGTCAGTGAATGAGAGGTAGAATCCTCTATCCAAGACCTGTGCTGAATGATCGTAAAGCTGCATTCTCATTGCTAGGTGTGTGCTTTTGACATTTGCTGTTCACACACATGTTCTTATTGATGGAAACCAAGAAGCAAATAGATAAAGATGGGAATATGTGAAGTATTGGCATTTCTTAGGCAGAGTTAATTCAGTGGGTATAGCAATAGTCCATGTAATGAAAATTAGTAACTGTTTGTATAAAGAACAGAATAACCCATAGAATAGCATTAGTGGTTTCATGTATTCAGAAATAGTAATGTTATTATTAATGTTAGTTATAATCAAAATTATTAATATTAATATTACTACAGCTAAAATTTGAGTGCTTACTATGTTCCAGGCACCATTCTAAATGTTTTACTTAGCACATGTTTAGTCCCCACAACAATTCTTTGAGGTGGGTCCTTCGATTTCCCCAGTTTATAGATGAGGAAAGTGAAGCACAGGGAGGTAGGTAACTTGCTCAGGTCTTCCAGTTGGTAGGTGGTGGCGCTGGGCTGTGACCAGACCCTGATCTCTTGATCACAGTGCTCTACTGCCTCTTGGCAAAGGATCATCTAATACCTACTTACATGTTTGATTTTCAACAAGGTAGCCATTGTTCAAGGAAACAAATACTAGATAAGATTAAATTAAACACAGTATTGTGGTTGAGATTCTACACAAAGAAAAAGAGTCAGTAGTTGAACTGCTTTGTAGACAATCCATACAGGACTCTAAGACTGTCAACTTGAGGAGGGGAGGCCACAGTAGAAAATTTATGGGCTTTAAGTTTATTTTGAGATCCAAGGGAAACCATAAAATTATTGATGTGGCTGCACATTCTTCAGAACAGATGAGTTAGATAATGACAGATTTCTGATAAAGGGACTTAAGAGCTAAAAATACCAATTCTGCATTTTACATACCTCGCCTGGGAGGGAGTTTTCTGAAAGAGCAATACCTTTCTTCACCACGTCACTCCGGATGGCTGCCCTGTATAGAAAGGAGCAGATAATGGTAGCTTGTTACCCCGAGAAAAACCACTGGGGGGAATAAGAGAAGGTGGGAAAGGGGGGAATATGCTTATTAAAAATAATATTAACACTCAGTGATTTTACAGTCAGAGAAGGAATTTTTTTAAGGAGTCATTCAAATCTAGAAAAGGGCAAGGCATTGCTATACTTTTGAGAGGTTCCAAAGGCCAAGAATAAATTTTTCAAAAAGTATCAGCTCCATAACCACTGGGTCGGAGGTGCATATGCTGTTACATCTCATGAAGGCTTGAGATGTCAGCCAAAAACACAGGAATTCGTTTTATTGGAACCTCTTCTCCATTTGCAGTTTCTAGGTGCTCGAAGGAAGATTTATTTCTGACAAATGAGTAATAATAGCTAAAGTCATTTTTACCATAGTCCTTAACACCCTGAAATGCTTCTTGGAAGATAGAAATTTAGATGCTCTCGCTTCTGTAGTCAGGGGCTGAATCAGGTTGGGGGGCTGGCTGCCCACCCGACAGCCCTGGCTGCTTCTCTCCTGTAACTGACAACACTCCGGCTTCAGCTTACCCGACATGGACCTGGGCCCTCGAGGAGTTTGCCATAGGAGAAGGTCCATCTACCTTCGGTTATATGTAGTTCCACTGTTGCCCCGGCAGCCACACCACCTGGTGTGTTTGCCGCAGGCCAGGTCCTCTGCTAAATGCCTTGTGAGGATCACGTGTGATCTGCACACCCTCGTGACTGAGGGAGCAGCCGAAGCCAAAGGCCCCGTGCGCGAGGGACGAGTTCCCTGCCCGGTGTCGGCGCCCGCTGCCTTGAGGAGCTGGCTCGGTGAGCCGCTGGAAAGAGCAGTTGTTGTCCTTGAAAGTTTCTTTCCCTTCCCTTGTGCATCTTTTTGGTGTTTCCTAGGACTTATATAAAAAATTCTAGTTGTTCACTAGGCATTCAAAATTATTTTTTTCAAGGAAAGGGGTTTCAAACGTAGCAATTCCCATAAACACTTCCTTGAGGGGCATTCGGGGTATTAACAGAAGGGATTCTGGTCATTCCCTTCCTGATTTACTCAGGGATCACAGCTTTTCAGCAGAGGCAACAGTTCTTGAGTCAAGACTAGGGGTCAGGGCCTGTCTTTTCTATCATGGGATAGTTGACCTCAGCATCTTCTTATGTATGTTCTGCCAAAAACTACTTCTGTGAAATACCAATAAAAAGGCCCATGGGCAAATACTTAGGGAAGGTATGAATCTCAGTGTACAAACTTAGTTGTACAGGGAAATACTGCATTTCCTTCTTTTCTGTGAATCAACCTGATTGTATCTCTTCTCTGCCATCCCTCCAGATGGATGAGAAATTTCAACTTGAACATACTTGGAGATCCTTCCTCTCCTCCCTCCAAAGGGCTGTGTCAGGATTCTGTGTTTTTATAGTGTCTAGGCTTTGGGGACATATCTGTCCACACTGCTTGCTGTGGGGATGCTCACTCTCCCCACCTGCAAGGTCCCCTCAGGTGAGCCCCTGGCTGCTGCTGTGCTGTGGTTGGGGCAGCATCTTTCTTCACCACTGCATTCCAGATGGCTGCCATGTACGGAAATGAGCAGGTAATGGTGTCTTGTTACGGCAAGAGAAACCACTGGGGGGGGGGGGTGGTAAGAGAGGGTAGGAAAAAGGGAGATCATACTTATTAAAAAAATAATATTAATACTTAGCGGTGAGGTGAGAAACCCCAGTGAAGGACCTGACTCTGGGAGCTGGGAGAGAATAGGGAGCCTGTCTCCCTGCTCTTGGGACCCCTAAACCACTCTTTTCTTTAACTGTGTTTGATTTCAAAATAAAAATCAGGAAGCCCTTGCTTTTTCCTCCAAAGGGGAAGGGAAAACAGAAAAAATGAAGACAATGTGAACTTGTATTTCACAAAATTATCTTATATGAGTTTGGGAAACATTGCATATCCCCTTCTTTTCTCAAATTTCCACAGTGTATATTAACATGTCAAAGGCTCTGAGAAGTTCTATAATATGAAAATGTGTTTACATTTATTTCAACCAAAGGCTCCAACATGTATTTGATTATTGAATCTATTAATATTCCATAGAGCTAGTGTTCTGGATGTGCTCTTTAGGAAATCTTTACCAGTTATTTCTGTGTGGACCCATTACTATCCATGCCTAAGGGGCAATAGAAATAGCTTCTGGTATCTTCTCACGGAGGGACAACACTCATTTCTGTCCTATGGAGGTCAACTCTCCTGAACCCTCTGCTATCTCCACTCCCACTGCATTTCCAGTGTTCTAGAATTGTGCCTTCCAACATTCCTAGAATGGTTATCCCTTCCTTAGGGCTTCCCATGGACCTCTAGGTCACTGCAGTTCTTCCATTAGGCATCAAGAACACAGGCAAATTACTTGGTGTTGTCAATGCAATGAGCCCAGAGTGCTAGGCACTTGAAGTATATTCCTAGAGTATACATCCTGTTCATATACATGGATGTCTTAACTGTACAGGGAAATTAACCAGGCCTGAGCTAATAACCAAGATTAGCAGATGAGCACTAGGCTAGGCCTGACAGACCTGCAGTAGCCTTAGTGCTGCTGGGACACAAGGCCAGCTGAGGCTCTTTCTTAGCTCAGCAAACTCATGGGACTTCCTTTTTTTGGTAGTGTGAAATTATACATGTTTTATTTCTAAACTTTTTCCAATGAACATGTATTTATTTTTCAATTACAGTTACATTCAATATTATTTTGTATTAGTTTCAGGTGTACAGCATAGTGGTTAGACAATCATATACTTTACAGACTCTTCCCCCTGATATTTCCAGTACCCACCTGGCATCATACATAGTTATTACAATATTATTGACTATATTCCCTATGCTGTACTTTACATTCCAGGGCTGTTTTGTAACTACCAATTTGTACTTCTTAATTCTTTCACCTTCTTCACTCAGTCCCCCAAGATCCCCTTTCATCTGGCAACCACCAGTCTGTTCTGAGTCTATGAATCTGTTTCAATTTTATTTGTTCAGTTATTTTGCCTTTTAGATTCCACGTATAAGTGCAATGATATGGTATTTGTCTTTCTCTGTCTGACTTATTTCACTTAGCATAATACCCTCTATCATAGAACTTTTCATTACTCAATGAGCTGAGAAGGGAGACAAGCTTGGGCCACAAGATTAAGACGGAAATCATGCTCCATTACTCCCTTTGTGTCCCAGTATATCCTTTTAAAGGGACTTGTAGGTTTTAGTTTCTCTTCTACCTTTTGGGCTCTTTGCTTCTCTGCTGCTGCTGAGGCCCCCAGTGACCACTTTGCCCCATCCTGGGTCCTGTTCTCTGCCACAGTTCTTTGCTCCACAATAATTTCTCATTTATGACCCCCCTCCCTCCTCAATCAGAGTTCCCAATGCTGTTCTACCCTTAACTGCATCAGGGAAACCAAACTGAGTAAACAAAAAACCAAGACTGATAGTCCCCTTTGCACTCCCAGAGTGCATCCACATCTCTCTGATTAGAATTTCAGGCAAGAAATTTAGTCAGGAGATCTTTTTGGGGGATGGGTGGGAATCATGTCCCTGGACATTTTCTAGCAGGTGGGTCTGGCTTTAAGGGAGTGGTAATAGAAAGTTGCAGTCATAGCCTTTAGAAAACCCACTTCTGCCCCCTTCAGTGCTGGAGAGAGAGTTAGTCTTGCTTGCTTCCCCTTTCACAAGCTTCTGGTCTGAAGCCTGAGGTTGGGGCTAATTTTCTTGACCTTTTTTCCCCCCTTCCATAAATGAAAGAAAACCCTGCTCCCTAAAGGAAACCAACTGCAACTGTGAGCCTCAGACAAGTCAGAGTTCGGAATTCCTGGGGGGCTGGGCTCAGCTGTCAGTTTGGGGCTCCTGGAACACGACACTGGGAGACCCTGATAGGGCAAGAAAAGGTTTCTCTGTGCCAGCTGATTAGCCAGGTTCAGTTGGGCCAACTAGCTTCTTCTCACTCTACTTAGCTGACCCTAGAAATCTTGGCTTAACTGCAGAGCTGTATCAATTACAGTCATTTACATGAATTATTTACCAATTATCCGTAATTACCAGGCTGCATAATAATGATTGTGCATATCATCAAATGCGTGCCAGATCAACTTGGTTGTGAGATTAATTTGATTGTAATTCTCATCATTGTGCACATCTGCTCAGTCTTTGTGAGCTGCTCACGTGGCATGGACACTTTCTCACACCTTGAGAACAGTGGAGGTAGCATTGGGAGGCACTCGCTATTTTCACTGATAGGCTGCAGGAAGAGAGGAAGTAAGTAATCATGATTAGTATCTGCTCCCAAACCCGGTCAATCCAGATGATTAGTTTTGAGGGTGAAGTTAAGACCAACTGTACTTCATTAGAATATAAGTTTCTATCCTCAAGGGCAGGGGCTTATGTCTTATTCATGTGTCTACCTGAGCCTCTAACCTAGCACACATTAAATAGACACTTGTTGGGTTGAAGTGAATTTGAAATGGCACTAGGGTGGGTCTATTTCATGGCCAAAAATATTAAGAGTCATTATCACAAAATAATATACCTAGACTATTTCTTCCACTACCCTGCAGGTTCCTAAGATCATGTACATGGGATTTTATGGAGCTATTACAAAGTACTACCCCTGGTGTGAAATGCAGTAATGAGGTGTCCCCTATCTGTGGCCCATGTCACTTTACAGAGTTAACATCACACTCCCTGAGGAGAGGAATTGAGCTTAAATACACATGGCAATGAGTGAGACCATCATTAGTGCAAAAACCATGTGAAGATATTTTCAAGTAGCTCATGTTTGCTAAGTTGTTAGAAAAATTATAAGAATAACTTTCATTTTCACACTGTATAAATTCAAACAGTACAATTCCAACTGTATAATAGTGAAAGGTGAATCTTGCTCCCATCCTGGGTCCCCAGTTCCACTCTCCAAAGGCAAATGCTGTCAGTAGTTTCTTTTGATTTCTTCTAGAAATTTTCTATGCATATATTTGTATAGATGTAGATAGTTTTGTTTGAAAGTTAGGTAATTAATAATTAGGTAATATTTAAGACATACAAAAAATATGAAGAACAATGCACTAATGTGTTCCCACTCTCCAATTTAATAAATAAAGCCAATAAATAAAAATGCCCTTTATACTTATATATCTTCACCCTTTCTACTCTCGTCACTCAAGCACTTTAATGCCCTTTCTGATTCCATCTTCCTCCAAGAGGTAATTTTGGTTCCCATGCCTGCTTATTATACTTTGTAATATATTTATGTAACCTAAGCAATATATAGTAGTGCTTCTACACATGCTTGTGAAATCATATTGTATGTATTCTTCTGTCACCTGATTTTTCACTCAGTGTTTTATTTACATGGTATTCCATTATATGAATATATCACAATATATACATTAATTCTCTTTTTAATGTATTATTAGATGGTTTTCAGGTTTTTTTCTACCACAAACAATGCTGTAATGAGCAATCATGTATGTGCCGCCTTACGTAAGCGTGCGTTTCTCTAGAGTATATACCGAGGGATGAAATTGCTCAGTCATGTGATACAAACATTTTAAACTTTTCTAAATATTGCCAAATTGTTCTCCAAACTGATAACATGTGTCTTTTTAAAATTTATTTTCAAAGAATAAAAAGGACTTGTCCTAGGGTAATAGATAAACATAATAGGCAAACAGTAGCTTTGGAATTGTATTGATTTACTTATCGATGTTCATTTCTGTCAAAAGGTGTGCTTCTGGCAAGAGGCGGGGCTGGGATTTGAACCTAGGACCTCTTCAGCCCCGCGTGCTTTCTGTTGCTTCAGTTCTGCCTCTTCTTTGCCTGAAGGTGTTCAAGTTCCTTGCGCGTGTGTTCCTTCCCTGGACTTCTGAATGGAGCCCAAGCGAAGATACAAGTTCTGTGTAGCAAGGCTGTGCTTTGTCTTTGTGACGTGGAGGAGAGCCTAGTTCCTTGCTCCCTTTGACCTTGGCTGCACTGGAGCACTTCCTCTTCACTTCCTCCTCTTTGTTCTAAAACATAACTCCATTTTTTCAGGACCCTCAAATAATATGCATCCCCCATTTAAACCTTCCCACTTCACTTTCATTTTGATCACCAAACCACCGCCAGCTTTTGGGTGGGCATCCTTCCAGTTTCTTGTAGGGACATTCTTCGAGACCATCTACTACTTTATTTCTTATGCGACTTTCACTGGCTAGTTTTAGCCTCCGTTGATGATTACTGCCTAAAACAGTTATTACTATGGTGCCTGCCCGTTAGTGATGTATGACTTTATTTAAACCTCAAAGTAATCTCAAGAAATATATTCTATTATTATCATTTTGAGTATAGACAAAGCAGCAAGGGAATTAATGAATTAAAGTGTTCATTGTTGTCATCTAACTTCTGAGTTCTGACTCAATATGCAAACCCCCCCATCCAAAACAAAACAACAAAACAACCCCATTAGAATTAGATTAATCCACAGCTACAGTGGGCCAACACTGGAAATAGTCAAACTAAAAGTTGTGGAAGGGGTAGTAAAGTCACTTTATTCATCTCCAAGGATATGATTGTATGAAGATTTAAATAAACATGACTCTTATTTTGTACCTTTAAAAAAAAAGCACAATTCAGAATAAAACTGCTCCTACAACTTGTACCTCATCTGAGAGAATTTATTTGCTGAAGTTGCATAAAATCCCCCGAAACCCCAAACTTTTCTTAAGAGGTGTTCTGTAGCAGAAAGGCTTGCAGGCAGCTTCTGGACCCAAGATCCAAACTGAAGAAAGTGTGTGCTGATGCTTAATTCTAATAGGACCTGCGGGGGTCAACGTCTCCTGAAAGGGAAGGTTAAGATTGCACCGCCCATCAAGGGACGCGTCCCCGCTCTAATCCTCATGTTTAAAAACATGTGTATCGGGGAGAAAATGCATTGCACCCTTATCAAGCCGGGCATAACAAAACTGGAAATTGGTTCGTGATTTATTGCACCTCCGGCAGCACGCTGAAGTGTGTTAGTAAAATTAACTTCTGGCACACACAGTAGCTGCTTGCACAGCACGACTGAAGAAAGACCCTGTGAGTCGGAGAGGCTGCAGAGGAACGAGGCCAGAAGTGGAAAACTTCCACTGGTGCGGGCGGCACAGATGCGTGTTGTTAGCATTTGCTAGCGTTTGCATTCGATCTCTGTGGCTAGTGGCAGCACAGACGCTGAAGGCCCTGAAGGTCCTTCTCTCTTCCTTCCTCCAGCCACCTGGACCTATGAAAGTCCCTCTCACACAAGGGTCTCTTTGTTTGTTGTCGAGTCCGGGCTGCTACCAGTCGTCAGGCAGAGAAAGTCAAGCAGGAGTCCAGGCCACGGTTGCACAAGACCGTATTGTTACAGCTTGGGGCTTGTGTGGCATTTTGGCGAGTGGGCCGTTCTGAACACCCGCAGGAGTTTGGGGTTGTGGACACAGCCATGGATGGGGAAAGTATTTGATAGCAGAGCCCTTTCTGGAAATTCCCATGTGGTGAACAAGGATGTGCAGTGTAATTTTGGTTTCATATGAAAATTCCTTGAAGCAGGCCCTGGGACTGTATCGGGTTCTCAGATCTTTCCCTTAATGAAATTGCCAAATGCAACACAAACATTAGGATTGCGTTTCAGTAACATAAACCAAAAAGGGGCTCATTTACATTTGTGCCCACACCATTAATGTAAATTGGTTATTAGCTCTTTATGCTAAAGAGCAGCCGTATAAAACATAAAGGTAGTTTTATTAACTACATTTGCCCTCTGAAATCTGCTGTGCATGGAGTTTACAATCAGTGAATTTTTTTCCCCTCTGTGCTGGATGGCATTTACTGTGCCTAATTAACATATTTATTAACAAATTACTGCCCCCTTTCTGCAATTTGCATTTTATAACACAGCACCATGATGAAGTTAATAAGACCGTCCCATGTCCCGCTTTCGTGATTCTCCTGGAACGTGGCATTAACCTTTTTGTCTTCTCTTGCCTTCATTTCTCTTTAGGCAGGGGTAATTAAAGAAAAATGGCATTTACAAACAATGATGATGCAGGAATAATGGGGATGTAAATGAGTCATTACATCCTTTCTTGAGACTGTGGGCAGGTGTGAGCAAGGATGTGGACAGGGGAGGGACCATCCTTGCCCTCAAAGCCATCTCTTGCTCAGCACTCTGGGAAATGCTTTGCCCATAGAGAAGGTCCCACTTCTCATTTCTTCTCACATACTGAGCACTCTAGGCTATAGAAACCCTGAGAGCGAAGTCAAGAACAAAAAGAGTGCAGGAATAGTTCTTGAGAAACTGCAGAAAAGTAAGCTTAGTGTTTAAGTACAAATTTGCTATAAAAAACTTCCAGAACTGAGTTTCTCAGAATTAACAATACTGATGTCTGGGTATCAGGCGTTAAAATTAAATGAAACGTTGTAGGAGTGGGTGCAATACAGAAAAAGGCCTATTTCTTTATATTTTAAAAATAAAATTAGATGTGGCTTATTAAATTTATTTCTTAAGTGCCTATGGCATCTCCAGCCCTTTGGAAGGTACTGTTACTGTGCTCCTGTTCTTAGGGGAAGGGCAGCCCAATGCACGTGCTTTCTGTTTATGTGTCTCCTCTTTTCCCTGCCAGGTGTGCTTAAGACGAATTGTATCTGTGTCAGGGAAAGACATTAGGACAGCCTACTTCATCAGGGTAAAAGTTAGGTGCTAAGTCCTGTGAAAATTCCATAGAGCGGTATTGTTTCTCTGCAAGCTCATATTTGGCTAAGAGTGATGCTCAGACTGGGGTCCAGGTGTCCAACTGTCTTGATACAGCCCAATATACATAATAACATTAATAAGCAATATCCTACATTCATTTAGCACTTCTGGGAGGGAAGCCAGCTAGTTTAACTTAATATTATTATTTTTAATCCTCACCTGAGGGTATGTTTATTGATTTTAGAGAGAGAAAAACATGAATTGGTTGCCTCCCATATGTGCCCCCACAGGGATCAAATGTACAGCCTAGGTATGTGCCCTGACTGGGGACTGAACCTGAAAACTTTTCGGTGCACAGGACCACTCTCCAACCAACTGACCCACCTGACTGGGGCTAATTTATTATTTTTAAAAAACTACTTTATTGAGGTACAATTGACATGTAAAACACTGTACCTGTGTAATGTATACAAGTCATAGAGTTTGGGGATATGTGTACACTGGTGAAAACATCACTACCATCGACGCCATAAACATATCCATCTCCTCCCAACATCTTTTCCCACCCCGTTGATTATTATTAATTTGTTTTGGTGGTGAGAACACTTACCATACGATCCATCCTCTTAGGAAATTTTAAGTATGCAGTACAGAATTGTTAGCTGTAGGCACTTGTCTCCAGAGCTTAGTTACCTTGCATAACTGAAGCTTTGTGCCCTTTGACCATCGTCTCCCCATCTCCCTTCCCCAGCCCCTGGTAACCACCATTCTGCTCTCGATGAGTTCGACTATTTCAGATTACACATATAAGTGAGATTCTACAGTACTGTATTTGTCTGTATCTGGGAAGCCAGTTAATTTTAATCCTGTGTGTCAAAGAAAAGCATAGTGACCCTAAAGCAGCTTTCTTAGCTCAGTATTAGTTCATAGGTTCCCTAAGAGTTTAGCTGGACTTTGATAGGTTTGTGAACCTCCTAAAATTGAATTAAAAAATTCAAGCACATTTTGGCTAGAGGGATATTTACTAGTTTCTAAAGGTGATCTGTGGCCTTAAGTAGGTTAATAACCACTACTGACTTTGGAATTTAGGATTATTAGAAACATGCATTATATGGATAGGGCGGGATCATCAGGATAAGCCTTTACAAACATTTGTAGTCACTGTAGATATGCTGAAGTATAGAAAGCGGACCCCTCAGTTCTAAAGCCCTGACTCTTGTTCTCTTGTGTGTCAGATTACCCGGAATAGGGACCACTGGGGCCAAATCACTGCGGGGGATTTATGGAGCTAGAAGGAAGGCAGGCATTCCCTAGATTTGGCCTGTCCTGGCTCCCCGCAGAGTCAGACACTGAGGTGAAGCTGAGTGGCTGGGTGTTGTGTTGGAGCTGGAGAGGCAGTAGCCGTGGGCATGTGATGACACTGGATCCATTTCCCTGTTGGTGCAGGTGAATCCTTAGTCCAGTGATCTGGAAAATGGAAGCAGTGACTACTGGTTTCCTCATCCCTGTAAAATAATAGGCTTAGGGGTTTCTTTGAGGAAATGAAGCCACATGGTGCTACATAAATTTCATTACTGTTATTATCAACACTCTGATTTTAATTTGATTTAAAATTTTTATTGGTCCTAATTGTAGTAGTTATGAATGTTGATGTTATTTTCTGCCATTTCTAATTCCTATAAAGAATACAGATCTTTCTTCTTAATAATTGAAAATGACTCCTGTTTAATGGATCATGCATTCATATGGAATTTTAATATTTGGCTTTGACATTAAGGGTTAGTGCACATTATCAACTCCTTTAAAAATTATATTGTTTTTTAAATCCAGTAATATTTGATCCATATGATCTAATAACCTGATGTTCATTATGGAGAAAAATTAGTCAATTTGGAACGCAAAAAAGGCTAAATAAACATATTTTTATATGCAAAAATAAAAATAGTACTTAATAGGGGTGGGGGGTTATAGGGCTGGGTGAAAAAGGTGAAGGGATTAAGAAAAAGAAAAAGAAAAATAACAACAAAAAACTCATAGACACAGACAACAGCATGGTGGTCACCAGAGGGAAAGGGGATGGGGGAGGTAGAGGAGGGTAAGGGGGATAAATGGTGATGGGAGGAAACTTGACTTGGGGTGGTGAACACACAGTGCAGTATACAGATGATGTGTTATAGCATTGCACACCTGAAACCTATAGAATTTTATTAACCAATGTCACCCCAATAAGTTCAATAAAAAACAGTACTTAATGATATTTTGCTATTGGCTTTTGCTGAAGATTTTTTTTCATCCAGAGTAATATCAGATGGAGATTTCTATTAAAAAAACCCCCTAAGAGTGTGTGTTTGACTTTGTAACAGGCACACTTGTAGGTCCTAAAGAGTTAAAACATATTTGGACAATCTTTATTAAACAGGCTGCTATATTAGGAAGACTTGTATAATTACTCAGGAAGGCTTTGTGTGAGAATGACCTGCTGCACTCTATTTGTGTCATGATCACCGTATACATAAGCTAATTTTAAATATTAAAACTCTAATTATAAAAGACCACTTTCCTGAAGGGCCAGCCATGTGGGGAAGAGCAGGGAGGACCTGAGGGGTGAGTCACAGGGCTAGATGAGTGAGTGGGTGGAGTGATAACTGACCAGAGTGTGCAGCATTATTATTGGGTTGCCCCTGTATCCTGGGAGAGAAACTCAAACTGGGCTTGTTCCTTTGTAATTGGGAAGATAGTACTTGGGTGGGATACTCCCATAGGTAGCCCTCACATTTTAAGGAACAATAATAAGCGGCAGTTTTGACCTGGGAGCAGGGAAGCCCATGGAGAAGAACCCTAAATAAGTAATATGGGTGTGCTTTGCACTAAGTGGTCTGTGGTTCAAGAGCAGTTACTGGAGGAGAGGAGATTTGGGGCTCAGCAAAGCGCTCTCATACTTTTCCTAGATTCTGGGGTCAGATTCCTTTATGTCTTTGGTGGGTCCTGTTTGCATTTACTTCACTCATTTTCCTAGTTCCTTGGTTTCTGCTTCTTTAATTTCCCTTTGAAATGTAACATAACATAATGTGTTCTGGGGATTAATTTAGACATGGACATGTTTGGAAGGCTGTTATTCTGCCTACCGAAAATAGAAATCCTCTATACCAGTGCTGCCTAATACAGTAGCCACTAGCCACATGTGGCTACTCAAATTTAATTAAAATAAATAAAATTAAACATTCAGATCCTCAGTCATATTTGCCACAATTCAATAGCCACATGTCATTATTGGTTAGCATAATGGACAATACCATTCTAGAGAGGTAGAAAGTGCCAGATAAGGTAGGTCCTGGTGCTCCTTAAATCTTTGTTAAAGAATCCTTGAGAATAAATGAACCTGCACCCATGGTACCAGGAGATGTGGGATAGCCCAATGAAACCCCATTCAAACACCAACTTTCATTAGAGACTCTGGCTAATTTTTATTTTGTCCAATAATATATTCAATTTTATTTTATATTGGCAAGTCTTTAAGTAAAACTGGAATTCTGGAAAACTTACCATGTTTACTCCCAAACTCCCCAGGCCCATTGTCACACATCCAATGCTGATACAGTTACCAACAGAAGCCCAGCTATAGAAATTTCCAGGCAGAGAAGGAATATGGCAGATTTAAAGAGGGCCCTCAGGGAGCAATGGTGGGGGTGGGAGGGGGGAGGATGGCTTTGACAGGAAGTAGACTAGAGGTAAGGAGACCAACTAAGAGGACAATTATATATTCTTGCCCTCTTAACTTAGGTGACATTATGTGACTTGCTTTGGCCAATGAAATGTGAACATGTTACTTTGGGGCAGGAAGTTTAAAAGCCAGTTTCTGCTTCATGATACTTTTCCATTTTTGTGACACCCTCTTCCTAAGAACAAACAATGTTTCAGATGAAGACTCCAGATTGAAGCAGTGTGGAACAGAGCTACAGCTGACCCATGATGGGCATTTAGTGTGAACACAAGATTAACATATATTTTTGTCAGCCACTGAGATTTTTGGAATTATTTGTTACCACAGCAGAACTTAGCCTATCCTGATTGATACAGAGATCGTGCAAAATACTTGGACAGAGGCCTTGGCTGTATAAAATGTCAATTAAGATCTATGTTGACTTAAAAATGATTACAGCTCATGGGTGATCCTAAGCCTTTAGCTTCATTTATGCTGTTTGCTTGTCTTTATACAACAATCATTCTCTTTTTATATTTCAATTTAAAGTTCTTTTTATGATTTAGTTTATGCTTGTAGACAAATTTTGTAGTGCCAGGATCATTTCATAAAAATACTCTCTAATTGGATTTGCGTTGTAAGAACAGAGCACAGAAACAATTTAGTGCAGACACAAGATTTTTCTGTAAACTAGAATTGCTGGAAATTAAGGAGATGGGTTTGTATCTTTCAGATGATTTTCCATCCTGGTTTATTCCTTTGAGTTGTCATTAATTTGAGATTACCCTTCCAAACCCCAAACTAAGAAATAGATACAATTTTGGTTGCTCTTTTTATCGAGGGTTAAGCACTAAAAGCAGGTTAATGGTTGATTTGGTTCTTTTTTTCTTTTCTCTAGTTAGTAATAAGTGATACTATCTGTTTCCTAAAAGCAATAAATGCACTATTATATCTGATAAAATATATCACATTCCAGAGTCTAAAATTGGAATTTATATCCCAAAATGTAATTGGCCTTTTGAGGCTGGAGATTTTAATAGAAGAGACTCAGAAGCAGCATAGAAAAAAGTGCTATGAATCACTCCCAGTAATTATGTCCTTTTTGGGTCCAACTTTGAGAAGTTTATATTATTGTTACTTGACCTATTTGTGTGCATAAATGAAGGTTTGGGAAGGGAGTGGAGTTATTGGCAGGGGAGGGGAACAAGTATATTAAAATAGGTGTCATGAGCCAGAGGCTTTATAATGACTTGACTGAGGGCCACTGTTCACCTGGATGGGTTTCTGCTTCCTTTGTTTTTTTGTTTCCTCCAGTACAAAAATACTCTTTATTGCTCTTTCTTGGCCAAAAGTATGAATTTTAAAAAACAGTGAAGCCACAACCCATGTGCTTTTCATGGACCCTAAACTGGTGGCGGTGAGGGGAAGATTAGGGCAAACAGGGTTGATTTGTAACCTCATTGGGACTTAAAATGCTGTAGACTTTGTTTCTATTGACAACATTCTTTCCTTGTCAAGGGAAAAAACTGTTGTGGAGGGAGATGCGTTAGGTGTTATCTTGGTTCTTTCTTGACATTCTTACGCTGCTTTTGGAGGGGGAGAGGGAAACTTTCATACATTTCTAGAGGATAGGCTTTGCAGGTTCAATTTCATAAGCCATGCATTTTTTATATGTATGGTCATATAGCCATTCTGCACTCAGCACCTAGAACGGACTTAACATTTTTCCTACAATGAGGGAAGAGTCTTACCCATGGAAGCCTTCCTATGCAATGAGCCAGGAAACTTCATAGTAGAGTAGAATGTCTTAAAGTAAATTGTTATATAATGAATCATATTTCCTTCTAGGAGTTATAGTACAATTAAAGATGGTTTTTCTGACTGAGGAGTTGATAGTAAATAAATCACAGATATATAAATATATTGTAGAGGAGAGATACAGGTGTAAATTTCAGTAATAATTTAAATGGTAAATTAATGAAGTAATAAAATGGATATACTCTATCCAGCAAGGCTATCATTCAAAATAGATGGTGAAATAAAGAGCTTTCCAGACAAAAAAAGGCTAAAAGAATGTATCTCCACCAAGCCAGCATTGCAGGAAATGTTAAGGGGATGTTGTTATAAAAAGTTGAAATAGAGAGAATGAGAGAGATAGGCATAAAGAATTAAAATGTCAATAGATAAGTACCTATCAATAACTTTAAATATAAATGGATTAAATGTCCCAATCAAAAGACATAGGGTAGCTGAATGGATAAGAAAACAAGACCCAAATCTATAGTCTACAGGAGACCCGCCTCAGAACAAAAGACTCACACAGGCTGGAAACAAAACAAAAAAACTTCTGGAGGACTTTAAAGGAGAGATTGACGGCAAAACAGTAATAGTAGGGGATTTTAACACCCCACTGACTTTACTGGATAGGTCTTCCAGAGAAAAAATCAACAAGGAAACAGTGACTCTATATGACGCACTAGGTCAGGTGGATTTAACTGACATTTACAGAACTTTCCACCCCAAAGCTGCAGAATAGGCATTCTCCTCATGTGCACATGGGACATTCTCAACGACAGACACATGTTAGGACACAAAAGAAGTCTCTACAAGCTCAAGAAGACTGAAATCACTTCAAGCACCTTCTCGGACATTTACACAATGGAATACAGTGATGCCTCGGTTTCTGAACGTCTCCGTGGACGAAAGTTTTGGGTTAGGAACGCTGTACAGCCGGAAGGAAATGCTTTGGTTTTTGAACCTGCCTCAGGAGTTGAACATGCCACACGGCTTCCGCTGAGGGAGAGATCCTGAGGCCCAGCTGTCAGCTGTGGAGCCCTCGGTTCCCGAACGTTCCAGAACTCGAACGGTCTTTTGGAACGGATTACATTAGAAAACCCAGGTACCACTGTACTATGTAGCTGTAAAAACAAAGGATCCCTTACCCTATGAGACAGCATGGAGGGACCTGGAGAATATTATGCTAAGTGAAATAAGCCAGTCAGAGAAAGACAAGTGTCACATGATCTCACTCATATGTGGAATCTAATGGACAAAATAAACCAATGAACAAAATAGGTCTAGAGACATAAAAATGAAATGAAATGAAATAAAATAAAATACAATAAAATACCAGGTGCATCAAGGTGTTTAAATAAAGAATGAGTCTAGCCAGGCGTGGCTCAGCGGTTGAGCGTCGACCTAGGATCCAGGTGACGGGTTCGATTCCCGGTCAGGGCACATGGGGAGTTGCAGACTTGATCCCCAATAGGGGGCGTGCAGGAGGCAGCCGATCAATGACTCTCTCATCATTGATGTTTCTATCTCTCTCTCTCCCTCTCCCTTCCTCTGTCTGAAATCAATAAAGATATATTTAAAAAATAAATAAATAAAGAATGAAACTATGAAATTACTTGTCTAATCTCAGGATGGGAAAAGACTTTCTAAAAATAAAAACAATAGCATTACAAATAAATATTTGATAGGTTTTATGCATAAAAACACTTTTACATATAAAATATATCATAAAAATCAAAAGGCAAGTGATAACTAGAAAACATATTCATGGAAGAAAGGTTTACTAACGTCCTATACATAGTTTACGCAAATCTAGACAATTTAAAGAAGGAAAAGATAAGGGTGGATACTAGTGTTCAACCTTGCTGGAAATTAAATTCTTTTGCATATCTTTGGAGAAAGCATAATAAAAAACAACCAAAAAAATTCCTATCTCTTTAATATTAGAATTATTCTATTTTGCAGGGTTTGGAGGGGGATAGGCACTCTCGTTCACAGCTGCTGAGAGAATACATTTGGATAGCCTTTTGGGAAAGCTGTAGCAAGGCTTTGGTGGCTGTGACAGAAACTGAGCTTAAACTAATCTAAACAAAAAAAGGGATTTTTTTTTTTTTTTTTGCTTATGCAACTGAGAAGTTCAAGGAATGGACGTGGCTTTATCAAAAGCTGGATCCAGTGGCTGGAATGATTCATTCTGTGTCTCTCATTTGCCACCTCTGCGTGGCCATACTCTCAGGCCGGTTGTCTTTACACGGTGAAGAGAAAGCTGCTGGCAGACCCCCGTTTTTATCATCCTCAACTGCCTGCTGTTCTCGAGGAAGAGGGTGAGAGTGAGCATCTTAAAAAAACAACAGCTTATTCAGAGATAATTGATACACCATCCCAATTCATCCTTTTATATCACACAATTACATCATTTTTACTATATTCGCAGAGTTGTGTAATTATCACCAGTCAAGTTTAGAACATTTTCATCACCCCCCAAAGAAAACTCATGCCAGTTAGTCATAGTCATTTTACCCCCAACACCTCAGCCCTAGGCAACCACTAATCTACTTCTTGTCTCTCTGTTTGCCTGTTAGTGAGCATCTTTCAAAGTGTCTCCAGCAAAATTCCTGGCTTGGGTTATGTGTCCATCTGTGTCAAGGGGTTGGAGTCTTCTTACTGGCCAGGCCAGGTCACTCTCAGCTCTGGGGCCAAAGATCTGGACCAGCCCCATCTCGGCCACACCTGGGCCAGATTATTGTGGAAGGCGAAGGGGTTCTCCAAGGCAGGGGAGCTGGGAAGGCAAACGTGTGTCCACAGTCAGAGCAGCATGGCAGTATGTACCCAAAGTCTTTAAAATACATATAATCTCTGGGCTGATGAGCTCCAACGTGGGAACTTGATCATAAAGAAAGGACCCGAAACAAACTTGCATTCCTGCTGCGCCTGCGATGATGGGGTGGGAAGAAGAGAAGGGTGCAGAGGAGAGCAGCTCCCCTGGGAGACCGTAGCATGTGTGAATGAAGCGGAGCCTCTGGACTTCAGCTTTCCCTAAAGGCACCATGCAGCATGGTGGCAGCCACAGGGCGAGCGATATCCTCCCGCTAAACTATTGCAATTTCAGCCTGAGGAAGCAGGTTCTCCATCAGCACCCAGGGGAGTGGTGTGTGTGCTGTGCTGCTTTTAAACCCTGTTCCAGCATCGTGGGCAGTGTTGGAGTCCCGTCCTGTGCAGGTCAGGCAACAGGTGAGCACTCGAGCCAGAGCTAGCAGTGCAGGCGTTAGTTGGGCTGCAGTGCTTCAGCCTTTCCCTGCCTGCTATCTCTTGCCTTTTCAACTTGCCAGGCCTGGTGTGAGGGGGCACTGGGGCTGCCTTCAGTCAGAAAGAACCACTGCACTGTGTTAGGTGTTCCAGGAAGATCTCTGTGGGGCCTGTAGACTGTCTTTTAGCTGCATAAATCTGTTTTTTTAAAAGCTAATCAGAAGACAGGTACTTTTGTTCAGGAGGTGCCTGCTGTTTTATGAGAAAGAGAAAGAGAGAAAGGGAGGGAGGGAGAGAGAAAGCCTCTCTAAAAATGAAATTAATTCAACAAATTTAAAGGCTCTTTTGGGGGCATTAAAGAAGCAAATGCCAGGAGTCTTTATGTGAACAAACAAATGTTACAGATAGCATCAGGCCAGTCCATATGTGTTTTGAGTTCATACTATCAATTTGAACTGAGCTGTTAATTGCTGGCTTCAGGAATACAATATAAAAGTTGAAGGCAACTTTGGCATCCTGAGAATAAGGGCATCCACTGCCCTTCAAGTGGGAAGATTGTAGTAAGTGTCCCAAAGCCCATTGATGACATCACAGTGGGTGTTTTGGGTGTTTAACCCTGTTGTGTCTCTCTGCAACCCAAATGCCTTGCAGGCCCTCAGAGGCTGTGGAACCCAAGGCTCGGAGCCAGCATTTCTTGGAGCCAGGATCAACGCTGGCTTGGCCATATGACTTGATTTTGTTCTAGCCAAGAAGTAGTAAGTTTTCTTCATTTGATTCCAGTCAGGATTGCAATATCCCATCCAGGTACATTTAGAAATCAAATAAAGGCTGGTGTGATAAAAATCGGGATGGTAAGAGTGGGGTGTTGCAGAAAGAACATAACGTGGACTGGCACAGAGATGGGTGTGGTGTGGGTGGGGAGCAAGCCCTTTTTTCAAATCTCCTGATTTTGTGATTTATTATTGGGAGTGAACCGGCTTTTAACCACACTTAAGATCTGGTGGCTGATGGAGTGGAAGATATTGGAGAGCAGAGTATTTTGTTTAGCTGTTTGGCAAGCTGTTGGGATAGGCAGTCCTGGGGCTTGACATGGGGCCACAGCTTCTTCAGCATCACCCCCACGTTCCTGCACTGGATCAGGCATGCCCTCCAGGTGTGGTGGAGAGATGAGCAGGATTTGAATGGAGAGATTTGGAGTTTGCGGTTCAGCTCTGCTCTTTGCCAGCGCTGTGACTTGCCTGCAGCTTAATTTCCCATCAGTGACTGGAGGAATTTTCTCCAGGTGCATTTTTACAGAAGCAGCCTAAGGAGCCGCAAGTTTCAGAGTTAAATGGTCCCTTGCTTTTCTCTGTCAGTCTCCTCCCAAGGCAAGGAAGCTGAATGTATGAGCTGGCAGGTGGAAGAGAAAGATGGCATTGAGAGAAATTTTAGATACCTTAAGCTTTGAAACTCTTCTTATTCCCATCCCCCCATCCCAAACGGTTTAATTTTAATATAAATAATACACTTTCAAATTGAACTGTAAAAGGCATGTGATTTTATTTTTGTAATATATTGTCTTCTGCAGTATTAAAGGAGAAGAACTGTAAAAGTGTATGGTCATATGTTGTTTTTGAAGCCAGGGCAATTGTATAATTTTGTTGCCAGTGATGCTTACTTGAATGTGATCTGGGTATCTTGGAAGTGCAGCAACTTATATGAATATGCTGTAAAATAAAATGTGGAATGATTTTCCCGTGGTGGGATGGTGGTGGGGGAGGATCCCACAATCATGTAATCACATTGAATTTGTGAAATGGAAAGAGAAAAGGAGGAAAAATTATGATGCCAATGATTATGAGGGCGAAGATGATGTTACCGGTCACAAGTCTATTTTGGGCAAGGGGAGGGGTGGGGTTGGGTAGGACTGAGTGGGAGTCTGGAGGGGTGGTAATCTGTGGGTCTTTTCTGGGGTGAAAAAGAAGAGGGTCATGAAAGTCAACTTTACTCTCATCAGGTGATGGCTGCAAATGGTTCTCTTTGCCACCAAAGATGTTTCAGGTGCTGCTGGGGCTTGGGGGCTGTGGGGTGGGTGTAGTGGAGAGTGGTTTACTCCCCTCTCTCTGGGAAGTTAATGCAAGCACCCCCCCCACCCCCCCGTTTATTTCAGTTCCTTACTCCAGGTTCATGATGATATAATATACAGAGTGTAAGGGTCTAGGGTGGGAGAGAGTAAAAATGTGAGGGGTCGCAACCTGAGCTTGGCTGACTCATCTTTGTTCTCTGTGCTCCAGCAGGGGCTTCCCTGAGCAGACCTTTGGGGTGTTCCCAGGTAGGTAGTCTCTTGGTTGACAGGGTGTGCGACCCAGGCCCCTCTCTTTCCTCCTTTCCTTCACAAGTCTTCATCTCTCTCTGTATCTCCTCTTTGTATGCCTCAAACATTCTCATTCCTTCATTGTGGGCTATGAGTCTTAGCCAGTCTTTCTCCAGACTTTTGCCGGCTGGGGGAAGGTAAAAGCTCTAAGACCTGGGGACAGAGAGGAGAGGAAGGATGATGCATGGTCTTGACTTCAGGGGTCATCTCTCTTCTCCTCTTCTCTTCTCTTCTCTTCTCTTCTCTTCTCTTCTCTTCTCTTCTCTTCTCTTCTCTTCTCTTCTCTTCTCTTCTCTTCTCTTCTCTTCTCTTCTCTTCTCTTCTCTTCTCTTCCCTTCCCTTCCCTTCCCTTCCCTTCCCTTCCCTTCCCTTCCCTTCCCTTCCCTTCCCTTCCCTTCCCTTCCCTTCCCTTCCCTTCCCTTCCCTTCCCTTCCCTTCCCTTCCCTTCCCTTCCCTTCCCTTCCTTCCCTTCCCTTCCCTTCCCTTCCCTTCCCTTCCCTTCCCTTCCCTTCCCTTCCCTTCCCTTCCCTTCCCTTCCCTTCCCTTCCCTTCCCTTCCCTTCCCTTCCCTTCCCTTCCCTTCCTTCCCTTCCCTTCCCTTCCCTCCTCTCCTCTCCTCTCCTCTCCTCTCCTCTCCTCTCCTCTCCTCTCCTCTCCTCTCCTCTCCCCTCCCCTCCCCTCCCCTCCCCTCCCCTCCCCTCCCCTCCCCTCCCCTCCCCTCCCCTCCCCTCCCCTCCCCTCCCCTCCCCTCCCCTCCCCTCCCCTCCCCTCCCCTCCCCTCCCCTCCTCTCCTCTCCTTCTCTTTTTCTTGCCTTCAGATACCTAAAAAAGTCAGATTTCACACTGTGAGAGTTAATTTTCTCATTGGATAGACTTAAGGAGTTATGTCACCTGCTTCCATAGATCTTGGTTGTTATGCATAAAAATGTGTATATATCTTCTTGCTGCCCTTGAGTTACATGAAAAAACCCACTTTTATTTACTTTGGTTTTTGGAAGCCTGCTCTTTCCCGGTCTCTGTGTCTTTTCTTTCTTAGTTACAGACGGCAAGTAGGTGTGCAGACCTGCAGTAACAGTAGTAGCAATAATATTGCTGCTGCTATAACGGTGATTCCAGCTGTTGTGTAAGGAAATCTGGACATGTGGGATTGGTGGGGCAGGACTGCTGAGAGACTGCAGACTAAGGATTCTTTGGGAAAGGAGTTCTTTAGGAAGGAAGGAGAAGCCAGGCACAATAAGCTTGACCTCACAGCCAATCTTAGATCTCAAAGGGGCTGGTGATCTGTGCCTCTAATTAAAGCTTCCCTCAGCAGAGACCCTCTCAGATCATCCTGTCTAAACCAATGCTCTCCCCTCCCCCATTTCTCTTCTTCCTCCGGCCTTTAAAATGTTTCCTCATCGTGCTTATTGCCATCTAAAATGACCTTTCCCATTGCCTTGCTGCTTATCTGTCACCTTCTCCCTTACTGACTATTCAGGAGGTTGCATGATATCAAGGACTTTCTCCTTGTTTATCTGTACTCTACAGAGTAGGCATGCAATGAGAGAATTGCTATTGACAGGAAGGGAGCTCCCTCTGACTCTTCCTTGACCCAGCCTCAGGCACTTGAGTGTGGATCCTAGGCCGAGAGAAGTTCATAAGTAAAAATGCAGACTAAGTTCACAAAATGAGGTAAAACACTGGGGCCCATGCAGTCCCTTAACAGATCCTGGCCCTAATTCTAAAGCATGGTTGTGGCCTGTGCCCATGGCCCATTTCTCCTTTTGTTCTTTGGAATGTCCAAGTCTCCCAGGTGAACTGGGAGCTGCCCGAAACATGCCCCACTGTGGGCATGTTCATTCCTTCGAGGGGCATCTTTGGGGATCTCAGTCCTCTGGCCAGAAGTTTAAGTCATGTTTGGAATTTCATGGACCCTTTTCTCAATCTAGACTCTGACGGTACGTCAGAGGGAGTGACAGAGTCTCCTATTGTCCTCTCAGGGATCTAATGGGGCAAATGTACTGTGTAGTGAGACACACTACTACGTGAAGAAACAGTGGGGAGCAGCGAAATATTAGGCTTGGATGTCAGATGGATGATGATTTGAATGCTAGTTCTTTCATTTGATAGCTTTGAAAAGTGCTCAAGGCCTTACCTTTTCTAAGCCTCAATTTATCATCTGTCAAACGGGGATAATAATACCTGTAGTAAATTTATGATAATTTCTTAGAGCCTGTGATTTTGTCCATGGTCTTGTTCCTCATGCTGCTATAGAGAATGGCTTTCAGTTAATGACTCAGAGTAGCAACTGAAAGAAAGCAGTGGCTCGGTCAGCTGCTATAAATGAAGACTAATGTCTTTTATTCAACCACAGTCAGATCATCTTTCCTACCCACCACCCAGACAAAGCTGGGGTGTCCATCTGGCTTCCCAAGGGCCCTTCAACCGCCTCTTTATTACCCCTTCTCTCCTCTAAGTGTTTCCTTAATGATTATTCAATTAAGCTTCATGTCAGGGCAGGTGTGGTGTTCTAGGCATCTCTTTATCCTTAGCACATAGCGTGCAGCTTGACATGAGGAGGTCAAGTAATGCTTACTGAATTCAGTTGAATTGATTGCTTTTGGCTCTGCACAGCTCATCCTTGTGGCTGGGTTATCTTCCAGTTACACCATATCTTGGACTATTTCTTCCATTCCTTCTATGTCTGACTTTGGGCACCATCTCAATAAAGGGAAAGGTCTAGATGCCATGATTCCTTCCCCCTCAATCCTTTGCTTGCACTATCAGACTCTCTGCTCTCCTTCTGGCAGAATTACATCTAAAATTTGAAGACATTTAAAGAGTAATCACTCACCCTATTCATGAATATACTGCATAGGACCCTTTTTAGAAATTGTCCAAATTTATTGCCTTAGAAGAACTAAGTCTAACCTCCAGTTTCCCAATTTGTAAACATTGCTTGAGCTTTTGGTTTGGGGGGTTTATACCTAAACTCTTATTTGAACATTTGCATGTGTTTGTCACTGTAGAAGTTTTTTCTACTTTGAAAGCATCAGCAGCTGAGTGCGTATGCACCAGATACCGATTCAGTTGTCTGCATTAAGATTGGTTAATACTAACCTGTGTTAGAGCCTATTCATGTGAAGGTGGCATTAGTGCAGTGTTTGCAAACTGCTATTCTAAGGGAACAGCGCTGTTCCATAAGCTGGACTATTCGTTCATGGATAAAGTCAAATTATAGTAATATTTTTCTACTTTTAAGGAAAAGCAAATTAATGAATGGAATGTTTTCTCAATTTTAAAATTTCTTGAATCTGATTATATTGCTTCGCTGGTAGTGAGGGCTAGCTGGTGAGTAAATTATGCCTGAGTAGAAAACACGTACTGAAAAGTAATTCCTTAATGCTTAAATGTGTTATTTTTTCTTGAATGCAGAAATATAAATGCACATCCCATAGCCATATTTTACTGCTAGTAAAATTATGTATCATTTATGTAGTAGAATTAAATATATCAATATTTCATGATATTTTGTCATAACTCTATTTCAGGTCTCCCCATGAATAAATTGGAGGATCCTTGCAATCATAGGTAAGTGCTTAATATGTGCTTTTGCCCAATGAAATTCCTAAAAAATCAGAGTGCTTACTATGTGGCAGACACTGTGCTAAGACTGGGATATGTAGTGTGATGTGACTAAGAATCTCCTTAATGAAAGGACTATATTGATTACGTTTTCTTCAAGGCAGATGATGAAAGTTAATCTATGTTTCATGCTGTTTATCTTTAATGGGGGAAAGATCAAGCAGTTCAAGGAAATCAGTTGTCACGAATGTGTTTACAAATACTCAAGAGATGCTTTTAGGGGGCGGGATCTGGGAGGACAGCAGACAACTTGCTCTCCTCTTGCTCTGCAGCCCGGTTCAGTGGCCAGCCCACCACCCTGCTCTGAGTCTAGAGACTCAGATTTATTGAAAAGGTTTACTGTCAATGATGTGACTTTGGTAAATGCCTGGTCTTAGCTTCAGTTCCTTCATCTGTATGTTAAGGGATATATCTCAAAGTGTCTCTTCCAGCTCTTAAGCTATATGGAATGACTTCATTGTCAAAAAGGCTGCTAATATAGTTATAGAAGACACAGGTAAGGTTTCTGTTGCTATGATGATAGTTTTAGGGCCAGTACCTAAATCACTTACCAGTCTTCCCTTCAGCTTTCTAAGGGGAAGCTGTTTAAGAATGGGAGCTGGATGGATATCAAAGCCCTCCTGCATTAATAGCTGGCCAGTGAATACTGACCTCCAAAGCATGGCTCTGGTAGAAGCTGGTTGGAGAATCCAGCTAAGGCTTGAAGACTTACAAGAGGCTTCTACTTCCTCCTTGAACCTATGATGGTTTTCACCTCCCTGGAGCAGGCCCTCACCTAACCTAGTTGAAGGTAAAGAGGAGGCCACAGAGAAAGAGAGAAAATCTGACCAGGCCCATTTCCTCAGACAGGCCTATACCTGCAATGGGAGAGAGTTTTGGTCATATTCTCAGAAACAGGCCCTGAGGCTAGGATACAGGAATGTGATTTCTTCAGAAAGTTCCCTCAGAGGAAGCCTGCAGGGACTGGGTGAAGAGAACAGGGCAGGGGAAGCTAAGCAAAAGCACCATTCCAGAAGGACTCCCAGACTCCAGATGTTGTGGGGGGCTCAGAGTATAACTGGCATCTCAGGCTTGATTCCACCTGAGGTGAGGGAGCTGGGCGATCACACTCCTGCACATCCAGCCACTGGTTGGCAGCCACCCTAGGATGGGGTCAGGGTGGGATAAGAACTCCTGCACCCATGGCTCCAAGAACATCTGGGTGAAGTGGCTCCTGGCTAATCCTCTGAAGAAGAGGACTTAGCGTTAGGACCCAAGTAGCAGACAGAAGCTGGATGGTGCCCAGAGCTGGTATGGGGACTCTGGATGGAGCTCTGACCGGGCCTCCTCAGAGAGCAAGAGAGAAGAAGACGTCTTCGATGGATCATCACGCAGGCCTAGGAAGTGCTATATGAACCTCATATAATGCTCCCCTTTCGCTGCCTGCTAGTGTGACATCCCTAGTGATTACTCTGCGCTCCGACCCCTGGGATTAGCTATTGCTCCTCTTTTGAGGGAAGGGAGCTCTGTGGATGCAAGGGAAGGATGGGAGGTAGGCAGAGGGTAGAAACAGGGGAAGGGGGATGGAAATGCCCCTTCTCCAAATAGCCATTTCTACCTTCCTCAGAGAGTGGTTGTTAAGACCCTAAAAACCCCCACAAATGTAAGTGTACTCTGGAAAGTATAGGATCCTAACTAAGGTAAGCTGTTGTGAATGAGTGATTTGCCTAAGTTGCATAATTTTGGCAAAGGTCAGGTTTTGTGACTGGAAGTTTAAGGATGTTTTCCTTGGATTATATGGTCTCCTTGTAGTTAGCTCTGTTCGTTGTAAACTAGGATAAGGAAAATAAACTTTGCAGTGGTTATTTTATGACTTAATTCTATAGCTCCCCCCACCTGAAGGCTAAGTAGCTTCTCAAAAGCTTTAGGTTTCACTGCTAGTGGTGTAATAGTTTTGTCAGAATATAAACAACCATGTATATATTTTTAATTAACTCTGGCACCATGGGGGTTGAGACCATTGAATGCAAGAAGTAGCACTACCCCAGAGACAAGATGATCAAGGAAGGAGATCTTTGGTTTATGATTGGTGGCAAGGGTAGTATCATTAGTGACACTGGAATATATGACCTAGGGACCCAATTTCCTGAGCAAAGCATTAGATCACATGGACTAATGATATAAGGATGATTGCATAGAATGTTTGAAATTGGAACTAATCTAGGATATACATCATGTATAATCCCCTTAAATTGGTGTTTATCAAACTCTGTCTCTCTTTTTAAAACTAAAGCCTATAGTAGAAAATATATTTAGGAGGGGCAGGCCAGGTGGAGCTCTGACCGTGCCTCCTCAGAGCGAGAGAGAAGACTGTCTTAGCTGGGCTCACCACACAGGTCTAGGAAGTGGAAGGGTGAACCTAGACCATAGGCTCTGGGGCTGGATTGCCCACAGCCAGATGCCATCTGCCACTTGTTAGCCGAACCATCATTGGAACATTACTTAAATTCTCTGTGCCTTAGTTCATTCAACTAAGTGGGGTAAAAAATAGTCAATCTCATCAGATGATCTTGAAGATTAAATGGATTAAAGTATGTAAATGTTACTGGCATAGTCCCTGGTACATATTAAGCATTATATGAGTGTGTGTTAAAAAAAAACTTTACATTTGACCCAGTACACATATGCTTCCACACACATAATATCTGAAACAGGAACTGATTATGTATAATACACTTTCATATTTTCTATTTTATACTAATATATTTTATTTCATTAAAAACACAAACTCACTATCTTCTAGGTTTGAATTACACTTTCAAACACAGTGTCTTATGTACAGCTGTCAGCATCTCTCTAAACAGCAATCTACAAAATAGGGGACTTTGTTAAAATATTTATGATAAATGTATTTTTTCCAAATTAATGAACTATTAAGACTTCTAGATCAAAGGTGGAGATAGACTAAGGCTTCAGGGCTTGGCCTGGAACACTGACTATTTGAAAGCTGGGAAACGATGAGACTCAGTTATTGGAACTTTGGGTTGGGTAATTCTGAGGGACTTGAGAAGAGAGGAAGAAAGTGAGACTTTCCAAGATTCCTGCTGTGTCACTTGAACTCCTGCTCTCGGAAAGTACAATTAATAATATTGCCCTCCAGCCCCTCTGTCTCCTGTCCTTTCCTGAGGAAATACGTTGTTGGCCGGACCTCAGTGAGTTGAAATGGCAGATAAATGAAGACCTTGTTCCTGTCCCCCCAACCCCCCAGGTAAATCAGCTAAGTGTAAAAAAAATGCCTTTGTGTTTGTTAGGATTGGGTAGTTTGTTTCCAAATGGGAAAGAGGATATGCTTTCATTTGTGAAATGTCTTTCTTCTCTCTTGATGATTGTAAGTACATCTGGAGGTGAAGTGAGGCCTATAAACCTAATTTATAAACAGTTCCAATCCACAGTAAAATTATATGCATCTTTAAAAATGGCCTCCCTTCATATAATTGCCCTGATGCAATGCTATAAACTTCTGACTTGAGATATTAAATGAGTGAAAAAACCCCATGTCACACTAATTCAAATATGTTAAATTCATTAAGATGAATTTCTAATGAGAAGGTATGTCAGTAAAAACATAATTAAAGTAGTGCTTCAGATGATCCGGACTTGCTTTTATTTGATATTTTGTGGCACAGTATTTCCCAGAAGGTTATGACTGCATATGGCAGAGATGGAAAATGGAGACATGAAAATGAGGTCATGTCCAAGTGGGTGAGAGTCGATCACCATCAGCAGCCCAGCCAAATCTGCTTCCTATGCAAATGATGGCCCAAGGGCTGGCAGGAGAGCAGTTAAGGTCTTTGTTAAGTCCTGACTCACCACCATCTGCTCTCAAGTAGCTCTGTATTAAATGGGCAGCGATGTAACATCTGGGATAGAGATTTTCTTCAGTGTATTCTGATTTCAGATGGTCAAACAGGTTCTCTTCAATTGAAAAATTGTTTGAAACTTGCTCGTCTCTTGAATCTTACTTACCCCCACTCATTCTTTTCATACCCAATTAAAAGAGGTTTTGCTTAATAGCTTCTGTTTATTTTTCAATGGAAAAGGAGGGTGGTTGGGATGATGGTGATCAGTACTGAGGTAGGGATTAGTATACAATTTATATTTTTTCATGTTCCTATTATGAATCTAGAGATTCTTTTGGGATCCTTTGTGCACTCATTCATTCATTCATTCATTCATTCATTCATTCATTCATTCATCATTAGCTTATTCAACAAATATTTATTGAGCATTTATTTATGTGCCAGAGCTTGTGATAGTAAAACCAGATGCAGTGGGTCTGGGCTGCCTGCTACTACTTCATCCAATTAAGCAGAGACAAGACTGAATCAAATATGAGCATTTATTCCATTATTGCCAGCAAAATGGGAGAGCAGTGGGGTTTGTCCACATAAAGTCTGCTCTGTCCTTCCCTTATTACCTGGCTGGTTATAGAGGGCTGCATGCAAGGGGGAAGGAGGTGGGTGGGAGAATGGCTGCAGGGTCTGTGGTCTGTGTGTCTCCTTCCAGGATATTGAAGTCTTTTAACAAAGTAGTTAATTTTCAATGGTATTAAAACCCAGTTTTGCCCAGCCAGGCGTGGCTCAGCGGTTGAGCACTGAC
Organism: Miniopterus natalensis; assembly: GCF_054644295.1. Lineage (NCBI taxonomy): Eukaryota > Metazoa > Chordata > Mammalia > Chiroptera > Miniopteridae > Miniopterus > Miniopterus natalensis. Next base: position 34,902,185 of record NC_142083.1, on the reverse strand, counting down.
CTAGGATCCAGGCGATCGTGGTTTGATTCCCGGTCAGGGCACATGCCCGGGTTGCGGGCTCGATCCCCAGTTGGGGGGCGTGCAGGAGGCAGCCGATCAATGACTCTCTCATCATTGATGTTTTTATGTCTCTCTCCCTCTCCCTTCCTCTCTTTGAAATCATTAAAGATATATATATATATATATATATTTAAAAACAAAAACAAAACCTAGTTCTGTCAGTTCCTAGGACCTGAAAATGGTCAGCATTCCTGAGGCAAACTCTGTGTGTGTGCGTGTGTGCATGTGTGTGTGTGTGTTTGAGGCTCCAAACACACAGCAACCAAATCAAAGCACGTCGCGTCCTTTGTTCTCAATATGCAGTTTCTTTTCTGAGCAATGGGCCTGTGCAGGCCCCAAGGTGTCTCATCTTTTTACAGCTCTGTTTTTCCTTTTGCAGCACATCCTCCAGTTTCCCAGAGTGTAGGAAAACTTCTTCTCTATAGTTAGTAAGGTGAATGATCATTAAACAACTATGGTCCTATTTCTATTAGGTGCCTCACCTTCCCAGTCACAGTTCACAGCACGATCAGCATCTCTGTCCCCAACAATAGGGCTATAGACTCACTGGGGAATATTATCTCACTTATATGTGAATCTAAAGAACAAAATAAATGAACAAACAATATTGAAACAGACTCAGACACAGGGAACAGACTGATGGTTGTCAGAGGGGAGGGGTTGTGGGACTGGGTGACGAAGGTGAAGGGATTGAGAAGCACAGATTGGTAGTTACAGAACAGTCCCGGAGATGGAAAGTACAGCACAGGGAATATAGTCAATAATATTGTAATAACTACATATGGGGCCAGGTGGGTACTGGAAATACCGGGGGAAATACTTTATAAAGTATATGGTCGTCTAACCACTATGCTGCACACCTGCAACTAATACAAAATAATATTGAATGTCAACTGTAATTGAAAAATAACATTAGAAAAAAAAAAGGATCACTGGTGAACAGAACCAAAAAGGCCCTGGACCTCATGTCGATGGTCTAAGTGGGGATAATGGAAAATAACAAGTAAACACAATTATGTTTGGTTTTGCTAAAACTATGAAGACAGTAAACAAAACCTCCAAGAGAATTTTGGTGTGGTTGAGGTCATGGGTAGGGTAATGGCCGACTTACTTTAGATGGGCTGGTTCGGAAGGCTATAGGTCAGGCTGCTAAAAGTCAGTTAATTGAAAGCCAATTTACTGAAAGCTAATTCATTGCATGGCCAAATTCATTGAGGGGCTAATTTACCAAGCTTATTTATGCTGTCTATACTATTTAGTTTTGGTTTTCATTTTGATTTTCTAAAGCATTTTAAGGTCTTTTCAACATTCCCCTCCCCCAGGTCGGGCTCAAGCATTTAAGGGACAGACAGCAGGGGAAATTGAGGGGGAAGTGGCTGAGGACCACAATAAAATATACTCATAAGGATTTATTCTTGAATTGAAATAATTATTATAAAAATATTTTTTGTTGTTATTATTCATAAAGATAATATATTCATATGAACTCTTCACATTTGAGAATATATGCAAGAAGGCACTATTTATAAAGAACATATCCAGAAGAATATTTTCATTGAATATATTCATAAAACAATATACTCATAAGGAGAATATATTCATAAGGAGAATATATCCAATTTTTCTTTGCCCCAGTTCTCTGCTGTTGCTGCTGGAGACTGAGGAACAGAATTAGAGGCATAGAGGGGGACACTGAGGCACAGATGGAGAGGTTTAGGTTTCCACCCAAATATTAAGGAGCTGGGGAAGAAAGTCTAAACATTTCTTAAAATGATATTATGAAAGTGAAATGAAAACCGATCAACTAAACTAAAAAGTTCAATGACATAATTACATTAGGCAAATTGATCATTTGGGGAGTGAGTCATTCAAGAAACTGGTTATTTGAGGAATTGGTAGATAAAATATATAATTTATCATTTAAACTGGGGTGATTTTAAGAGGGAAAGGAGCACTGTTAATAATTATTCTGAGACCACAGGTATGAACTAGAACTGCCCTAGATAAACTGAGATGTAAGGTCATCCTGCCTCCGGGTTCCAACTGGTCTCTGGTGCCTGCCTTTGGGTAAGGCTGGGCATGTACAAACCTGAGGAACGGTCTGGATCTGCTTGGTTTTGCAATATGGCTACATGGCTAGGTTTGAGATTGAATATGTGAATTGTTTCTCAACATGAATCTATCTTCTGTTTGAAAGATGCAAAGCTGTAGGGTATTAGAATAAGTGTTAGGGAGAGTTGTGATTTCTTGGATGGCATCCATGGCAGTTATTACCTTTCAGTGGATGACTTCCAATTCTAGACCTCCAGGCCGAGCTCCAAATGCAGATTTCCAAATGCAAGCTAGACATCTCCTGCGGGTACCTTAAATTCAACATGTCTCAAACCGTACTTGCAGGGAGAGTATAGATACAAGAAGACCTTTGGGAAGGGCTTCTCACTGCCACTCGTTTGTGCTATGCTTGGTTATATTTTTAAGAGCCCCAAACCTTTCTTACTCAAAACCTACCTGTCCTTTAGAACCCAGCTCAAACCTCATCTTTCTATGGTGTCATCTTTACAAAACAGCTGCATTTCTCTCTCCCTTATCGAAATTACCAATTGTTTACCTAAGGTAGCAGCCCAGAGTGGTCATAAGTAAGTCCTGAGACTAGCACTGTTTAGCCTGGAATCACATTGTTTTCTAAATGTTTCTGATGTGTTAGATATTTTTACCACAGCACTTAGCACATAGTTAAGCAGATAACAAGAGCTCATTTATTCATTAATTCATTCAACAAATATTTATTGAGTACCATATTAAGCACCAGGCATTATTCTACTTTCTGGAGAGAGAACAATCAATAAGACAGAGGCTCTGATGTGCAGGAGCTTACATTTTAGTGGAGAAGCTGGACAATGAACGAGTTAAGAACTCATTGTAAAGATGAAGAAAACTAGACCTTGAGAGAGAAGGGATGTGCCCAAGGACAAAAGGAATCTAGTGTAGGAACCAGGACTTGAACCTGAGCTGCTTTCTAGTGCAACGTTGTTTCCCAGCCCCCCAAACCAAGTGCTCTGTGAAGCATTCTGGAGGATGCACCCATGAGCTGGGCACTATGGGAGTGTTTGCCTGTCCTCATTTTTTTTTTTTTTTGGAAAATTTCAAAGGTGTATATATTTTATAGTATGTTTACATATACATATATCCTGATGAGATGGGGGGGGGCAGTTTCCCAAAGAAACTAATCCCATAGGCCAGTTGAGACATTTGCCCCGAATCACACAATAAATTGATGGTTTAAATTCGAACCCAAAGCCCCCTTTTCCTAGGACCAGGCTCTTTATAGCACAGCACAATGTTCAAGTACGCTTCAAGACCACCTGTGCACAGTTATAAATGAGAATCAGGAAATGAGCGGGAAGGGTTCTATAATGGGAGAATGGCTGTCCTTTCGTAGCTGCATTTCTGGGCAGTCAAGAGGGAGCCCAAGAATCCTACCTGCTTCTAGCAAGAAGATGCTCCACTGGCTTTCCACACCACCATCTGCAGGAGCCATGAGGGAGCCCAGGAGCTGGGAGTGCTCCAGGTAACACCACATGGGCAGGAATGAAGTGTGTGTGGGGGAGAGTCTCAGAGCTCTATGTGTTCCTGGCAACCCCCATCAGCTCTCTCCCAACACTCAGAGTTTCACTGCTTTATCTTGAGACCCTCAGTAATAATATGTTCATGCACTTTTTGTAGTTTCCATTAGTCAAAGAGGCCCTGAACTGGACAAATATTGTGTGATTCTTCTTATATAGTCAAATTCATAGAGACAAAGTAGAGTGGTGGCTACCAGGAACTGGGAGGATGGGGTATGGGGAGTTGTTTCATGGATGGAGAATTTTACTTTTGCAAGAGGAAAAGAGTTTTGGAGATTGGTTGCACAACAATGTACTTAACACTACTGAACTATACACTAAAAATGATTGAGATGGTCAATTTTATGTTGTATATTTACCACAATTAAAAAAAAAAAGCCCAGGACTCAAGGTCATCTTTTAGCCTCCCATCCCCATTTGTGTGTATGTCCATGAAGCAACTCCTTACTCCAACAATCCCAGTCCTCTCTGCTCTTGCTCTCTTCATCTCCATGGCATTCATGATGATCTGACCCCCTGAGTATATTTATCTATTTGTTTGCTTGTCATCTGACTCTCCTCAACTGGAATGTTAGTTCCATCAGAGCAGAGATTTTTGTTTGTTTTGTTTACTGCTGTAATCCCAGCACCTGAAAGACTCCCTGACACATAGTAGGTGCTCAGTACATATTTGTTGGCTGAGTGCCGATGGGTGAATTTTGTGGAGATCTGCACAGGGGAACTTGCAACTTATTAGGGACGTAGCAAAAGGAAAGTAGAGAAAAGCAGTAGCAGTCACACCACAACCTCTCTGTCTCATAATTAGACATCACCACAGAAGATATTTGTGTGACATGTTTCATGAAAAAAGAATAGAATTAAACTATTTTCTGTTTTATGAACCAGTCTGTTTATTGCTGCTTGGGGTGTTACCTTCTGGGGCTGCAGGGTGCCCCTTCTGCCACCTCATTTTTTATTTAGTGACATTATTTCATGGCTGGTTTCCACCTTTATTTTTCATCACAAATATATTATAGACTCTTTTTCCTCATTTACCCCCTTGAACTCATCATTCACTTGTCTCGTGTACATCCTAATGCTTTGAAAATTGCTGCAATCACAGGGAGTCGGCAGAATTCTACCTTATTAACGGCACAGCCAGGAGCTAATCAGATGTCTTCATTTGCCCGACACAATTCACAGCCCACGAGGAGCAGTTGCTCCATCACCTGCCTTCTTCCTTTTTCTGGGCACTGTTTTCATTCTGAATTCATTTGGATTTTCTGCTGTTTTAGGATCTTTTCATTTGCGCTCTCTTGCTGCAGACACACGTGTTTGAAGTATTTTGTTTGGTTTGCCATCCATTTAATTAATTATCTGGTCAATTCCATCAAAAGCATTACATCCTTTTAAAAAATGAAGTTGAACTATTTGATTGATTTGATTAATGAACTCAGTCCAAATGGTCTAGCCATCAACCGGGACTTGACTCCCGTCTCAAAGAAGTTTACCTTTTCGCCAAACTTTTCTTTTAATTCAGTGCCTTTTCCTCCCTTTTTTTGGTTTCAAACTGATCTCAGAGCTCTTTTTGAGGGGTGGGCTTTTCCTGGATACTGGCTGGAGGAGCTTATAGCCCTAGAGTGCTTTATAGACTCCTATTGCCTGAAGAGACAGCTGGGGTTTTCATGTTTCTAGGCCTCTACCTAGTAGATTTGAATGTGGCAGGAGAAAAGTGCACATGTATTTACATGTTATATATGCATATAAGTTCATAAAACATGTTTTTTCTTTTTGTATCTTGAACTCCAAGTCTTTTGATAGGATCAAAGTAGGGTTAATGGTTCAGTTGGTCTTACATAACTTACTGCTGGTAAACTTTTTTCTTTCTTTCTTTTTATAAAAAAATTGGGAATGAGTTGTAATAAGAGACCTTCCATAATTTTCTCCTCAATCCCCATCCTACTCCTGCCCTTCTATTTGTTATCAGCAATTACAAGTCACAGTGTGATATCACTTCAGGGTTCTGAATGAGGGAAATCCTCCAAATAAACTCAAATCAATGAGTTATAACCATTTCCTGCTTCTGCTTCTTACACCTTCCCCTCTCCCACCCTCCCTTCCCACACAGAGACACAGATACACAAAACACAAGCCACACATATGGTTTTGTGACATTTCTAAGTATTTTTTTTTATTTGGAATATGTGTTATACATCATATCACAGTAATACCTTAGGAGCCTGGCATGGTTTGGCATAAAGTGCTTGGATGATTGTTGTTTTGGATTACTTGATTTAAGTAACAAAACCTTCCCCTCCTAGTAACTGGAATATATAAAATAAAACTAAACTTTTTTTTTAATGATGTGGGTCATCCATTAAAGAATGTTGGTGGGTTGTATAGGCAAGTGCTTTTGGAGGTGGGTTTTAGTTCAGTCAGGTTCTTGGTTGCAAGCAACAGAAACGGACTCTGGTTTATTAAGGAAAGAGGGCACTCAAACAATTGGAGAGAGGGCTGGAGGCCAAGCTTCCAGAAATAATGCCCAAATACAGGCTAAAGACCAGGTCCTATGAGAAAGTCCCACTACTTCAGTGGCTGAATGAATACTGGGTAGCACAGTTTTAAAAGTAGCATCTGTGCCAGGAGCTTCCAGTTATAGTTTCTGCTGTTGCCACTAGCATGAGAGATGGAGGGGAAGAGGGACATGGAAAGAGAGAAAATGAGAGAAAGAAAGATTGAGAGCACTCAGCACATCAGCCTGGTGTGATGCTCTGATCACAGGAACTTTGCTTCATGGGTGTGCCCTTGTGAGGGAATAGCCAACATTTTCAGCTAAAGAGATAGTTCATTCCCTCTACCCACACTTATAAAGTTTGGAATTCCCCAAAGAAGTGGGTTCATATGTGAAGGCCAAGGTGAACATCAGGTGCCCACTTTAGGCTAAACATATAATATTCCCAGGCAAATCTTGGCACTTATATCCCTGCATCTGAGCTGATCTGAGCCCAATTCCTACTTTCTCAAGAAACTGGAGTGCAGCATGTGTAATTGCAGTATAAGGTAGTTGTCTTCCTGCAGAGTCAAAATTGAGATCTCCCAGGGTGTTTTCTTGTCCTTAGTAAATATTCTTATCATTGAAGTTTGGCTTCTTTGGTGCTGTTAAAAACATTGTCTTATTTTAGCTCCCAGAGCTACTCATTTCAGCTTCATGGGAAGTTTTTGTGTCATCTTGTAGAATTTCAGGATTTTTACTCCTAGACTATGAAAGATAGGTTGTGCTTGTGATTACAGAGGTAATTGGTCACCTGGTCTTCTGGATTTCCTTAGTGTTAGATAATTGTGAAATGTAAAATTCTGGATATAGGTTAATTCAGGTTTACCTTTGTCTTCATTATGAAGAAGTTGGAATAGATTTTGCTGTGTAAATCTAGACGATTGAGTATCTCAGTTTACTTTTCTGTGAATGGAAGTGGTCCTGCTTGGTTGGTTGGACTCCTGGGTGCCGGGAGAATGGTTGAGATGACCAGTAAAGAGGAGAAGCAGAAATGGAGAGGAACCCAGAATTTCCTTACTCCTGGGCACTGCGACCATGCTTCTTCCCTCCAGAATGGCTACCCAGAAATTAAACTGCCTTAGCTCTTGACTTCCAGCCTTTTCAGTATTTATTGCATCCACCAATCAGCTATTTTTTGGTTCTTACAAGCATTGTTAGCAGCTTTTGATGGGAAGAATGAGGAGGTTCAAAAGCATTATCTAAAATTAAAATGCTATATTTTAGAGAAATAGATTTGGTTCAGATCCAGGCTCTACCATTGGCAGTGTGAACTCAGGCAAGTTATTCAACCTCTCTGAACCACAGTGTCTTTCTCTGCAAAGTAGAGGTATTAATGCTTGTTTTGGATAGCCTTTGAAGATTAAGTGAGATAAATTCACAAGTTACTAGTGCTCAATAAGTGTTAGATCTCTTCCTTAATGGAGTATATTTATGCGCACGGACCCTGTCCCCCTTGTGGTGACTTTAATATCTTCTTAAAGCATTGTTGATGGCAGAGGCTGTCAATTCAGTTTGACAGCCTCTCACTCCGATGCAAGTCAAATGTCACTTCTGAGATCATAATGAACTTTCCACCTTTTTTTCCTGCGTAACTTGATGGGGTTATGGCATTATAACTGTTTTGGAAACATTCCAACATAGAAGCTACATGAAATTCTGGCAAAATACCCCATCCAAGGAATGACTTCTGTTTTCAGAGGACTGCGACACATATTTTGCTTTATATTCTATTTCCTAAATTATATTTATTTCTTTATTTTTAAGTAATGCAATAATTTAAAAGAAAGCACCATCTTGGCTTATATTTCCCCCTAAGGATGACAGCTTTCTTCATTAGGATGTCTCATTTAAAAAAGAGTAGTTGGGCCTTCTCTGACAATCTTCTAAAAAATTGACTGCTGGGCAGAGGAAGAGGTTGATAAATAAAAAGTAATTTGTTCATAAAATTTATAAGCTGCTGGAAATAAGGGCCAAGGAAGAAAGTGCCAAGTCAGCGTTAAGTAGGAGATAGTAATCAAAGCAGCAAGTGTACAAGTGCATTATGGTAAGACTAAGTCAAACGGCAAGGCTTCATGTGAACAATATGGAAAAAACAATTAAGAGAAGGAATGTCAAATTAAGAATTACCTTTACTCGTGAAGGATCTATTCAAATCAGAAATGCAGTGCAGGATTTCTACTTCCCAGGCTTTACTGAGTAACACCAGTAGCAGCAGCCTGGGCAGCAACAACAACAACAAAACTCTTTGTTTTCCTATCAGCTCCTGACAGTTTTGTGTCTAAGGGACAGGCTCTTCATTGCAGATTTAGCCCTAAAAGGAGGGCTCCTGCGAGCTCAGGCTTGGGGCTAGAGGTATCTCTCATCAAGTACGCACAAGTTTGCATCTTTAACTGGCCTTTGCCATAAAGAACATTCGTTGACCATGTTAGTCTTGACCCCCTAAAGCAAATGTTTCATTGAACAAGCATGACTTTATAGCAATAAAATAACTTTATTATTATTTTTCTTCCACTGTCCCTTTACATTTATTTTGTGGAGGTAGTTAGTCTTCCCTGCCCCTGGGTGAAAGATACAATTTAAGTCAAGTCATAATAGCTTTCTGGCCCCTTTCAGTTAACAGTGGTCATTGTTAGTATGTCTAAGCCAGTATAATAATATAATTAATATATTTTATTGAAAGTTAGTACTTTTCCTCCTTCCTCAGCTCAGGCCAGGTTGTTGGCTTTGGGCAAAAGGGGATCTGGACAGTCCCCCCTCCCCACAATGTGCATTATACCCCTTCTTTCTCATTTTGAGATGAAGGCCACTATTTTGGATCACTCTCATGGTAGAAGGGGAGGAGCTAGGGAAAGGAGGGATGGAGTCAGGTCCTACTTGGTCTCGGCTGTCATCAGATGGCAGCTGACCCTATTGTGGGGCACTTTTGTGACTTCCCTGAGTACCTGCATTCTTGGGGAGTTCTCACTTGCAATCCATCACTAAATCTGTTCTGCCTTCAACAAATACCCCAAATCTAACCATTTTGTTGTATTTCTTCCACTGTTGCTCATGCAGCAAGCCACCACCAACTCTCTCCTAGATTACTTCAGTGACCTCTCCCAGCTGGTTCCCTTGCATCTGTCCATGTTCCCTAGTCTTTTTATACATACAGTAGTTAGAGGAATCCCTCTAACATCTAGTTCAAATCATGTTACCCCTTTGTTCAAACTGCCTGGTGGTTTCCTGTCTTACTCAAAGTCTTTTGATGAAATATAGGCTCTCTGGTTTACCTTTCCCCAACAGTACTCTTCCTACGTCATCTTCCACCAGTCTCCTCAACTTTCCAGAACAGTGCAGACAAGATTCTGACTCAGGGCCTTTGCCTTTGCTGTCGCCTCTACCCAGGACCTTTACGTCAGATATCCATATGGCTCATGCCCTCATCTCCTTAAAATCTGTGTGCAAAAATCTTTCTTTTTTTTAAAAAAATTTATTTTTATTGTTGAAAGTATTACAGATGTCCTCTCCTCCTTCCTTCCTCCCTCCCCAGGCTTCGCCACACTATTGTCTGTGCCCATGGGCTATGCATATATGCATATAAGTTCTTTGAAAAATCTTTCTTAATCAGTTTTCTCCTGACCATTCCATCGAAAACAGAAAACCTGCCTTTTCCTAAGTATTCCCCTTGTTTTCCTTCCCTGTTTTATTTTTCTCCATAACACATTATTTTTTGACCAACTTTGTAGTTTACTCATATACTTTACCTTCTCTTATAGTATAAAGTTAATAAAGGCAGAATTGTTTATAATTGTATCCCTAGCACATAGAACAGTGCTTGGCATACAGTAGGTGCTCATAACGCTTTTTAAATAAATGAATGAATGATTGATTACACTTATCATGCTTTATCACAACTCATCTGTTCACACAACTGTATCTCTCTTTAAGCACTTAAGAGAAAGGCCCAGCTCTTGATTATTTTGTGTTCCCTACATGTCTAGAGCATTCACTGGTCCTGACTTGGATATACAGGTGTGGAGTGAGGGAGGGAGGGAGGGAACTACCTACCTCTCTACTTACCTATCTCTCTGTGTCTTTCTGTCTACTCCTCCATCTGTTCATCTGTCCATCTATTTCTCTATTGACTATTCCCTTTTTCTTAGACCCCAGCCTCATTTTATTGGTCCTCTGACTGTTTGTCCCCAGAGATACTGGGGATGCCTGTGGTATTCTGAAGTGGGGCCAATGTAGAGAACTTTACTCAAGGCATGCACAGCTCTCCATGGTAAGCTAGGTGTTTTGAATTGCCCTGCACAGTAATTTCTCTAATCTGAAGATCACTTTGAGGTCAGATATACACAGCGTAAGATGAAAAACAACAGCTTACTAATATTTAGAACTTCATACTTTTCAAAGTACTTTAAAATCCAGAATCTTCCATCTATTTACTTATTTCCACTTAGTGCTCTGCAAACTTGGCAAGATGATTGTAGGTAAGTAATTTCTACCTTTCCTTATAATAGCCAGCAAAAGAATTGAGAAATGTCCTTTTCTTCCAATAATTACCACTTCTATTTATGACCAATGGAAGGGAACAAAATAAAAAGTACATGAAAGAAATGAAAAAAATAATCCACCCTGATTTGATGGGTTCAGTTAATGAACCCTACAGAGGAATGGCATTAACACTGCCACTGCTTTTAATGATGAAATAACTCAATATGTGCACTCGTTCGGGACACTTATAGATTATTAATTACCCATACACAGTATTAGGCTACGAGTGTAATTACCCAGAGTCTGTCTTTCCTCGCCAGCGCAGCATCTTAAACCTGTGTCCTGAGTCACCCTCTGGGGTGTGGAGCCCCGATGTAGCCTGTGCCCCTCTGAATCTTACTGAGCATGTCCCCTTAGCCGCTGCTTGTACTGACCCGGCAAGCACCCTGGGCTAAGTGCCTGCTTTTAAGTACTGCTTCTCAGGGCAAAGATCTGATGATGATTATGACACCCTCAATTATGCTCATGCTCGCAGAAGGGACCCAGGAAGCAGATTACAGGGATTGATGTATTTGGGAGACTTAGGGGACATTCTTGTTGCCCTTGCCTCTGAATCTGTGCTTAAAGACAGTTTAAAAATAACGAGGGCTGTTAACCAGAGAAAGAGACGTACTGAGCAGCTGGGCCGTTACAGGCGAAGAGCCTGAACTGATGGTAAACGGGGGTGGAGGTTTGGAAACAGGGCCTTCCTTGGGGAAATGTATTCCTCGTTCCCAGATGTGGAGTAGTTATTTCGGTAGCAATAAGGATGACCTTAAAGAGGGGCCTGTTCCTGATGTGACTCAAAGCTCAGGCGTGTGGAGCTTTACGGAGCAAGATTTCCTGTGTTTGATGCAGTTTTTGCCCCAGCCCAGTGGCTTTGCCTGGGGTGCTTCATGAGGAGCCCACAGAGATGGGGCACGGACTTAGCCTTCACCAGGGGCGAGGGAACACGGGGCCCCTCTTTTCTTCTCCCGCAATGCACTATTATTATTTTTCTGATTATAAACATATGTGCTGATTATAAATACTAAACATTTTAGATGTAAAGTAGAAAGTGAAAGTCCCCTTAATTCTTCCTCATAGACATAATCATTGTTTAATTTGTTGTATGCTTTTCAAGAAGTTTTTCTATGTATCTATAAACACAAGTATCTTTGAGATAAACAAAATCACATTAGACCAGCTCTTTTATGAAATATTTCATGCATATCTTTCTATGTTAATACACATAGATTTACTTGCTCTCTTCAGTGCTTAGGAGTGTTGGTTATATGGCTATGGCATGATGTAATAACTGGTCATTTAGATTTAATTACAAATTTTTATAGACAATGTTGCATAAACCTTAATTTTTATCCATTCGTTCAATGATTTCCTTTGGACAGATTCTACAACTTTAACAGCTAGATCAAAAGGAATACTTCTGTAAAATTTTGGTATATATTGTCAGATCCTTACCTCCAATAAGTTGGACTAATTTACACTTCAGTAGAACAGTGACACCTTTCCAACTTTGAATATTATTATTCGGCTTAATCTTTGCTAATCTTAAAGTAGAAAATGATGTATCATTGTTATGCTAATTTACATTTCTTTGGTTACCAATCAGGCTGAATATCTTTTCACATGCTTTTTGGGCAGTTTGGGTTTCTTTTGAAATTGCCTTGTTCATGATTCTTTACTTACTTTTGAGGAAGGGGGGATTACTTGTCTTTTAAAAAACTGATTAATCTGGTCTCATCATAAAATAGAGATACTAACCTTTTACTGCTCTATATGCTATATATTTTCTGCCTCAAATAGGTGTTATTGCTGCCCTTATTTATTATTATTATTTTAAACTAAGGATCCAGAATAGTTCACTCAGTGCATTTGGTTGTTAAGTACCTTTGGTTTCTTTTTAATATTAAATAGTCATTAAATCTCCCCACCCCCCAACCAGATAATATTAACTTTTTAAAAAAGACTGGTACTGATTTTTTAAAAAAATGTTCTCATCATATTAGATAAGTTTCCTTCTATTTTTAGTTTATTCATAGATTTAACCTGGATGAATATAGGATTTTATCAACTGCACTCTCTGCATTATCAAACTGATCAATTGGTTTTTTATTTTGATCTATTAATCCAGTGTATTACATTGGTAGATTTTCTAATGTTGATTCATACTTGAATTCCTAAAGTAAAATCTATTTAGAGGTACTGTACTGTTCTTTTAATGTGGTGTTGGCTCTCTTTGTTAATACTCTTTTTAGGGTACATATGTGTATCACATGCATAAGTGAATTTGACTTACATATTACTGTTCTGTTACTATCTTGGTTATTTTTGATTTCATGGTCATGCTAGCCTTGTGAAATAAATTCTGAAAAGGTTTATAGAACTTTCTTATAAAGCCAACATCTGAAACTTTTTTGGGGGGATTTGAGCTCATTAATTCTTTCAATTTCTGATCTTTTTTTTTTTTTTTAAATTCAAGTAGTTTCGTAGAAAATTGTTGATCTGTTTTTGGCTTTGACATTATTGGTATAAAGTTATAAGTAGTATTATTTTATTAAAAATAGACTCTTCCCTATCTGTAGTTATATTTAAGTTTTCATTGGTAACGTTAAGTGATCTCTGACAGCTTTTCATTTTGCCATATTTTTCAAACATCTCTTAATACATCCCCCCCCCCCCCCAAAGAACTAGTCTTAGTTTTACTCAATCATTATAGTTGTTTTAAACTTTCTAATTCACTGGTTTCTTTTGTTTTAAACTTTCTAATTCACTGGTTTCTTTTGTTTATTTTGATGTTCCTTTTCTGGCTTCTGAGTTTAATGTTCTAAAAACATTTATTCTACACATTTCTTGTTTTAGGAAAAATGTTATTTAAAGATATGATTTTTCTCCTGAGTAAGATTTTGGCTACATTCCATAGAATTTTCCATTTAATGTTTCAAATTATGTTAATTTCAAAATAATTTATAAATTAAGTTTTTATTTTCTCTAGCGTTATTTAGAAGAGTGAGATTTTAGACTTAATTCCATTTTAATCGAAGAGTTGGTCCTATAAGAATTATACTTTTAGAAACTTATTGAGAATTTTTTATGACCTATTAAATGATCTTTTTCTCTATATATTTTAAATAAACATTCCATGGACATTTGAAAAGAATGTACCCTCTCCCCTTTTTAGAGAGTTCATGATTTGCTATGAAGTCAAGCTTGTTAATATGTATTATTATGAAGTCAAGCTTGTAATATGTATTATTCACATGTTTTATGTATATATAAAACATGTTATCTTGATGTAACAGATTTTGGAAATGGTTTGTTAACCTTTCCCACTGTACCTATGGGTTTGACAATTTTTTCTATTTTTAGCACTTCTTTTTTTTTTTTTTTTTCTTCTTTTTTTCTTTTTTGTAGAGAGAATAGTAAAATGTTAAAAACCTTGATGCTGGTCCTTCTGCCTGGTTTGGATACAGCTCCACCCTCATGAGCTGACAGACCTTGACAAATTTTTTCAACTGTAAAATCATGTCATTTACTTTATAGGGCTCCTGAGATGATTCCATGAATTGTTGACTATAAAGAGCTTAGAACTGTGCCTGACACACTGTGAGTGGTCTATTACTCATTACATGCCTGCTGCCATGATATATTGGTGCAAATGTTATGGTTGCTATATATTTTTATGAGTTTATCAGTATGAAATAACTCTCTTTTTGCCTTGAATCCTATATGAGCTAATATTAATATTGCTACAGTGCTTTATTTTTTAATTTTCCTGGTCTGTCTTTGGGCATCTGTGTATTTCAAACTTTCTGTATTATTTTGTAATATATCTTTTGTAAATAGACTATAACTGGAGCTCATTTAAAAAAAACACCAGTGTGAAAGTCTGTTATCATTTAATAAGGGAACTTAACCTATTTACAATTGTTGGAATTACTGATACTTTTGTCACCTTTATGTTTTTTTGGTTGGATACATTTCTAAATTTCATGTCAAGATTGGATTGTTACTAGTAGCTTGGTCCTGATCTTTCGAGGCTGGTGTGGCTAGAGAAAAGTATGCTTCTCCTGCTTCAAAGTAAGAAAAACCAGAAGCTTGCCAGGGGCATAGCATCTGAGGTCACACTCCTTTTGCTGTCCTGGAACTGAGTTTTTCTTATAGCTATCATTCAGTGAGTTTCTAACATAAGCCAGGGGCTTTTCTAGACACTTTTTGTATATATTGCTTCATTCAACTATCACAATAACCCCATGAGATAAGTATTATTATAGATAGGGAAAATAATTAAAGAAATTAGGGAGTACTCATGAAAAATTGAAGAATATAAAATCTGTAATGTGTAAACTCACTCCCTTCCCCACCATATACGCGTGGGCTAAGGAGCAGGCTAAGAATTGGGTTTCTGAATCAATTTTTGTTGAATTTCTAAATGAATAGTTTGTCAATGCTGCTGGGAACAGTGGAGCTTCTTAATCCAGTTCACCCATTTTTCATACTAGTTTAAGTTTCTACTCTATGTTGATTGTTCTGGAATGGATAGTCCAGATTCTGGTAGCTTTTTCACTGCTAGAGGGAAAAATGTTTTAACTCAGTGGTGTGTGCTACAGCTTGTCTTTTGTCCTATTTGTCTTTTTTCAGGGACTGTGTCTGGAGTTAGTGGGATCTGTGCTTGGTGGTCTCACACAATCCCAGAGATGAAAACGCTCTTGCTTTATCCATCCTTCTATCTCCAGTGCCTAGAAGATTGCAGGGCCTATAGTAGGTGCTATTTCTTAAAATGACCTGAGCTCAGAAGAGGGAAACTTGTTTTATATTAACATTTGAATTATAAAGATTTAGAAAAAGACCCATGGTGTAGAAATGCATTCTCTTAGATTCATGCTTTCTATAAGTACTACACAATTGTAAATAATACAATAAAAAGAAAGCATGTTTATTATTCTTTCAAGAGCTTACTCCAAACTAAAGCAGCATATGTTTTCAATAGGAGAAGGTCCGAGTCTCCACAGGGGTGGGGGATGGGGGTGGAATGACATTGACATAGGAATGACCGTGTGCATTGGTAATGCAAGTGAGGACATCCAACTAATAAAAGTGCTCCCAAACCAGCTGCTGGGGAGACATATAGCCCTGATCTCACAGGGATTCCACAGTTGAAAAAAAAAAAGCAACCCAAAAGAAACCTCCCAGCTTACATCAGGGAAATACTGCTGCAGAGTTTTTAATGAGATCCCTGGGTGAATCAGTTTTTTATACGGCCTGTTTGACTTCCACAGATATCTGGCTAGACCTTGATTGATTGTCAGGCTTTTTAAGCAGCATTGATTTTTACTGCTGCAGCACTGAGATGATGAGGTCATTGTATTTTGCCATGTTATTGAAGTTCTTGTTAAAGCAACCTGGAGGTTATAAGCACATCTAAGCATTGGCTTCTTGCTTGTGCTACGTGTGAGAGATGGGAAAGTTGAGGTAAGGAAAATGATAAAGGCAAATAAAAAATTCTCCTCTTAGTGGTGAGGGGACATTTCAGGGTTTTATGAACTATAATGATAATTGGTAGCTATTAATCATAGCTTTTCATTTTAGGTCTCATTTATTGAGCATGTAAGTACATAGGCCCAGGGACTGCCATAAGCTCTTTATCCTCACTCCACCTGGATGAGGTAGGTGTTATTATCTCCACCTTGTAGTTGAGGAAGCTGAGTCTCAGAGAGGTAGGGCTGCTCGCGATTGGGATTAACCAGACAATGGAAGAGCTAGGTTTAAGATCAAGCTGTGTCTGACTCCAAAGTCCATGATCATAACTGCCAGTTTTCTATATGATGGGTGTGTGTGAGTAGAGATTCCTTTTGGGTAAGATCAGAGAGCAAGATGTGAGGTGGCGCGTAAGTGACAACTCTCTCCTATATGAACCTGGGTCCCCGGGAAACTGGAAATAGCACAGTGCCTTCAGATATACCATCTGCCATTGCCCACTTGCAGAAGGAGATCATCTGAACCTCCTTTTGCGTGAGTGAGGTCATGCCCATGAAGGGGCCTGAGGGGCTTCATGAATTTTGGGATTCCTCCAGCTACCACCTATTGATCAGTGGCTGCCAGAAGCTTTAATCCGATTAGAGTCTGTAAAACTGGTTTCCATCTCTGGCGCCTGACTCAGGTTTCAGAGCAAGGGGAAAAAGTATGACATCACCCCAGCTTGCATCTGTGCTGGGTGCCTAATGAAATTACGTGATGGATTTGAGGACCATTAAAGTCAATGTTGATCCTTATTATTATTAAGAGTACTTTCAAATTTACTGCACCATGGGGCAAGCTCGAAAGCATCATTTTTCATAGGTGTGTTCATTGCTCTGGATTTTAGCGCACAAGTCCGTGGGATATAGCGAATGCTCACAGCACAGAAAATCAATTCTGAAATCTGCAGGAGGAAAGAGCAAAGAGTTCTTTTGCTGGAGGGGGAGAAGGTTCTGGGTTTTTTCCATAATGAGGATGACCTTGGACTGAAAAGACTAAAATGAAACAAAACATATTTGTCAAAGGAATACGAAGTACCACTGTTGCTTCAGCATCAGCAATAGTCTTTTAAAAAAGTTTAAATCGTTAGTGTGCAAAAAGAGTGCTCAGTTCAGGCCACCAACTATTTACTGAGGATAGATACTGAGCTGGCACCAAAGATGTACTATACCGAGGGGAAAGACCATGCCTGTTTTGTTCATCACTACATCTCCAGCTAAGTGTCAGGCAGGCAGAAATTATTCCTATATCTGCTTATCTCTATCTCTCTATCTCTATCTATCTCTATCTCTATCTCTATCTCTATCTCTATCTCTATCTCTGTCTCTGTCTCTGTCTCTGTCTCTGTCTCTATCTCTATCTCTCTCTCTCTCTCTCTCTCTCTCTATCTCTATCTCTATCTCTATCTCTATCTCTATCTCTCTCTCTCTCTCTCTCTCTCTCTCTCTATCTCTATCTCTATCTCTATCATCATCTCTATATATATATCATCTATAACTATCTATATCATCATCTATATCTCTATATATCATCTATATCTATATATATCTATGTATAACATACATAGTGGGAAGATTAAATGAGATAATCCATGTAAAGTACTTAGATCACTTAGTTATACACACACATCCATGTATAAAATACATACTGTAAAGTACATAGATCTTAACTGTACAACTCAATGAATTTGAACATGTACATCGCAATACACACGTTCACACCTATGAACTGTCACCCAAATTAAGACATAGAACACTTCCCATATCCTAGAAGGCTTTCTCTTGCCCTATTACATTCCCCCAACAGAGATAACCACTTTTTTGACTTCTGTAACCACAGATTAGTTTTGTTTATAATAATATACTTCTTATAAATTCATGTAAGTTGAATCTTCTATAAATGAAATCATACAGTGTTACCTTTTATGTCTGGCTTCTTTTGCTTATCTAGCTCAGTGAGATTCATTCATTTGCCACATGTAAGCATATGTAAAAGTAATTTGTTTTTCATTGCTATGTAATATTCCATTGTATAAATATTCCACCACTTATTTATTTTTTTATGATGTATATATGGGTTGTTTCCAATTTTTAGTTATTGTAAACAAAGCCATGTGAACATCCTTTATACATGTCTTTTGATGGACTTGCCACTTACTTCTTTTAGGAATATGTGTAGAACTGGAACTACTGGGCCATGTAAAATATTTTGGAATTGTGGAATTAGTACAGTTCTTTATTTAGCTGTGGCCCACTCAGGCCTTGCAAAAGACCCATGGTTCACCTATCCCACATGTTCTCAGTGGAAAATAAGTCAATGATAGCAGAGAATTAAAGAATGTATACAAATTACTCATTATGTATTTAGTAAGATGACAATGTGAGCTTACACAAGTGATTTTAAAGTATAAAATAATACCAAAAAACTTGATAATCTAGTAATTTTATTACACCAAACTCAATATTATACTGCAGGTTACATAGTATAAATTCATAGTTAGCATATTAGTTCATTAAAAAAATTTATTGAGAGCCTGCTGTGTGTCAGGCACTGTTCTAGGCATTGGGACTATTCCGTTTCTTTGCACTTTCATATGAATTTTAGAATGAGTTTGTTAATTTCTGGGGTTTTGATTGGAATTGCATTGACTCTCTAGATCAATTTGGAGAGAATTAGCGTCTTTATATTATTGAGTCTTCCAACTCATGAATAGGGTTTTTATTTAGGTCTCTTAAATTTGGTCTCAGCAATGTTTTGTCATTTTCAGTGCAGGTCTTGCACACATTTTGTGAGAGTTATTCTTAAGTGTTTCACTTTATTTGGATGGCATTGTAAGTGGTACTTATTTTTTCAGTTTGCGATTCTTTGTTGCTAGTATACAGAAATACAATTGATTTTTGTGTATTGATCTTGAATCCTGTAACCTTGCTAAATTCACTTATTAGTTTTAGTAGCTTTTTTTGTAAGTAAACAACTTTGAATGAGCAAACTGAACAGGCACCTGTCCATAGGTGGAAGAATGCCACCCACAGCATTGGCGTGAAGTTGGCTCTTTAAGCTGGTCAAGGATACTTCCATGTGCTCTGGGAATGGCTCTGTGGTGAAGAATGGTTAGTGAAAAGTCATAGTGGGTGGTTACTCCCAGACTGTGTGGGCAGGAGTACCCAGGCTGTATGGCGGGAAAGAATGATGAGTATTTGAATGAACATGAAAGGCCCAAGTTCTTCGGAACCAACGCCGAGAGGAAGGGCTGAGTGGTAGGTCTATGTGATAATAAATATATAGATGGTAACTGGAAAATTGAGTTAATGCATTGGAAATTTCTTTCAGTTCCTGGATTATTGTTATCTTGTGGATAAGATGGATTGTTGGGGTGACTTCTTTTTTAGCTTCTTATTTGACGTCACAGAGGCACAGTTGCTGTAAAGTAAGAAGCAGCAGGCTGTGGCAACAGATTGGCTGTGGCAACAGATTGGCTGTGACAAAAGGAAGATTGAAATGAGTCAGACAGAACTCCGGTGTTTCTCTTATGGGAGTCTGATGCTGCTGTCTGCCGTGAGAAGAAACCCAGGCTTGGACAAGGGCATGCACAGATAAGGCTTACATTAAGTTGATCTGGGCATTCAGCTTCAAGTAATACTTGGTGAAACCATTCTATGCCTGTTCTATAGAGTCTCTCTAGTCCACGAAGCTCCTGTGGGGGCCCTATGAAGGCAAATATGATGAATCCAAGTGGGCAGAGATCCAGACCCTCCACCTTCCTTCCTCCTACTCCTAAGTTCTCCATTCAAACAGAGGCCCTTCCCCTCCATTTAGAAATATCTGTATTGTGTATTAGGATTCTGTATCAGAAGCTGTTTTCAAATAAACTTTGTGTGTGTTTGAAAACTGCTGGACTAGGTCAATGAAAGTGATCAACGATGAATGCCTTCCTCACAAACAAGGAGCAAACTGTCACTCAGAACTTGTGCTCTTTGCAAAGTTGGAGGGAATCCTTTCGTTCCTATCCTGAGGCCCTACTAAAATGACAAGTTGCTAATAGCCCAATGTTAAGGTTGCCAAATGTTGCATGGGACATACTTAAGCTAAAAATTATTGGTTGTTTTCTGAAATTCAAATTTAACTGGGTGCCTTGTATTTTTTATTTTCTAAATCTGGCAACCCGAATCAACCCATAATTCTTAACAAAATATTGAGTGGATTCTTCCAATACAAAGATTTTGTTAAAGATTTACCAAAAAATTTTCACATCTTGGCCACAAGTATCATTGTACCATAAACCTTTGTCCTGCCGTGCACAGCTTTCCCAGCGCCCAGCAGTCCTTCCTTGTTGGAATGGGGATAAGGGAACAGGTGTTGTCAGGACCTTTTTAGGCCAGAAGGGCCTCACTTTTCCCCAGGACACTGAGGACAAATTAGTCCAGATTCTACTGTTGAACTGATTTTTCCAATTCTTCTTTTTTTTTTTGTTCTTAAGTATCATTCCATCTGTGAAATTTAAAGTTGCAAGTTGTAATAAAACTATCGATGGTGTCTTGAAGTGCTTCATCAACATCACAGACTTTTTCCTCACAGAGGTAATTTTAAACATCATTTTTCTTGTCTTTGCCACTTTGTCTTTGAAAACCTTAGTTCATTTTCTATGTTATATTGCCAAACACTTGGTCAGTGCTATTAAAAACAGCTTTCCACATCCTGTTTCCTTCTCTTATTAATGCCCGTTAGATATCTGAGCTTATCAGGGAACTCCTGGGTAGCTGCATTGGCATTTTATGTGTCACTTGCTTTTCTTCATCATCACATACCATCACAATAAATACCATTTTTCTAGAGAGTAAAATTAAATCCATGTTTTGGATCCATTATATGAATGGTGGTTGAATCATTTCTGTGCCAAGGACAGAATGGCAGCGGCAGGTCCTAACTTTAAGGTATGTGCTAAGTACTACACATTTATCAGCATATTCAGTTCTCATAATCCTATGAGATAGGCCTTATAGCTTCATTTTATAAGCAAGGACAGAGAGGTAGAGCCACTTGCCCAAGGTCACATAGCTGGAAATTTGCAGAGCTAATTTCAAAATTATTGTCTGATTTCAAAATTATTACTTATGGCTGTTGTGTTATACTCTGCAAACAGGGCTCTGTTGGTCTGGCTTCAGTCAATTATGTACAATAATAATCTGATAGAGTGACTGCCTATATTACAGTCATTCCAATAACAAGAGAAATTGATTGTGTGCTCCTGCGTGGTGAGTGAGAGAAGATAGCTGAGCTCTTCCTAGTAGCTTTGTTCTTCCAATAGAAGTGATTTTTCTTTAGTAACACTTATTTTTCAACTAGAAGAACTAGCTATCTAATTGGGTGCCATCTCATGCTCCAAATAATTAAATAAAGAGTCTGCGTACAGCCCTGGCCCGGGTGGCTTAATTGGCCGAAGCCTCATGCCTTACACCAAAGGTTGAGGGTTGAGTTCCAGGTCAGGGCACATACCCAGGTGGCAGGTTCCACCCCCCATCAGGTGTGCGCAGGAGGCAGCCGATTGATGTTTCTCTCTCACATCGATGTTTCTTTCTCTCTCTCTCCCTCTCTCTTTCTCTCTCTATAAAATAAATAAAAGAGTATCCTCAGGTGAGGATTTAAAAAATCTACATACAACAAAAGCCCAGCATCTAGTGAGACAAAGGGGGGTAATATATGTGTTTGGGTTTTCATAAAATTTCTTTCCTTTGTTGGGTCTAGTTTCCTTTGCTTGTGAATTTATTAAACAGAAGCTGGATGTTGGCATTCTTTTCTTCTTCTTCTTCTTTTTTTTTTCCAGATCCCTCAACCTGGAACCTGTTTTCTAGCCATGTGTTAATTTTAGCACCATTTTAGTTCATTAAAATAATTGGCAAGTTCCTTGAGTTCATCACAATGGGAGCTACCTATTTTTAACTGCTTAAAACTTAATGTGGTGGTGCTATTTTTACTTAGAAAAAAATTTTTCATAAGTTATTTCTGAAAATGTTTCCCTATAAGGGAGGTCCATTTAACCATTTTCAATTCAGAGTGACTAGAAAACCAAGTCTCCGAGAAGTTAAATAATCCGTCAAGGGTTTCCCAGTGCCCAGCCAAAGCTCCTGCCTCAGCTATGTGAGGACCTGCTGCCACCATTCTGTCCTTGGCACAAATGATTCAACCCACAGCGTCTGTAACTCAGTCCTGCATTCACTGACCTTTTAGCCCGAAGGACATAAGTATCACAACTCAGGGCTGTGACCATATCCCTTACTCCAGGATGTGTCCTCATCAAGAACTTTGCTCCACTGTCAGCTTGGTTCCCCTCTGCTTCTCTCATTGCTCAGTCTATTTGCTGATGCCTAGTGAGCACTATCTGGGAAAGTCCTCAAGGTGTCACCTCTCTTTTCTCCCCATCCCACAGTGGCTGTGCTCCTTGTTCTCTGGATGCGGTTTTTGTGACCCCCTTCACCATTCTTGCTGCTGGAGTGGCCTCTTTGGAGGGCCTCTGACTGCTTGCTAAGGGTGGGGAACAAGCCAAAAGGAGAGGAGGAGAAGCTCGTTGACATATCACCAGTGCATTGTCCTTCAGTTGCTGTTGAAGGACAATCAGAGACTCTATCTGCAGAAAGTCAAGGTTAAAGGGCAAATGTGTTTGGGGAGGGCAACACACTATGCGAAGTTAGGCTCAGTCCTGGGCCCTCTTGTGTCTGCCTTCACGTGTTGTCCTGTGGCTCAATATGCCACCTCTGTGCACACGACTCCCAAGCTCTCCGGAACGCCACACCTTGTGTGCTGTTGCCTGCTCAGCATCCCGCTTCCATCTGCAAAGGGCAGGCCTAGCTTAGCATGTTCCAAAAGGCTCTTGACCTTCCTCTCCAAACCTGCTCCCCTCTCATTCTTTCTTGGTAAATGTCCACTTCCGTCTTTCAGTTACTCAGGCCAAACATCTGGGCCTTATCTGTCACTCCCCTCTTCCTCTCACATTCCACACCCAGTCAAACCTCAAATGCTGTCAGCAATACTGTCAGTATTTTCAGAACCTGACCATGTTTTGTCACTGCATGTCTATCACCCTAGTCCAAACCGCCCCCATCGCCCTCCAGATCATTACCATAGTTCCCTCCTTGCTTCTTCCCTGCTCTGCCGAGCTCTTCTTCACATGCTAGTGAGGCTGATGTTTTAAAAACGCAGATTATAGTTTTCTTCTGTTGTAAATCCTTCATTGATTTCTCATCTCACTTGGTATAAAATGCAAGACCCTACATGACCACCTACCCCTGCCCCCCCAATCTCTGATCTCATCTTCAGTCCCTTGTTCCCCTTGTCCCTTGCTACCCCTCCAGGCCAGTGGCAATGACCTTCTCTGGAACTTGCCCTGTGAGCACAGGCTGCTCTGGTTCTTGCATTTGCCTGGAACACTCTTGCCCTTAGGGACCCATGTGTCTCCTTCTCTCCCTTAACCTCTTTGCTCTGACATCACCTTATCAGAATGTCTTCCCTGACCTAGATAAAATGTTACCTCTATCTGAGAGAAGGCCCTTTTTTTGTTTTGTTTTTGTTCACTGTATATCCACATTACCTGGCACAAGGTAGACATTCAGTAAATACGAATGAATCCATTAGTTTCCAGGTAAGAAAATAGGTTTTCCTTGTTATATATATATTTTATCCTTGAATGTCTTTGATTTAGTTCTGCATTCCACTGTCACCTTGATTAGTATCTTGTATGATCATGGGCAGATAACATATCCCAATTTCTTCATCTGTAAAATTCACAGTTGGACTAGGTAGTATGTAAAGCAAGTTTTAGCTGCCCTTTTCTGGTTTTGTAAATGTAGGATCTTTTCTGAGATCCAGCAATACCATACCTAGGGTCCAGGTCTCTTCTAGAGTCTACATTTGTGTCTGAAGTGATGGAGGCATCCTCTACTTCCACTTAGTGAACCCTTCCTCTTTCCCACCATCAAGCACTTTACATACGTGTGCCACTGTGGCACACGGTATGCAGGAACCATGGTGAGGTGTGTTGCCAGACACCAGCTAATAGTAACGGGTCATGAAAATTTATATAGAGATTACATTAAAAAGTTTGACTAAAGAGTATCTGTAAAACAACCTGACCTTGCTCATCTCCATTCTGTTATGTTTTTCTGAGTGGGGGAGAAATAGTGACACATGGTGGGAATTATGCACAATTCACCTTTGGGGAATGCTTTATATGTACATGTCATCGGTTTTATGTGCTGTGGTGGAAAAACAAAAGGTTTAGAACCAGTGGGGTTGCAATGCTTGAGATATATAGAGGTAAGAAATGTGGTCTTTGCCTTAGCAGAGTTTATGGTCTAGATGACAAGACAGGACATATTTGACCTTTAAAAAAGTGTAAGAACAGAAGTTATTGTGTGTGAGTGCCAGATGTGTGGTGTTGTGGTGGTGTTTGTGCTAGAGCTTCAGGGAAGCATCCTCATGGGCCAAGATTGTTTGTGGGGATTGGTTCCTTAGAGCAGGGAGACTTGAGCTGTGTCATGTGGGGTCTCTCCTCTTCTCAAGAAGCCAGTTTTACCAGACACTGTCCCTCCCCTCCTTCCTGTGGTCTAGGGCGATAACAGTTTGGTTAGCACTAAGTATCAGGTTTCTGTACTATTCCTGTGGTCCCCTACAACTACGCTGTCATAAATAAACCCTCTGTGAATTATACTAGTTCAAGTGGGTCATCTGTTTCCCATTGGGATCCTGACCAGTACAGTCATGAAACAAATTTTTTCCTTAATGGGAGCAGATGAGACCTCCCGACTATGACTTTTTTTCTTCAGCAACGTGCAGCCTTACAAAAAGACAGGCTTGGCATCTGCACCAAAGGAGGGTGGGTGCCATCTTGTATACCTCCCAGTCTTTTCTTCAAGTCCCTTCCTTAGGAATCCTGTTTGTCTTTTGGTGCAATGCTACCTTGGATGGGTCAAAGAGGAATTGTCTTGGAATGCTAAATAAGTAGGTTGACAATATAATATATTTTTTAAAGTGAAATACTTTTAGGAGTGCAGGGGTGTATTATAAATAATTACTCAAGGACAATGGGTGTAAACCAGGACTGGTGGAGGCAAGCGTGACTGCTGGAGCATCCCTCTTGGTCACTTTCAGGGGCCCTGTTCTGGGCTGTGGGGAAGACCCCTTTGTTGTCTATCTCAGTTGTTGAACAAAGTCCAGCTCAGGGGCTCAGGATCATTTGGACGATTGAAGATTCTGATTGCTGGGCAGAGGCCAGGTGGTAATATAAATAATATCTGGGCTCTTCCTAGCATTGCTTTTGCTAAGAGAATTAAGGTCACATGACACTCTTTGAAAAGCCTGTCTCTTAGTGTCTTCAAATTATATGACATTGTGTTCAAAAGAACTGAAGTATGGTCTGTCCCAGGGAAGAAAGAGATTCTAAGCCTGGCAGACCCACAGCAGATGAGAAGGATGCATGTCCTTAAAGAGTTAGAGCAGTTTAATCAGGATGAGCCTTGTGAGCTGAGGCCCAACAGCAGGGTGCCAGCTGCTACACAAAGCAGATGAAAGACCTGAGCTACATCAATGCACTTGTGTGTGTGTGTGTGTGTGTGTGTGCGCGCGCGAGCACGCACACGCACTTGTGCAAGGCTAGGCTGATTTAGAGGGATACATCTTCTTTATAAACCTTTCATCGACTAAAAATGTGAAGAGATGCTTCAGAGCCTCAGACCTCCCCAGGAGCCTGGTGTGTGCGGGGAAGCTGATGCTCCTCATTTGTCTGCGTTGTGAGCTCAGATGCAGTATTTGGGATTATATAACCAATTAGTACATTGGTACTCTGTCTGCCTCTCAGGGAATTTCCCTTTAGATTCTCTAATAGAAACATTTTGTTTTTCTTAGAACAGTTTGGTCACCCTTTGGGTAACCATCTCTCATAATCTGTGCTTTTGTATTTATTTCTACAGCTAGAACATGCCCTTTTCTCCTCCTTGTTTTAGTACTTGGTGTTCTTGCTGGTAATTTATGGGAGCACTTTGCATCATGCTCTCCAGCCTGGTGATCATCATTTCTGTTTTTGAAAACAAAGATGTATCTTGCAGTGGAAAATTCTTTGTATGCATTCATAAATTTGTGTCTGTATATTTTAATTTCATCAAAGAGCAGGGAGCTACTGTGGTTTGTGGGAAAACCTCTTCCGGGATTAAGTGATCTTTTTATGACATCAAATAAGAAACTTCTAGCATTTGGGGCCCATTTATTATTTATTATGACTCAGACTCACACTTAGTTGAGTTGGAATTTCAAGTACGCAACATAGATAATGCTTAATTCCCTCAGTAATAAATTATGCCTATGACTCGAATAG
Organism: Miniopterus natalensis; assembly: GCF_054644295.1. NCBI lineage: Eukaryota > Metazoa > Chordata > Mammalia > Chiroptera > Miniopteridae > Miniopterus > Miniopterus natalensis. The sequence continues at coordinate 34,875,577 of NC_142083.1, read as the reverse complement.
CTGCCATAAGGTGAATGGCTGTGGTTGAGATTATAGGCCTAGTGGCTTGACTCTTCTTAAATTGGCTTAGAGAGGTCAGTAGGTGGGCACATGCTTTCCAGTCTATTGTATATATTTGTGAGGCCTGAGTATGGAGGCAACACTTGGACAAAGACTCAAATGGACATGAACACCTACATATAAATTGGTATCTCTGTTTTTTTCTCAGTCTCTACCTGTGTACTTTTTGTTTTAAACTCTTTTCCTAGATTTAGAAAGCCTCTCAGGCTGCCTTTACTTATTTATTTATTTTTTTCTGTGTTTCTGGATCCTTCACTGAAATACTCCTGCTGGTGAACTTTTGGCTCGCTGCCTGCCCTCATCCAGTAAAAGCATTAGATTGCCTCCTCAAGCTTTCTGCTTCACTCTAAAGTACAGGGACAACTTGCTGCCTCTCTCTGGTTAGAGTAACAAAGCCTCCCTGAGCAGACTCTCTCTTAGCTCAGAAGAAAGGAGGAACTCAAGGAACACACACTACAACTCACTCAGGAAGATCCTTCACTAATCAGGAACGCATTCCTTATGGCCATCGTACTTATTCATCTTCTACATTACTAGATTCAGAAACTTATGTGGTTTCTAGTAAAGAAATAGCTGTGGCATTCAATGAAAGATCAGGCATTCACTGGAGTGATGCTACAATAGAAAGAACTTCGATGTTCCACGTGAACAATCTCTGACCCACTTCATTTCATCCGTTCATTTGTTCACTCATTCCTAAAACGTTTATAGAGTGCTTGCTAAGTACTAGACACTACTTGGTGCTAGAGAAATTAAGATGAGTGATACTATCTTTTTCTGGGGGGGTGGTGCTGATGAGATAATAGTATATTCAGAAAGCCCAGGAGCTTCCAGTAAACACTTATAAGAATTAATACAGTTTTTGTAAGATGAATGTATTTAATAATTGGAAAAAAGCTTATTTTACTCTATACTAATAGCACCTATAAGTGAAAGTAGAGAAAGTATTTAAAATAGTGACATAAATTACAAAATATTAAAAAATTATAAAATATTTAGAAATAAATTTTTAAGAAATCCTTGCCCAAGGATACATTTTTATTGATTTTAGAGGGAGAGAAAGGGAGAGATACATCATTGTGAGGGAGAAACATCAATTGGTTGCCTCCCAACTCAGGATTGAACCTGCAACCAAAGTATGTGCCCTCACCAGGAATTGAACCCACAGCCTTTTGGTATATAGGATGATGCTCCAACTGACAACCACCCAGCCAGGGCTGGAAATAAATTTAGCAGAAAGAGTAAAAGACCTATATGAAGAAACATGAAATAAATCTGAACAGATAGAAGGGCATACCACATTCTTAGATGTTAGACATTGTATCATAAAAATGTCAAATCACCCCAAATTATTATATAAATTTAGTATTATTCCAACAGGCTCTTAAACCATTTTTAATTGGATAAAATCATGTCAAATTTCATATATAAAGATAAATGACCAACAGATGGTAAAGTTTAGAGGATACTTTTCTTATTAAATACCAACACATTTAACAAAACCACTATATTAAAAACCAAGATGGTATTGCAAAAAATAAAGAAATCAGTAGACTAGGATACAAAATGAAGAATACATCCTGACATATATGAAAATTTCCCTGTGATAAAGGTGACTCTTCAATTCAGTAGGAAATGAATGATTTATTTAATAAATAGTGCTGATATAACAGGCTAGTCTAGAAAAAAAAAGTTAAACCCTATTATACTAAATATGTAAATATAAATTCCAGACAGCCTGACAATTTCAGTAAACAAAATAATTAACATTTTAGAAGACAATTTAAGAGACAATATGCAATCAAGGAGCAGGAGAGAACTTTATAACCAACTCAGGAAAGCCTGACACCATTATATACACCACCATAGATAAGTAACTATGTAAAAACCATAAAGTCAGGAGAAATATGGTAGGTTTGGAAAAAATATTGGCAACAAGCATGGCAAAGGGTAATTTATTCATAATACACAAGTAGGGTTAAGAACCAATGAAAAAAACCAAATGACCTCCCCCCAACTTTTGGTTAAGAATATGAATAGGCAATTTACAGAAGAGCAAAGTCTAAAAGTTCAATTAATTAATCAATAAAGAGATGCTTCAATTTGCTAGTGGTCAGAAAAAAGAAAATTAAAGTAACAGTGAAGTGTCATGCCAAACACTTCAGACTGGCAAAAGTTAAAACGAGCAATATTACTGATGGCTGCAAAATCGTCAGGAAGTTCTCACACTCTACTGCTGGAAATGTGAATTGTTATAGTCTTTTTGGAAGTATCTTGGCAGCATCTATGAAAGAAATACATGTGCGTGTGCCTTTTATACCTTCAGTTCAAGTTCTGGGAATCTTATAGATATAATAGCGTCACAATACAGGTAAAAGAATATTTATTGCAGTATTGTTCATATTGTAACAAACAAAAGAAAACAGAAAACAAATTGGACATCAAAAGGGAAATATATATATATATATAGGCTTGGAAAAAAAAAAAATTATTGTCTTGCAGTTCTGGAGGCTAGAAGCCTGAAATCAAGGTATCGGCTGGGCCATGCTCCCTATAAAACATGTAGAGGAAGTATTTTTCTATATCTCCTCCTAGCTTCAGATGGTTTGTCAGAAATCTTTGGTGTTCCTTGGCTTGTAGATGCAGCATATGAATTCTCTGTCTTTTCATGGCTTTTTTCTCTCTGTGTATGTCTGTCCAGTTTTTTCTTTTCATAAGAACCCAGTGACATTTGATTAGAGCCTCTCCAAATAAGGTCACATTTTGAGGTACTGGGAGTTAGGACTTCAACAGATCTTTATCAGGGGGTCACAATTCACTCCATAACAGCCCACTCACTACACTGATGCTTGGTAAATTTACTGCCCACGTGGTGGGAACAAAAGTGGGTTGCCATACTAGAACTGCAAGTATTTAGCATTGGTCAGTACATTTTGCAGAGAGAGAGAAAAAAAATGGGTCAGTGAAAGGAGTCAATAAAGAAACCTCAGTGTAAATTGTGGAGGAAGCTGAAGGGGATGGAGAGGTAAATGATGCGGCAGATAGTTGAACCATTTTTCTGGGGAGGCAATTTAAATAGCATATTAGATCACTGGTTCCTCTCACTAAAAGGAGGCAGGTTTTCCTCAGCAGTGTCTCCCAAAAGGGAAACACTGAATTCATAACAAGGTATCTTCACCATGAAATATTACGCAGCTATTAAAATTAATTAGAGCTAACTGGATTGATTTTGGGAGGGATTGCTATAAAATATGGAATTGGAAGAACAAGGTTCAGGGGGCATACATCACCTGGGAAATTTGGAGTGAGAGGTAGGGATGAGCATGGGAGGAGAGGGAGAGAAGTGGCAGGCAAAGAATAATATAATGTATTAAAATAATCCATGGTACCTGTGTGTGTGTGTAAAATAAATTGGAAATAAGTAGAGTTTGTGCTACATAAACTGACTTGTAAGTACTTTGGAATTTAAGGCTTTGGAGATGGAGTGGGTTCCACATGAAAACAAGGAGCAAGACGTGGCCATAGTCAAGGGTGACCAAGGGGAAGCAGCAGTGAAAACCCTTGGCTCCCTGGGGTGAGGAGAGGCTCTGAGGCTCACCATCTGTGTGGATATGTTAGGAGCTGCTCAGGAGAAAGGCCTGACCTGAGAGTCAGCATTTGAGACTATGAATCAGGTGGAGGGGCAGATATAGTTTTTTTTTTTTTTTTTAATGTTTTTATTGATTTTAGAGGAGAGGAAAGGAGAGAGAAAGAGAGAAAAACACCCATCTATCTGCCTCTCATGCACCCCGCCACTGGGGATCCAGCCTGCAACCTGTGTATGTGCCCTGGCCTGGAATCGAACCAGTGACCCTTTGGTGCAAGGGACGTGATGCTCAACCAACCGAACACACTAGCCAGGGCTAGGTTTTGGGGGCCGGAAACTTATACGGTTCGTCAAAAGTATCAAAATCACGAAAACAAAATTAGGTATAAAAGAGTATTTATCTGAAATGAGCAAAGAATTGCAACCAATTACGAAGTTGAAAAAGCTGTCCAATACCACCAACATGAAAATATACACCTTAGTTTCATAATCTGTGATTGCTTCTTTATAAGACAACAATTTTGTGATGTCCTTCCATAGATTAGCTTCTGGTTCTGTGTGTTTCAAACCTGGTTTCTTCTTGACTACCCAACACAAGCCTGGTGCTGGACCCTGAAGTGCACGTTCATATTGAGATGTCGTCTCTTACCCTGCACCTCTGTGCAGCTCAGGGGACATCTGGGTGCTCGAGGAAGCCACTGCTCTACCAGGACACTAGCAGTCATGTAACTAACACAGGAGTGACTGAGAACCACTAAATATATTTTACTATCCACTAAACCCAAAGGACACGTTCCTCAACTCAACTTTCCCTTAGCTGGATCTCCCAAATGCTTATAGCCTGTCTAATGCCATCAAGTACAGAAGGGAAACTGGAGGGCTGAGAGAGAGATTGAGATTGAGAGAGAGGGGGAGAGAGAAATCTTAACCATTTTGGTTAAAATAGCTGATTTTTGAAAATTTTATAAAAACCTCTTTGTTGCTAGGTCCCCTCCCAGAGCCTTTGATCTTAAGCTTCATTAGTTTATGATTATGTTATATTTCTTCATTTATTGGCAACCTCCTTAGTGTTCCAGTGGATAAAGTATTAACCTCACTGTGAGTGTGTGTGTATGTGTGTGTATGTGTTTATAGCATTTCTTTTTCTTCTTTTTTTTTTTTTGCAATTTTTTGTCACGCTACAGCATAGATCCAAAGAAGTCAGCCTTGCTTTTCTGGCTTCAAATCATTTTTTTAAAACCCTAAAATTCCTAGTATAGGAACATTAAACACTACAACTGCAGTAATTTTAGAGTGAGTGTCTTGAAAATGAGAAATTCTGATGAAGTGATGCACTGCACAGCATCATTTCCAGCCCCCTACACCACCTCTGAAGCTTTGCACATGTTTCCCTCCTTCATTTTCATATATATTATATTTACCATCAATCTTGTGGCAAGTTGCAGAGCAGGGCGATTAGGTGACATGGTTCTGTGATGAGGAGATCAATCCATAAATGGCCTTTTCCTGTTTAGGGTGAAAAAACTTGAGCACACAGCATTGCTGCTACTCATGGTTCTTTCTTTTGACTCTGGTAGGAATTTCGGTCCTGGTAACAGTAGCAAAACAGTCAGCCAAAGGTCTGAAGAGAAAAACTAATCAAGAGGAAAGAAGAAAAACCTCAAGAAGTGATTATGTGGTTACTTGAGACAATTTTTGATGAGTTTGAACATAAATGCAAGAATCCCAGAAATGTCAAAAGGCGGCCTTGGACAAAGCACTCAAAGCCAGGTTTTCTGTGGGGAAAATGTACCTATTAATGGCCTATTTTTCAGTGTTTTATTCTCCTCATAAGGTTTTTGTCCCCTGTACATAAGGGTTTAGTGCAACTCATTTTGAAATATTTCCCATTTTGAAATTTGAAGGCTTATATTTCAGACCCAGGCTTTCCTCTCCCTTCCTCCTTTCCAAGAGATGTCATCATATCTCTGTCCAAACTCTGCATCACCCAGACAAGAAGTGGGTATCCCTGTGCGCCTGTGTGTTTAACACCGCCCCCCACCATCAAACTTGGGAGTAGAATGCATTGCAAACACACACACACACACACACACACACGCACGCACGCACGCACGCACACGTGCAGTTTCAACATTACTGGTTTAACCACCCTACAATTGCCATAATGAAAAGCAGAATGGGCGGAAGCCCAGGGGCTCTGGGTGTGTTTTCCAGAATGGATTACAAAAATTGGTGGGAAAGAAATGGCTTCTGGTACAGAGAAGAGTTTGGAAATAAGGGCATCAAGAGCCTTCTGGGAAGAAATGCAAACCAGATGGAGGAACCCAAAATTAAGGGTGATGAGGAAAAGAAAGAAGTAGCTGTTTCTTAGAAGCAGTGAGGGAACGGGTCCATTCTCTATTACCTAATTGTCAAGATAATAGTGTGGGAGGAAGGGTGGTGCAGTGCAAACCTCAAATTTGGGGCTGTGAGGTCCAAGGTAATGAACCTCTCCAGATGTGCTCGGCTCCAACCTCTGGGCCCTGGCCACCACCTTCCCCTCATCTCTTAACACTGTCAGCTGCCCCAGCCTCCTCAGGGAGAGGGCCCTGCATGCTCGGCTCCATTACCCTCACTGGGCAGGAACTGCACCAACCCTGCCCCTTGCCTTGTCTACCATGTCCAGGCTCAGAGACTTGTTGGAAAGTGGCATGAGATCTCACCATCCCAGTGGCTGACTGGAGAGGCTGGGTGTCACTAGCACACCAGCAGTGTGGAGGGGTCCTTTGACTAGTGAGAGGAAACAGACAGGCCCTGGAGGGTAAATTCTGGTTCCTGTGTCCCTCCATGGACATTCTGTGATGCAGGGATTCCACATGGCCTCTCTGGAGATGTTCTGTGTAAAGAAACTAGCTGTGTTTTCTTGTGACGCTGTGGCCAGCTCAGTAATTGACCTTATATTTGCTTTCCTGCTTCCCTTCAGGAACTATGGAGACTGTTGATTATTTTAACTATTATGCCATTAATTTAGGTATGAGACATCTAAATGGTAGCTTGAAAAGAACACCGTAGTGAATGATCAGGTGGGTTGTAAACAGTTGTAATTTGAAGTGACTACATTGTACCATAAATAACATATTTATGAACACTTGAACATATTCATTTTGTAATGCAAGGCAAAATTGATAATAAAACTTTTGTAATTAGTTTATTAAGCATTCTAAACTTGGAAGATACAAAAAGTGGTTTACTTTTCTTCAATTACTGCTATTAAATGTATGCTGTTGAATCTCCTTGTATTAGTTTCTATTGCTGCATTACAAATGACCACAAACTTAGTGGCTAAACCAACATTTATTATATTATAGTTTCTGTAGGTCACTAGTCAGGCATGGCCCAATTGGGTCCTCTGTTTAGGGTCTTGAACTCAAGGACTGGGCTGACTTGGCACTTATCTGGAGGATCTTGGAAAAGTCCACTTTCAAACCCATTCAGGCTGCTGTCAGGACAACTTTGTGCGGGAGGAAGGATGGTTGTAGGACTGAGGATCCAGTACCCTGGCTGTCAGCTGGGGACTGCTGTCATCGCCTACAAGCTACTCCTGCTTCCTTGCCAGGGGCCTTCTTACACACTTTGCACAGGTCCTTCCATGACATTGCAATTGGCAGCAGGGTCCCTTACTTTGAACCCTCATCACCCTTCTAATTGAGTAGTTTAAATTCATTGTGTGGGGATGAGCAACCCCATTTAAATTCATCGACATGCTTTGTATCCACCTGACCTAAGGGAGACTCATGCACTGCACTGCCCAGAAGACAAATGTGAGTCCCTGTGTGCCTGTGGATGCGTTTAACTCCCTGGAGGAGTAGACTGTTCCATGGCTTCCCACTTTTTTGGGTTTCCCATCTTTTTGCAATTCTCTTGTCCTGATGCTAAAATAGGAATTGAAGCCCCATCTGGAAGCCTACTGCACAATCACATTTCCAACTGGGGAACAAGATTCCAGTCTACTTTTTTTTTTTTGCTATAATCCCCAATAAATTCCTTGTGCACCTAATTCCATCTTGTCATGTGCAAGGAACTTATTGGGAAAAATGTTAGTAAGAGGAAAGGGGCCGGGGCTGGAGAAGGCTGGAGAGCCACCGCACCGTGATGCTGGTGTGAACCCTGCGAAGGGCGCAGGGGAGAGAGTCTTAGGCCTCAGTGCAGTTCTAGTGGAGTTCCAGCCAGGCTCCCAGGAATGGTCCCGCCTTGGCGTCTCCACTGCGCTCCACATGTGTCGGGAGCAGCCACTGGACGGCCTGATCTTGGCTCAAATGCGACGGGAGATTTCCGCGCACAGCAGCTCCCTGCGGTGGGAGATCTGAGAGGTGCATCTTCATGGCCTCCCCAGCCACAAGCTGTAGCACTCTTCCCTTAGGCCAGAGCGATGACTCATGGCAGGGTTCTCCCTAAGTCTCCTCTTCCTCCCACAGTTGTCTGCTGGGGTAAACTGGAGAGGCTTTAGTGCTCGGGGCGGGTAGCTGAGCCAGTTCAGCCCTCTGTCCTAAGGAGCTGCCTCCTCCTCTCACTTTTTGTTTCTTTAGGATGTGGTATCTTTATGGCACTTTGTCACTTGCTTTGGGTTTGGTCACCAATTTAGGGAACAACATGAAAAGTCCCTCTCAGCCTTACGTCTTCCAGAATAAGATCAAGTAGAAGTCATATGTGTAATTTCTCAGGTGGCTCAGTTGCCCTTCGCGAGAATCTCTAGCATGCTCTTGTTCCCTTTATTCTTTAAAAATACATCTTCCCATTAAGAGAGCTTTGTTTACTTCAAAGAAAAACAGGGAAATACTGAAAAGTAGAAAGAAAAAATTATACAGCAACCCATAATCCTAAAATAACAAAAAAAAGATTTCCTTTTAGGTCTTTTTATTTTTTCCTATACAATTTGATATTTTGATTCCCCCTCTTCCCAACACTGACATAAACTGTAAACTTTTCTTTAAAAAACAACTTCTGGTGATTATCAAAGTAATACTGGTTTGATGTAGAATGCTTGGCAATATGAACTCTGATTCCACAATTGAGTGATGACCATTATTAATTGTATTTCCTTCCAAAAATGCATATAAACAAACGTAAGGTAATGCTACTTATGTTATTTTGAATCTATTGTTTTTCAATTAAGATATTATGATAACTGTGCAAAAAAGAAAAAAGAGAAAGAACTCGAGGACATGGACAGCAGTGTGGTGATTGTGGGGGGTGGTGGAAAAGGGTACAGGGGGATAGATGGTGATGGAAAAAACCCAAACAAAAAACAAAACAAAAAGATATGAGCATGTCCTCATATTATTGACTAATTTAAATAACTGCAGCACTTTTTAAATCCTCACCTGAGGATATGTTTATTGATTTGAGAGAGAGAGAGAGAGAGAAACATTAATGTGAGAGAGAAACATGGATGGGTTGCCTCCCATACACAACCTGACTGGGGATCAAATCCGCAACATAGGTATGTGCCCTGACTGGAATCGAACCCACAACTTTTGGTGTATAGGATGACACTCTAACCAGTTGAGCTACCCGGCCAGGGCTGCATCATTTTCTATAGTATGGATTCTCCTATTGTATATTTAATTGTCTAGTTTGCCACTATTGTAAATAATTCTGTGACATGCATATCTTTTTTATTATTTTCTTAGGGTTCATGCCTGGAAGTGGGGTTACTAAGTCAAAGGTAATACATAGTTGGAAGGATTTTAATAAATATGTTTCCAAAGTGCTTTCCAGAGATGTACTAATTTACACTCCCATAAGCAATGAATGAGACAATTTTTTGTTCTTAAGTCAACTCACTGGTGGCTTCTTTCATGTGTCCCACTTTCTTCGTCAGTGTGAGGATGTCCTGAACTTGTTTCCAGGGAGGTGGTTTGCAGTGAGAAGAGATGAGATTTAGCTTCTCTTATCATCTTTACTGTCACCTTTAGCAATCGCCTTTGATATTTCTTTAATCCAGGTTCTCATCCCTGAATTTAGGAGCTACCAAGAAGCACATACAATTTCCTGTGCATCTATAGCATAGAGAGAGTTCTGAAGTAGCCTGCATCTGGCTTGCTTTAACCAGAGGAGGCTTTTCTGATTTCGTTACTTTAATTTTCCTGCTTTCTCAGGAGTTTTCTCGTATCTATTTTCTATAGCCCCTGGTTATTTTGTTCCTCAACTAACTTCTTTAGAGACTAATTCTGACACAGAATTTAAAGTGACAGTCTTCCTTCTAACACGGTAGAAAATTAAACAGAAAATTAGCTGACTTCATTATGTTCCTAGTTGCAAGATGTCTGGCTAGGCTTACACATTTAGTCTTTAACTACGGAGTAGAATTTTCCCCTGTGGGAAACTGGCTCAAGGATTGCCCAAGCTTTGGCCTCATTGGCATCTGCTCTAACCAACAGGAAGCATTAGTTTTGCCTGGAAAAGACTTAGGGGCACATTCATGGTTTTCTGTGAGATTTGGTCCTGTACCTGGGATTTCCAGACTTGGATGAGTGAATCACGGTAGGAGTGACAGTGGAAACTCTTGTGACGGGGAGGAAGACTTTGTGTGCAACAGTCTAATCCAACCTCCACTGAAACCTGACACCCCCGAGAAGGGCTCATGGGCTGTCCTAGCTATCAGGGCCACGTAGCTGGAGCTCTTGAGTCAGGACCCCGATTCTCTGTGATGTTATGTTCTTTTGTTTTTCCGTAGGCCTTCATATGTATCCACAAGGATGTGGGAAAAGCAGTTTGTTGGAGATTTTAATCTAAAATTTGCTACTATTCTGGTACCTGAAGCAGGGACTACATTGCCTTGTGCTATAATTAAGGTGCTGGTGTAACACCAATTCTTTATAACTGAGGACACAACCTCATTTCAGCAGGCAGCCGTTCTGCCTGTGGCTGTAGTCACAGGCTTCTGACATCCGGAGGGCAGCACAGAGAGGACCATGGCAGGGCTGAGCTCTGCTCCAGGACCTACTCTCTCTGGTACTCCATGGGATGAGCTCTCAGCCGCATGCGTTCGCCTGTGATCACCAGACCCACAAAGCTGCTCTCAGACATGGCCACATCCATGTTGATATAACAATATATTCAGAAAAGCAATCTGTGGTTTGGAGGTCTAATTAATTCCACAGGAAATCTATTCTCTGCTCCCTGCTTCATGGCTTTCTATGAGTTAGAAGGTCTTGCACCTATAACATGGCTCTAATGCCCTCTGGAAAAAAATTCCAGGGCCCAGCTAGACCATCCTCTGTTTTGCTTGTGTCAACTAGACTGGAGAGAAGAAGGTGAAAGGGAACGTCTTTCTTCTGCCCGAAGAACAAAGATAGATTTGGACCTAATGTTTGCTAAGTGAGAGGTTAGGGATAATGATCAGGGCAAAGGGCCAGAAGCTTCGAGTCAGAGTTCTGAGGTCTTCCACTCCTATTTTGAGTCTACTGTTTGTACAAGTCAATACAGGCGAAGCAATGGGAGGCTTAAAGAGGGGCCCAGAGAACCCCAGCAGTGTATATACCCAAGAGGGAACATTTGGTTTCAAGACTGAGACAATTGTTACTTTCAATTTCTCTCCTCTCTTCCCCTCTCCTTTTTCCTAGTAAATGCAGGACAAAACTCACTTCAGAATCACCTGAATAAACACCAGTGTTATGGCCTCTGGTGAAATTAGACTGTGGGTAGCTGGATAATAATTAGAAACAAAACGAGTCTCATAGGAAGGGAAAAAAAGAAGTTAAAATTTGGAATGGACAAAATTTGGATCAGAGTATAATGCTCAGGTGGATATCAGATTGGAAAATACAAAAAGGAGGACAGGGGGGAAAAGAAAATGTTTAAAAATAAATTAATTGCAGCCACGTACAGAGCCTTCAGCAAAATTAGAAGCAGCCTGAACCAAGGCGGCATAACACAACTCTAAATTAACAGACTATCTTCAGCTTAATGGCTATGTAAGCCGGGGAGGCAATACAATGGCGAGTCATTGAAAATAAAGTATTTTCTGTGAAACAAAGATAGAACAAAGGGTTGAAAGACTAAGAAGTTTAAATATGTAGGTCCAAAGTCCAGAGGAGACTAGAAGTGTTCCAAAGCAAGAGAAAATGAATAGTGAGAAATGAAAAGATTGTACTTGACAAAGAAATGGTTTTTTGTTTGTTTTATTTTAGGCTTCACAAAAGAAAGTAAAAGACAAATACCAGGAAACAACATGTTTCTGTGGAAGAAAAACAATGGAAACCAACATGACCTAAATAAAAATAAATGAAGCTAAAGATCATTTCTTGAACAATACCTTCACATCATAGCTGGGGACAGTGGAAAGAAGCAGAAAACTGCCAATTATTGCCAAGAGATTTAAAACATTAATTTTTAAAAGTTTGCAAGTAATCTCATGAATACGTTTTGTTATAATAATTGTAATGATATAGTCAAAGGAAAGGTTCCCCTTTGTCCTCACACAATCCCACTTATCTTTCCAGAGTTTATATAAAAAATGTAATAGAAATAACAGATCTGGATAGTCATCATTTCCAGTTTTGTGGTAGCTACTCTTATTATACTCACTTTTGATCATCAGGCAACTTTGCTTTCAGTAAAAGATTCCTAGTATTTCTATTTACCTTTTGATTTTTGTGGTGCTAAAATGTTCTTGAAATTAAAATGTTCCATATCCTCCCACTCTTCAAATCCCCATCTGTTCTCTTCTGAGCACAAGACCTACACAGCTGGTCTCAGAAATGGTCACATCCATGTTGATACAAGAATATGTTCAAATAAGCAATCTGTAGGTTAGAGATTTAATTAATTCCACAAAACACCTAAAAAGTGCCAGGTAGTATTTCTAGGAGCTGGAAGGACAAAGATAAATAACACAGGGTTCCAGACTTTAAGAAAATTCTGGCATAACACTAGAGAAAATCTGTAACATTTTAATCTAGCAGAAGCTGGAATTAAAGTGATTGATGCCCAGGCCCCAGACTCATACAGATCTGGGTTTGAATCCCTGCTCTGCCACCTATTATTTTTATGGCTTTTAGAAGTTGATGACATTAATACTTCTTAAAGTTTTTGTCATGCTTTGTCTTTTTACACAGCTCCACCCCACACTTTATCACAACTGATCCTATCTTTCTGGCCACAGAGGAGACAAAAGACAGACCAATCATAGTTTTAATTACCTCTGACCATAGTGATTGGTTCAAGAATGGGCATATGATCTAATTTGGGCCAATCAGAGTCCTTCCCTGAGATTTTTCTTATCTGGAGCTAGAAGGGAAGAACTTTTTTCTTTTTTTTTTCTGATGAGGCTGTAAGAATGTAGTTATTTCCAAGGTGCCTCTTGCAGTATTATTGCATTGTTGTGGAAACAGAATAGAAAGTGATTTAAAAATATTATTTTATTATGGATTATTTGGAAAAAAACTCCACACAATTCCTCTGACTTTTTTTTTTTTTTTTTTTAATCCTCACTTAAGAATATTTTTTCCATTGTTTTTAAGAGAGAGTAGAAGGGAGAGAGAGAGAAACATCAATGTGAGAGAGACACATCTATTGGTTGCCTCCTGCACGCGCTCCAGCCAGGGCTGGGGATCAAGCCTGCAACTGAGGTATGTGCCCTTGCCGGAATCAAACACGGGACCCTTCAGTCTGAGGGTCTATGCTCTAACTACTGAGCAAAACCGGCTAGGGCTCCCTTGCCTTTTTAAGAGATAATTATTGTTTTAAAATTTATATTTATCATTCCTTTGCTTTTAATATTGCTTTTAATATAGTTTTATTATAAGTATTTGCATACCTAAACAATTTATTCAGAGTTGTTTATTTTGGAACTTTATAAAAATGATATATTGTACGTTGTTTTCTTCAGTCTACTAGATGGGCAGAAATTAAGAGGTCTGACAATCTCAAGTTGTTGGTGAACCTTGAAGTAATGGGTACTTATATATCTCCTGTAGGAATGTAAGTTGGAACAACCACTTGGGATAACTAATCTGGCATTATCTTGTGAATTTGAATATGCATGTAGTCTAAGATGCTGCAATTCCACTTCTAAGTATATACTCTAGAGAAACATTTGCATGTGTGACTGACAGAACCTCTGTTCATGTCGGGGGAAAAAAGAAAAGAAAAAGAAAATAGACTGCATGGCCATTGATCAAAGGACAGGTAAATAAATTGTGTTGCGTTTCATGGCAAAATAGTATCAGGAGTGAATATGAATGAAGCACAGGCATATGCAACAGCATGGATGGGCCTTACAAGCAATATTGAGTGAGAATAAAAACATTTTAAGGAGAAAATTGGGCTGTGGAGAGTTCTGTTTGCTGTTCTCCTAGTCCTCAGTTTGATAACTGGCCTTGACAGTAGCAAGGAGCAGAGGCTGAGATGGATCGCAGTCATCCTTACTCTGGCCCACCACGTTAGTCACCCCAGAGGAGAAAGAGCAGTGGAGAGGGAAGGCGGCCACCTTGGTAGTGAGGTTGAGGGTCACCCTTTGCCTGAACATCTGTACTCCTGAGCTGAGTTGCTTCAGGGGCCGGGAAATAGAAACTGAGGGATCTTTCTCCTGCTTTGGTATAAGAGACCTGTGAAACTCTTTGCAGGTCTTATCTGGATAGTCTATATGGACCGACCCGAAATGTTTTTAATTACTGGCTTCCTGTCATTGATGTCATCTTTGAGATGAGTTAATGTGATTTCTGACAGCTTTGGATCTGAGCCCCAGCTGCTGGGTCCTCCACTGGGGTCCTATGTAATAGTAAACAGGTCATTTTGGGCTTCTCCCTGGAAAATGATGTAAATAACCTCTCCCTTTGAGATCCTATGTGCTGTACAAAGGCAGCTTATACTTTATTTTTTCCATATAATATTTCATCAAGAATCACATTGTTTAACATTTTAACATCTGTAAAAGTAAGGGGATGTCTTACAATTGACAGCTTCTTAACGATGATAAAAAGTAGGATTTCTTTTTTTTCTTTTTTTTAAAAATATATCTTTATTGATTTCAGAGAGAGGAAAGGAGAGGGACAGAGAGAGATAGAAACATCAATGATGAGAGAGTCATTGATCAGCTGCCTCCTGCATGCCCCCGACTGGGTCATGTGCCCTGACCGGGAATAGAACCCCGATCACCTGGATCCTAGGTTGACGCTCAACCGCTGAGCCACGCCCGGCCGGGCCCTTTCTTGATGACAGCTAAAATGCAGGTGTGTCTCGCAGTCAACAGAGTCTTAGACTTGATTCAATAAGATATGTTTGCTTAATACAAATAACCTACTTTTGCTCTTAACAATCATTTTTATACATAATGATCTGCACACATAAACAATATTCACAAATACCCCTAAATAGAAGTTGCATTTTTTATGTATTTGCAGTGGCTGGTGGTGGGGAGTGAAGAGGATCTTCACAACTCTGTCCCTTGTAGTATTCAGCATGCAGGAGAGGAGGAGGCATTACGAAGAGAGAGGGGGAAGGAAAGGAAAGGAGAGAGAGAGGCAAGGGAGGGAGGGGGAGGGAAGGGAGGGAAAGAGAGAGGGAGAGATTCCTTGGTTTCTGATCAATTTCCAGTCCCTCTGGAAGCCTGATTGTGTATCTTGCCCTGGGTTTCTTGAGTTGTTATAATAAATACCCCCTTTTCTGGCTCTAACAAGTTTCCACTTCCTACAGCCTAAGGATTTGTTATTAAAACAAGCACTCAGCACCATACCCAATATGTAATGAATGCCCTGTGGGTGCTTATTGTTTTATTATTGTGCTAAGGGATTTAGTGAGTTCACCTAAAGTACTTTGAGAATAGAAAGGAAGAGAGGAAGAAGCTGATTATTTAGTCCCCAGTTGGGACCAACTGGGGATGACAGTCTTAAAGAAGGGTGGGTGATATTTGGACAAGTGGAGATGGAAAGCCAAAGATGCCACATGGAAGGGATGGCCTGCAGAGGCAAGCGGAGGGCGGGCGACTTCTTTGAAGAGGCAAGGACTTGGGAGCTGGGATAATGTGAGTCTTGGAGGGGCAGCTGGTCTGGTTCAGAAGGACGCCATGTGCCATGTGGCGGGATTTTTGCTCTATTCTGAGAGGCTTGCTGAGGAAGCAATAGGGACCAAGAGATGGCTTTTTGTTTGTTTGTTTTCTTAATAAGCCAGAAGAGTGACAACAGAACTTTGTTTAACCCATCACTCTGACAGGGGTGTGTAAGATGACGTGGAGAGGATGGATCTGTGTTAAGAGGCGGTGGCAGTTTGGGTGAGCAGAGATGAAGGAGAAGTGCCTCTCCTGTGAGACGTGGAATGGCACACAGAAGGGTGAACATGTCACTGGTCTGTGTGGGCAGTCTGACACGGACAGTCAGGATGGCTCGCAGCTGTACACCAGCCTGGACTTGCCCGCACAGGGGCTGTTCTGTTTCTGTGAGTGCTTGATTAGCAGCTGAGTTGTGTTCTTTGACTCCTTGCCTCCACTCTCTGCATGTTTGCCCACAGCCAGGTCGTGCCCTGTTTCCTCCCCACTTGCAGCCTCTTCTACTCAAATTCAAAGAGAAGATTTTCCATTTCTCCCTGGTGGCTCTGCACATTGATTAGACCATTTTAGACATTCTGTGTGTATGTGTGAGTGGGAACACACACACATGCACATCACAGAGTAATTTGAGAAGAGCCTAAAATTAACAATTTACACAGGCTGAGTTGGGACCTTTATTCTCTTACTGACACTTTGACAGCAAGAAAAATGACACTAAGATAGCACTTATTGATTCACAAAGGCCTTCCTTGTGAATTTGGATACAGATTCATCTGTGCAGTCTAGACAAATCCATGCCTATTTGGGAGGTAAAAAGCTATAGTGTTATAGATGTTGTCACTGAAATTGACCTGGAGAGAGATTCTGCTTTTCCAGTGGAGAGTGTAGAAGTAATCCATACACATATTTGGCTCAATAAATAGTCTTATAAATTATATTTAGGATGGTATTTTACATTGGGGGAATAGTTCTTATACAGTGGAAGAAAGGGAAAAATAAATAGGAAATATATGGCTCAATGCTGGCCATGTGGCCCTTTTAATGATGTAGTAAAAACAGAGATGGAGCAAATGAGGGCTTGTTTATGAGGATGGTGACTACTTAATGCTCTCAGTCTGGAAAGATGAAGGTGGAGTGGGGTGTGATAAAAACTTTACAGTGTCATGAAGGGAACGAATCAGGTAAGTAACAACTCAGAAAAATAAGAGTAAGGAACACGTACTAAAGGAAGTTTGAAGACAAAAGAAAGTATGGCTTTCCACATTTACAGGAAAATCATCAAAGGCATTATTCCAAGAAGTAGTTAGGTCAGAATATGATGAGATTCAAGGAGGGCTTAGATAAACTCAAGGATGTCAGTTCCATAGTGGGTACATTTAAGAAATATGCACACACTTTTTATTTTAAATCACAAAAATAGCATGTTCCTTAGGAAAAAATTAGAAAAATCCTATAAACAAAACTGTTGAAAAATTTAAAAGCCTATAATCTTTTAGAGATAGTAACTATTGCTACTTTAGTGTATAGCTTTAATACTTTATTTTTTTATTTGTTCATTTAATTTACCCAAGTGGCTCAAACTGAACATATTGTCTTGCACTGTGCTTTTTCAATTTAATATTTTGTGATCATTCTCCCAAGCCAATAATTTATAGCTACACAAACATTTCAAGTGACTACAAAGTGTTGCTTTGGTGGGATGTACTATAATTTTCTTAGGCAATTCTGTATTGCTAAACATATTCTAGGTTTTCTTACATGTTTATTTTCTAAGTTTGTGATACTTTTGTCAATTTAAAAATGTTCCACTGAACTTTAAATGCAATTGCATTGAGTTTACAGATTAATTTGGTGGAAATCTTTACATTACTGGGTAGAAACACTGTATTTTTAAAAATTTATTTAAGTCTTCTTTTATGTCTCTTAGTACAACTTTGATAATTTTCTTCATATGGATCCTATATATTTCTTATTACCTTGATTCTTAGGTCCACAGCATTATTGTATTATTACTTTGTACTCCAATTGTGAATAGTTTTCTTCCATTATTCCAGCTGTTTATTTAGAGTATATAAGAAAACTATTGCTTTTAAAATATTTTACTGTTTCAAGTGGCCTTAGTCAAACTATTTTTTACTAGTTCTAGCTGTTTTCTAGTCGTTTTTATAGGTTTTCCAGTTAGACAATCAAATCAGCAACATATAATTTTATACTTTTGCCTCCTCTTTTTAATATTTTCAACATATGCTTTTATTTTGCTTTCATATCCATTTTAATTCCAAGCACTTTAGAATGATGTTAAAAAGCAGGTGTATGCCTCTCATCTCTCATCCTAATGGGGATGCTTTTATTGTTTTATCTTTAGATATAGTATTAATAATTGGATTGAGAACTTTTCTTTCCCAAATTATGTTAAGAAACTATTAACATATTCATATTCTATGCAGTTTCTTTTAAAATCAAGAGTACATTTCAACTTTTCAAATATCTTTGAGCACCTTATAGATGATCATTTACCTTTTTTCTTTGACTTATTAAATTGGATTAATTTACTAGTGTTGAAAAGCATCTTGCATTCCTGGAATGAATTGTGTTTGGTGATTGTTTTGGTTATCTATTGCTTCATAACAATCTGCCTCAAAAATTTCATTTTGCTTGTTGTTTGGTGGATCATGAACTGGGCTCAGTGGGTGGTTTATCTCTGATCATCATGGTATCAGCTGGGAGGTGGGAGCAGGAAGATCCAGCTCCAAGATGGGTTCTTCATTTCATGTCTGCT
Source organism: Miniopterus natalensis (assembly GCF_054644295.1). NCBI lineage: Eukaryota > Metazoa > Chordata > Mammalia > Chiroptera > Miniopteridae > Miniopterus > Miniopterus natalensis. The sequence goes on along the minus strand of NC_142083.1, from coordinate 34,857,127 downwards.
GCCTGGGTGCACCTTGGCTTCTTTCTCTTGCTCCACGTGGCCTCTCACCCTGCAGTGACTCTCCATGTCACTTGAACTTCTCATGGCACAGTGACTTCAGAGTGGTTGCTTTCCTTGCACTTGCTTGGCTTTCATGTCAGCCCAGATTCAGGCGGAAGGGGATTAGCTTCCACCTCCCAATGGGAAGAACAGCAAAGAATTTGGAGTCATCTTTAATTTACCCCAGTTATAGCTTATTTTTTTAAAAACATGTTGCCGATTTAATTTGCTAATATTTCTTTAAAATATTTGCATGAGCATTCTGAAGTAATGTTGATCTCTAGGTTTAGATTTCTGCTGCATTTGCTATGTTTTTGGTGCCAGGGTCATGCTAGTTGGTTTTTAAAGTCGAATTGGAAAAGTTTGATCTATTTTTTTAGTCTCAGAGTAAGGGCCACTTGTGTTGCTTACTTCTTGAAGGTTAATAAAACCTCCTCGGCCAAATGTCTTTTATAATTTGACAGTGCTTCAATGGTATTTTTAGTATCTTTGATGGTATTAGCTTATTCATATTTTTTGCCTCTTCTTGAGTCAATTTTGTTTTTTCATATTTTCCTAGTAAAAAAGGTCACAACTATTTTTGTGAAATATTTGTCACAACTTTTCCTTTTTTTTTAAAAAAGGACTGAAATAGATGTGTTCTCTCTTATTTTAATTTTCTTTGGTTATTTCAGTGGGAATATAGGAAGAAAGGCAATTTAATGCATGGGTTCAAATTGGCATCTTATAATGAATGTTTTTATAGTCTTTTTTTTGAGGTAGGAATATCTTAGAATATGTCTATAGTGTTATCACAAGCAGAGAATTAGGCAGAATGATCCACAATTCTGCTTTTTGTGGCATTTAAATATTGTGTTTTGAACTAAAACTTATTTGGAGCTAAATATGATCTCATACTGACTGTACTCAGAGAGATGTCAAGACTATCCCTACTGATAAAGGCTTTTATCAGGATGTGTCAGTTCACAAAGAGAAGGAAGATGAATCCTAAATAACTGAATTCACATATCTGACTGTTGATCAAGCCTAAGAAGAAGACAGTGAGGACCATGTGGATTGAGGATACTTACTGGTTAATTTTCATTAACAGGCTTCTAATGTGAATCTGTTTGGTGTGTGTATATGCCTCGAACAAAGTTCAGAAAGTCTTTTGGGGAAGAATGAAGAGATTATGGAGAAGACTGAAATGTAGGATGCTAGGAGAAAAGATGCGGTCACTTGCCATTGGTATAGTCTCTCTCTTAGCGTAAGTTTCCCAGTCCTGGAAACCTTTTCTGATAGGGGAATGTGGTCTATGTCACTAATGACAAGTGGAGATACTAGAACTCTGGAGAAGTCAGCCTGGAAGCAAGTGGGTGGGTGGGCCACTCATCTGAAAGACTCTGAATTTGTGCTGCAAACAGAAACCAGGTATCTTGGTAAAGCATTTCACTGTTGAGAAAATAAATTTTACTTAAAAAGAAGCTATGGGTAGACCATGCAAAATGAGACTCAGAAATAATCGGAAAGGTGGCAGAGGAAAGATGAGAGAGTTTGAATAAGTCCTGAAAGCCCAAAGGCTAAGAATACCAGGATAATTTAAAAATACAGGGAAGATTTGAAAATACATGTAGCTGCAGGGAGGGTTGGCCAAAGAACAGAAACAGAGACAACCACAGGAAATGGAAAGGGGAAATGGAAAGGGGTGAAGATGTTACCCTTATAGGAATGCAGACGCACGTGGAAAGATGCCAACCAAGCCAGGCCAGTAAGTGCTCTGGATGGAATTTAGTGCATGTAGCCCAGGAAAGAATGCAAAAGCCACCACTATGCTAGTAGGAGAGGGTGGGAAGACTACCAAAGAACCAGGGGGAGAACATCTGGGTTTCAACAGAAGGCAACCTATTGTATTCAGAGGCGCTCGAGCATAGAGCATAGCAGTTAGACACACGATCTAGAGAATGCAAGTGCAAGGGGTAAAGGAAGGAACAGAATGTCTGGCCACTCTCTGTATAAACCTGTAAGCCTGAACTAAATTTCTCTTTGTCTACTCTGGTTACTGTTTGTGCCTTCATGGATGAGTAAGACATTTCCACAAAGTGGTTTGAGGGTATTTTAGTGAAATGAGGCTTATGGTAGAGAACAGAAGAAGACTGAGAAGATTTTTGTGATACTTGATAGTGCCTTGATAGTACGAAAACAGATTTGTTTCTTTTTGGGTTGTTCCTGTGTACATTGCAGAATTAAACTCATGGTTTAATAACTTATACCTTGAGCAATTCTGAATTTTGTGCTTAATTGCAAATAATTTAAGCAAAAGTTTTATTCTCTCTTCCCGGAGCAGCCTGGCATCACCTTTGAGGAGCTATGTCTTCCAAGAATTTAGCTGACCACGTAGTCCTAACCCTAGTGTCTTGGGGAAAAGATTTGGTTTGTAGCTGCATATTTGTGTTTTTGTTTCAGCACTGTTAGAATTTGCCTTGCAAGGCGTAAATACTCATTCTTTGGAAGATGGGATGGCACCTTAAAGTGATCAGAAAAGGGGTCAAACAATCTCTTATCTTTTTGCTTCTAGTCCATCTTCTTTTCAGTGGAATTGTCTTTAAAATAAAATACAATAAAACCTACCACTTAATGTGGTAAGTGAGGCCCAAAGTAACCCTAAGAAAGAGAAGTATCTTTAAACGAAGGGAACTCATAACCTAAAATGTTGATTTTTGTGGCCACCTTTTGTTATCTGGGAAAAGGCAGGTCTGTAGGAAGAAAAAAAGTGTGAAGAGGTGGGATGGAAAAATCAGATGGAAGAACACCTTCTTAGTCATTTAACAAATATCTCATAGACTCTACACTGTGTTCTAGATACTTTAACTTTTCAGTGACATTTTGGGCGTCTCAATTAGAGTGAAAGTTTCCTGAGAAAAGAGGTTACATTCTTTTAGGTTTCTTAATACTAAACTTGAAGTCAAACAACTAAATTAAAAAACACACCCCCTTATTCTCTTTGCTTTCTCCCCAGCATTTCACCATGTTAAAACCTTTTCGTTTTAGATGCTCACTATTTTAGTCTCCTTCTTTACTGCCACTGCTCTAGCTGGGCTCTCACCTCCTCTGACCTAGTGTCCCACCTGTGGTTTATCTCCTCCCATTTCATCATCCACATGGCCATCAAAGTGGTCTTTGATTAATTTGCATCTCTGCTGAAACCTGTGATAGCCCCTCATTACCTACAGGAAAAGTTACAGAAGTCCTTGACCTTGTATCCAACTACAAACCCAGTGGCTGGAGAATGATAAATGCCCCCCTCTCAGTTGGGCTCGGTCACGTTTCTCCTCTCCAGAGCCTACTCTGAGGCTGCACAAGACAGCATGTGGCTCTCCAAGTGCCTCCTCTTACTATTTTGGGTCTTAGGAAGAGATGATAGCTGTGAAGACTTGAACATCAATTGTAGTGGAGAACAGAGGAAAGGTTGAAAACCAAAGGGCCTATCTGATCGTGATCTCAGCTGTCTGGGCAAAGTGGTTTACTCTCTGAAAATAACACTGCTGCTTGTGTACAGTGACCACAGTGGAGAAAACCCACGGCTTGAGAGCAGAGTGCAGTGTACTGGTTTGTGTTCAGCATGTTTGCTATGTTGTTTTGAGGTAGGAGAGGGCTGGTTGTTGGATAAGGGGAGGCCAAAGGATGAAAGTGCAAGGGAAGTGACAAATGCCTCCATTTGTCTGAACTTACTCTGAACCACTCATACAGGAATCAAGTTTCCTGGAGAACAGGTTCATGGGTTAAAGGGAGGCTTTCGAGAGGCTATTTTTGGCTATTATTGTGGATGCTGTTACTGTTGGTATGCCTCTGTATGTATCATAACCATGGTGACCACGGTGTTTTCAGGTTAGCATGGATCAAGGTGGTAAATTTTAATATTTACTTGGGAAAATATGGTCACCATAGTTATGGATGACAAAGAAGAAAGATTCTTAGATGAGTAGAGTGTGGGATGCCTTACTAGGCAAACAATTAGGAAAAATTAAATATATTGAATAAAAGCAGTGCAAAGCATGGCGAGTCTAAATTAATTAGAACCTGATTTCTACCACCCCACATGCTCTTCTATTGAGCAGTTTGGTTAAATTTGTCTTAATAACCTTTAAGTGGGCCAATTCTACAGGTGAACTGATATAGCTTAGATCTTTGGGTTGGCATTGAAATTCAGGACATGAAATTTTGAATTTTTTATGAATAAATTGAAGTAGAGAATGAGCCATCAAGTTTGCATGTGACCTTGAATTAAAAAAAAAAAAAAAAAAAAAAAGCTGTGACGCTTTCCATAATCACCATTAGTATTTGGTCAGAACATCTTTTTTGGAGCCTGACACATAGCACTTACTCTTCAGGTTCCTTGTAACATGAGCAGAAACCAAACACAGTGTTTGACAGAATCTGTGAAATCAGGTAGGATAGGTGTTATAATTAGTATTGTCTCCCCACAGCACTCAAAGGTAGCAGAAGAAAATCTTGCTGTTTCCCCCATATCCTTCTGTACATCCAGTTTCAAACATCTGCCCTCCTCCCAGTTCCACCAGAATGGGGGCAACTAATTCTGCAGATTTTCCTTAGACATTGCCCTTCTAACAATCAAGTAGCATTTGTCAGACCCCTGAAGCCCATCTATTTTTAATGCTGCATTTTCTCAGTGCAGCTGACACCAAACTTCAGAATAATGGGACACACTTTTACACTTTCCTTTCTAAGTTGGTAATCGGGTGAATGTTCCACATGCACTGGGCATTTCAGGGTGCTCACGATTTTCTTTCGAGCCAGAAAAGCATAAAATGTGAGCAGCAGTGAGATTCAAGGCTGGGTGGACCAGTGAATCGGGCCAGGATGCCTGTGCCTGTGTTCTCACTATCACACCTATGTCCTTGTGTAAATCAGGCTTCCACTTGCCTTCCTGATCGTTGAACACGCCGTGAGCTCTCAGTGTTCCCTTTCAACCCTGGACACTGTTGCCATGGTAGAACAAATGTATTCCATCTCAGTGGCTCTAGTGCATAAGAGAGGGTGTTTGATGTCTTTATCTGCCTTCCCAGATCCTTCCAGCTCCCTTCACCCTGCTCTGCGCCCCAGGAGGCTGACCTGTGCGAATGGCCTCAATGAGTTACCATGCCCTCACCTTCTGGTTGGGCTTGGCAGTGGGGCTCAGCGGCAGATGGATGGCAGAGGACAGCGAGGCCCTCCCGCTGTGTGTTCATGGTGTGCTGGCTTCTTTCTCAGCTGAAGGTCTCAGCTCCTGTCAGCTCCACACGGCTTTGTCTCTGGATTCTGCTGTGTGGGCTGAGGGTGGTGGCATTGCCCTGCTGTGATCAGCGCTGTGGGAATACAGCGTCTCTTGTGTTTTTTCCTACCCCTCTGCCCATGCCTTTGTAAAGAGTCCCTTAATTAAACTCTCCTCAAATTACCCAATTTGAGTTTGCCACCTGTTTCCTACTGGGACCCTAACTGATACAGGAGGTTACTGAATAAATGATGCTGGCAAAAGAGTCCTGAAGGACCTCTGGTGGCCCCCCTGAACCTGGCAGTGAGCAGGGGCCAGAGGACCCTGCAGGGGAGGGCAGTGCTCCCTGTGCTGATTTCTGTACTGATTCTGAGGTGCCGCCTGGGTGCCCAGCCCCTTGCCCAGGGGCGGTTGCACCGCAGTTCTGGCTTTTATTTGGAGCCCGGGAGAGAGGGGGAAGCAAGTCTTCTCCATTAGTGCTGCTGGCACAGAAGGAGGGTCTGAGTCAGCAAGAGGAGAGCCGACTTCGCAGCATCGCCCTGTCTCCTGTGCCTCTCCCCCGGCGCTGGTGGCCCAGGTCCATCCTGGCGACAGGCGTCAGTGGCGGGAGGGAGCTGCCCTGGAGCGCGGGCCTGGTGCCTCCCTCCCGCCGTCCTGGTTGGCATCCCGTCTCCTTGCAAAGCAGAGCCCCATTAGCAAGTGAAATGTCATAGTTTCAAGCAAACAAACAGGCCCTGCTGTCTGCCAAGTCGTCTGGGAGAAATCACAAAGAAATCTCAGTGTCCCGTGTCTCCTTGGGGCCTCCTCTCAGGAGACTCGGTAATCCTTTCAAGGCTGGGGCAGGGCTCTTTGCTGCTTGCTGCTAGGTGACCATCTCCAAGCCCAGACACCTTTCTACCAGAGACTGCAGGGCCCAGCCTAGTGAGTCCTGAGGAGCCGGGCTACCCTTTGTCCACTGCCCATTTAGGCTGATTTGCCTCTGGGGTTTAATCCACCCCCTTCCTGGCATCCCTTCCCGCTCACAGGTTTCCGGAGGGAAGCCTCCCTTCCACTTGCCTTGTCTTGGCCAGCTTATTGGAAAAACCCCTTGGACCTCTCTAGGCTGAGAAAAGTGGTCAGGGACGCCATCTCTGCTCAAACCAGCACAGCCAGCTATTGGGTTCGTATAGCACAGGAGTAAGAAAGATGTGACTAGAGTTGAATTTCCTGGCAGAGAAATAGTAAACAGCGAAACAGTCATTTCAGAGGGCAAACCGTTTGCCGCACTAATAAAACATGGCTCATGATGGAAAATAACTCAGAAGAAAGTAGGGAGCAAATGGATTTAGTTGCTATGGGAACGCAGTTGGGAAAAAAAACATGAAATATGTAAATACTGTAATTTGGTATTTTAATGTACTTCTTTTCCATGAAGAAAATTCCCTGACAGCTAAACCTAACAACTCATTCCTCTCTGCACACAGCGATGATGGACAGGGGCTAGGAAGTGGGATTCTGAATTCAATTTTGCCTCCAGGAGCAAATACATCTTTATTCTCAGGCATACAAATCAAACATCTGGAGCAGTGGTTCTCCTCTCTGGCTGCACACTGGGACCACTCTGGGAACTTTAAAAACATCATTGGCTACACCCTAGATTGATTAGATCAGATCCTCTGCGGTATAGGACCTGGGCACTGGCATTTTTTAAAAGGTCTTCAGTCTTTTCTAACGGACAGTGTTGTGAACCACTGGCCTAGAATCCTGATTTGGTAGACTCAATAAATACAGATCACTTATTTTGCCATATGCCTTTATTAGGTTTTTTTTCACCAAATTTTTGTTGATGTGGACATTTAAACACCAATGGGAAGTGATTAGCAGTCATTATTCTTCCATTATTAGACTGTTATCTTCACCAAAATAGATTAATGCTTCTCTTATTATTTGGAGCAAAAATACAATACTATATTACAAATCATTATCATTTAACCATGGTAATAATGATTAATTCTGTTATTTAAAAAATTAAAAATTGATAATAATAATTTGGGAAGCTTAGATGTTGCTCTAAATGTTGATGTCAATTTATATTTTAATAATAACCATCATCAATTATCATTAGCTCTATAATAAATCAATAGAAAACACATAGATATAATTGTTCAACTTGCTTAATAATATTCCACACTAGAGTTGGTAAATGGCATAATTTCTGTTTTCTGGATGGGAAAAAATGTTACAAACAAGAAACATGCAACTTGCACTAGTTTATATGTTGCCACCATGGCATACTTGAGTGCACAACTCCAACATTTCAATTTTTTTCTCATTGCCTGGCTCCTGTTTCTTTAGCTCTGTCCAATGTGAGGCGTGAATCCTTTTCCATGGGATCACTCCAGGAACAAAACTATAAGTTAGCCTGAGCTTCCTGGTATCCAAAGGAAATTTGAATAGATAGGGAAGGAGGGTTCATGAAAAACTTAATATTACAGGAAGCAAGAATGAATTGTGAATCTCTTGCTTGGTTGTCCAACATAAATTCAGGTGGTCAGGGGTCCAAGAAGTTACTGGGGATTCCATGGAGAGCTTGCTTTCTTTGGACTGTTTTTATTCTTTTTAGCTTTTACATTATCATTATGTCCAGCCCTTGGAGGCCAGCCCTTGGGTTTAGTCTGACTAACTTCAGGTTATGTTATTGACCCAGGCTGCTGTGTCTTCTAGAAATAGGCACAGTATTGGGGGTTCCTCCTTCCCATTTTTTCTGGTAGTCCTTGAGGTGACCTTCCAGACCTCCAGACTGGGTTAGATCCTCTATTCTCTGTTATCTACTCTCGCAGCATCATTTTTATCTTCTTTGCAGCTCTTTGCACAGAAACTGATGTATAGTTATCTATTTAATGCCAGTCTTTACCAAAAAAAGCAATCAGCTCTGTGAGGGTAGGAAAACAGTAGTCTTCCTTCTTGTAACCCCAATTATTTTAGCACAGTCCTTGCCACAGATATTCAAAAAGTATTGTTTGCTAATGACTATTTTTCTCTCTTGTCCCTGTTAATGACATCTGTCCTGTCAGATAGTTAACAATACTTTTTATTAAAAACTTTTTTTTTTGGATATGGAAAGTTTCGAATATAACTAAAAGTAGAGATTTTATAAAGAATTCCTATGACTCTATCACCCAGCTCTAATAATTACCACAAATCTTGCTAATTTTGCTTAAACATTTTTCTAATTAAAGAAGATACTTTTTAGACTTTCAGCTCTAGAGGTGAAACCTCTTTAGACTGAAAGTCATCACTACCATTCTAACAAGAAAAAACTGAACAAACTGAAAATCAGTGACTTTTCTCAGACCCATTAGAGAGACGGAGTTGCAAAGTAAATCACCATCTTGAAATCTGGGGAAACAGGTGAATACAAAGAGCTATTGCTGAGATCCAAAGAGTCATAGCTGAGATCTGGAGTAAAAGCCACTGGTAATTTTTGTAATTAAGTGGGCATTATGATGACTTGCCAGAGGCTGAATGTGGGTTAGCCTGTGAGAAATTCCAGGTATAGCAGTCTTACCCAGTCTTAGAGGGACTCTCTCACTTTTGTGGGTTGTACCTCTAGGAACCCCACCAGGTTCTCATGGTGAAGATCCAAGAGAGTTCCCCTGTGGCCTTGTCAGGAAGAGGGGAAGAGTAATCATTGTTATATGCCAAGAACATGTGCCCTAACAAAGGCTTACTTACTATCCAGGGGAAAATACTTTTCTAGAGCCTTATCTCACTATAGAAAGGACATTCCTCTCACTACAGCCCTCACCAGCCTTCCTTTCTCGCTTGAAAGGGGGAAAAAGCTAGAAGAATTACTTGTGAAGGTCACAGCCCAGAGACAGAGGACCACTAAAAGACTGAGGTTTAATCATATGATTATGTAATGCTTCCTTTTCTCCATACTTGCCACAAAGCTTGCCATAGGCAAGAATAAAATAGTCTGAAGAGACAAGCAAGTATTAGGACCAGGCTCAGATATAACACAGAGGTTGGAATTATGAGGTGTAGAATTTAAAATAACTATGATTTGTAAGTTAAGAGCTCTAATGGAGCCCGGCTAGCTCAGCGGTTGAGGGTTGACCTAGGATCCAGACAATTGGGGTTCTATTCCTGGTCAGGGCACACGCCCACGTTGTGGGCTCAATCCCCAGTCGGGGGTGTGCAGGAGGCAGCCGATCAATCACTTTCTCATCATTGATGTTTCTATCTCTCTCTCTCCCTCTCCTTTCCTCTCTCTGAAATCAATAAAGATATATTTTAAAGAAAAAGCTCTAATGGAAATGTAGACAACATACAAGAACATATAGATAATATAGGCATAGAAATGGAAATTCTAGGAAAGAATAAAAGGAAATGCTAGAAATAAAACACACTGTAGCAGAAATGAAGCATATCTGTGATAAGCTCATCAGTAGACTAGACATAACCAAAGAAAAAATCATTGAGCTTGAGGACAGGTCAATAAAACCTTCTCAAACTGAAAAATCTCCCACAAAAGACAGAACTGATCACCCAAGAACTGTAGATATAATTTTAAAGGTATGTATAATTGGGAAACCAGAAGAAAAAAGAGAGAACAGGAAAGAAGAAATATTTGAAGTAATAAAGGCCAAGAACTTTCCAAAATTAATGACAGACTCCAAAGAACAGATCCAGGAAGCTCAAAAACCACCAAGCAGGATAAATACCTGCTTGACACACTATATTCAAAATGCAGAACACCAAAGACAAAGAGAAAATCTTTAAAGAAGCCAGATGAAAGAACACCTTATAACAGGAACAAGGAAGGATAAGAACTACAGTTAACATCTTGTCAGTAACCATGCAAGCAGAAGAGAATGGAATTAAATAGCTGAAGTGTTGGAAAAAAACCTCACCAACCTAGAATTCTATATACACTGAAATTATCCTTCAAAAATGAAGGAGAAATATATTTCCTGATAAACAAAAATCCAAGAAATTTAATTCTACCAGGTCTTCTTTGCAAGAAATGTTAAAAGAAGTTTTTCAGGAAGAAGAAAAATATATAGGTCAGAAACTCTGATCTACACAAAGAAAAAAAGAGTGTTGCAAAAGGAATAAAGATATTTTTTATTTATCTTATTCTTAATTGATCTAAAAGATACCCATTTATTTAAAATATTAATAGTAACACTGAATTGAGTGATCATAGCATATGGATAAGTGAAATGAATGACACCACTCATAGGAGTCGGGAGGGAGGAATTAGGAATACTGTGTTATCATGTACTGGCACTCCTATATACATAGGAACAATTTGAATTTGAAATTATAAATCCCATTTACAGTAGCAAAAAATACTTAGGCATAAATTCAACAAAATATATATAAAAACTATATTCAGAAAACAATAAAATTCAGATTAAAAAATCAAGATCTAAATAAAATGGAGAGATATTCTATGTTCATGGATTAGAAGATTCAATACTGTTAAAACATCAGTTTTTCCCAATTTGACCTATAGATTCAAAGCAATCTCAATCAGAATCCCAGAAAGTTATTTTGTAAACATTAACGAACCAATTAAAAGTTTACATGGACTAGCCAACACAATACTGAAGAGCAGACACAGAGGTCAATGGAACAGACAAGAACCCAGAAATATACCAACACAAATATAATCAACTGATCTTTAACAAAAGAATAAAGGCAATTTAATGGAGAAAGGGCAATATTTTCAACAAATGGTATTGGAACAATTGGATGTGCATATGTGAGAGCATGAACCTAGACACAAGTCTTATACCTTTCACAAAAGTTAACTCAATATGAATCATAGACCTCAGTGTAAAGTGCAAAACTGTACAACTTCAGGAAGAAAAATGGGAGAAATTCTTGGTGACCTTGTGTTTGGTTATGAAATTTTAGATATAATACCAAAAGCACAATCCATAAAAGAAAACATGATAAATTAAACTTTATTAAAATCAATAATTCTGCTCTGTGAAAGATGCTACTAAGAGAATTGAAAAGACAAGCTATGGTGTGGCCAGATAATATTTGCAAAACACATATCTTATAAAGGACTTGCATCCAAAATATACAAAAACACTTAAAACTCAATAGTAAAAAGCAAACAAGCCATTTAAGAAGTGGAAGTAAGATTTGAACAGATACTTCACCTACGAGGATGTATAGATGTAAAATAAGCCTATGAAAAGATGCTGAACATCATTTGTCATTAGGGAATTGTAAATTAAAACAATGAGATACCACTCCATACCTATTACAGTGGTCAAAATCCAAAACCTCCCCCAAAACCGAACAATACCAATTTCTTATAAGGATGCAGAACAACGAGAACTCCTATTCTTTGCAAAATGATACAGCCACTTTGGAAGCTAGAATGACAGCTTTTCACAAATTTAATTATAGTCTTGCCATATGATTCAACAAGCATGCTTGTAGGTATTTAGCCAACTGATTAAAAAACTTATGCTCTCACAAAAACCTGCACGTGAATGTTTTTAACAGTTTTATTCATAATCAGCAAAAACTGGAAATAACCAATATGTCCTTCAGTGGGTGCATAGATGAACAGACTGTGTTACAGCTATACGATGAACTATTATTCTGTGATAAAAAGGAATGAGCTATCAAGTTATGAAAAGACATGCATGGATTTTAAACGGGCATTACTAAGTGAAAGAAGTCAGTCTGAAAAGGCTATACACACTGTATGATCCCAATTCTATGACTTTCTGGAAAAGGCAAAACTATGGAGAAGGCAAAAAGATGATGGTTTCCAGGGACTGGGAGGAAAGGAGGGTTGAATAGATGAAGCAGATGGGATTTTTTTTTTAGGGTGGTCAAACTATTCTGTAATGGCGAATGCATGTCAATTTGAATTTGTCAAAACCTTAAACTTTCAAGTGCAAGGAGTGAACCTTAATGTGTTCAAATAAAAAAAAAAAATCATTGAGCAAGTCAGGGGATCCCAGGATGGAATAGAGAATGTGACAAAACAATCTAGTGCCTTACAAATGTATGAAACAACCTCACTGAGTGGGGTGGAAGAGAAGGTGTTCAACTTTGGAAACGAGCAGCATCTATAAGATGAAATAAAGGCAAACGAAAGTGTATATAAGCATTGTGCTCTAATTAATAAGGTTGCTTCCCATTGGAGCATGGATTAACAGTTCTGTACTGCTATAATATATATTGGAATTAAATGATTAAGTAACTGGATGGTGGATGGTGGGAGCCAGGCTTATTACTACTGGAGTGGGGGTTGCAGCAAGGGGAGGAGGTTAGAAAGATCCATGTAGTCAGAGATGTCAGTATGAACTCATGTTGAGCCTAATATAGATGTAGATGGCTAATATAGAAATATTTATCCATGTGATCATATACATGGGTTGCTGTATCCACATATATTTCCTTGCTCTGTCAGCTGAGAGAGTTTGGAGGCAACACAACCCCTGTAGCAAGCAGTACCCCTAGTTCCCGGATCTTGGTTCTAACATCATGTTCCAATAAAAGAAATGAAGAAACAGCTGATTCTAGGACTAGGGCAGGATATATACAAGATGATCCCGGAGCATCTTGTAGTACCAGAGAGTAAGGAAATTTGCAAAAAACCTTCAGTGCTCTCCCACAATAATAGGGGTATATCAAAGAAACATAGGAGCTGATGGAAAATGCTCTCAGTGGCAAAAGCTGAAACAATTTGAGAAACAAGATAAATAAAATAGTATTGGATTATAACGCAAATATAAAATAAATATACATGAGTACATATTGATAAAAGTAAATAATTGAATAAATAAACCAGTGGGAGAGAGTAGAAATCTTCCATGTAGAAGAATTCCAAATAATTTATGTAGATACTCTGCCCTCAAGGAGAAGGAACTTAACGCCCTACAACTTAAGTGTGAACTGTGCATTCCAAAATGCACATATGGAAATGGTAAATAAGTAGTAATTTCACAGTGGAGAAATCTGATAATCTGATAATCTGAGCCAGGTGATCAAGAAGTCATGTTGATGAAAATCCTACTTTACCTCTGGGGTCTTCCTCCTAAGAGCATATAACTCCAGTCTAATTATGGGGCAAATCTCATCTGAGGGACATTCTACAAAATACCTGCTGGGACTGCAAAATTGTTAAAGTCAAGGAAAATCTGAGAAGCTGTCACAGCCAAGAGGAGCCTAAGGAGATATGAGTATTGAATATAATGTGGTATCCTAGATGGGAAAAAGGATAATAGGTAAAAACTAAGGAAATCTGAATAAAGTATGAGCTTCAGTTAATAATAATGTATCCATTTGGTTCATTAATTGTAATAAATGTGCCATACTCAAGTAAGCTGTTAATAATCAGGGAAACGGTGTGAGGTATGTGGGGACTCTCTACTATTTTTACAATTATTTCTATCAATCTAAAACTGTTCTGAAACAGTTTATTTCTGTAAAAAGAGATACTTTTTGGAAATGTCTTCTGGAGTAGAGATATGGTAAATCCAGGCCCACAGTAACTGTCAAATTTACTCTGGAGCCTACGGGGAGGCACTTGGCCTGCAGGAAAGCACTGTTCACTGAGAGGCCTCAGACCCTATGGCATGCTATTCAGGTTCTTGGTGTTGATATGGAATGAAATGGACTCTTAATGGCCTCTGCCATCAGCCCTCAGTGGTACTGAACTGGGGTGCAGCCACGTATTGAGGGGATTAATTTTGTCACATTAATTGGGAAATGCACAACTGGCACTCAGTGGGCAAGAGGCAGTAAACGTTTAATGTCCTATACTGTGTAGAACAACCCCTGGAGCATTGTCCTAGGTCTGGCATGATGTTCTTAAAGTGCCTGTACATCTGTTTAGGTGGGAAACCTGTTTAAAATGAAGAAAATATAGACAGTAAAATCTCAGACATCTTGCATAGCAATATTTTTCACAATATATCTCCTGTGCAAGGGAAACAAAGGAAAAAGTAAATGGGACTACATCAGACTAAAAAACTTCTGCACAGCAAAGGAAATCATCAACAAATGAAAAGGGAACCAACTGTATGAAAGAACATATTCACCAATGATACATCTGATAGGGGTTAATTTCCAAAATACCTATTAAAATAGATGTTTTTAATTTAACAATATCTAAAGAAAATTAGTATCTTTATTCTCCTTCTGTACAATGCAAGAAATCAGATGGCCCTGGCAGGTGTGGTTCAGTTAGTTGGGCGTCGTCCTGCACACAGAAAGGTCGCTGGTTCGATTTCTGGTCAGGGCAAATGCCCAGGTTGCAGGCTCCATCATGGTTTTTGATCATGGTAGCTTGTTTCTTTGTATGTTTGGTGATTTTTAATTTTGAGCTAATTTTATAGGAAAGTTCATCTGTATGAATTCTGAGGCTTGAGTTTAAAGTGTGTTCCTCCAGAAAGGAATTGCTTTGCTTTTGCATGACTAACTCAGGATCATTTATTTTTATTTTTAATTAAAACAAATTTAATTAAATTAATTTTTTTCATCACCATTTATCTCCTCTATGCCCTCTTCCACTCCCCACCCCTGCAGTCACCACACTTAACTCAGGATCATTTAAAAATAAAGATTTTAACTTGAGTTTTTGAGTCTATATATATAGTGTGAATATTTTTTTCAAAGAACGTGAACCTGTGTTTTGGGAGTTATTGGGGAGATATATTTTTTTTTATCCTGTTCCATCCAGAATCTAGTTTGAGTAAGGTGGTATCTTTACCGACTTTTGGTGTACTGACTTCTGTTTTTTATTTCCTCTGAGGAAAGAAAGCCAAGCACAGAAACCTATGTTAATTTGAATTGCATGAGAGGAACATGAGATCCTTTCTATGTAACTTTCTAAAGTGTAGCAGAGGGAGGACAGGCTACAGGAAGGGATTCAGTTCAGTATAAGAAAGACTGCCACCAAATAAAATGAGCTGTTTCATGAGGTAGTGAGCTTCTTGGTCACCAGAAGGATTCAAGGGTAGGCTAGACAGCCACCTATTGGTGATATGGTAAAGGGGACGTAGATATGGAGGGATGGATTGATTGGACAAGAAAGCTGCCATTCTTTCTTCTACTTGCTCGATACTGACTGGCATGCCAGAACCAAGTCTGACGCACTCAGGAAGAAGACTCCTCTCCCTGGCCATGTGAAAGTTTAAAATAATGGCTTGCTAGGTCTGCTCTCTGTCCACACCCGGCTCCTTGACACCTGGCAGTAGAGCTGTCTGGCCTGACAGGCTTCTCCAGAGCATGTGATGCCTGAGCTACCCGGATCTGCTGTCCACGTGGCCACATCTCTGGGCTCTGTCAGGTGGCCATGGTTTGTCTTGGCCACATTGCTGTCAAGGGGGAGGGGCACTGGGGGCAGGATGAGCGAGCAACAGATGTCAGCAGGAGTCTAGACGGAAAAGTATCCTTATACCCACAGGAGCATTTGTTTAAAATAGCTCTTTCCCCAAATATTCTCCTGGTGGCGCTGGGCCCGGCTGTGCTGTGGTTGAAGATCATTTGGCAACTCTTGTTCTCGCAATCAGAGATTGGCTTCTGGGTCTACAAAATCGTCAGCAAGCTAAGCCGATGAGCTTAGCCAGGAGAGGATCATGCACATCAGCTCTGGGACCAGGGCAGCTTCATGCAAGCTGATTTTACAGCTTCAGTGATTTAGGTTGCCCTGTTTTCATCCAGGGTGGTCACAGTTTAACTGGGACAAAGCCCCGGCAGGTGATGCCTTTGGGTGCTCTTTTAGTTGCCCGTGGAGAAACTGGTGAAAAGTGGTTGCATGCTCATGCTTGGGGTAGTAAGGAGAGGAGGACTGCCCTGCCAACATGGCAATCTGTTCGTATGAAGAGGGCAGTAAAACACTCTGTTCCCACTGGAGAGGAATCGGGATTTCTCACGGAGCTCAGTTGTGGGGGACAAGGGCAGGGCTCCAACAAGGGTGCTGGGATCCCGAGGGCACGGATGGAACCCAGGCTGATCATGAGGTTAAAGCCAAGGGCTCAGTCCGCATGTAAGCTTGAGGGACTGTCTGTGTTAGTGCAAGTTAGTGCTCTGGGTTTCATGTGGGATTGTGGATAGATGATGTCATGTTTTCCTGGCATGCAGAGGACAGGGAGTCCACAGGTGAACTTGAGAAGCAAGAGCGGAGTGAGTTTCCAATGGGATCCTCTCTTCCCCTTGGTTGCTTTTTTCTTTTGGCCTTTGTTACAACAGCATCTTGAGCCATGCACGTAAGAGAGAGGAAGGGAGGGACTGAGAGAGAGAAAGAGAGTAAAAAAAGCCCACCCACCCAGAGAAACCTACTGGTAACATTTTGATGCATACCCTTCCTGACTTTTTTCTGTGTGTGTGTGTGTATGTTTACAGAAATAGAAGCACATTCTTGCCCTGTTTTCTCTCTTCTTATATTGATTTGATCAACAGATATTTAATGAATGACTACTATGCTCTGGTCTGTTCTAGGCGTCGGGGGTACAGTGAAGAGCAAGTCAAAACCTTCCCCTCGTGGAGTTCGTGTAAGCATCTGTATTGAGCACAGGCATACCTCTAGAGTCACTTATAGAGCAGGGTTTGGGGGAGCTACATAATATTTTATGACAGAGATGAACTTATTTGTATCCTGTTGTTGGAAATTCAGATGGTTGGCAATGTCTTGGATCATAAACAATGATTTGATGAATATTTTTGTAGCTAATATATGTGTACACCTTTATGAGAGATAAAGGCTATAATGGAAAATTAATAAAACTAAATATTTCCTCAGGTAGGGGGAATAAATGTTCACTCTCTGGTTGTGACCTACAGGCAATTAGTCCCAAAGACGCTTGATCCCAGAAGGAACTGCTGACAGACTTGGCTGACTGGCTTGGGTTGGGATAGGCCAGCCACGTGTGGATGAATATGTTTGAGCTGACCCAGGTGGACTGCCTGGCAGCACTTGGATCCGTGGATCAATTAGGGATATTTATGGGTTTCAGGAGTCTTTAGAAGCCCATCTGTTTTTAAAAATAAAGGTGTGCTGCTCCATGATGATAAGCTACTTTAAACTATATTTTAGCAACCGAAAGAAAAGGATTCTACAGGGCACACTCAGATGAGCTGGGCATAGCCTGCCATTGAGGGCTGGAAATGGACAGCAGGGTGTGCAGAAGGACCGGCTTTGAAGAAAGCTTTTCTATATACTGAGCCCTTGTGAACAGAATGGGAGATGAAGCAATGGGAGGTAGCAGACCACAGGAATTATGGGGTGGTTTGTAGATCAGCATTCCTGGGGCTTTAGGTTATCTGTGTGCTCCCAGATCTGCTCTTATGCTCCCTGGAGGAAGTGCTTTCTTCTCTCTGCTGGACAGTGCGCTACTGTTCTGGTGCATACCTTCCTCCTTGACATGCCCTAACTTTCCAAAATTCTGTACAATTTCCCAGAAAAAGCCTCTTGAGTCTGTTTTCAAGCCCTGATTCTCTGACTTGAATAACTCCAGGAGCTTTCATGGGTCTCCTTGTCCCTACTTCCTCCCAGTCTGTTTCCCACACGAAGACCTAAGTTATCTTTGTGACATGAACTTTACATCCTATTATCACCCAGTTAAAAACCTTCAATGGATTCCTATCCAGTGAAACCCAAACTCTTTAGAGACTGACAAGCCTTCTAAGTGGCCCTGGTCTACCTGGCCAGTGCTGTCCCCAGCCACACGCCACACCTGTTTTCCAGCTGCCAGTCACTTGCAGCTCCCTGGGAGTGACACATTCATTCAGGCCCGTGTGTCCTTGCACACGCTCGCACACGCTCTTCCCTTCTGCTTGGGATGCTTTTCGCCTTTTTTTCCTGGCGTGTTCCTGCTCATACCAAGGCGGCCATTGCATTAGGTCCATGTTTGCGCGGTAACTTACCATGCTGCTCAGTCCCTGTGTACTTGCCTATATCCCTTCTGGACTGTGACCTTCTTGGGGAAGAGGGCTGACTCTTTCATTTCTGTGTGTCTGTTCCATAGCAGTGCTTGATATCTATGTGCCACTGAATGTTGGAGGAGTCGACACAATCTGGACTGCGAAAATGTATTCTTTGATGCAGACCTAACCAGATAGAATATGTTTACAGTGCTTAGTTCTGACTTATATTTTCAGACATTTTTTAAAGGATTTTTCTTCTAAAGACAATGTTGTTATGTACAGGATGCTTATTAGATAGGGTTGATTCTCACACATCCTCTCTCGGACATGTAATTTGATGTTGTGCGCGTGCGCACACACACACACACACACACAAAGTTATTCAACTAGTCAGTAGTGAATTCAAATGCCTGGGAGTGCTGGTATTTGGGTCCAAAGAGAAAGCTGTAAATGGAGAGAAAGGGGAATGGAAAAGAAAAAACCCAAAACACTCCTCCATGAGTCTCAGTGTATTTATATAAATGTTAAAAAACCGACAATTGTTTTCTCTTTCAAAGTCTCAGTTTCCACTTGTCAAATGTGAATAATATTCACCTTATAAGACAGCTGTAAGGATTAAGTAGAATCATGTATTTTACATAATAAATGTGAAGAAAAGTAGCTATTATATTTATTTTCCTAGAATTCCTGGCTTTTTCTTCTCCCAGGTGCTCAGGAATCTGTGAGAGGACCCTAGTAGAAATAAATCTTTGCTGAGGGAAAGCTCAAGACTGTCTGTAACTAATGAAACTAGACAGCTATTAAATACTCCTTCAGGAGTTTCTGAAAACCTCCATGCACCTTCTGCCCGACCACTCCTCTGTTTATTCCACGAAATCCCACAGTCAGATTTCACCCAAGGCCATGTTCATGGATAAAATCTGTGAGCTGATACCCTTGCTAGAGTTACCAAGTTAAAACTTTTATTTTATACATGCATAGGATTGAGTTTGGGTTCTTTTCCTGAAAGAGGATCTTTTTCTTAAGCCGGAGACCTACGGCTAGGTTTGGGGAAGAAATACCTGGTGAGGAAAAGGCTGAAGAAAGGAGGTGGTGGCATTAGGGTTTCTACAGAAAACTAGGCTGGATATACTACCTTACTTCCTCCTGACATCTTGCTCAGGATGGTCTCTCCAACTCTCTCTTCAGTATTTTAGTTCCATCCTGTGGTGTGGTTCTGCTGGCCCATCCCCCAGGCTAGGCGAGTGGTGAGGAAGCATGCTGGGGGAATCACCAGGATGAAAGGCCTCACTCTCTCAAATACGCATCCTGGACACCAGACCTGAGTGCACTGGTCGCTCTGGGTCAGCACACAGCAGGTGTGGACTTTGAAAGCATTACGCTAAGTGAAATAGCCAGTCACAAGGACAAATACTGTAAGGGGCATAACTGAGGGAGGGATGGGGATATGGTTGAGAATTTCACTTTCCCAGCTATTTTTTTTCTATAAAAAATTATAGTAAAATATACATAACATAACATTACCATTTTAAGCACATAGCTCAGCGGTGTTAAGTACATTCATAATGTTGTTCATCCATCACCACCATTCATCTCTAGAACTTTTTCTTCCCAAACTGAAACTCCATGCCCACCAAACAATACTTCCCCACTCCTCTCATGCCTCCAAACCTGGCCCCTTGCCTGGCTGGAATGGCTCAGTGGTTGAGAGTTGATCCATGAACCAGGTCACAGGTTCAATTCTGGGTCAGGGCACATGCCCAGGTTTTGGGCTTGATCCCCGGTAGGAGGCAGCCAATCAATGAGTCTCTCATCATTGATGTTTCTCTCTCTCTCTCTCCCTCTCCCTTTCTCTCTCTGAAAGCAATAAAAGCATATTAAAAAAACAAAACAAACCTAGCCCCTGGCAACTACCATTCTATCATCTGTCTCTATGAATTTGACTGCCTAATGTAAGTGGAATCATACAGTATTTGTCCTTTTGTGATTGGCTGTTTCACTTAGCATAATGTCTTCAAAGCCCATCTATGCTGTAGCCCTGAGCTGCTTCTGAGAACTGCTTTGGAAGCAGAAGAATGAGAGTTGACCGATGGCCAGTGGGTCTCAGGCCCTAGGCCTGAGTTCAGAAAGGGGGTTTCTGGGTGATCATTTTCCTTTCAAAGGGATTGGTGATGGCATTGTTGGTATTTCCTGGACACTTTGAAAAAAAATCTGCTGACCATTCTCTTTGCCTGTTGCCTTCCTCTTTTTAGGGGCCATTAAAATCTGAAGCAGCCAGCTCTTCCCACTGAAAAGCCTCTGCAGGCTTGGCTGTGAGTCTGGGCACCACTGGTAGCCAGGACAGACTTTGCTCCTGTTTAGGAACTAGGCCACAATGTACCATGTTTGGTCCAAATTCACGTTTTGAAACAGCATTTCCCTGCCTCCAGGGGCCCCTGCCCCACCATACAGTGAGCGGCTTCTGCGGTAGGCTGTAGGAAGGCTGCCACTTTCTGTGCTGGTCATGCTGACAGCCACGTGGGGGTATTGGCAGGGCTGACCAGTGGCTGCCATTCTCCTGGATGATTGCCTTGTCTACTGCTTGGAAGTCTTGTCATATCTGATAGGACAGGGTCTGGTTTCTAGGGGAAAGGTTCCTCTGGGATTTGGATGAAATTTTGACTGTCCTGTCCAATACCCAGAAAATTCTGAGCAAGCAGCAGTTGTAATTGATACTTGGTGAATCATGCCCACTGAAGAGTTAACTCCTGTCAGCCCAATGCTCTGAATGGGTGAAACACATGGTTGGGTGCTAGCCATGCTTGCTAATGACGAATTCACTTTACTTATTTTGGCCTTGGGGTTAGTCAAGGATAGAAGTTCAGAAATAAAGTAGTGCCCTAAAAGCTGCCTCCCACAGCTCTGATTGCTTATCTTTCTCCCCCCCAGGGATTCATCTCAATTCAACTTGCTTCTATGTATTTTAACTTGTGAGTAAGACAACTCAAAGAATTTTAAATTGAAGTATATAGCACATATAAAAAATACACAAATCATAAATGAACAGACTGATGAGTTCTTCCAAAGTATAAAACCCGTATGTCATACAGAACAAGAAACGGAATATTCCTAGAGTCCCAGGAAAGCATTATCCTGACTTTTGATATCCTATATTAGTTTTGCCTGTTTTTGTGTAGATCACCAGTGTCTAGACTTTTGTGTCTGGCTCATTTTACTTAACATTATGTCTATGAGCTTCATCTATGCTATTGTGTTGTAGTTCACTCATTCTCAGTGCCGGATAGCATTGCTCTACTCTCAGTTCTATGTGAAGCCACAATGGAGCCTGAGGCAAAGGGAAAAAAATCAGTAATGCTGACCCTGCCTTTATTCTAAAATCTGATATTTTGTTTACCATGTTTTCTTTTCATTAATTTTGATTAAATATAGTGCTTTAAAAATTATTTATTTTGATTATGAGGTTTTTTGGGCACTCATTTAAATTCTGCTCCTGAGATGTTTAGAGAGAGGTTAGTAAGGGAGGAGACACAGTCCAAAATCCAAGGACCTTAATTCCATGTTAGCAATTTTGAACTTCAGTCTGACGGCAAAAGGGAATATTTGAAAGGTTTCAAAGAGAAGAGTGATATGATCTGGTTTATATTTTTAGAAAGGTTATCCTGAAAGCTGTGTGGAAAATAGATTAGAGGGTGGTAAAATTAAAATCATGAAAACCAGTTGGGAGGAGGTTGTAGGAATCCAGGTGAGCACTGAGGGTGGCTGGACTAAGGCAGTGCCAGCCAGGATGGAGAGGAGTGCTTGGTGTAGTTCATGTGGGAATAGAGAGGTGGGAGGTGGGGGGTGGAGAGGGTGACGAAGGAGGGAGGGAATATGGACTATGACTTCTAAGTTCCTGACTTTGGTGTCTGTCACCCCTTGATGGAGGAATATAGGAGGAGAGTAAATGGGGCGTTTTGGACATTTTAAAATTGAGGTGTCAGGAGGAGATTCAAGGGGCAGATGTCTACAGATCTTTGGTTTAGAGCCTAAAGACAATAGCTGTAGCCCCGAGATCAAGCAGCTGCCCCCGGAGAATACATAGAAGGAGATTTATGAGAGCGAGAGGAAGACCGCTGTAGAAACATGAATCTAGCAGGGCTGCCATTTAAAGTGTGTATTGCTTTTTCATCTGGCCATGAATAAACCTCCTGTCTCCTAACTTTCAAAAAGTGGCCCACGGAAAGGCGGGTGGGAAGCTGCACGCGCGTGCGTGCCCGGGGCCAGGATTTCCTGATTAAAGCTCTCCCTGGGGCTTGTGGTGTTGCACCTGTGGCTTTCCTTGGCACGGCCTTTATTTTGAGAGAACGTTTTTGGAGGGACTGATCTTTTCTTCTAGTTTCTCCTCTGGTTCAGCCTTATGCTATAATATTTGTGTTGGCCACTTACCTTTCTGTTACCAGTTGGGACTAGTTGTATCCCCATAACCACTTCCCCCCTCTGTTTCAGAGAAATGAAAAATGGAAATGCCAGCTTTAGAACAGAGAGTTTGCAGAAGAAGATGTCTTTCTTTTGCTGACATGAAAAAGAAAGCTTACCACCTATGACAGATCAGCCCATTTTTAAATCTAAATGCCCACTTGCTGTCCCGGCTGTGGGGGAGTGAGGGTGGGTACCCCTTTTTGGAAGTAGAATCAGCTTCAATAATTCCATTTTTGCACTTCACATTGGTAAGTTAAATTCATTTTCCAATGGGAACTGCAAATTGTGAATTACTACCCCCCCCCCACCCCGAAGGTATCCCACTGGCTTAATCTGGTCCTGCCCTGTGTAAATTGGTTTTGATTTTTCTCGTTTAGAAGAGACGTTTGTCATCATTGAGACCAGCCCTTATTTGTACTAATACATGGATCTCCTGAACACATTCTAAGCAGCCCATTCAATTTTTGGAGGGCTCTATTTGTTGAAAATCCCATCCTTTCCCCTGCCTATGCCTTTGATTTGCACTTCAGGGTCATGCGGAATAATTCTAATGCCTATTCCAAAAGACAGGCTGTCGAATATTTAAACTTCCCTATGGTGGTGGCCCCCGATTACTCCTCTCCTCCCTTGAGTGTCCCTCCTCTCCTCTCCTACAAGACTCACACTGACATATACAACATAGTAACTGTCTTTTTGGAGTTAATCAAACTAAATCTAAGTCTTTTCAGTTTAGGTTCTACACTTTAAGAAGGAATTTAATAAATTAAAGTGATCACACTTGTACAGATATTTGAAACTCTATTTGGGGTACCACATTTCTATCAATACAGCCTGAGGTCTAATAGTTGTTCTCTTGGCAACCACTTCACGCTGTTGCCTTTTATTCTGTTGACTATCAGGTAAAAGTTCATATTATTTTCACGAGAACTTCCATCTTCCTTTTCCTGAAGTTGTGTGGAAGACCATATATTTCTTCTAGTTAAAGGGCATCGTGCTAGACCTCGCCCATTGTTCCAGTTTGTTTATCTCTTCTTGGATCTTAATTCTGCCATGTAAAGTATTAGCAATTACCTCAGGATATTGTAATGTGCACACTTGGGTATTATTTCCTCCTTCAAATCATTGATTAAAATAGAGGGTGCTGAGAAAAACGTCAAGGAAGGAAAACTTCAGCAAAGTGCCAGACACCTTTGTCTATGCTGACGTTACTCTATTAGTCCATTCCCTTTGGCTAATATGTAACTTAGCTAAAGCTTAGTTAGGTTATGCTGCCGTAATAACCAATCTCCAAATGCTAGTGGCTTCCAACAATAGGGCTTTATTTCTCCCTCACAACTTATAGTAACC
Source organism: Miniopterus natalensis (assembly GCF_054644295.1). NCBI lineage: Eukaryota > Metazoa > Chordata > Mammalia > Chiroptera > Miniopteridae > Miniopterus > Miniopterus natalensis. The sequence goes on along the minus strand of NC_142083.1, from coordinate 34,833,144 downwards.
GTTGTTCAGCTGAGGCTCTGCGCCACTTGTCTTCATCGTAGGGCCAGGAAGAAGGTGAAGTCCCAATCTGCGATATACTTTTTTCATGTTGAAGAGAGAGAAAAAGCTATTGCTAATCCACACACAATGGTCCTAAAGCTTCTACTTGAATGTGGATGTGCCACATCCCCTCACAGACTATTGGCCAACGCAAGTTACATAACCAAGCCCAGCATCAATGGGCTAAGGGTGCATACTCCTGTAGGAATGTTCTGGAAGTCCAGCAATGAGTGGCAGTGAATAATTAAAAATAATTATATAATCATTTGGTAAAAATATTTAACAGTTGTCTGTTTTGTTCCAAAATGTTTTCACCTTCTGTGTTAATCCCCACAACAACCTTGTGAGGCTAGGGTTTTTATCTCAGTTTGTCAAATGAGGTCCTAAGAGGTGGTGTCTTGTTATATCGGGTAAGTAGCAAGCTAGGACTCAACCTCAAATATTCTGAAGCTTACAATGTACTTTCCAATACTGATAATGATGATGAGAACTCATGTTACTGACATTTATTGAGTGTATTTTACCAGGCAGGCACTATCGTGAGCGCTTTATTATCTTATTGCTCAGGATAATGAGCTCCAGCAGTCTCAGTAGAAAAAACACAAAATCCCAATGTCTTAACGCAATCAAAGTTTATTTCTCATTCACAGCATCTTCCAATGTGGGTTGGTGACTCTTTAGGGTAGCTCTTTCTTTCTTTCTTTTTTTTTTTTTTTAAAGCATATCTTTTTCTTTTTTAAATATATATCTTTATTGATTTCAGAGAGTGGAAGGAAGAGGGAGAGAGAGAGATAGAAACATCAACAACGAGAGAGTCATTGATGGGCTGCCCCCTGCATGCCCCTGACTGGGGATTGAACCTGCAACCCGGGCATGTGCCCTGATTGGGAATCGAACCCAGATCGCCTGGATCCTAGGCCAACACTCAACCACTGAGCCATGCCCGCCAGGCTAGGGTAGCTCTTTCATTTAAGTGGTGACCTGGGAATCCAGGCTTCTTCTGTGTGTTTTTTTTTTTATTTTTTAATTAGGCTATCTAAATATGTGACCTCCAAGGCTGCCCTTACAAGTGAGGTAGAGTGGTAGAGAAAGGGAGAGAGGGAAAGACTGATAGATAGATAGAATAGAGAAGTAGATAGATAGATAGAGAGATAGAGAAATATGGAGGAAGCGCCAGGAAGGGAATTGGCTGACATCTCTTCCACCCACATCCCATTCTCCTGTGTTAGTCATGTGACCTCACCTAGATGCAGGAGGGCTGATAAGAAGAGCACTGGATATTTGGTAAACATTAATAGTCTCTGTCACAAAGTTAGAAGCATTATCATCCTCATTTTTATAGATGAGAAAATTGAGGTGGAGAACATGTAAGTAATTTTACTAGGCACATCTATAGAAGTGAAATAGGTGGGATTTGAACCTAGACTTCCAGGTTTCAGAATCTGTGTTCTTAGCAACTGTACTTGATTGCCCTTCATCTTTTATCATGATTAGCTAGATTATGAATATATTGGCTATGCCAGTATCCAGACAAATGGGTACATTTTATAAAAAAATTATAAAAACCCTTTAAAACTACTCTATTGAAATCCTGATACACTGGAAACATCATCATCATAATCCTATTAAATATGTAATAAAACTAGTACAGCAGGGTTAATTATCAGTGATTACAATACTTTTTTTTTCTCCTGAGAGATTAGTATTTTTGGAGCCCAAATGGCCAGAAGGACAGGGACAATAAATGTCTCAGAAGAAACTAGAAGAGTAGATTGTCCACCTGCACCCCTATGATCTACTCTCCCCGTCTCATATCTTGGCTCTATATAAAACTCAGGGATTGTGAAGCAGTCTCAAGAAGCACCAAGGTAAAATTTTCCATTAGCCTGGAGGTAAGGGCTCAGATTGAGAAATTAAGTTGTAGAAAATCAAGAAATTTAAATTCTTGAGTCTGTGGACTGAGATGAATAGCCACTACATAAAACAAGTATCTAGATTATTGCCCATGTTGTGATCAATTTCACTACACTCTTATTTGTAGATTCTCTCTTTTCCCCCCTCATGCTTGAAAATGGGACTGGCTGTCTCCAGCACCTCTCTTTTGGTTCTCTGTGGTTCATCACTAATTACTGACCATGATTCAGCCATTTCATCTGTAGATTTTCACAAAAGAAATATGATATGTCAGAGTCAGATACATAACTGATTCTGAATACCTAGGTAATATGTTATGAGCTCTTCTTTTACCTTGGATTTTAATTTCTTCTTCATCAAATTTATCTCACCATTTCCAGAAGATCTTTTTTGACAAAGAAGCTGGAAGCAAAATTGGAGTTGAAGAGTCATGATTTCTGACTGTTCTCCATTGCCTAGCAAGAATCTCAGCCTTAGCCCAAGAAGTGCTCATTCTAGAAGTTAGATGTGAGCCTGCCTGCCCAAAGTACTGTGGAGCCAGCTTGACAGTACTTCTTTACTTGAAGATCTGAGGATGCTCCAGGGGTAGAATTACCAGAAATAAAAACAGAGATAAATGAGAGTGGAGGCCAAGAAGTTGGACTAAGGAGAATGGGCCAGTCATCAAAATGAAGGGCAATGCTGAGCACAGCACAGCACAGCACAGCAAATGTCACTACAGTTTTCCTCTGGCCTGGTCATCAGGAAACCATGCCCATACTCAGGATGAAGAGGCTGTTACAAAAGCAAGTAAAGTTGAAAGGGCCATTCTTGGCAGCTTCTGTGGGACTTTGAAAGTGCAAGCTGAGAGCAGCAGCGGTGGTGTCGGCAGTAGAGATGTTGACAGAGGTAGTGGCTTCTTTTACCGCCATCAACAGCTACCACATTTGGTGCTGACCTTGACATGAGAAATTGCCATAGACAGTCAGAGTAGGAAACGAGAAAAATGGCAATTACAGTAATGAAACCTGGAAAACTTGGTATTATCTGTACCCTTTGGGGATCCAAAAGCCATATGGGAGGAATCGTGTGGAGTGTGTATGAATGTGTGTGTGTGTTGGTGTATAAGTTAGAAGTGATGCAGAATAGGTAAGGCTGAAGCCAGAGAAATAGTATTTTGTGTCCATAATTATCCTGTTGTTATTGCCATGTTTGCATGAGCCAGAAAATACAAGTTATGTGAGTTTTACGCCACTTGCCCCACATAGCACTTGGAACTTTCTTTGTTCTTCTTGGTCTAAACATAAGGAAAGGGTTGTTTTCCTTGTTCCTTCACCCTGGCAGCCTTCACTCACTTTAGGTTTCCACTCCCTGACCCCTAGTTTAGCCCCATTAGCCAGTCTTTTATACTCATCTCTGACTGTTTCCTTTTCTCTTCATCTTTTCAATTATTTTTAAAGGCCTCATGTATTAGCAAGTTCTCTTTGCATTCACATTATCCTTGGTAGCTACCTTTTCTGTCTTTTTATCTCTCCTTTTAGGCTGGGAACTTCCTTTTCTTGCTCTATCTTTTTAAAGAATCAAATTTTAAAAGGTTTTCCTCTGAATATAAAAGTATTAACTTCACACTGTAGAAAGTTTGAAAGTAGAATCATCAATCAGAAAAAAATGACCATAACTTCATGACCTAGAGAGAATGTTAGTACTTTGTTTGATGTCTTTCCAGTCATTTTTCTATTTGTATCTATATAAACAAGTATGTGTGTGTGTGTGTGTGTGTGTGTGTGTGTGTAAGTAGGTATGTATGTAAACATATACCTATAGTTACAAAATTGGCATCATACCACATGATTCATTTCCCATGTCATTTATTCATCCCAAACATCATTCTTACTGGCTACCAAATATTTGAAAGCTTTTGACACATCTTGCTAATTTGCTTTCCAAAAAGGCGATGGCAGTGCACACTCTCACCAGCAGCATTTGAGAGCACCACTGCTGGTTCCCCTGGATTCTTATTAACACAACACTTTATAAAAATTCTGGCAGTTGTCTAGGTAAGAAATGGAGGAGTCTTATTGTTATAATTTTCATTCCTTTGATTGCTAATAAGACTGGACAGTTTTCATGTTTATGACTCTACTTCTCTTTCCTGAGTTGCTTGTTTTTGCCTTCTCATGCATTTGTAATGGTCTGGTTGGAATTTAATTTTTCAGACACTTTCTGGTCATCTTGCTCTCTCTTCTCTATCAAGAGTCTCAGACAGTGTGATCCTGCTGATTTCTCATCTGAGATTTGGAAATCTGCCTCCCTCAAGCCTATGGCATATATCTGACTGTACTTAGATACTACCTCTCTGACAATCACACAATAAAGTAGGTTTCATTCGTCTTCAATACCTGACTGATCAGATAAGACTGGTTATATCTAAGTGGCTTACCCTCGCTCCCTTAATATGACAGTTAGCATGGGATCACCCCAGTGACTCCAGAAAACTGAATAGAGGAGAGGAAGGAGAAGCCCTTGAAAGGGGTTGGATGTGAGGCAATAAGCTACATGTCAGCAAGGCACAGGAGTGGGTATAGTTTATGGTCCTTTGGAGTTGTGCGGGCTCATGCAAAGAGTCCTAAGGATGCATTTGCAGAAAGTCCGCTGCGGCAAGCCTTTGCTCAGTCATGCTCCAGGGAACTGTGATCAGAGACCAGGCTCTCATTCCAGAGGAGAGGACAGAGATAAAGTATAGAGCTCAGGTTGTGATGAAAAGTTAGCTAGGGAAGGATGGCGGAAAAAGAACAGGACACAAGTCCCGAGACTGTTAGAAACAGGACACCTCTGTGGACTGTTTCTCTAAGCATCCAGGAACACGTGGAAAAGAAGGACCTTCCCACCTAAACTAGGGAGCCAAGGTCAGTGATGTTGAAGGGCAAAGGTGGGGGTGAGGCTGAATATGAGAGGGGAGCATCACAGGGTTAGAGATTGGCTGGAATGGAATGGAGTGGGGACTAAGAATGAGAACCTCCTTTTGAATCCCCCCCCAGGGCATGGACTCCCTCCTCACTGACCCATCCCCCATGTTTACTTCCTTCTCACCTCCTTACTGCACCCTCTGAAAAATTGTTTTATTTTAAATTAACTTTTCTGTATCCTGAACTTCTTACAGAATATTCTCTAAATCTCTTGCTTTCACTGAAATTTATTCCTCCCTAGAACCTGCTTTGTCAGTGGCCCTTTTGAGGAAAGGAAGGTCATTCCTTCATATGGCACACATCACGGGGCCAAGGGAGGTGTTTGTATTTCTTCATGTCCCACTAAACCATTTCTCTTGGATCCTCATGCAAAAGTCTTTTTTCCTTTGAAATGTATGTGGTCTAGCTAGGCCACTTCCCCCCTCCTTCATGTCAAAAATGTTGGCTTACCCAACATTTATGAGGTCTTTGGAACTTAGCTTATAGGTTTATTTTTCATTTCACTCCTTGATTGACTTCAATTTCCATCTAACATTTCCACCTAAACTTATTTAGCTTCTTTGACTCCTATGACCTTCACCTCTACTGTACTTAAGGTGCTCACTGTCACAGTCTTCTCTACTTCTGTCACCAGGATACTGAATGCTGCTGGAGAAATGGCACAACCCTGTCACTTGGTCCCACTAATAGCTGATGGCCTGACCTTAACCTCAACTCAGCTCATCAGTCCTTTCATTGCCCCTGGTCAGCCTTCTTTCCGTGCCCTATAATAGCTATTCCCAGTCCTCTGATCTTCTCAAGCTGTCGATTCTAATCCCACCACCTTCTGTCTAAACAGATGCCCTTTCTTTCTGTCTCCTAGGGGAAACTGAGGTCATTTGTTGTCACCTTACTCATAGCCTTCCCTCCTCACCTGACACCTCCTCTGCCTCTGGCTTTCCTCTCCTCTTCACCCTCATAGAGAGTAAAATGTTCCTCTCCTGCTTGAATGCAATTCTTCCCTCTGGGCTTTATATCACACACCTTCCTCTTTTCCCTGGGGGTTTCTTCGTACATCATTCTCATTCTGTTCTGTATCTTCATTCTTTCTCTTGGTACATAAATAAGTACCTGTCTCTTCCTTCTCAAAAATCCTTCTCTGAATACTGCACCGTCTTCCTTCCCAGCCAAACTTCTTCAAGGTATTATCCCTCCACTCTCTGACTTCCTCACCTCCTTTTGCTCCCCAGATCTCAGCAACCTGTTTTCCTACCACAGCACTCCACAGGAGCATCCCTTACAGAGATCACCAGGGATCCAGTTATCAAATTCAGTAGGTACTTTTTGGATTTATATTACATGCTCTCTCTTATATCTGACACTGTTGGTCATTTCTTTTTCTTGACATTTTTTTTCTAGTTTTCCATCACATCACTCTCTCAGCTCTCCTTGTGCTTTCTGGATCATTGTCATCTATCACTCTATTCTGAGGAACATTCTTTTTGACATTCCCAAAGGCTCTGTACTTGTTTTTCTTTTGCCACTGTACCCACTTTATATTCAAGGCTTCTAGTATCACTTATATGCTGTGGAGTCTAGCCCTCTTCTGAGTTTGAGATCAGAATATCCAGCTGTTCATAGGAAAACCACCTGAATGACCCCACAATGCTCAAACTGGAAATGATGTTTAATTAATGATTGTTTTATGAATCAGTGTCCAAAACTCAATTTGTCATTTCTCTATGTATCCAAGTCTACTTTTAGCTTTTATTGTGCCTAAAATGACCATGTATTTCTTATAGCATATGGAAGTAAGACTCTCTGTGCCTGAAAACGTCGCCCTCTGTTTTAGTGGAGGGAGAAGAGGAGAAGGTGAGATGAGATACCCATCAGCTACAGTCTTGATTATCCTGCATGGACATTTTTCTTTTTGCATTCACCAGATGGAAGTAGTCCCCCTCTTCGCTGTTGTCTACATGCTGCTCTACATCCTGTAGGTGTGAGAAGCTTAGATCCCTTGGCCTGAGCAGGTGTCCTCATTTCTATAATCCAGTGATTCTCAAACATTAGAACATAAAATATTTATCTGAGAAGGGTTGTTTGTTTATTTATTTATTTATTTATTTATTTATTTATTTATTTATTTTTGTTTTCATAGAGTAATTAGACCCTATCCATGATATTCTAGGACTAGGGTGGGGCTGATAAATCTGTGCTTTCAGAAACTTTCAAGATACTTGTTAAAAGTGGCACACAGACCACATTTTGAGAAACGCTGTCCTAATATCTTGGAGCTGCCAATTGCTGTCTGCCATTTTCTTTAACTGTTAAAGATCTCTGTCACTACGAGACCCACTTAATTGAGCTATCATATTTTGGGGCTTGATGCTTTAATATTTGTACGTGTAAATCCTACTGGTAACAATATTTACATCTATCGAAAATAGCATTCCATTTGTGAGCTGTGTTTTTTCTATAGAATACCCAGTTTGACTCCTTTGGAGATGGAATTAATTACAGATTTTGAATAAGCTGACTTGTAAAGACAAAGCGGTAGTTTTTAACTTGTTCACTGGGAGAATGGAACAATTTTATTTTATTTTTTTGACTGAATATGCTGTTTGAATTGTGAGTGCAAGCAAACTATTGTCTTTCCATTCCACTGTGGAAGAGCAGAACAGAAAGACGAAAGCTTTTTCTTGCTGAGTGTTTTCAACCTGGGCTTCAAAGGCATCTTCGCAGAACAGGCATGGGGTGGGTTCATCAAGAACAGGTACCTGCTTATTCTGTGCCTTTGCTCTGCTAAGGCCAGGGCTCCCTATTACTGGTCTCCGGGCCAACCCAGTGTTTATCTCTCTCTCCCTCCACAGCTTTGTGTCTAAAAGGTATTTCCTGCTTGCCAACAGTAGAACTTATATCTGAAAACAAAGGAATTATTCACAGCCTCTTTTATTTTTGTGGGCTTTCTAACCAGGAACTGTACAAATGCTGCACAGCTCAGTAACAACAGCAGTGTTAAGGCAAGTGAACGCTCGTAAACTTTACATAACCTCGCAAATGACAGCACAGTGAGCCATTGATCAGCCTCTCAGATTTCAATGGGTTTGTTTTTCAGTTGCTTCTGTGTTTTTTTTGTTTGTTGTTGTTGTTGTTTTTTCAGTTGCTTCTGTTTCCTTCTCCAAATGTAATAAGACTTTCCATGTGACTACTTCTTATGACTTTGGTGAAATTCAAATGACAACTAGTCCCTTTTGCTAGGTAATAGTGAATAATTTTGAGCTTTAGCTGAGATGTTTCAAAGTGTTGCTGCTTGGCTCAAGAATATCTCCTGTCCTCTGACTCTCTCAAAGCCTGTTAAAGGGCGGGCAGGAGGGGACTGCAGGGGATAAATGTGCTGTTGAATGAATTAGTGAGATTTCCCACTCATTATAGGATTTCCCATTAGTGGTGTTTCAGGCAATGTAGAATTGAAAGGTCGAATGTGATTGCTGTTTGAGGCATGTAATTAGGAGTCAGATGGGAGTTGTATATGTAACTCCAGTTGAAGGAATTCTCTGCCCTAGAACAGTCTAGTGGTTGAGGGGACAGAGTTTGGAATAAAAAAAGGGATGGGTTCCTGACTTAGCTCTACCACTTATTAGCTAGGTAATGTTGAGCACATTATCGAACTGCTCTGAGACTGTAAAGTAGGGTTAGCAATTCTCACAACCACTCTTTGAGCGAGAGATCATTGATGTCCTCTGGCAGGTTGTTGTGAGGGCCAACAGCAACTAGCAGGAAACATTTTTATTCATTTATTCAGTCAAGGAATTCTTATGAGCCAGCCATTGTACGAGGGGCTAGAGACCAAGTGGTGAGCACGAAAAATCATTAACCTCATGGAGCTTATTTTCTAGTTGGGGTGAGACAGACAATAAACTAATATGCAAAGTAATTACAAATTATGATGCATGCTATCAAGGAAAGAAGCAAACTGCTATGATAGAGGGTAGCCAGGGCAGGGAGGTCAATTTTGATTGGTTGGCAGCATATGAGCTAGGAACTAAGACTGAGCATGTTAGATAGAGGCTGCCCTGTGCTGAGTGCTTTAGGGCAGTCTCCTATTCTCACAAAATCCTTTGAGGCAGAATGAATTAGCATCCATACTTTTTAAATAAGGAAATTTAGGTTTAGAAGATTGAACACATTTCCCAAGGTTACACAAGTGCTGGGTCTCAGGGCTGGGATCAGAAGTCCAAAGCCCACATTTATAACTATGATGTGCCAGGGATGATGCAATTTAGAGGAGGGGAGGAAGCTTAGACACCATCCAGTTCATGCAATCATTTTATAAATAAAGAAAGACAGGCTGGGAGAGCACATGTGACCTGTTCAAGGTGGTGAGCACACGAATGACCAGAAGCCTGGTCTCCTGCTCTCTTGTCCAGACTTTTCTCACCACTTACCACTCTCAAGTGGGTTTGCAGTAAAGGTCTTAGTGACCCAGCTAGTTTCTCCATTGGATTCTAGTTGTTGATAAGGATAACAGTTGGCTGATTTTTGGACTCCTAAGTGTACAATGGTTTGTCGCAAGCTAAATCATTTTGACAGGTTTTGTTTTAACACGCATTCTTATTTTTGTTTTCTTTAAATGCCCACATGCACATTCTAAAAAGAAATTCAATCAGCATATGAAAGGGCAGTTAAAGAAAGCCTTTTCCTCCTAGAGATAGCTCCCTGTTCTCATCTTCATTTTTCTTCCCCCTAAAGGCAGCCATTGCCCATTGTGTGTATCTTTGTAGAAATATTCTGTATATTTGCAAGCATATGTATGCACATATCTTTTTTACATAGGACATGATATAGCATATTGAACGCAACATCTGCACCTTGCTTTTTTCACTTAACATTACATGTTAAAGCTCTCTCCTTGTCATCAATATAGAGTTGACGCATCCCTTTTAATGGTACAGGGGATTCCGTTGTATGAGTAAAACTAAATATATATAACCCATCTCAATCAATCAGTATTTAGATAGTTTTCAGTCTGGTGATTGCAACGTGCTGCGGTGAATATCTTTGCAGAGGTATTTTTGTGCACACAGGCAAGTCTATCTGTAAGGTATATTTGCAGTGGAATGGCTGCACCCACTGGCATGCAGATGGTAACTTTTGATAGGTTCCAGCTCAACATCTGTGTGTAAGAGTATCATCTTCAAACTGGATGGTTTTCCCGTGAAGCCAGCCTACGTTGCTGGGGGTGGCTTTTGAGGGAGTCTTTAGATTTCTCTGCTCTGGATCCCCCGGAGCACCCACCTCTTCCCAGCATGTTCACATCAGAGGCTGGAGAGGCTCAAACCCCAGGGAGCATCTGAACTCCCTCCCGGTGGGTCCTCTGTCCTTGGTGTAGAGCCTCCCTGTGCCCCCTTTCTGAGTCCTAGCTTACCTGGCCCCAGTTCCTGGGTTATATCTCATGAAGCACAGCAGGGAGAGGGGTGGGATGTCAATTTTCATGTTTCTGTTCTCACACCTATCTCTTCTGGGTTAGTTTTCTTTAGATTTTGAACCTTAAAGGAGACGTTGGCCTCTGGTTCCTCAGCCATTTTAATCTGCTCATCAGAGCGGGATTCAGGGTTGGCCGCATCACCGCCGACCAGCTTGTTTCTGAGCTTTGTGCCACTTGAACCCTTAGGAAACTAGAGCTGGAAAAGACCTGAGGGGGCATGGGGTCCAATGTCCTCTTTGGGAAGGGGCAATCTCACATGGGGGTGTCTCAGGGGTTCTGAGGGGGGACTGAGGGTCATGACCTACAGTGGGCAATGTGGGTGGTCTTAAGCTCTGGGCCACTTAGTTTTGCTTTAATCAGAAATATATATATATTTTTAATCCTTACCCAAGAACATGCTTATTGGTTTTAGAGAGAGGGGAAGAGGGATGGAGAGAGAGATCCATGTGAGAGAGAAACATCGATTGGTTGCCTTCCTGAATGCCCCCTCACCAGGGATTGAACCCGCAACCTTTTGGTATACAGGATGATGCTCCAACCAATCAAGCCACACTGGCCAGTGCTTAACCAGAAAAATTTTGATCCAGTTTATATTATTGTATGTTTGTATAACATTATATTTTAAGAGGGACTCTGCTGCCTAATAAAAAATACACCAAGGTTGTGGGTTCGATCCCCTTTCAGGGCACATACAAGAATCAACCAACGAATGCATAAATAAGTGAAACAACAAATCAATCTTTCTTTCTTTCTTTCTTTCTTTCTTTCTTTCTTTCTTTCTTTCTTTCTTTCTTTCTTTCTTTCTTTCTTTCTCTCTCTCTCTCTCTCTCTCTCTCTCTCTCTCTCTCTCTCTCTCTCAAAAATCAATAAAATGGGCCTACCAGCATTAAAAAAACACAAACCACTAAATTTACTCTTTTAGATGTAAGAAAACTGGTCTAGAAAGAAAAGTTGACTTAGCCAAGATCATTCAAATATTTAAATAATAAGGAGAGACTTAAACTCTGCGGACTTCTAGTACAATGCCCCTTCTGCTGTAACCTAATAAGCAGAACCTAATAAGTGCTTGTCATAGAAACAGAGCCTGCCTCTCAAATCACCCAGGGGATGGAGAGTCCTCAATCTCAGCTTAAACTCAAACTAAACCTTTGTTGAAATTTCTTTGCTTCTTAAAAAAATAATTTTCACTTTTGCACTGAACCCATCTGGGAATAAATGTGTTGAAAGACTCTCAGAAAAGCTGTTCTCACTGTACACATTTCTTTCCATCTAGAAATTTCAGAAGGACTTGCCATGCAGTGTATCTCAGGAGAAAACTGCTAAGACATATTTTCTGGCTGTATTCAGCCTACTTTACCCATCTCCCCTCCGGAGAGTTTGGAGAAGACCGAAAAGCATTTAGGTCTGTCCCAGAACTTGGTTTAGGCGTGTTGGAGGCACACAACTCGCTAGGGAGGGATTCTTCGTTTGGCATTTTAGTCCTCATATCACCATTATTGAGCTTATTTGTTTGTCTCAACAAAGGATGCACACTTGCTGGCCTCTAGTGCCACGGACCAGGCCATTTCCAAATTACACAACTGGGAGCACAGGCAAGAAGTATAAAGAAAACAAACCCAGCCGGGCGTGGCTCAGCTGTTGAGCGTCGACCTAGGATCCAGGCGATTGGGGTTTGATTCCTGGTCAGGGCACAGGCCCGGGTTGCAGGCTCGATCAATGACTCTCTCATCATTGGTGTTTCTGTCTCTCTCTCCCTCTCCCTTCCTCTCTCTGAAGTCAATAAAGATATATTTAAAAAGAAAACAAAGACACAAGAGGCAGCAAAGTACATGCAAAAAACACATAGAAAATATAGACACAAGAGGCGATACTCAAACATATATCTCCAAGTCCAAACGAACACACTGAGAAATGGATTCGAAATGGAATCACAATTTCTAGAGAATAGAAGTTTTAGACTAGGGGTTATATTGACACCAGTTCCCTCTGTATCATAGCACTTGCTAAAGGTAGAATTTTCTTAATAGTTCAGATTTTCCTTTGCTTTCCTCCAGTCTTTCCCACTTATGGCCACTCGAACCATCTTAAAAAAAGAAGTCCCTCTTTGTGGTGTTTGGTTACACCTTTCAAATGCTCGTGGGTATTTATTTTCCCTTTAGAAGTCATTTAGCCAAGTTCTGCATATTTAATTATTTTACTTTTCCCCATAAATGAATATTTCTGGCCCTTTGACCCTCCCCTCTTTAGTCAGGAACAGGCTGAACTGAGCTACTGATGGGTTCAGACCTCCTGCCCTCCAATCACGGGGGAGCGAGGGCAGGCACTTAGTACACTGCTCAGCCCAGTACAAGTGCGCAGGTTTTCTTACTGCAAGATACAGAGGAAGCTGTGGTTTTGAAAGTTGTTTGGATGGAGTAATGAGAGAGTTGCACGGGGAAGCAAGGAACGACAGAAAGTTATATCAAAGGCTTGGCTCCTCATACGGGGCCTTCTGGAATTTCCTTGCCTGGGAACCCTCCCTATTCCAAGTCGCACTGGATAAACAGATGTTAAACACCACAGAGCCCGTGCTCGTTTACCCTGGCTGCTTTCATCTGATAGCTCGCATATTGGAAGTGTGGTGGGATTTGGGTTGGCTCACTCCTGGAGCCTGGTTTTATCTTCCACGTTCATGGGCGCACTGGGAGGACTAGTGAATCCATCCCGGTGGAGGCTTTCCAAGTCCAAGTGCAAATGCACGCCGCGGTGATTCTCGTCTGGACATCAGTCCTTCACATGTGTGTGTGTTTGCATGAACATCCACACCTCTCTGTTACTGCCGTCACTGTGTTAAGTGTGTTTATGGAAGCACACTGCTTATTGTGGGGACTAGTGACACACAGATATGGGGATTGCAATTCAGAAACTTGTTCTGGGGTATTAGGATAGATTATAAATGAAGTTTCACTGCTTAATTGGAATGGAGCCTTGTTAAAAGAGCTGATGTGGGCAGACAAATGATGCTCGCTGCTGGAACAGCAGTGGGAGCCCTTTCCTTGGGTCTCGCGGAGGAGTTGCTGCAGCGAGTTCCCGGTGTTCTGGTAAGAGGACAGTGAGGCTCTATCTCCTTTCCTGTCTACCGTCAGTGTTGCTGTGCAGCGAGGAGAGACTAAGGTTAAAAGAGCAGAGGAAAGAATGACATGAGGACAGAGGCAAATAAATGAAGACGCAGGACCCAAAATCTCTTATCAATCAGAGATAACCACTTTTAACTCCAGAGATTTTTTTCATCTAGGGTGCTTCCTGAGTTTTCTCTGGTCTTCTTAGGGATTAACTTGAGGCCAGAGCTATTTAAGAAAGATACAGAGAACTCCTGGGCCTCTGTGGGCTTTCCTGCCCAAATGTCTAATATGACAAGAGGATGTTTAGTCAGCACAGCCTTGGTTTCCTCATTGTATTCATTCATTCCATAAACTTTTGTGCAAGTGTGTACAGATATGCTCTCTGTAACCGCTCTACAGCTACTGTGCCTATTTCTTCTCTTTAGTTGAAGTCCCAGCCTTTCACCTTTACACTTTTCAGATGTTCACTCACTCACTCACTCACTCACTCACTCACTCACTCACTCTTTCATTGATTCAGTCATTCAACAGATATTCATTGGCCACCTAATTGTGCTTGAGATAGATTCTAGCAGGGGCAAGTATGAGACATAGGCCAGTCTTTATTCCTGCAAACTCCAGGGAGTGCAGGCCAAGCTTTCAAATGGTCCCCTTCAAGCTTTTTCCATAGAAATGGAGTGGGGGTGAGAAATGCGTGCTGTGCCGATAACTCTCTCCGAGGAAATTATCTTTCCTGATTTTCCAACTTGAACTTCTTATATGGGCCAGGAGTGGGTTTAGCCCCCCACACCTTAGAACTATGTTTTTGTTTCTTTGGAAGACTTTTGCAAAAATCTGAGACAACAGGAAGAGAGGAAGAATGCTTGTTGCATTTAACATCTGGCTACACTTACATGCTCCATTTGTGAGGATATGGTGCTGGGGAGGTCAGAGGGTAGTTTCTGGGAGAGGGAAGGAGGAAAGGCTGGGGGAAGTGGAGAGAACAAGAGGAGGTAAGGGTGAGACACTCAGTCAAAAGTGCAACCAAATCCTGACTATTACTAGATGTCCTTTTATCACCTTCAGGCTTTCTTTTTTCTACATCCTTTCTCTTGCCCCCTTCCTTGCCCTAGTCCATCTGGGTCATGTAAATTCTCCCTCTGCCATCTTACATCTTTTCACTGGCCATCGCCCATCCCTTCCTCCGTGTGCCTCTCGGGCAATAGAGCCCCTCTTCAGGCTCCTGTGCAATGCCCGTGCTCTGCCGAGCAGCCTGGTGCCACAGAATATATTATGTCCTGGTTTTTGGCCATCTATTGGCAAGTTCCCCAAGAAGATGGGGCCATGACTTAGCTCTATTCTGTTGAGTGCTTTGAGAAGTTCCCAACCCCCCTAAGAACCCCATTAATTATTGGTTCCTAAAGGAAACAGAGGAGGGTCGGAAGCCACAGTGGGATGCATAGTGAGGCCCGGGGACTGGGGAGCCTCAACGCTGGGATGTGCTTCCCCAGACCGTTTGGATTTGGTGTTTGCCTCCAAGTCCCTTCTGTTGTCAGGAGGATGCACATAAATAAACAGGAAAAGGGCATGTGAGAAGGTGCCAGTGAGGGACACAGAAGACGATGCCAGCATTGGCTATCACAAGGGCTAGGCTCTTAACTGGCATCGAGGCAGATTGAAAACATGGCACTCAGTCTTTTCAGGGCCACAGCTATTCTGGGTCAGAAAACTGTCAGCGTGTAACAGATAATGGACACTCTTCCACGCTTGCCTGTTAGGGGAAAGAAAACACTCTGCCATGTGTCTTTATAGACATCATTATTAGCTGTGCTCAGGTTCTGTGATGCAAGGAAACCAACTACCAAGACCAGGGCTGACTGCATGTAGCTTATAAGACGAGATTAATGTCTTACCATAGGCATTTGTTAGCATTCTTTTGGAAGATACCTGGTGACTCTGTACTGGCGAAAGGCAAGCTGTGCTGGGCGAAGCCTGTTTAACCACATGGATTTTCCACTCTGAGTTGATTTCTCCACTAAGAGTAGGGTTTGTGCCTTGCTCATTGGTGCCCTCTTAGTGCCTAGCATTGTGCCCAGTTTCTAGTAGTTGCTCAATAAGTATTTCTGGAATCAAGTAGAGAAAAAAAAGTGTTAGTAATATTAATTCAATAGACTGAGGAAAGTCTGAGAAAAATCCAGTGTTAAACAAAGTTTTGTTGTTGTTTTTTCCCTTTAGAATTGTGCTATTGGGCAAATGTTACCAAGTTCCTTCTGCCTTGGGGCTTGGAAAAGCAGATGAAATTTTATTAGTCCCACAGTAATGGCATTTTCTGTTTGAAGTGGAGTTGGATGAATAGTCAGCTGAGAGGTGACCTGCCCCTGGAGCCAGCTGGGAGAGAGGGACATATTGTGAGATGAGGCCAGGAGGGGAGCATTGCTTTTGACTTGGCTGGGGCACCAAAATGGCCTCAGCAGGGCCACTTATTTCCATGCAAGTAAGTGGCAAGTTTCCTTCCCAGCTGCAACTTGTGGCCAGTGTTGCCCGGGTGCAGGCAGAAGGGAAAAACAAGGCAGGTTCAAATGGTGCTGGTGAGCAAGGGCCCGGTGGCCAGGATCGCTGTGACCCAGCCTCTCTGAACCTTCTCCCCAGTGTTATTTTGACATGGATTAAGGGAGAGGAAAAGACAGCGTACCAACTAGTATGGAAAAATGTTCCCAAGGTTAGGGATTGTGAGGCATTTAAGGAGGCTCTTAATCACTTGCTCAGAGATGACCCAGTTTTGAAGGGAATTAAAATGCAACAGCAGCATTGTCCATGACAAACAAGACCCCAAAGGCGACAAACAAATAAGACAAGTATGTGGGGAAAGGGCAAAACAAAAATGTCAAGGGAAAAGAAGTCCAGCCTCCCTCCTTCCAGCTTCCCAGCACTGCCTGTCTTTCTGAGGGAACACACAGGTTCCCACGAAGCCCTTCCACTTGGAGAAGGGGCCCGGGCCAGAGGTCTGAGCCTGCCAGGCGTTCAGGAAGGGCCGAGAGGACATGAGGCAATGATCTGGCCTCTGCCCGCCCTCCGCCTGCATCTCCCCGGGCCGGTTTTGATTTCTGTTCCAAAGTACATGGGTTCTTACGTATCCTATTTCAGTGTTGAGATCCAAGGGCTACATTGAAAATTTAGGCATATCTATTGAAATAATACTCCAGTGAGAAGAACAAAGCTGGGAATTTGTTTGGGAGCGCTCACCCTTTTCTCACTGAATGGCAAAAGTTCTAGGAGATCCTGCCAAGAATAAGGGGATCCTGCAAAGGATGAGGAAGGGCCTTCCTTGGGGGAAAATTTATTAGAAAAGCATAATATAATGGACATGAATGCGAGCTTTGGAGTCAGATAGGCCTGGGTTCAAATCCCAGCTCTGCCCCTTACTTGGGTGGGATCACAGACAAGGGACTTGCCTTATTGTGGCCTAAATTCCTTCAACTGTGAAATGGGTAGCAATAACTCCCCCATGGCGCTGTTGTGAGAATTAATGTAAGTGAGCATTTAGAACAGTGCCTGGAGCATAGTGAGTGTTGGGCTTACTATGCCCTCGTTATTGTCTTTGTTAATATCATTCATAACAATTATATATTTATTCATAAATCATGAGAAGTCAGGAAGAGCAGGGAGAGGGGTGAGTGACCGGACCCTTTGTAGGTGGCAGCCCTGAGTGGAGCTGGGAAGTAGCCCAAGTAGCCCATACTGTTACTCTCTTTCCCCAAATCCAAATTCCTTTCCTTCAGGCTACCTAGAGTCACAGAAAGGCACCATGGTGAGGTAACAGCTCAAGGGGTTCTGTCCTGGGCAGGACAGAGGCCCGGCAAATGGACTCTGCCACCCAGGCAAAGGGCCTTCTGCAAGTTGCCCCTGGAGGAGAAGGAGATGTAGTTGCTCTTCCTCTTGGCCTGAGAAGAGGGGCACTGGGAGAGAAGCCATCAGCAGTCCTGTTCTTCACCCATAGATAGGAAAAGACAGAAGCCAAGGTCACCTTTCCAGAGGAGCCGGAAACCATAACTCAACACAGCAGAGGCTCTGTGGTCGTTGAGCCTTCCTCATCTAGTTAATTCTGTTTCTTCCCACCTCTTTTCCATGTACTGCTTAGTAGTAAACCTCTTAGAGGAAAACAAATCGCATTTGATGATGTTGGGGAGCTACAAGAAAGTGAGAGAGTTGGGGCAAATGCTTCCCTTTATAGGCAACTTTGGAGAAGCGGGAGAGGAGAAATGTGGTTTGCAGAGCTCCGGCCCCAGCGTCTTGGAGCAGACTTTTAGAGGTGAGAGATAATACCTTAAAAACTGGCATGTAGAGTGAGCAATTAGGTACGGTTGCCAGTAAGTCACCACCTAAAAGAAGTTTCAAACTTGGTGTTTGAAGAGTAAGAGATTGTCTTTAGTTGTGTTAGCTACCTCTGCTTGTCTGTGGAACTTCCACTGTTGTGAATATTGGCTGTGTGTGTGTGTGTGTGTGTGTGTTTTAGGATTAGGAAGAGGGCTCGGCCTTTTTCACGACTGCAGGAGTCCACTGCATCGTGCTGGGAATAAACACTATCACTCTCCTCTGAGTTGTTAATGAGACTCCAAAATAAATGTTTTCCTTTAGATTACACCTTGTAATTTATGATTCAGTCCCAGAAAAGAAACTTCAGCGTATTGGGAAATGGGTGTACTCAAAGAAACTTCATGGGGGCCAGAGCTGGAAGGATTTGGAATCAAGACAAACCCAATTGCCAGTAAACCTCAGTCATGTCTCCAGATCTTAGAAGCAAGCTAATGGTTTACAGTTTTCTCCTTTTACTTACATAGTTCCAGGAAAACAGGCCGCTCACAGCCCAGAAAGCTTAGTAACCGAACTTTACATAACACCTGGGAGCATAAGAGAGTATGTGTGGGGAAGTGATGATGGGCCATTTGCAGGTTGAAGTTAGCGCCTGGAAACTGTTCATCGCCTGCTCAGCATGCAGAACCACTGGAAACAAAATTGGTGGTGATTATGCGAGCGAGGTAAATGGGAGCAGAGCAAACACCACGTCAAAAGGCATTGTGATTGTTGAATGAATTAGAACAGAGTTGTGACTTTGTGTTCTTTGGCTGGGTCTTGTTCGGTTCTCCTCTGTCAAGCTCCAGTTCATTTGGAGCCCACCATAACAAAGGATAAAGTGTAAAATTGCAAGTGCACTGTTTGGTACACTCCTACATAGCACCAAAATAGACAAGGGCTGATCTCATAAACAACATTATTTGCTGGCAGTGTAGTTTTCTGATATGGAAAATTATCAGTGATAGAGAGAAATCACAATAGCCAAAAAATTTTCTAAGGGGCAGATGGCTTATCCCATTCTGTCTGTAGGATTGCTGTTGGTGGCACCTAACCATAATATAATTGATTGCATAATTAGATTTATCACTAAGACTGAAGAGCTTGGGCTCTGGAGTCAGATAAACCTGGATTTCAACTTCTTTTGCCCTACTTATGATGTATGTAATCTCGATCAAATGATCTAAAACTCAGTTTCTTTCTCTCTTAAATGGGGATCCTTATACTTCCTCTCTCGAAGTGCAGTTGACTAAATGAGATGATGCAGAAAAGATGTTCAACAGAGTTCCTGACCCAAAATATGTGCTCACGAAATGTTTGCTGCTCTACCTTTATTATTACTACTGCTATATGAATATGTGCTTATTGAAAACTTACTATACACCAGTGCCAGGCCCCAGAGATAGAAAGATGAAGTAGACCTAGTTCCTTCTGCCAAAGAGTTCATGACCCACTGCGAAAAGGTATTTAAGAGCCTTTACTTAGGGAAAGTGAGCCAGCTCAAGGGGCTGTGTGTGGACTCATTCTGGGAGAGCTTAGTTCTTGAAGGAAACTGCAGGGCTATGCAGGAACATAGCTGTGGCTGTCAGGAGAACACTGAAACCAGGAAGGGAGCCTGCATGGCCCTGACTGAGGAAGCAGGAGGAGATGGCTTGGGGAGAACTCTGCTTTCACTGCCTACTGCTTAAGTCTCTGGAAGCCACAGAGGTAGATCAATGTAAAAGACACACCGTCTCTAACTCCCAAATTGTATAAATAATGCAACGGTGTTGAGCCAGCGACAGGGGCTCTGTTAGATACCACTGTGAAACGTTGTGAATTTGTGTCACATTAACAATTCTCTTGTCGTCAAATGGTTGTCTGCTTGTGCTGAAATTGACTGTTGAGCATCAGGTGTGAAATGTGTTGATGGCAAAAATGTTGGAAAGACCCTGATGGACAGAAGCTACTCACAATCCTTGGCCAAGGAATCGAGCAGGTGGGCCTCCTCTGGGCCTGTCAGCAGACCTTGAGAGGTCCCTCATTGCTCCTGACAAATAGGCTTTCAGTGTCTTCTGTGAAGAGAAACAGGGTGGCCTGGTTCTAAAAGGCCCCTTGAAAGATTTCAATGTGCTGCCTTCTAGAAGATGAGGGGTGGCAGGACCCTGAAGACCACAGAGGAAATAGCTGCATGCTGCCAAGATTTAATACATATAGAGGTTATTTCAGAGGCCATCTATACCTTGGTAAAAGGAAATAAAGAAGCTGTCAATTAAGAGGGTTATTAATTTTTCTATTCTGTAACAGAATATTGAATCTCCATTAACATATGTGTTTACCCAACTGGGTTTCTGTGCAATTGCTAGTGCCCAGCTGTCAGCATTTGCTTATCTTTAGTGATTCCCTTACACATTTTGTGAGAAATTTAGGGTTGATAGGCAATCACTATTCTCTTTCATGTTATTACAGAAATTTGATAAACCACCAGAATTAAAAAAAAACAACCATGAAATAACACTCCAGCAAAAGGGAGAGCATGGCTTTTCGAGTATAAATTTTCTTTTTTTGTACAAACACTTTTTTTTTTTATGGAGTCTGCTATTTTTGGTTGACATGTGCAAACAGACGAAAGAAAGCTTAATCTTAGGTTAAAAAAAAAGCCACTAAATGGTTTATATTTTCATGAGCCAATAAAATCCAGAAGTTTTTCCCCTGGAAAAAAAACTTTTTCCACATAGCATATCTTTCCAGAAATAAGAAAAAACTGGATCATTTTCTCTGTGTTATCTCTAATTTGGTTTGGCTCTTGGAAAGGGAGTACCATGCGTGAGGTTTATAGTGAACTCATTCATTCACGGGACACCAGAACCTGCTGTAAGATATCCCAGGGTCCGTGCCATGAGAAAGCCATGGGTGAAATACCTTAAAATTCAATCATTTCAGATCTCATTTTAGTGCTCTGGTGACTCAACCCCATAGAGAGGATTCATCAAGAGGCTTTTATAAGCATATATCTTGAAATGGTAGGTTTTCCCAGGCAATGGAGAGAGAAGCATTACAGTCAGGCTCCAGGATAATATTAAAAATCATTCATCAAATCACATAGTTTTATCATATATTTCCATTGCCCAGTTTTGCATAAATTTGGATCTATGTATGTATGTATTTTAGAATGGAGTAGTTAGGCTTAATTGTAGAAGTTTAAATATTAATCAAAACTTCAAAAATTGCTCCCAGAAAGCAATAGTTGATTTAAAAGAGGATGCTATTTCTGACATTAAGAAAAATGACTAAGTTGATTAGAAGATAAAAATTCCCCCCACTGCCCAAGGGGACTAGCCTAGAGCTGAGCTGCCTTGGGAAGCTTGCTGCCCCTGACTCCCCTGGTCTGAGTCCTTTCTCCTCTGTTACCTTCTCTGTCCAGAATGCCCTGCAGTGCTCTCTTCCCTAAGGGTCTAGGTCCCTGGAGTTGTCCATTGAAGTAGTTTATTTTCCCCTCAGATTTCTTGTGCTTAAAAATCCCTTTTTGTTAAAAATCTGACTCTTTCTCCTTGGTCCACGAAAGTTCTATTCCTTGGTGCTGACCAGGTACGGAACAAGCCTAGACTGGGCTTGGGAATGCAGAAATGCAGATGCAGTGATAATAAAATCGTGGTTATGATTTACTATATATTATTTCATTAATAGCAGCTTTAACTCAGCATTTCTAAAATGGCACCTGAAAGTAATCTGAATGTACATTAACAATGGAAATGTTGACTCTATTGGAGGGCATTCATACTGTGGAATATGGTGTGGCTATTAGAATTAAAAGTTAGATATACATGTATTGACCTAGAAAGGCGGCCAAATGCTTGTTAGTTTTTTTTAAGAAAGGTAAATTTCTAAGTAATGTGTGTAGTATATATTAGAGCAGAAGAAAAAGGGGAAAACTCTTTCTATGTGCATTTTTGTTTTATGAATTTGTATGAGTACAGAGAATGGTGTGATAACATACACACATACTTTACATTGACAAAGTCTGAAGATGGATAAAGACTTGAGGGGAAGATTATGAACTTAAAAATTCATCTCTATTTTCTATTGGTTACAATAAGCATGTATCACTTTGGTAACTAAAGAGCCAATCAAGTTTGAAACAATGATGTTAAAGTTTTTATGCCCTCACGAAACCTAATATTTAATGAGGTCTCCCTATGGGAAATCACCATCTTTGACTTTAATTGATTATAATAATCTTAATAATTCTACAGTAGGTACTAATATAATTTCCCCCTTCTAGGTAAGAAAATGGAAAGTTAGAGAGAGGACCTGTCCAAGTTCACAGAGTGACAGAACTTATTCTATCATATTTCTATGCAATAAAAAGGAATGCAGTACTGACAGATGCTACAACATGGTGACACCTTGAAAACATTCTAAGTGAAAGAAGCCAGTCACAAAAGACCACGTATTACACGATTCCATTTATCTGAATGTCCAGAATAGGCAACTCCATAGATACAGAGTAGATTAGTGGTTGCCTAGGGCTGGGGGGATGGGGAAAGGGGAGTGACTACAAATGGGTAGAGCTTCTTTTTTGCAGGAACAAAAATGTTCTAAAATCAGATTGTGGTGGTGATTGCACAACTCTGTGAATATAATAAAACCCATTGAATTATATACTTTAAATATGTGAAGTGGATGGTATGTGAATTATATCTCAATAAAGCTGTTATAAAAAAAGAACTCTATTAATGAACATCCTTTAATGGACAGCAGGGACTCATACACCCTTTTGCCTAGATTATCCCTGATTCTCCTGGGACAGGAGTCATCCAGGTCAGATTGCTCTGATTTATTGAAGTTTAAGGAAGCTTGCAAGACAGTTTCATTGGAATAAATGCTCCCAAAGACTCCTCTTTTGTGTGTGTGTGGTTGTAGAATGTAATGTTTTAAAAAGCTTATATAGATCTCTCTACTTCCTTAGGATGATCTTCTCAATAGTCCCTTTTGTTAATCAAAGGCTATCTTAATTTTGATGATGTCATCAAACCTCTCTTGGAATTGTGAGAAGTCCTGTCTTTAGCCAGATCTTTCCCCCCAACAGTTCCAAACAAATTCAGTTTCTCAAGTACTGATTTTTAAACCTGTCATTCTTTTCATTGACTCTTTCCTCTGACTGATTCATTAGTACAGGTTCAATTGTTAGTTTTCAGTTGTTCAAACACTACTAACAATAGCTATTGTGTTTTACTAGTAAAATAGTTACAGCTGCAGTTGTTTTTTAAAATTAAAAATAAATGATTACTAGCAACCAGTTAAGATCATTCTAAGAAGCTTTCTGTTATGATAGTCACTGGTACCATTCCGGTTGTGACTTACAACTACTGAGATGACTGAAAAAAAGGAAACACCCGCAATATATTAATGAGGATGGTGTGTAAAAAAAATCCAACAACTATTCATTGAGCACAGATTATGTTTAGGACACTGGGGTTTCTAAATTTATGGGAAATTAACATTGGTTCATAACATTATATAAGTTTCAGTTGTACAGTTATATAATACATCATCTATATATTGCATTGAGGACACTGGGATTTTTATGGGAGACAGAAAACATGTTAGGAACTGAAAATCTTTCAGGGGGGCTAAGGCATGAGGACCAGTAAGGTTGAGAAACAGTGTAAGAATTAACAATTAATACCCCAAATGCTAGAATTGTTAACCGATCAAAGTATAAAAGGAGTCTTTGTTAATCCATTCACTAAACAACTGTTCATTCAACGCGTCTCATAAGCAAGCTCTCGGGTAAAAGTGATACTGCACTGTGGGGTGGAAGCTGATGGGAGCGCCCTCTCTCTCCTCTTCCGAGGAGCAGAATAGAAAACTGCCAAGCACCAGGGAGCTTACAATCTATGAGACGGCAGGCACCGGCGGTGACTCCACCCCAGTCCCTTAGACCCAGGCATCAGGTCCTCTGCCCTGGGCCTTGCCCTCTCTGTGGAGTGAGGAGCCGTGGGGCTAAGGCTAAGGGGAGATGCCCACCCAGTGTCCACACCATCTTGCCTAGACACTGTGGGTACCCAGGGCCTTGGGCTTCCCTGCCTAGATGGCTTGAGTCAGCTTTTAGAACTTGCACAGGCCCCCTCCTTGGAGCCGCCTATGCTGCTGATGTGAGCATCTCTGAGCAAGAGGAGGAGGGTCAAAGGGCAGCTCTTTGTGAAGAATGTGGACAGAGCTTGGACATGACAGTTGGGGTGCTTGCAAGCTATGCATAAGGTGGATTGTGATATAGGAAAAGAAGGGGAGTGGGCCACAAACCAGGGGCTGACTCTCCCCACCCACCTGGTTCTGAACTGGAACTTGGAGGAGTCCAAGAACTTCAAATTCCAACCTGGCCTTCCAGGTCACCATGAAGGTCATTTTTCAAAGTAGGTAGCAGTCTACTTCTCATAACCTGGGCCCTACAAAGGTCGGGGGTGAGTTTCAGAGTGTGATGGGCCGTCGCAGAGGGAGGAGCAACATGTTCTGATGAGGCAGCTTCATAGGAGGGCTGACCCCTGCATTACGCCCAGAAGGATATTTCCTCAGCACTTGCATTACAGGAGGCGCTCAGGTACCTCGAGAGATCTGCTGTGGTCTCTGACAGCAGGGATTATGCAAACTAATAAAGAATTTGTAAATAAAAACTGCCATGAAGTAAGCTAAGCACCAAAACGGAGATTCTATAAGGCATAGTGGGGACATAACAGGGGACTGATAGCTCTTTCTGGAGGTAACGTTCCAAGGCTTCTCTGAAGCTTTGATTTGGGTCCAGAAGACTGATGCAGAGTTTCAGGTAGACATGGGATAACTGAAAACCTTTCCAGGCAGAAGAGAACAGCATATGCAAAGACACAGGTGTGGTCTGTTTGGGGAACTGCCTGCACTGTAGACTCACAGGCAAAATAAAGTATAGAATGTGTTTGGGGAAATAATGAATAGTTCATTTAGTTTATAGCAAGGGTTCTTAACCCTTTTTGTGCCATGGATCTGGTGAAGCCTATGGCCTCCTTAGAATAATATTTTAGATGCATATGTTAAAATAATAGGACTGCAAAGGAAAGCAATTATACTAAAATAAATCATCACTACAATAAACACATTTGTGATACATTAATATACACATTTCCTTAATAAAACAATAAATAACAAGATCTAGCAGCAATCTAATAATGACAGTAATTTCCAAGTGGATGAGATTAAGTGATGTTTTGGGATATTTGTGACAACTGTAATGTAATATGCAAATATCTGAGATTTCAATTGGTGACACAGTTACTGGTACTGCTAAAAGTGTGCCTACACTCATAACTGGTACCTACAGTCATAATTGAAGAAAGCACAAAGTTTGAATGATTATTGAAAATAAAAATGAATATTTTTCCCATACCAGTTCATGCACTCTGTAAATTCTATCCACAGACCCCTGGGGAATCATGGACTCCAGTTAAGAACTCCTTTAGAGAATGGAGGTTAGCAAAGCAATGTATCACAGTGTTACTTTAATTTTTAGGTTCTTCTAGGGCTTTAAGATAGAATTTGATTTCCAAATTAAGATTTATTCAACACCGGAAAGGACCATGCTTACCAAATAAACCAAGAATGGCCACAATGCGGTAGTTCTTAAGGCCACCGTTGTGTTTTGCCCTCGATTGCCTAAGAAGACCTCTTGATTGTATTTGCAGAACAAAGAGAGCATTCTTCCCAAGCCCACAGAAAGGCACCAAGTGCAAGGTGTAGAACAGAGGTCTGAGTAGCCCAGGTGGTCAGTGACACAGTGTGTCCTTTGTCTTCCAAAACTTGGGCAGAAGGTGGAGCGGAAGAGGTGCCCCCTGTTGTCCTGGTACTATGTCCTGGTCCCTGGCCTGTTTGTTTTGGGCTGCTTGGCTATATGCTAGTTGGAGAACTCTTAGTAATACACAAATGGAGCGAGCAATTAGATGGAGAGATGGAAGGTCGTAATGAGCAGAAGGAACAAATGAAGGGGGGCAGTGGAAAGGCTTTTTATGGTGGTAGGTGTGTCCAGACGGCCCAGTTTTAAGCACTGAGATTTTTCTCTGTGCCTGGGGCTTGGTTTAGATGACTGCCTTTTGGTTTTGGAATGTGGCAAAAGCTGTAGATATGGCTGCTTACATTAGAGACAAATAAGGGCCGCTTTGTTTTCTAACAGCCAGGTAGGAACAAAAGGGCTTTACCTACGGATGTGGCTTTAGTCACAGCCTGACCACGCAGAATGGGAAATCTTGGACACTTGGAGCTCCTGAGGTAGAAAAGAAAATAAACCACTTTAGTTCTGCAACTTCCCTACCCGCTCCTTTCTTCCCTGGGCAGTGTGAGCCTGCCGTGGATGGTCAGCATTGTCTTGTGAAATATGCTCTTTATTCAATTATGACTGCTCTTCCTTGGCCTCTTGGCCCCTGGGGACACCTGATAGGGAGCTCAAAGCCCTCAGGACATCCCGGCTAGGCTGATTCATGGTTCTTGTCATCCCACATCAGTTGCCCATGCTCACAGAAAATGTCAGTTGTACCACTCCCTGCACAAAGGAGTGATTCTCTCTGCAGAGGCAAAGAGGAAATTTCTGAATTTGTTGCCGACCATCTGGCTATCTTTGGGGACTGAACAGGCATATTAATGTAATCTTTTGTTTATTACCTAGATCACCCTCAGATACTTAGATGGTGTTAATTGCAATGTGTGTAAAGCAGGCTACCCACTGCAATTCATCCTTTCAATCTCAATCGCTGGGCAATTACCACCACTAATTTCCATCTAGTCGAGTGTCCCAGCAAGCAAAGTGGACTGCCTGTATCTTTCTCTCTGAGAGGATGACCAACCAGCTATTCTGGCTTTCTAAAATGTAAAGATGAAATTTATTATTGAAAGACTTAATTTTCTAAAGTTAAGAAATTCAAAGGGAGTTCCTGGGGAAAGCAGCCTGCGTTGGTGGGATCGGACTGTCTGAAGCTCATTTACATCAGAGGTACAAAAGATCTGGGTGGGTCAGACCTTCCCTGGGAGTGTAGGCAAAATCAAGTCCCAAGACAGATAGTTTGGCCTGTCTCGACTGGGTTCTAGTCAGTGCTTTGCAAAATCAGTGCGCTCAAAGACCGCATGACCCATACGTACCCTTTTTCCGTTTGCCAAGGATGAGAGGAAGCCTGATGACAATCTAGTGCTGACAGGGGCCCTGTGCTTATACTGACTTCTCCTTTTGCTTCCTCTTATAGCACATGAGCTACCATCGACGATGAAGTTGTAGCATTGGATTCTCCACGGCAGAAAGTCAAGTGGAGAGGTAAGGGCTGGTTAACCAGATGCCCATGCGCACTAACTGGGTCCCTAGCTCCTTCAACCAGGACAGGAAGACACCTCTGCAAATGTGAGGTGGAAAGTTGCTCCCACTTCAGAAAGTGGCTTGGGAGAAGTTACAGAGATAGGAATGGAAAACAGAAGTATAAGGAAACAAAAGAGGAATTTAGGATAAATAGAGCATATTTTTTCATAATTTTTCTTTAACTTGACATTTCAGTAATACGTGATAAAAAATTTCTGTGATAAAGGAATGTTTGTAATTTCTGTCCCTAATCTGTCAAGGCATGGAGTTGATTGAGCAAGAGTAGAAATAGTTTATGACCCAGAATGGGAAGGCAAGAGAGACGGGAAAACTTAGGGCTTTTTAGAACTGCTTGCTTAAGGAACATAAAGTGTGAATCTCTTCCCAGAATCAACATTTCTAAAAATACTCAGAGCTTTATGCTTAGCATCTTTTGGCACACACACACGCTCACACACACACACACACACACGCACACACCCCCTCTTGATTGTAATGTCACAAAGATAGGTAGCTGGGTAGCCATTTGTCGTTCACGGGCCTGCTGTCAGCGCACGTTTCTAGGTGTCGGAGATACAACGCTCTTTTCCTGGTCCTCGTTCTGCGTTGTGTAGGCTGCACTGAGCCATGTATAGTTTGAGTAGCTTGAAGGGAAACCAGAAATGTTTATTAACCTTGTTTGCACTGTTTTGCAAGGACAAGTTATGTAAAAACTTGAGGCAGGTAATACACAAACATGGATTCACTCTCTGCAGCTGGGCTTGTGGGAAGTGACTTTTAGAATAAAGGTGCAGGTTGATTCACAGTTTCTGGCTATATTATATTTTGTTCCTAAATTCCCTAAAATCCTGGCTTGCCAATACTTGTTATCAAATTAATTTGGAAATTAAAATCACTTACATTTTTTTTCCTCTCAAGCAGAAAATCTGAAGTCCATGGCATTTTATATCGCAAACAATAAGCATCCAACGAATGCTTGTTGCATAAATGTGGAGCTCAGCACTAAAATCTTATACCTTTCTCCTGATTCTGGGCATGTTTATAAGCACAACATACATTTTTAGTAATGATTGCCTTTTCACAAAGTGTGTTTACATATGGTCCTCACAGCATTATCATTCCTTCCTTTAGACTAGGATATTGAGATTCATGAAGTTTCAGAGACTTACACATTTTCATTATTTTTTGGTCACTTTTTCATGACAAAATTCAAACTATTTCTAATGTCCTTTATTCCTTCCTGAAGACCCATGTCTCCCTAAGCCCGAAGAACTTCCTCTAGCATTTCTTACAGTTCAGGGCTACACTAACAAATTCTCTGGTTATTTTTGCCTTTATTTTACCTTCATTCTTGAAGGATACGTTCACTGAATCAAGAATTTTGGGTTTACAACAATTTTTCTTTCAGAACTTTACATGGTTGTTTTGCTGTTTGCTGGTGTGTTTGTGATGAGAAGTCATTTACCATTTGAGTCACGTTTCCCTGTATGTAATGCTTTTTCTAGGTTTCCCCTTTATCTTTGGTTTTGAGCAGTTTAACAATGATGTGGTTAATCATGGTTTTTTTGTCTTCATTCTACTTGTGGTTCATAAGGCTTCTTGAACTTGCACATTTATGTCTTTCACTGAATTTGTGGTTTGTAATTTTCCAAATATATTTTCTATTTCATTCTTTCTCTTTTGCCTTCTAGTACTCTAGTTACCTTATGTTTGGTAACTTTAGATAGTGTACCATAGGTTCCTGTTCATTTTACCCCAATCTTCTTTCTCTCTCTATTATTTAGATTAGAACATTTCTATTGATCAATCTTTAAGTTCACTGACTCTCCCCTCTATGTCACCTCCATTCTGTTGTCTATCCTGTACAGTGAATTTTTTCCAGATATTTTATTTTCCAGTTTTAGAATTTTTATCTGGTTCTTTTGTATATTTTCTGGTTAGCTATTAAAATTTCTTATACTTACTTATTTTCAATTATAGTTTACTTTAAATACTATTTTATATTGGCATATAGCGTAGTGGTTAGACTATACTTTAGAGAGTGTTCCCTGATATTTCCAGTACCCACCTGGCACCATACATAGTTACCACAATATTACTGACTATATTCCCTATGCTGTACTTTACATCCCCGTGACTATTTTGTGACTGCTGATCTGTGCTTCTCAATCCCTTCACCTTTTTCACTCATTCCCCCAATCCCTCTCCTTTCTGGTAACTACCAGTCTGCTCTCTGTGTCTATGAGTCTATTTCAATTTTGTTTGTTTATTTTGTTTTTTAGATTCCACATATAAGTGAAATCATATGGTATTTGTCTTTCTCTGACTGACTTATGTCACTCAGCATAATACCCTCTAGGTCCATTGATGCTGTTACAAATGGGAAGATTTCATTCCTTTTTATGGCTGAGTAATATTCCATTGTATATAGTATGTACCATAGCTTTTTAATCCACTCATCTATTGATGGGTACTTGGGTTGCTTTCATACCTGGCCATCGTAAATAATGCTGCAATGAACATAGAGGTGCATATATTCTTTCGAATTAGTGTTTTGGGTTTCTTTGGATAAATACCCAGAAGTGGAATCGCTGGACCATAAAAAAATGGAACTGCTTTATGAAATTTCATATCTTTTTATTTATTAAAAGCACATTTTTTATGTCACTGAGCATGGTGACAATAGATGCTTTAAAGTCCTGTTTGATAATTCCATCATCTGGGCCATCTCATGGTTGGCTTCTCAGGATTACCTTCAGAATGGGTTACACTTTCCACATGTGAAGTAATTTTGGATTATATCCTGAAGTTTATGAATTATCTGTTGTATAAACTCTGGGTATTGTATAATTCCTTGAATAGAGTTGATTTCTTTTGTTATAGAAGGCAATTAACTAATAAAACTGCAACTGCTGTCTCTTGGATGGCAACTCCAATCTCAGCCTAGTTGTTTTATTCTTGGATGAGCTGCTTAGAGTCTGACCACACATATGTGGTTCAGTGCCCAGAAGTTTGGGAAGAGTTTATATACAGAATTTAGGGCTCCCATTCCTGGCTCTCTACTTGAGACCCTGTCTCCTTATGCTAGAAGCCATGAAAGCAAGAAATTCACCCATTTTTATTCTTTCAAGTGTTAACTTTCAGAGTCTATCTGCTCTTGGTTGCTCTCCAATGTGTTCAGGTAGTTGTTTTTTGGCTTCGTTTTGAATTTTGTCCAGAGTTTATAGTTGATATCTGGGGGGAAGATGCAGCCTGTTAAGAGCTTATTTGGCCATTTTAAATGATTTTGGGTCCTTTGGTTATAGTCACATACTGGCATAACTAGGACTCTTTTCCCACTCTAGAGTCTCCCCACTGGTTAGTTAACCTTGAACTTGGTTGCTTGAACTTGGTTCTCCATAGGTGAATGAAAGTTAGAGAGTTTTGTTGTAGACCATAAAAATATATGTCAGTTTGGATCCAATTATGGTGTTCAAGCCAAACATTCACCCTTTATGGACCTATTCTAGAAGTCTAAATAGCTAAAAGCTTCTTCTGATACCTTTGTGTTGAAACAGAGCAGAATTAGTTACAACACTAATGATTGTAATTATTTTTTTATAACTAAGTTAATTCCAAGGTTATTATGGCTCATTTATTTCATCATATTTGACATGAAAAATTGTCACTCCGAAAAAGAACTGGGGCACTCTTGTGTATTTATTTATGATGGGATTTGAGCTATCTTGATAAATTCCAAACATGAGAACAGTACACATAATCCTAGTTAAGCAACTTAAAAACAAAAGCATAATGTAAACCTGTTGAATTTTTCTTGTGCTTAATATTCTTTATTTTAGCCCTTAGAAACACTTGTTGTGGAGATAGTTTTCATTTGACATAATATTGAAATGTAGCTTGAAGTCTATTACGTAGCTGATTCTTAGCCTACTGAAACTTTAGATGCTTACTTACGGAGTCTGTAACATAGCCTAATACTATTGAGCAAATATCAGATATATTAAGCACTGGGTAATGTCAGTCTAAATTGGAAAAATTCTGGTTTTATTAAAATCACCACTGGAAAAATTCTTCATGAACTATGTCTTCTATTAAATAGGTTTTGTACTATTACTTTGGAAATGAGTGTTAAAGTAACCTCTTTTCCTTTTTCTCTGTGTCTTTGTATTTCTCATATTAGTCACTTGAGGTGTTCTTTGAATGGACATTATCTCTTCAAAATTAAAGATTGTTTGAAAAGTGAAATGACACACCATTTCACAGTACAGTTTTGGTTGAAACTTGATGTGGATTAATTTGCCCCTCAGTGACTGAATTCTTCCTTTGCAGTAACTTTAACTAGCTCAGTCATGTACTTATTCCACTGTTGCTTTTCTTCTAGATTTGTTCTATTGTGACAGGTGTCTCCTTATGAAAATGAAAGTCTCATCATATCTCCTGAAAGACCTTTCATTAGATGGCCATCAGTGTAATTTAGGAAGAAATTCCAGTTTGAATGCATCTTTCCATACACAGACTGACATATCATGTAGGAAATATACTTCTCGGGATTTCTATCTCAACTTTGTCTCTAGTATATGATACAAGAAGTCTCTGTTCCATTGGAAAATGGCTAAACCAATATTTTTGTTTCATTCTTATGGTGATATTCAGACTCATTTATTCAAAATATGAATAGTGCTTTGCTTGAAAGTTCAGCTGGTTAAACTGGTTGTTAGAATGTTATTCTGAGAGGGTAGAAATAATTTATTTCTCCTTCCAGTAATTATGTGTCTTACACACAGTAGGTGTTTAATCAGAATATATTTAACTTATGTCTAGAGGGATAGAAAAATCCTAAATAGTGTTTTTGCCAATATATAACTTTCATTTGAGAGTTTATTGAATTCATTTCCATTAACGTTAAGCTTTTTGGTGTTAGGATAATTAAATGTTGATAGTTATGTTATGACAAATAATATTGCTCTTTTATTTAAATGCTATTTTTTATTTGATGTAAAAATGGAAGACTTTAAAAAAATATTCTTATGTACTTTACCAGTAAGGGGGAAAAATTCCTGAAACTTTGTATAAACTAATAAAATCCTTTTAATTTAGAATGCCATTTGAAATTAAAGCTATTAAACTTAGGGAAGGATATTGACACATAGTATTCATGCCATAAATGCCTACCAGGTTGCATTTTGTGGCTTTGGATGCATTATTACTGTCTTAATGGCATCTAGGCATTGGAGAAATTGAAGGATGAGGTATTTAAGCTTAAAAGAACTTTGAGAGAAGTGGTGGGCAGGAAATTATAAAACTGTATGAAAGCTTTCCCCTACCTCTATGGATTTTGGCCTACTAAACTGGACATTTTTCGGAATATATTTCTTTATAGTCTGTGTATAAGAATATATACTTTTGATTGCTGTGACTGTCATTTCCGTATTTACAAATCAGTGAGCAATATTGCATCTTTTCGCTATTGGACTAGATCTTCTTCCTTCTGTCTAAATGAGGGTGTAACTAGAGATTGACAGAACCTGGTGGGTTGCATTTGCATTATGGTGCAGTGGAAATTTCAAGGCTGGCTAATTATATTTTTAGCCTACATGAGGCTCTGTCACCCTCCTCTCTCCTTTCTCTTATTCTCATTCACTACATTCTAGTTAGTTATTACAAGGAGTTGTGAGCTTTTTGAAAGCAAGAGCTGAGCTTTACCCATCTTATCCCAGTGCCTAGCATAGGACATGATACAAGGTAATGATTATTATATAAAATAAATCACCTTCGTTGTGAAAGAAACAACAGTTGATATTTTCATTATAATTGGCCAAATGAGTGAAGTGATTATAAAGTAATGATAAGTGGAATCTTCCTCAGCAAGACTGTGTGGATCGGGCCCAGGGTAGGAAACCCCATGTGAGTCACCACCAGTATAAACACTGCTTCTCAGGCTGCTGTCAGTCTATGAAAGTGACCTTTCCTTCAGAGAAACCAACAAATAGAAACTAACACACATTACCTTTGAGACCTGGGTTACTCAGTGCGGTTGTATGCATTAATTAAATTCTCCAAATGTTTGCATGATAGGGACAAAGAAATGAAAATTCTCCTGGTGTTAATGAAGTATGATAGGAGAGATATCTGGATAGTGGTCAGTCAGCCTGTCTGTTGCTTGGTCTGCCTAGAGTTTCAAAACTGATTGTGATTTGGCTAAATCGAATCTAAGAGTGTTTGGGCCTTTAGCTCTGTGTGTGGAATTTGAGCAGGGTTGACTTTTTCAGAATTATTCATGAAAAATCACATCACACTCAGCATTCTAGGACAAAAGGAGCAAATTTATCAACCAAGAATTAGTGCTATCTTTAAGCAACACTAGCAAATGTGTGAGGTAGGTCTGAAATTATTGACATGAACACCAATGAAACTGTGAAGTAGGCATTAATAATCTTTAAATAACATCAGGACATTTGAAGAAAGGGCAGATAACTGTTCCCTTAGCTCTGCCTTTAGGTTTAGCCAGGAGCCCCCTTCCGATGGATCTGCTTTTGAAGCAGTCGTTCTGTACTGAGGTTGTCAGATGCACTGGTGGCAACTATTTAATAATCCTTGAAAAAAATGTTCACTGTGAATTTGGAGTTGCCATGAACAAGAATGTGCTGGCCCTTATTTCTAATGGAGATGTAGAGAATTAAAGAGAAGGAATTAGAGATGAGGGTAGTAAATAAAGCCCCCTCCCCTAAGACCATCTTAGAAGGATAGAGGGAGGGAAAGATGGTGACCAGAATTATAGAATTGTGAAATTTCAGAGATAGGAAATACCTCAGACTTGGATTAGTATAAATATGGATAGTAGCATTGATAGACTTTCTAAAGGTTTCCGGCAATTAGAATGAATTAGATGGCAGAATTTCACTCTCTAAGCTCTAAGCAATATATATTGAACCCTTTAACGATGTTCGTAGCAGTGCTCCATAGATTTGTACTATACTTTTAGTTATGCCACATTGGGACAGTTCATAAACTTAAAAGCCCCACCACACCTTTATCATAGGACAAACCCTTTCCTAATTCTCCAATAACCCTTGGATTTCAGAGTGAGTTAATCGATGCTGATGTTTGGTCTAGGCGATGAGAAACAACACTGCAACAGGAGAGGTGTGTAGGATGAATGGGGCAGTGAGCCCAAGGTCTTCAAAATGATTTCCAGGAGGTCTCAGGAGAGTTAGCTAAGGTGTCTACTTCCACTGGTCCATACAGAAGACACTGTGGATAAGCCACACTGACACGCACATCTGCGTGTTCTACTCTGAGCCCCAGCCCCCTCATCTTTCTGTACCTGTTCTTGTTTTAGTTCCTAATGGTTCTTTCCATGAATGGAGTTGGTCTTTCTCTACTCCTCCCATCATTCATCCACAGATCTCATTAGGAGCTGCAACATCAAGTTGAAGTCAAATGCCTATCTTTTCCTTTTCCACATGCCTGTTTTGAGATCTAATCTTACCCTAAGACATAAGTGTTACCTGGAATATAGGACTTCGTATCACAGTGCTGGGTGTCTTAACTGACACTTGACAGGCAGCCCTAAGTAGGCATGGTGTCATTATAAAATCCATTGGTTTAACTTCTCATTGTGTGACTAACCCCAAGAATAGATCACATTTTGATGTGTGGACTTTGTCTTCTATGACCTTCCTGAGTGATTTTCAAAGATTTTTATAGTTTCCATGTGGTCTGTAGTCAGAACACCAGGAGGTCAAGGCCTGCCTTTTGTGTTGGGAGTTGTCAGTAACCTGAGTATGACCAAGGAAACTTTTTTTCCATAAACTGTTCTGTAGTTCTTTTCATTTAAACAAATCAGTGAGAAAGATGGCAGCAGGAATGAAAGATAGACAGGGGCAGGTAACTTGTAATAAGAAGCTTGGGTAAATGTGGGCACCCAAGCACACCTCTGCTCAGTGGGTCCCATCAGGAGTGGCGGCCTATGATGGAGCGAGGTAAATTGAGTTTCTCTGCTTAACCCAAACACTGATGCTGTGCCTCACATTTTGCTGCGTGGTTGCTGTTTAGTACAAGTCACGGCCAAAGATGAACTCTGAGTGCTATGTCTAAGTAGCAGCGAAAAGAATCAGATCCTCCCCGGAAAGTCAAGTGTCTTCTCCAAAGTGTTGGATGGCAGCTGCCGCAGGCTCTCCTGGAGGAATCAGAAAGTCTTCACCTGGAAAAGCAACACAGAGGGCCTCAGGTACAATGGAAATCCAGACACTTTTGGCCAGGAGAGACCTTGAAGAGCGAGGGGTGTGACATGTGTGTGGAGATTTAGCTTTGGCTGTCATCTTTTTGGATGGATTTAACATCGAGACAGGAAAAACACTCAATTTCTTCCCACCTTGGTCTCTTTTATTTGTACATATATTCCTCTCTTCCTTCAGACTTCTCTTCCAGGACTAACATAAGTGACACCCACTGCATTGAGCACGATTTTTATTCTAAACCAAAGCTCTTAAATTGAAGAATGGCTCATTTGACTTCTGAATATCCTTCTGTACCTATATTTGCTCAAGTTATCTAATTACCATGAAGGCTTTCAGCACAAATTTTTCTTGGGCAGATGAAAGGCTTGTGGCAACATCCAAGGTTGTTTTTACTTTTGCTTCCCCTATTTAAATGGGAAAGCCTTCCAATCCATGGAGCTGGCATTCATGATATAGCATTAACTTTTCTGAATAGGGTAGGGTAGGGCTGGTGCTTTAAAAAAAATTTTTTTTTAATGCCAACTAATCACTATGCAGCTGGACCAGGAAGCTTCCTGGCAGTACAATGGTCCTGAGGCGAAATGGGTCACCGATCAATAAACCCCAATGTGGGGGAAATGACAGGAGGCTAGGTGTAATATTCGGAATACTCTTTTCAGCTTCTTTCTCATTTCTCCTAAGCCTGTGTGTTTGTGTGTGGCTGGCAGCTCTCTATTTTCTCACTTAAACGCTCGGTGGAGGAACTGTTCTAATTGCTAAAGGGCTAAATTGCTGGTGCTCCCGAGGAGAGATTCTGGCGGCAGATAATTAAGTATCTAAGTAGTTGAAAGTGTCAGGAGAGGAAAATGACGTCTTCACCAGGTTTATTTTTTAAACTGTATTATTTGGGCTTGTTTTCTTCCCTTATAGCCTCATTCATGTCAATGAGAAAAATCCAGAGAAACAGAAAAGAGCATTAACTCCAGGCTTTCTTTGCCCTTGACCTAGTTCTTAAATAAAGGGAGCAGAGAGGCTTGGTGGGGGGCACCAGTCCCCGAGTCCCTAAGACTTGCCTGTAGTCTCTGCTGAGTGGCCCTTTCAGAGTGGGCTGTGTTTTTGTTCTGGAATGAGCAGTGCTTTCTTAGGGCACATTTTCCGTAGCAGGAGTGAATGTCTACCTGTGGTGATGAGTAGGGGAGGTACTCTAGAAAATCACTTGGGGGAAGAAGGACTTATGGAAGTTTTAGATTTAAAGGGAATCCTTCTGTGAAATTTTTTTTTTAGTAAAATATTGAATCTTTTTTTGCAGCAAATTATCACATCCCAATTTATCCTGTGCAAATCTGGAATGCCACATGGAGATTTGACTTTAACTGGAACACGCCTTCACTTAGCTTCTTCCAAGCCAACTCTTCCCTCCCCAGCTAGAAAGGAAACTCCATGAAAGCAGAGTCCTTGCTGTTTTATGGACTGATGTTGCTTGAAAGGACATAATAAGCGCTTCCTAAATATTTGTTGACTCAATGGGACAAGTGCAGAGGCAGGCAAAGAGCTAATATTCTAAACCTGTGATCAAGGAGATAAGATCCAGAATTCTTTATTAGGGCTGTTATTTAAAAGAGACCTCTTTGGGTTAAAGCTGAAAAGATTTGGTTTAGGGTCTTAACGTAAGAGCTGAGTACTAATTTTCCCCAAATGAAATTTCTCCAGACCAGGGCAACCCTTTAGCCATTTAAGCAGGCCACATACAGCATCTACACAGAGAAGTACCCAAAGCAGGCTCTCTGGGGAGGCTGGCTCAGGCATTCTGGTTGCTTCTTTTCTCTGCCTCAGGCAAGGCTGTAAATTCATGCACAGGTCACGAACTGTTCACGTGCACATTTACAGCGCCTCTCGTCCCATGCCATGACCTTCCCTCGTGAGAGCTTAAATGGGAACTGATATGGGTGGGGGTGGGAGCACCATTAAATGGGAACGTGGGCCTGCTGTATGTCTTCCTTACGGAGACACGGGCCTCCACAGCACGACTCCCCTGTTCATGTTACACTCGGGGAAAACCAGAGCCACGGGTTTGAGTGGCACCTTTTGAGCTCCTGTTTCCAAATTCAAACTGAGCTGACACGTGGTTTACACAATTTCAACTCAGGAGCAGATTTCACAGGGCATCTGAGTTACATGAGTGCAAAATGAGAAACAGACGTGACTGCAGGTGCTCTCTGCCCTGCTCTTGTATAACTAACTCAAAGGTGTCTTTGATTTCAATAAGAAATTTGGCAGAGAGCTTGTCCATAAAGCAGTTTAATTGCATTGGTTTTTGGTAAAAAGGCTTCTCTCTCTTCCCACCTCACTCTCACCACACACATTCAAACACACATAAAACTCCCATTAGAAAGAGTAGAATGCCTGTGTTAAAAATAAAATTTAAATTAAAGGCCAACCTCAGTAACCTGTAAGTTTCCCATTCTCCCCATAAATGGCCATCAGTTTTCTCACTTTGGGTAGCCTGATTTTAACTAGGTAATAATTACCCAATAGTCCAGAATGGTTCCAAGTCTATTGTGTAAATAAAATGGCTTTAAAATATATTAATGAATAAATACTTAACCAATAAACCAAAGCAGCTTCAAAGAAGTCAGTCAGCTCCAACAGGGACATAATACATTTTTAAAAACTTGCCTGAATGAGGGTTTGTTCAATAGGCCGTAACCATTCATGACTCAAGAAGTGGTATGCTACCTTTGTGCCTGGAAACGGTCCGAGCCAAGTCCTCATATCCCGGACCAAAGGTTGTGTGACTGAGGCAAAGCTCTGCCCTACTCTTGCCTCATGAGCTGAGCCCTTTGGAGGGACTCTTTCTGTATTCTCAAGGCTCTGCATGTAGAAGGCGCTCGATAAATGTTAAATGATGGTAATGATAAAAAAGACTCAGTTTGCAGTCTGGGCAGACTGAACACCATTCACAACAATGTGGCCTATGTTGGCCATCGATGGGGAAGCAGAGTGTGTTTCACCTTGTTAGCATAGGCTTGTTGACCTTGGGCAAAGCATACCATGTCTCTGGGCTTCAGTTGCCTCATCTGTAAAATGAGGGGATGATCTAGATGGCCTCCAAGGTCTCCCCTGGTTTTAGTTTAATGTATGCTTCTCTGGGAAGTTTGGGTTTCACTGCATATATTAAGAATTTCCTACAGAATAATCCACAGCAATTTAATACTTTTCATAGACTATAGCTGCCACACCTGCATAGAAAATATTGCAGGCACTTTTACCCTGAACTAGGGCTAAGTTTGGTTTCACAGGTGTGTGCTGCACAACTCCAGGGGGCACCATCCACACAGACGATGAAGTGAATGGCACCCCCACTTCCCCTGGTTATGTAATGCTGCTGCCTTGTCTTGAACGTACAATATATTTTCTTCTGGCTAGTGAACAGATGCATGTTGTTAAATTTCTTTTTTAACGCTTATGTTGGTTGGAATTCTGCCACCTTCTTTCTCCAACTCTTTTTCCAAGAAGACTCTCCTCCAATCCTGTATCCAAGCTTTGATTAGAATGAAACTAACATCTAGTCTAAAAGGTAATCATTCTCACTCAGATGGATTCTGCTCTGAAAGTGAGGGAGAAAATATCCAGAACTGGGGCACCAAGCTATTTGGTTGCCCCCTCTCTGGCATTGAGCGTGTAGAATAGGATGGCATCAGACAGCAATAGAAAATAGGTTTTTGGTGGCCTGAGGGATAGGTAGCCTGTATATTTTGTATGATCCTAGTATAGAAAGGAATCAGCAATAGATTGTTGTTTCTTAAAACTCTGCCCAGTGGTTTGGCTAATGGGACTTTCCCATCTTGCATTGTGGGGAGAGTTTGATCTTAAACTGGGACTGGTCCCATCCCTAGGAGGGCTTCAGGCTTGGTGGCCTGGGGAGGGCACAGGTGGAATGATGGCTGACTGCTTCTCTGTTCCCACACTCAGAAGAGACAAAGACCACCAGAGTTTGCTCATGCCAGTCCTCTCCCTTGTGAGCTCTTTTAAAAAAATTATTTCTTAAAAATAACAAGTGAGAGCTGAAGTGCTTTCAGCTAATAGGTAAAACCTAGCTCTTTCTTATTGAAGGGAAATTAATATTTAAAGCCTGGATTCTGGGCTTTGAGAGATGTTCTCACTAACTTGGAGTTTTCACCACCTGCTACTGATGAGAGTTTCTTTCTGCCAAGTGTATTCTCCTCTAGAGCATGCGTTGCTTCACTGGCACTTTCAGCTGTAGGCACATGATCTAGGGTGTGCAGCGTGCAGGAGACAGTTACCCCCTCCCCCACAGCTGTCCAGACTGTTTAACTCAAATGATGGGATTATTTGACAATGAAAGTTAGACCTGTCTTACCAAGCTTCTAAGGAATGAGCACCCCAATGCCTAATAGTCCACATCATCATAGCAATATTTAAGTTCAACATCATTTGCCATTAGGGACATGCAAATCAAAACCACAAGTTCACACCCACTAGGATAGCTATAATAAAAAAAGACAGATAATAATAATAATAATAATAATAATAATAATAATAATAATAATAAAAGCCAAAACATGGAGACTGGAACCCCTTCAGCAATGGAATGCTGATGTTTATACGTTGTCCCTGACTCTATCAGATATTAGAATAGAATTGTTGATCCCAGCAAGGAGGCCATTTACTGAGACCCTGCTTTGTGTCTATCACTTTCAATATATTGTCACTAATCCCTACCCAGACCTGAGAGGGCATATGCTATATTATTACCCTCATTTTATAGGAGAAGATACTGAATCTGGAGCATTTGCTCAAGATGGAGTCAGGTTTCAAGGTCAAGAGTAAAGCCTGGCTCCACCCTCCAAGCCACCTTGTGACCCCACTCTTCGTTCCACTTAGGAGCACAAGCCTTCCTGTCACCCCCTCCCACGTTATCCTTCCTTCTTGGCCCAGCCCCGGTCTCCAGTCTGAGACCATATTGTGTGTAGACTGTTGCCCTCTTTCCATTGCCCTGAGGATTCTTCCATTTTTCTACAGGGCTCCTTTCCTTGGGCATTTTCATAGGTTTTTTTCCAAGGCTTAAATGTGATAATGTCTGTGACACCTTTAGCACAGTGAGTGACACACAGTAGGGCCTCAGTAAGGGATCTTGCATATGGTAGACATGCAGATCTGGTAGAATTGATGCCCCATGCCAATTCCTGCCTCTCAGTGTCCCTCCCAGCTGCCCCCCTCCCCTCGCACTGTTCATGCAATTATTCAGAGTCTTAGGACGTAGTGCTACAATGTACTGCAGCAGGCTCCTAATTTTTCTTCTCATAGCAGGTTTTTCCTTTTACAACCTATCTCATATATTTCTGGAAAATTAATTTCACCAAAGCAAAGCTCTGGTCATATCACTATGTGCTCTGACACCTTCAGTTTGCCTTCAGTCAATGTCCCATTGACTTAGGCAAATACTACATGACACTATTCTAACTGGAATGTCCAAAGGTGTCCTTCCTACTGCCTACATGCACCCTCACTAGATTAAAGTTTATCCCAGAGATCTGATCCTATCTGCCCTGCCACCTCTCCTTTCCAAAGAAGCTGCCACAAGTGCAGCCCTTGCTGAACAACACACCTGAGCACAACTGGTGGGACCAGAGCTGAGCCCCTGGTCCCAAGGCTGCCAATTCATAAGCTGTTTGGTGATCTATACTGTCTCACTCAGCTCTGAAAGAGGAACTGGTCCAGTTAGATGTTGTCATGGGAATATCAGCTAAAACCTAGGAAGAACTGTCTAGATAACAGAAGAAATGAGAGAAAAAGAAAAGTCATGAGAAACACTGATGGAAACATGGAAAACCAAAGTAGATGAAATATAGGAGATGCAGAAATGACAAGCAAGGAGGATTAGCATGGCTTAGCCCAGGTTGGCCCTCCATAAATATTTGTTGAGGGAATGAAGAGATGCCAGCTGGAACCGGAGAGGAAGAAGCAGATGCACAGAATGTGTGTTAATAGTGTTAATGGTGAACCGAAAGGAATATTCCACAGAGGGAGCTCTTCAGGGCCATTTTGAATGCAGAGCCCTCTTTTAGCTTTGGTCTCTGTGGGGCTCAAGCTCCTGTTCTTGGATTTTGGAGACACTGTACCTTGTCACTCCATCTGCTTCCTCACAAAAATCCCCTTTATTTGACTAACTTGAGTGAACCTCTGTTTCTAGTAAGCCAGAGGGCAAGATTGGAACACCACTGGAATGTGAACTGAAAAGCATAGATTCTGCCTCTGGTTCTATTACTATTTTTTAGCATCAGCCAATCAATGAGTATTTACTGAGCGTCTGCTCTGGGTCTGGCATTTTTCAGGAGTGGAGGAAGGTGGTGGTGACTTAGAAAATCTGCTCTCCAGGTGTTTACATTCTGTAAGGGTGACAGACAATAAGCTTGCAAACAAAGGAGTAAAATAGTTTCAGCCACAAATAAGCGCTCGAAAGATGATAGATGTGTGAAGGAGAGTGACAGGGGGCTGCTCTAGCCAGCGATGGGCTTTCTGAGCCGAGGCCTGAGGGATGAGAAAGTGGTAGCCATGCAAAGATCTGTGGGGAGGGCAATCTGAGCAGAAGGATTTCCCTACCCTGCAGAGCCAGAGCCAGGAACGAGAATGGTCTGCTCATGGCACAAAGATGGCCAGTGTGGCTGGGCTGAGGTGAAAAGGGAGGGGTGGGGGGAAATGGGGGGGAAGGGTTGGCAGGCTCAGACTGTGCAGGGCTGCAAAGGCATGGTGAGGAGTTTAGGTTCTGTTTTAAGTGTAAATGTTTTTAAGTAGGGTTGTGATGATGCATTTTCATGTTAGAAAGATTATTTTGACTACCATGTGGTGGATCTACTGGAAAGGGAAAGAGTGGGACAATGGAGACCAGTTCAGAGCTTTTGAAATAAAATAGGCAGCAGTTGACTGTAGTGTCAACTAGGGTCATCGTAGTGGGGATTTTGGACAATGCTCAACCCACTGAGCCACACTAGCCGGGGTATTATTGTAGTCTTTGTTCAGGAAGTGGCATTTCAAGCAAGCAATGACTTTGCTTATGAAAAGTGCCTGGTTTTGTGCTGAAACAGAAGATCAAGGGGAAATTGACAGTGAGGGTGAGGGTTGCAGTTATAAAGTGGAGATTCTCCTCACGTGTTAACTTAGGGCCTCAATTGCCTAATTTTTTGAAAATTACTTGAGTTTCATAAAAAGGAATCTGCCCAGTA
This sequence comes from Miniopterus natalensis, assembly GCF_054644295.1. Taxonomy (NCBI): domain Eukaryota; kingdom Metazoa; phylum Chordata; class Mammalia; order Chiroptera; family Miniopteridae; genus Miniopterus; species Miniopterus natalensis. The sequence goes on along the minus strand of NC_142083.1, from coordinate 34,790,546 downwards.
AGAAGAGCTTATACCTGGCTATAACACCCTTTGTTGATCTGGTTCCTTGGACTGTGTTAAACAAATACCAAGGACTTAGCAGCAGATAAATTCCAGCTCAAAGGGATCTGTCATGAGGAGGGAAGTTGCTGATAGAATGCAGACCGCCTTGCCGCTCCACAAGGAGAGCTCCAGGCCTGGCTTTGTTCTCTGCCAGGGCACAGGGAGCGTAACTTAGATGGGCCCAGAGCATAACTCCTGAGCTGGGGAGCAAGGTTGAGAGGAGCAATTAATCTTGGGACTTGTGTGAAAACTAATAACACCGGGCCCTGACACTTTGCTATTACTCAAGGAGCCCGAAGCACTTCATAAACATGGAAACATTTATTCATGCCTCCAAATTTTCCCTGTGTGACAGCTCAGTGTTCTCCGTCTTCCCTCCTGCCCTGTGACTGGGAAGGATGCTGAATCACAGAGGGAAGCCACCTCCAATCCCGCCACAAATTAGTTACCAGTCACAGGATATGAAAATCTCAGTGCAAGTGTTGTCATCCACCCTGCTCAATATTTCCCAGTTTAATGAAAATAGTACCAGTTGCCTAGGAGACTTGGTATGACTTTGTAGATAGGCTAAAAGCATTTGTGAGCTGCACACATGTTCAGCTGTCAGCCTGATTTTCTACCCTAGCTAAGACTTACTGGAATCGCTCCTGTGGCTCAGGTGGAGTCACATGGCAGGTGACTTCCTGGTGTTGGGGTGAAGATGAGATGAAAACTATAAGGCATTTTTTTTTTTTTTTCCAGGAATCCATACACCCTCCATTTGAACATGATTCTCTCACCAAAAAAATCTAGGACCCACTCCTGACCAACTAAATCACACTATGGGGTGGGATTTGGGCACCCATAGTTTTGAAAAGTTCCACAGATTCTACTCTGCAACAGCTCTCTATTGGATGCACAAGGCCAGTCGGGTCCCTGCATCCCTGGAGGACTCACTGGGGAGGCAGTGCAGGGTGGGCTGAAGGGAGTGCTGGCCCTTGTCTTCTGGAAGCTGGGTCTTAGCAAAAGCAGAGCTCTGGCCATGAGGAAGCATGATCTGGCTCCAGCCTGAGCTCCCCTTTGCTTACTTTCATCCTGCGCCCCTCAGTCACCTGGTGCTGGTGCCTCTCGCTCCCTGATCACAGGCGATCTGCTCAGATGCCCATGGGGCACAGTTGTTTCTCTGTGACAACTAGTCTCTGCCTGGCTGGAAATAAAGCCGAGGCAGTGCAATGGCATTTCCACAAAACCAGCCACCTTCCTTTCAAAGGCTGTGTCCCTTTGGGCTCCATCCAGGGGGAGAACAGCCAACTGCATACGCGTTCTCGCTGACTGTGTAGGTGATCAGGCTGCCGGGGCTCTGGGCCCGACTCAGCCACATCTGGGTGAGAGGTCGGCCTGGCAGTGAGGCTGCCGTTTCAGGCCCTTGCCCAGCACCCTCCCCAGGATGAGGCCGGGGGGCCGTACCTCCACCCCTCTCTCCTCACAGAGGGGAGCAGCATGGGGAGAAGAGAAGCCAGCCTTGGGTTACGATAGTGAAGGCTACCATGTTCCACAGGTGATCCCAACGCGAGTCTCTCCTGGGCCTTCTGTGGAGGGCCCACCTCCACCCCCCAACTAGATTCAGTTTTGGGAAGCTGACTGGGGGGGCAGGACCATGGCACTGCCATGCTCTGGCTTAGAGCCCCCAGAGCTCTGGGCAGGCTCCAGGATCAGGCCCTGAGTTGCAGGGCCCAGATAAAGTCAAGCTCCTCAAACTGTACTTTCCATCAGTGTAACACTGAGGCAATTCCCCATCCATCCATCCATCCATCCATCCATCCATCCATCCATCCATCCCTCTCTCCCCCCTTCATTCCTCTCTTCCTCCCTCCCTCCCTCCTTCCTCTACCCCCGTCCCTCCACCTATCCCTCCCTCTGTCCAGCCTTTTCTGGGCATCTGCTACGTGCCTCACACTATGGTGGGTGCTGAAGGTCCGTGGGTGAGGAAGACGGCATTGCTGTCAAGGACCTCAGGGTCAGTGAGAGAGAGTGACAGTGACCAGACATTGGTTGGTTAGTGATAGAGCATCTGGTGAGATAAGAATGATCGCAGGATGTGCTGAGATTTTAAATTTTACAGTAGGAGCCCTGGGTTGGGAAGGGGGAGAAGGCACACTCCTAAGGATTTTCCTTAGGTTAATCAATGCCCCGGGGACAATGGACTCACCTCAGGGACCATCTGCTTTGAGAGGGATCCCGTGGGGAAGTGGGGGTTGGCGCTTGGTGGCAACTCCTGGGTGGAGGACTGCTGTCGTCCACCCCTCCTCCCACCCTAAAGGGAGAATTGAGGAGAGGGGTGGAAGCAGAGGGTTGCTCTCCTGTGTCTCGTTACCCCAAGCTGCTGTCCCAGGGAAAAAGCCCGAAGACCCACCCATCCCTTTTTATTATTTTGGAAGGAGAGAAGCTGCAAGTGCAGGAATGACAGCAGAGGCTGCTTTCAGGGTTATATTTAGAGATCGACTCCTACATTCACATGGAATCCTGAGCAGGCTTTCAGGTGGGTGGAGCAGTTGCTTGGCTGGGCAGCCTTCCTTTGGATGCTGGGAACAGCTACCTAAACCTGGGCCAAGGAAGATTTTTGGTTTGTCAGGAGGAGGAAATGAGAGAAGGTATACTTTATGACCTTAAACAAGCCCCCAGCCTCCACTCCGGCTGGAGCAGATTAAAACTTGTGGCCCCTGAGGAAATAGAATATTTTTTTTCTCTCCCAAAATGACAGGTCCCTGGTTCTGTCATGAGGCAGTAAGATTTGGAAATAAAGAAAGACAGACCTAAAATTCACTTTGATTGAAACCAAACCTGGGTGCCTGTTCACAATGACCTTAGCTCATTTTGCTTCATTACTCAGTGTATCCCGTTTGCATAGGGGCTTCTGAAAGAAATCTGTTAGTTGCTCAAGATCTGACTGAGATGCGGTCACCTTTCAGTGCAGTCTGGGCTAGTCCCACTCCTCCCGAGGAAAGAACTGTGGAAGGGGGGTGGGTAGGAGATGAACAACGAAGACGAGAGCCTGCATGCCCACTTTCCCCTTACAAGGGAGTTCCAGCTTTTCTTCTGTCTGATACCTGAGACCGTGTTCCCCCTCGGCCTAGACACTCACGGCTCACATGGCCCATTGCCCACACCCTCACGAACACCTTCACCGATCAGCGCGGTGCAGAAAAGTTGAATAATATGTTATTCACTGTTGGCACTTGCTCTTGTCCTTGGCAGAGATTCTGCAGAGAATATGCACAGAGGGGATGCCTCCTCAGCCCCACCATCTCATTTAGTCAGTAGCCACAGCCAGGGATCTGTGCAGCCCAGTTCTTCTTGCGTCATCCGTGGGGGAGTTTCTGGTTGTTGTCCTCTCAAGCAATTTTGTTGTCAACACAAGAGCCCCTAATATACTCTCCATTCTGTTGAGCTGAAGCTGGAAAATAGGTATCAAGGACCAAAGATGGCACAGAAGCCAAAGTCTCTTGCACGTCGCTGATTCCAAACATCTTGCCTCCTCCCACATCCCTAGTTCCTGCCTCCTGTCCCACCAATTTATCAGAATTCATCTGCTGTTCCTTGCCGAAGTTAACACTTCCAGCACCATTTCTTCCACATTGAATTATTTATTCATTCAACAAACATTTAATCCAATACCTCCAATGTACAAGGGAGACCAAGTTGGAAGACCAGGCTCTGTTTTCAAGGGGACTCTAGCCTACTGGGAATACAGACTTCTAGAACTGGTCTATCTTACAGGGGCTGGTGCTGGGAGGTGGTGTAGGGAGCTAGTGTAGATGCTAGTGTAGAGCTAGTGTGGTGGGGAACATGGGAGAAAGTGAGTCTGAGTTGCCCAAGGGAGCCAGGGATGTTTCCTGGGGAAATTATACCCTGAGGATTAAAGGCCGACTAGGAATTTTCTAGGGAGATAGGAGTAGAGAAGGCATTCCAGCACAAGGAACAGCATGTAAGAAGGCTCAGAGCTGTGAAATAGAGTGCCTCCTCAGCATTCCAGAATGCTCCTGGAACTGGAGCCTAGGTTCCATGGGAGAGATGGCACATGGGGTTTGGCCCCTAGGCCTGAGAAGAGCCCCATGGGCTTGCTGAGCAGGACCTATTTGCTCCCATGGGTGATGAGAAGCTGCTGAGGAATTTCAAAGAGGAGTAGATTTTGATGTGTTCTCTTGACAACTAGATGTAGGCTGATAGGAGAAGAGTTGACATCCTCCTACTGCTCTGTAGTGGATGCTGTAGTGTGCCCCCAATCTAGGCACTTGTTCCCTAGCTGCTGAGAGTATCACCTGCTGATGTCTCACAGCTGAATCCCTCCCAGAAAACTGGCTGAAGAGAGCTGCTTGCCCTAGACCCCGAGGGCATATAAAATCTTCACTCCTGCTTAGGGCAACTCTGAAGGGCCATCCCAGGTCCAGAGTGCACTGTGGGATCCACTGACACCTTTGTTGTGACTGTATCACAACTCAACTCCTCTTTTTGTTGAATTCTGCTTCTTTTGCTTCCCCAAGAGCCCTGCTCAGTTAGCTTACCTATGGGCAAATCTGCATCTAAGAGGCTATTTCACAAGGACCCCAACCTGCATCATTCTTCCCAGTCCGGAGAGTTGGGGGTCTGCCTCTCTTCGCTTGGGTCTTCCTCACTTCTGCAAGCCTTCATGGCAGAACAGTGGCTGGGCTTTTGACACACCATGTTTTGCAAAGTTTCTGATTCTTGTACACTGAAATCTTTCTGCAGACACTGTTGGAGGCCGTGTGGAGGAGAGCAGAGATGGCCCTTCCCCAACCACCCTTTCCCTCCAGTGCATGAGTAGAACATGTTTGGGGTCATCCAAACACATCTGTTGGGAGGACCAATGGGGCCTATGGTTTTGTGGGATTCTACTGGGAAAAAAGGACTCGGTTTATTTTCTTGGCATTTGTCTCTGCTCATTCAAAGAGAATCCCTGACTTAATATTTACAAAAGGTCATAGAACTTAGAATTTAAAACATACTTAATAAATGCATATAGCACAAATTTTATAAAGAAAGTTTTTGTTTTGGAATTTTTGAAGTAGTAAATGCATATAGCAAAATATTCAGAAGGATAAAGGTAAGTGCACTACTTTCCCTTCCCTAACCTTTCAATACTCCTGCTTCTCTGTCCCCATTCCCCACCCAAACCACTGGGACTAGTTTCTTGGTACTTTGCAAAGGTGAAAGATTTATCTCCTCCATCCTTTCTGCTGAATTGATCTCCATCGGCAAAGCCTCTCCGTGTAAAAGCTGGAAACAAAGTATGCTGTATAATTGAACTGCTCTATTTCTCAGGCTGTAGCTATTCATAGAGTTTCGGTGTTGGAGGGTCATTAATAGATGCTTAGCTTGAGCAGCTTTTCCTAATTTCCCTCGGGAATCTTTACCCACTTAGAGGTGCTGCTATACCTTTGTATTTACATCTCAAGACATACTTTCCTTTATAAGGACAAACACAGTTTTTATTTTTTAACTATAAAGTCATATTTCATATCAGGAAATGTAGATAAGCCATACCTATACTATTACTATCTAGAGATAAACACCTATACCTTGCTGTACATATTTCTAGAACTTTCTCTTTGTGTGTGTATGTACATTTATATACATATTCTTCTAAAAAGTGATGGCGCACTATAATACAGTTTTAAACTTATTCTTTTCTTATTATATACTGTGAATACCTTTCCATTTCAATAAATCACTTCAACAGTTATATTACTTGGAGCAACCTGGCTGCTATTATAAATAGGCCCAATCACGTGATGGATGCACATGGTAGAAGATTATTTCCTACTCTTGTACCAGTCCTGAACAGGACCAGACGTGAGGGCAGCTTTCCTCCAAGGCTGTTGCCCCCTCAACACAGGACTCCTGGGGTTTGCTGATCTCACCCACCCAACCAGCCGGAAGGAGGAGAGAGCCTGCAGGCAGGGCCTCACAGGCACGTCATTGGAAGGGGTGCACATCACTTGCACCCACTTTTGATTGACTAGGACTCGGGACATGGCCACAGCTATGAGCAGAGGAAGCTGGGAAGTACATCCAGCTGTGTGCCCAGGGATAAGAAGAGGGATTGGGTGCAAAGCTGGCCATCTCTGTTCCGTGTTTGTTGACATACCTTGTCTGTGGCTTCTCCTCTGCCTGAAAAGCTGAATTCATCCCCACAACACTCTTTACAATAATGGATACAGTGTTGCTGCTCCTCCCTAGATATTTGCTGAATGAATGCATGGAGCCCACCTAGTTCTGTTGTTCAGGACTAATGGGAATCTAGTACTTTCGTTAAGGGGTAAACAGGAGACACCTTTCAGGTCATGAAGGAATTATGTAGAAAGCTGGCATCTGAGAAGGAAAAACCTTTTTAAGGGAAAGGGTACTTAGCCTGGACTAGGAATAGAGGTGAAGGAAATGAAAACTTCCTGGAAGTTAAGAAGGATCCCGCCCAGAAACAGACTTGCATCTTCAAGGAAATCTGTATGATTTCCCTCCTGAAACTGGGTATAGCAGGCCTCTCTGTAACCTTGATGGGTCTGAACGTAGCCCTTGATGTTTTTGTAGTCTCTATATACACGACAAACTTAAAGGGCTTTGGTTGTTCCTGAGAAGACAGGGCATTGTTAAGGGCTTTTTCTGAGAAGAAGGGAAGGCTCTGCAGCCTAGGAAATGCCACAAGTCCCAGGGGACTGGCAATGGGACTCTGGGTGGCACCCAGAGAGCAGCTGGTGAGGACAGCTGGTGTCCTGGCATTGCTGGTAGGTGCAGGATCAAGACCTTCATTGATGAAACAAATGCCATTTTTTCCCTATGCATTAGGAGATCCTGATAGTGATTCTGGGTTGGCAGGTGGGGGCACAGGGAGACTATGCCAGTTCTCCACATGCCCAGGAGAGTCTGAAAGGTCCATACTTTGTTTCCCTTCTGCCAACCCCAGAAGCATAGTGACTGATGCCAAGGCAGCTGGCAAAGGAGGCTGAAGCCAGGCCCAGAATGCCCTCCTCACTCCAAGCCTGGGCTTCACTGTACTGTCAGGAGCCAGTGAGCTGGGTGTAGGATCTCCCCATTCTGACTTGGTCAGCCCTGCTCTCCACCTTTATTTTGGGACACCCATTAGGGAGTAGTTGATTTCTCCCTGTGCATTCCGATCCCCCAATATGTATTTACTCTTTGAAACTACCTACATATTTTGGGCTTGGTTTCCTTTCTCTGTAAGAGGGTAGCAGGAAAAGCACCTCCTGTAGACTCTCAGGGCCAGTGGCTCTCCTATTAGGAGCCAAGAGCCCAGTGGCTCTGCTCCACAGTTGGCCTGGTTGGGAGTAAACCGAAGACTTCTGGGCATCCTGAAAGCCTTTTTTTTTTTTTTCTCCCTTTTCAGAATTAGGTACAACCTACTGGACATATACGGTGGTGGAGGAAGGGGGAGAAGTAATGCTCAGCCTCCCTCACCCAGTTTGGTTCAGAAGCTGGTGCCCAGCCAGCCAACATCCAGAGGCAGGCACACGTCCCTCAGGGTTATGAATCCACCTTCTGACCTCCTGCAAACAGAAAGGGGGGCGACTGGGCCAGGTAACTGCTTTGTTGGAGAGAAGTTCTAGTCATTTAATATTTTACAACTTACATGAAAATCAGCTTAACGTGTTGAAGGCTACTTGCTTTTGCAGTGGAATTTTTAAATGGTGCAGCAGTTACTTTGGCTGCAGTAAAAGCTCAGAATGAGTCCAGTAAAGAGTATATATAGTTTCCTTTCAGTATCCCGAGTGGCACGTGTAGTTATTAAGATTTAAAGCACTTTGGTCTTCAGATCATAAAATTCCTAGAGCTGGGGGCAGGTGGGTGGAGATGAAGGGATAAAGGAAAGGTAAGGGGATTCTTATAAATGTCCTTAGCTGTTAAATAATGCTATTTTATGGAGACCATCCATCTGAAAGCCTCAGAGCCCTTTGTGGGATCATACCATCAATCCTCACACCGTCCCCTCTAGGAGATAGGAGGCAAATGGCAATGAAGATGAAATATGAAAGAAAAGGTGCTAAAGATGGGGCTATCAGTTGGTTGTTGAAGGTCACGCAGGAAGTTTCTACACTAAGAGTGTGGGGCCAGGTGTCCCAACCCCTGTTCCAATGCTCACACCACTCACGTGGCCTTGCCCTGGGCTGAGGAAAGGATGGAAGCCACTGTCTTGTTTTATGATCCATGGGGGGCAGGGGCCGGGCACTAGGAAAGAACACACAAAAAATCATTGAGGGTAGAAGTTAGGGCAAGGCTCTTGGGCTGGACCAAATGATAGCTTTACTTGCTGTCATTTACCAATTTAAGTATGAAGTTGTTTGTTTGGATGTGGCTACCATTTGAGAGCCACAAAGAGCAAATGAGAGCATAAAAGTATTCACTGCTTATAAAAATCAGTGGGGAAAAATGCAGCAAGGTGGGTGGGGAAGGGAATATCAGACCGTCTCTCCTAACCCCTCCCCCAGCACTTACTCCCCACCCGATGCATCTCATTAGCTGGCATATAAGGGGGAATTGTACTTTAGTCATGGTTGAATGTGTCCCATTTCCTTTCAGTATTTAGAGACTTTTCTCCCACAGTTATGCTTTTGTGATGAGAGAGGGATGGGGATTCTCTGGGGTTTGGAATATCTTTGCTTTCTCCTGAAAGCTCCTGTTTATTTGCTCTGTGCGCTGGTTTCTAATCCCGCCTAGGATGGAGAGATACAAAACAGGCTTCTAATTTCATGGTTGAAGTGAGAAGCGATAATATCAGCTCACTTCCCTGCCTAAAAATGATTTCTACTACAAATCTTCTAGAAGTTTGCCTTTGTGGCTGCAACGTGGTCAGGAGGATAAGCATGTATGTGTGTGTACGCAGTGTTCCTTCGTATGTATTTATAAACACATCACGAGAAGAAATTCATTTCTTAAATAACCCAAGAATTAGGCAGGGTGCTGTATGTTATCAACGTGAGAGGCCAAGGGGATTCCTTTTAGGCATTTTGTAACACCCTTGAGGTAGAATCATGGCAAGTGTCAGGTGCGTCAGCCCTAGATGGGGAACAATATTTTAGGCACCCCGAGCCGGGCTTCTCTCAAGACGATCATCCCTGCACGGGCTCTGCAACATTGGTCACGGCTGCAGTGTAATCTAAAAGCAGCCGAGAGAGGAGAGGGTTAAGGAAAATCAATGGGGTCCGGTGTGAACATCTCTCCCCTTTTTCAGCTTTTTACAAGATAAATGTTTCAGATTTCAATCTGTGGTTCCCAGCAGTTCTTCGGGAACACTGCAGTAGGCCCACAAAAATCGCTACTGCTGAGCCAACCCGAGATAATGCGTCTCAGCAGGGATGACAGAATGTGCTAAAAGAAGACGGTGATGTAATGCCCGTCTCAGAAATCAGAGCCAATTTCCCTTACAAAGCCTCGGAGTGTAGCGGGAGGTAATGAGCTAGCATAAATTGTGCAGCACGGAAAACTTCTAGGTCTGATGTTCCGATCTGCATGTTGAAAGGCAGAAAAAAAAAAAAAGAAAGAAAATAGAATTCCTAGATCTGCTGGGCTCAAGGGCATCCGCTCAGCAAGAAGCCCTGCCGTCTTCCAGTTTGGACAGAATGGTGCCCCAGGCTGCCCAGATCACCTTGGCCCGTGTGGGGGGTTGGTTGTCTGGGTCTGTTATCTGCAGCAAGGTGGTGATGTAATGTGTAATGCTAAATTTGTTCCTGCTGATAATGTTCGAGAAGCGGGTGCGGTGCTTGAAGGAGATTTGTCTTCCTTGGAATGTGGGGGTAGCTAGGCTGGAAATGCTTGGGAGAAAGTCGGGGGTCAGGAGCACTGAAGACAGATTCACCGTGAAACCTTATCAGGTGCAACCTGCTCTGGCTTGGAGAAGTCCGAGTGTGGGGCACCTGAAGCTCCCAGATAACCAGTCTCTGCAACCTCCCCTTAATTAATGATGTGTTCCGACCTCCGGGGGTAGCCTGCCCGGCAACCAGAGCCCAGCTCTCCGTCGCGTTTCATATAAATGTTGAAAGCAGCCATAAATTCATCTAAGCAAAGATCTAGAATCTCAAGGAAAAAGGAAAGAAAAGCACGACCTTTGATTGAAAAAGCGTTCCACCCCACCCCCGCTACAATTTTTTAGTTTATTCTTTCCCTCATTTTATGTTTATGTGCTCTGAGCGTTTGCGTGAGGAACACATTTCTATTTTATTTGCTTTCTACGGTTTCTGTTACTTATTCCACCCGGGGGACTTGATCCCGTAACCCACCCTGCATACCAGCAGCTCCCTCCGGACGGAACGTCGGGGGGTTTTGTGTCACTTCTTGCGGCAGACTGGGCCTTCAGTGCCACAGGCCTGGGTGTGACAGCATTGGCAGGGGACTGCTGGCTTCACAGACCGAACGCTGTGTCTTTAAATAGGGAATGAACATCGGGAACAGATGAAATTTTTCTGGTATAAGAAAACGAGAGAAATAAAACAAAAAACATGACATATAGGCTAAAGAAGAGCTGCTTCTGTGACATGCAAACTGAAATGGGCATTGCTTTCTAACTCCGTGAAGCGCTAGCAAGTCCTTTAAGCATCTTCTTACCTGCTGAAAGGACAGTCACCATCACAGCCACTGGCAGTCGTTTGCAGACTTACCACTGGTCAGATATTAATACTATTAATGATCATTTTTGTCTAGTATTTTTTAATGTACAGCAGGTGCTGTCCTAAACTCCTCGCATTAATTGTCTCATTTAATTCTTATCAGAAGCCACCCTGTGAGGCAGGTACTAGTATTATTATATCCATTTTCCAGAAGAGAAAACTGAGTCTCAGAAGGTTTAAATAAGCCACTGGGTTCACAGCTAGTACATGGCCCAGCTGGCCTGGGCGCCTTATCCTAGGACCCTGTAGTCCACATGCTTAGCCACTAATGATCAGATGGCACCAAATTAGGTAGAGATGGTTCCTGTCTTCAAGGTGAAGCATTCCACAGGGCAGACGAATTCCTTACATAAGATTTGCCAAAGCAAAGAAAGATTGTTGCCTTTTATCTTTGTGTCTGTATGCCTGGGCCAGTGCTAGGCACATACCAAGTGCTCACTAAATGTTTGCTAAGATGGACTGGGGGTGGGGGCGGGGACAGGCAGAGGAATGACCGCAGAAGGAATGAACAGATCAAACAGAGCTCTCTGGAGGGTGCCGTGGAGTCAGGTTGCTTCTAGTTTATCAGGGAAGACTGCCTGAAGGAGATTGTCGACAATGTGTCTGTATTAGCCTCTAAGTAGGACAAAAGAGCTATTATTATTTGTTCCCAAACCTTTAGCGCCTGAGAGGTGATTTGAAGCTGCTCAGTGAATAAGTGGTAGACAAATGGATGTGCAGACTGCATCCTTTGTTAATAGAGGGCCCTCAAAAGTCACGTTCTTACCCATTCAATGTGGTCGGTTTTTAAAAGGAAGCTCTGATATAAAAATGAATTGGGACACGTCGGAAGGACATGGTAAAGCAAAATTGCTGATCTGGACAGTATATAATAGATCATCTCCTTTATATTCAACAGTCCCATTTAGGCCCACCACTATATAGTAACTGCTATGTTTATACACCAGAAAAGAGATTATGAGACCTCCTGTGCTCTTCTTTAGTCTGAGACACGTAATAGCTATTGTTTATTCTGGTCTTTCTAAACCATAAGACATATAAGGGAGAATACAACTGAAAAAATTTCACCAATGTTCTCAACCTACAACAAGCAAACTCATTCAATCAATCAATAAACAGTGGGCAAATGGTGAGACCATCTCCGTAGTGGGTTTAATATGTCATGCTTTCAAGTATGCACTTGACATGGTAGAATTTTGTTTTCATCACAGATAGGGAATGCTCCGTCAGCCTTTGTACCAAATTATTCCTGCTCTTTTGCCCTTTCTGCAATTTAAGGCCTAGCGAATCAGCCTTCTTTTCATTGTCTCTACATGTGCTCTTTACTTCTCATTTAGATTATCATAAAATGATGATCCCTCCTCTATCTAGTTCTTTCACTCCAATTCATTGTGGCCCAGTTAATCTGCCCTATAGCTCTTTGAAAAATTTGCACTGGCTCCCTTCAGCTAGAGAATTTAGACCAAGCTTGCTAGCTCATCCTTTTAGATACTCTGCAGTTTTGCTTCCAACACTCTCTTCTAGCTGTGTATCTCCCTTCATTTATTTATCTACACTTTATCCAAACTGGTCCACTTGCTATTTCCCAAACAGATCTTTTCTTCTTGTACCTTTGTGCCATTTCCTTCCCCACCCCGGAATCCCATTCCTCAGCATCCCCTTACTGTTTAAAGACTTAATCTTTTCTATCCATCAAGTCCCAGCTCAAGATGCCACCTCTTGATGAAGATTTCTTGGTTCCTGACACCTGAAAATGATATATTCCTTCTCTGGACCCCCATGATACCCAGGTCGAGCCTCTCTGAGGGCACCTATCTGATTCCTACTGTGTTATAAACTGTTAGTGTGAAATGTTACAGTCTTAGAATTTTGCAACCAGGAGGAATATTTTTCTTCTCTATCATATTAAACTATAAATTTCTAGAGGCAAGACTATGTCTTCTTCATATTCATGTTCTTTGAGTGTGCCGCAGAGTTCTTAGCACATGGCAAATGTTCAGTAGATGACTGTCAAATGAATAAAATTAGAGTTTAAAATCTACAGTTGCAACATTAACTACTGAGGCATCTATAGTCCCAAAGCAGGAAAATGGGGCTCACTTAGGTATCCTGTCTCTGACTCTCTTTGTCCCTTGGATATGGGTGACCAAGGGTCTCCACTGAGACTCGCTGATATCTGGTTTATCTGAAGAGGCCAAAGAGAATGCAACTGTAGGTCAGAAGGAAAGGGAGAGGACAAGGAGACCACAGAAAGCTACTCACTAGTTGACTTTCTCTCATCTGTCTCACCCTTTGCTTGTCTCTTTTCTATCCCTTTGTCTTCCTCTTACTCTCCACACTTTTGACCCATGGTGAGGACCATGAGTAATTGATAAAGTTTAGAAAGATAACAGATTTCTTGCTCCATGGAAGTTTTCTGGTTCTGCCAAATTATCGTGTCCATTGAGGAAATTTAAGTCTTGCTTTCCCCATTTCATAAAATGAAAGGGTGATAGTGGATTAGCCCCAAGTTTCCTTACAGAATCTGAATTTGTTGAAATCTGGTAAGAGCACTAACGACATTTTTCCCCCCTCACTTGGGCTGTTGAGTTCTCGGGCAGAACATTGATATTCTCTTTGCTTTAGATAGCTTTATGGAGCATACGTAGAGCAGAAGCACACACTGCCTCAGATAAAATCCATTCACGGGAGACCTTGAGAAGGTGAAAAGGATTAGAGTTGATTGATACAAAAATCTCATAGGGCTAAAGAAATTCCCTTTAATCAGTAATAGGGTAATGAAATTCCCCTGTAAAACCTAGCAAAGTGGAGAAAAGGGTGGATATTACTATGGTGAAACTTATATGAACCAGTGGGGTAGTTAGATGTAACAATGTATTTTCTGGAGGCTGGTGTAGGCATATGCATCTCTGAATCCAAGAAAAAAGAGACTTTTCTTGTTCATGCTCAAGCACCTGTTAAAAGAACAGTCAGTCAGCTTCCATCCCTGAGTAGCTCTGATATACAGGGTGTCCCCAAAAATGTATACACACACTTTGACTACTTATAAAGGCAGTGTTTATTAAAATATATTTCATTTTCAAAATTGAGCTATCAGCTGTTAAAGAGTGTATACATTTTTGGGGGACACCCTGTAGATCTACCTCTGATATTCTTAAAGAATTTCCTCTCCCTGAAGATCACAACCTCAGCCAATCCAGGTTGACTTGGACCAGGTACTTCCTGCCCAAACCAAAGTAACTACAAGCCAAGCCGAAGGACAAGATCGTTGGAGTGGATCAGTAGAAAGGAGCATAATGCGATGGGGATCATCAAGATGTTGTTGCTTCTGCTGAGGGTGCCCAGGGTCTCCAGCCGTGTGGGGTGAGTAGGGAGGGGAGAGAGGCCCCCGGGGGATGTCGGTGGCTCATGAGCAGCTCCCGTGACTGCCTCTTGAGGTCCTCCTTCCAGGAATGAACTCACCAGCTGACGTCCAAAGGGGCTCAGCCCACACCTGCCATTGACCACAGTCTTGTCACCGACACCTTATGGTTAACTGAATCAAAAGCTTCCGACAGGTCTAAAAGTAGCCTGGCTAAACATATCATTAAGGAGCAGGGAGGGGTGTGAATGACCTTCCTTCAGCCCTGTGCTCCCAGATCCAGTCAGCTGTGGGGGCTCACCGGAGTGCTAAATCGGGCTTTTAGGTTCTTGAAATAAATGACCCTTTAGATTGATTTTTTTTTTATTGCCTGAAGGTGCATATTTTTAGAAAGTTTGGAAGCATTCTGTTCATCTATTTTGAATCATTTGGGTATAAAAATGCGGCATGTTCACACTTTGGGATATTCAAGTCCCCTATTCCTTTTTTAAAAGTCTCTAATATTTTTTTAAACCTTTCAAATTAGTTTATTTAAAGGCCAAATTCGATTTCTTCACAGTTTCCGAGGTAGGAATGTAACATTACCAGCTTTGAGGGAAAAGAAAACCATGGCAGTTCATCGTACAGGAGTTATAAATATGCGTGAATACTATTTTAAGCATTATATTTCTGGCAGGGGTTTAAATACACGCGGAGAAGGGTGGCAAAGGCAGGGCCTGCGTTTCTACCCCTTTAGACAAACCTTAATGGTAAATTACAGAAAAAGATTTATTCTCTTTGTCCTGGCTACTCAAGGACACTTTTATCTTCCATGCCTTTCCAAGTTTCAAGGGTAGGAGACCCAGGGGAAGAAAATGAAGATGACATGGGGCCAGTTTTGAACTCTTGCTTGACATGAGCCAGACTGTTTCAATTTCTTTACTTTCCAACCCAATTATTTTGAAATCCATTTCTCTTCTCACTAAGCCAATGTGTCCCTATGTATATTTTCAAGAATGCCAGGTCTGTAGGATGTTAATAGATGTCACTTGAAAAAAGAGTTTTGAGTTAAACAGATATTTTTACTGCTGGGCTTCTTTCTCAGACTCCCTAGTGCGTGATGTGACTCACCAAGAGGGGAATACAGTATGTAGTATTTGTCATGCTTATGTGCCCTGGGTGAAAATCCCCCCCCTTCTTCAAGTAGCTGGAAGAGCGGTGTTTTCAGGAGCACAATCTGGAAAGTAATAGAGGATGATGTTTGTAATTTCAAAATTACATCTCTTTTTAAGTTGACCAGGCAGCTCATTTTCCTGAGCAATGATCATCTAGGGTGGCTACTGGTATGTCCCAGCTCTCCCACCACTGGGTGGTAGCCCTGGATAGTCACCTGTCATCTTTGAGCCTTCCTTCCTTTCTGTGTAAAATGAGGAGGCTGGGCCAGATGATCCTTTGGACTGTTCCAGTATCCCTCCTCTCCAAGTTTCTGCGAGGTGGACAGTCACAGGGCTTGAGCCCCCATCCCTCAACCACAGATGGTTGTGCCAGGGGTAGGATAGTGTTCTCTGTTCAGATTTGAGTAATGTACTTTTGGATTATTACTTTTCAGATGTTGCCAAAGGGTCATTAGTGGTCAGAGAATAAACCTAAGAAATTTTAAGTTCAAGAAAATCCTTTAACAAAGGGCAGGCATCTAAAATAGGAGCTTGGCTGGAAAGTGGTTCCTCAGCCAGTATTTTAATACAGGTGCCACAGCACAGCGAAGGTCATTTTCGTGATTTTTTAATTAAAGCATGTCTGTGTTAATGCTGTAATTATAAACAGGAACATTTGCCCTTCCATCATTGTATTTCAAGGCAGACTGCCCACTTCTGACAAGTGAAAATGCCTTTAGTTTGGAAGTCTACTAAAAAAAGATGTAGCTTTTAGAGTTAAGTGACCACATTCTTTCTGGTTCTTCCACCTCAACCTCAGAGCCTGCTACAAACATTTGAAGGGCCCTGGGCTGGAAGTTAAGCCCATGTTCTATTTAAAGACACTAGAGTCAAGCCCACTGGGCTCTCGTGTCCTGGTCTGTGAAGCGAGATCCCGATTATACTGTCTCTGGGAAGCACACCTCCAAAGGCTTCTCTGTTCTGATCAAAATGTACCTGCACAGGGCCCCGCTTTCAGCTTCCCAAGCTGAGCCTACCAAGATGCTGCAGGAGGTGAGGTGTGCATGGCCGGGAGCCTCCGCCTTGCTCGCTTTGCAGCAGGACACTCTTGCATACGCACTGCCATAGTCTGAGGGAACACATGACTCCTGATGCAAACATCATATTCTGAAAGTGGCAGTTGTGTTTGGGAGATATCTTCATTTGTGTTTGGGAGATATCTTCATTCCTACTTCCAAGGCAGCTTCCTGTTTTCCAAATCTGTCCATCATTAGTAACGGTATGAAAAAGCAAAAGTGAAACCTCATTAGTTATACTCTAACCCCACCCGTCTCAAACAAGCAGCACAGGATCAGAGTGGTGAATGCAGTGCTTGTCTGAACAAAGAGGAATTGTGGGGAAGATCTCCTTCCCCAGTAGAAATCACCGTGAGTTCACAATCTGTCCTTTAGGCCTGTGAAGGCAGCTTTGCTGTACCAGTGCGTCCCACAGTCCCCTTCTCCTAAATCAGCTCGCCCTCTCCAGGCCCCTCCAGGGTACACCTGGCCCTTCTCAGGCCTCCCACCACAACTGATCGGAATAGGAACAGTCACCTGGTCCCAGAAGAATCAGTCTATAGGCTGTGTTGATCAGTGACATTTTCTCTCTCAATCTGAACTGCGAAACTTAGATTAACTTGCTTGAAATTATAGAGACACACCTGTCAACACTGGGCCAACATACCCCTGTACCATAAACAGAAGGATCTGGGGAGCTACTGCTTTCATTTTAAGACATGTGCTCCTCTCCAGTCCACCCCAGGCCCCACCTGTCCTCATGCATGTTACCTGCCTGAGGACCACCTTGCCCTCCCAACATGCTTTACAGTTGGCTCTTTTTCTTAAAGACTCATCTCAATTATGTTTTTGCTTAACCTTCCTATCATCGAAATTCTTACAGGAATGACATACCTGTGGGCTTTTCCCCATCTATATGGAAGCTTGTCTGATTGCCTATTAGCACACGGTGGAGGAACAACTGGGTGGATTGTCACCTTATTTGGAGAGTACCTTTATATGGCCTGGCTTAAAATATAGGCTGTGTGGCATCCATGAAATTCAGCTTTTGGGGATGGATGGGGATAGTTCGAAGAGGGACTTTCCCCCCATAGTCATTTTCCAAAACACCTGCAGAGACTGATGTGCAATCAAGTTACCTTTGGGCAGTTGGCTGTAGCTGTACCGAATGATGTGATTTGATGCAGAAGTTGGGGTAGTTTGGGAACTGAAGGAGACTTGGGTCCTTTAGGGCTTCTCTCATGGGAGTCTGGAGTGTGGTATGGACCGTCTCCACCCACTGTTTCACAGGGGTGGTTTGGTTTTCTGCTGAAAACAGTGGAATCACTTTAGGATTCAAGCCAGGTTGATGAGGAAATTTAAGCAAGAGAAGAGGTGGCTTTCTGCCCTCAGTCCCTAAGATGCTAGGATCTTTCAAAGTACGAGGGCAGTGAGACAGACTCCTTGACGCTCAGCTCCCGAGAGAAGGCTTCTGCAGAGAAACACAGGGAGACGAAACAGTGTGGGATTGAGACGAGGCCTGGGGGCATAGTGTTGTCTGAGGGACCACGGGGGTAAACTGCCGGGCTAGTTGTCCTGGCTACAGTGTCCCATCAGGGATCTGGATCATGTTTGAGTTCAACATTTTCCCCCCACCATGTTTCTCAGAAACTGTGGAAAACAAATGCTCAGGCATATGGGCTGCTGTCAATGGTAACAAATGTATGGTATATATTTTTTCTAAATTCCTGGAAACTGTATTACCACATGGCTGGATATAAAATAGCCCCTCCTTTGTTTTAGTTTGTTAAGTGGGTTTTAAAAGATGACAGTGATATATTTTCAAGAAATTAGAATTTGAAGAGAAATCTTGATGGTCTACCTGCAACAATTTCAAGGACATTTTGCGACTTTCCTGTTGGTGTGACATCATTCAGTCCTGCAGTGAGTTGCATGTTGTTTAAAACACCATGATTTGCAAACTTCATAAACTGAAGGGAAGCTGAGGTGGTTAGGAGGGCCCCCTTATTAAAATCCATTTAATCTGTATGAACAATTACAATTTTATGGAGCCCCCTTTGTCTCCTATTAAGAATAGTGGAAATGAAAATATCATTTTAAATAAGGAGAGAGTGTGATTTTACATACCAATAACACTCCCCCAGATCACACAAGGTAGGTGTTCTGACATCTGCGTTACACTGACCATAGTCAAAGTCGTTCATTGCCTTGCCCTGAATCACACTGCTGATTGCGCAGCAAGAGCCCAAGCCCAGGCCTTTCCCTGCTGTCCCTCACATAACCCGTGCCCAGTCCCGTGGTGTTTTCTCCTTACAGTTTATTCTTGGTGGTCAATTAACCGACAACGATAAACAAAACAAAGCAAAACAGGTTACGTATCCAAGAGGAAATACCAGTACGTTGGCCAACTCTTGTGCCTACCTCACATCCTCCTGCTTTACTTTTACTCCATCTGTTGCCATGGGAACCAGCTGTACCCCGCTTTGTGCCGCCAGGGTTTTCTGACCTGGCAGTGAGGGGCACCTGCAGGAACCCGCTAGACCGTTCTCGTGCAAGGACAAATCTGGACCTGAGGATGACCTCCCCTGGGCAGTCCTTCCCCAATCAAGGGTGGTAGCTGGTCAGTAAATGCTTCCTTCCCGGATTCCTCTTCCCACGGGGCTCTGCAATGTACTTGCATTAATTTTCCCTCCTTTCCAGTTTCGCCCTTTCCAGCTCCCAGCTGTTCCCTGGATTCGCCTCTGTAAATGACTGAGCCCCATGCAAGCCTTTGTCTCAGGCTCTGTTTTCTGGGGGAAGCCCAAACTAAGACCAAAGGCTTCTTCTGCAAACACCAGCTTCAAGATCACTCACGAATTCCGATGAGCTTTTGTCGTTTCTGTCGCCCAGAATTCACTCTTTCTTCTTAAGATAGCCGTAGCTCGAGTTGTCTTTTTTCTAACTCAGTCCACATGGCTTCGGAGCACCTGCTTTCATCTCTGATTCCACAGCCCAGGCCGCAGTCTAGGTTAGGGGGTGAACATGTGACCCAGTCAGATGCTCTGAGACTTTTGCTGGGAACAGGACTCTTGCTCGTGTGTGCTGGGTGGGTCCCTGAGAGGCTGAGAGGTCTGTGCTGCCAGTGCCATTACGGGGGACTTGAGACTGGGGAAGGCAGGACTGATTAAAGGGGAAAAAAGCCATGTCCTGATCATATTGTTTGAGTCCTGAATCCAGCCAGGAACCAAATCAGATATACCCCTGAACTTTTAGTTTGTGTAAGCCCATAATCGCCTGTTGGCTAAGCTACTCACTTGCAATGAAAGTATCTCAACCATTCTCTAAATCTTTAGGGTATTATCTAGGTTGAGGCCTTTTCCTGGACTTGTGGATATCAGGACATATCACAATTCCCATCACATAAGTATCCTCCTAACAACAGGATTATGGAAACTGCCACAGGGAGATAGATTTTCTTCCCCATTGCCATCCATCCAATCAGATCGAAATGTTCTGGGTGAAATAATTTGTGGCACAGTTTCAGTCTTCCCTCCTAAAGGAACAGCAGATTCCCAGTATCTTTGCTAATGAGATCATGGAAGCTGTGGCTAATACGGAGTAATTTCCTCCTTGATGGAAGGGGTGGGTTAGCTGTGTAGCGATGGCTCTGGTGTGACTCACTTCTCCTGGAGCCCCTAGTGTCCTCTTCCCCTTTCTAGAATTGCTGTTCTGGAGGAACACTCTGTGCTGGGCAGTGCTCAGAGTCTGCTCTAGGACAATGTATTCCCAGGCGTCGCTGGCGGTGGCTGAGATGATCCACGTTCTATCTTTACATTGCAGATTTCAGCTTCTTGTTTTTATTTATGCTTATTTTAATTTTCTACATTCATGGTTTTCTTCTCTAATCTAAATCAGCAGTTTCTACAAACTTGTATCTTCTCCTTTCCATTGCCCTCCATTTCTACTTCTCTCTCTCACTTTTCCAACAAGTATATATTATTAGTTAAGCCATGATTCAGGATCCCAGGGTGGGATGTACCCAGGTCCCCCTGCATCCCCCTGGGTTAAGGTTGGAGGACAGGGCTGGAGCCAGTTCAGATCTTCCCAGAAAACGTGCCTTCCGCTTGGCAGCTGTCCCAGGCTGACACCCCGGATATGGGGCAAAGGGACTTGTATGCACTCTGGTACCATTTGCCCATGAACACATCACCCCCTTTAGCAGTCATTGCCTTCTCACGGTGGTGGAAACCCAGGTAGGTCTGCCTCCAGTTCCTGGTTGGGGTAGCAGCTGTGAAAAGGGGCAGTCTGGTAGTTCTTGATTTTGGTCTTGCCGTCTTCTGCCATGTTGCTCACTCCTAAAGATGTCCCTGAAGCAGTTCACTGCTCAATGTGACCTCAGCAAAGATGCCTCACCTCCTCCATCTCTACTTCTGCTTATAACCTACTTGAGGGTGTGATGCAGCTCAAGGTTTCCTAGGCAGGAGGGGTAAGCGCCTCCTACGAATCTGAAGATGGTGTAGGCTATTGAACATCTCAGAGGGAACCACTTCAATCCCTACAGCTTGTTTGCTTTCTAAACTGCCTCCAACTCCACATCAAGGTTTCCCTGCCTCCTTAAAGGATCAGTAAATCCACAAGCTCATCTCATATATAAACCATTCTCAAAAGCCTTTTCCCCACAGGTGAGCAATTTTGTAGCTTTCTTAGTTCTCTGAGATGTAGGAAGATTGAGAAGAGGTGCCCAGAGTCACTCTGGGACAAATATAAGGGCCTAGGGTAGACTTGCAGACAGATGTCCTGAACTGAAAGGAGACACCAGACTAAAGAAAGGCTTTGTTTCTTGTCCCAGGCTCCCTGAGCAAAGCCTTTTTCCTGGGGACCAGATCTCCCAGTATCCACCTAATCATGTTCTCACTGTTCCTTCTATCCTTCGAAGACAATGCCTTCCTTTGAGAAAGACTTCTTTATCTCTGGCATCAGGGTTTCTGTTATATTTGCCAGAGGGCCCTGTGGCTCAGCCTTAATTACTAAGTGTGTTTATTTGTTACTTTTGAGTTTACTTCTAGGTGAAAAAGTATGTTGTGGCTAGTTATACAGTTCCTAGAGCAGAGCTCTAGATACGACTGCCCTGCCTTTTTCTGTTGGTATAACTTCAATAATCTACTCTTTGGCCAAGACGATGGGGTCCTGCTAAAAAAAAGACAACTGAGCAACTGGAGGAAGGAGGGCAGCACTTCTAGTTATACTGGTGGCCTTGGACTGCTTCAGTTGTCTTCTCTCTGGCCATTGATGAGGGCCCCAGGCAGAGTCCTGCTCTGTTTAGGACTGCCTTTGCAGCCACTAAATAGGACCTTTTAAAGATTCCTTACACCTCCTCCTTCACATAGACAAATGGAATTGCACAATTATTGGAACAACACCTCACCACCACCTGGATGAGGCGTCCCTCAGGCACTTAAGATTTAGAAATCAAAGCTCTGGCTACTGCACATCCGGCCTCATAGAGAAGGCTAGCCGTCTCAGTGCGGCTGGTGTTAAGGATTTCTCAGACACCCTGCGGCACATTTGTGATGCCCACCACCAAGTTTCTAATGGGCTTCTTTTTGTAGAGATTTTGAAGCTGGTCCTTAGATGTTAGTGAGCACCTGCTCTGGTCAAGGCACCATGCTTAGCATTGCAAGACAACCCAGCGAAGGCCGAGAAAGGGTTCCTGCAATCGACACACTTGCAGTCTCGACTGGGAAGCCAGGTGCAAAGCAGAGCAAGCTTAACTAAGCACTGGGAAGGGACACGAGACCGCAGTGCCGGAGATGCTACAAGGAAGCCTGTGATTCCTAACTAGGTTTACTTGATGCAATTAAGTAATTTAATAAATGTGTCCGTTGTTTTACATAACCTTGGTATTCATCACCACCAAAGACAGAGGCAGAGTTTACATTTCTGATGATTAGTACCCCATGACTTATTTTGCGGCTAAGGCATAGATACAAAGATGCTGCTATTTTATTTACCAAAACTAACAGCTGATGAAACTAGATTGGATATTTTTATGGCCCAGGAAAAGTTTTGAGCTGCTGAGCCTCTGGAGTATACTGTTACATGTCTTCAGTCAAAGAAGCACATGTGGTGGCAAAAAAAATGTTCCTGGAGTCAGATGAGACTGACTGGGTTCACATGTAAGACCTGATGTCTAGGTCTTGACCCTCTGTGAGCTCCGTGACCTTGGGCAATTTACGTAATCTCTCTAAGGCTCTGTTTACTACTGGTAAAGAAGGGACAATAATATCTCTTGCAGGGATTTTTGAGGGGATAAATGATTTAATGCATATGACACACTTGGCACAATATGTGAAACCAGCAGGACCCCATAATAACAGATTTTATATTGATATAACTACAGACATCTGAATTGCCTCCTGTCAGGTCACTTTGAATCTTCACAAGGAATGACCAGGGCTTATGATATATGTTGAGGGTTCAGGGTAAGTGATGCTGGGCTATATTTTGACTAGAGGTTATGCTGTTTTAATTACCAGACATAGAATAATAATAATTTAAGACGATATTATTGGTCTCAATACATTTTTAAAAGTCTAGAATTTGTTTTTAATAATTGGTAATTCATAATTGGCAAAAACATTTTCTATAATTTTCCCTTTTTACAAATGAGATTCATGATGTCTCCTAAGATGAAAACTATAATGTAGTTGATATTGCTGATAATACTGTTTGAATAAAAACTATGGTTTGGTCACAGAAAAACTTACTTATATCATTATAGGGAGGTAACAAACCATCTAGAGAAAGCAGTGGTTTACATTTCTCATGGTCAGGGTCAAAGGCATTTATATTACACAACACAGACGACTTTGTAAAAGGAAATTGTTGGGATACTGTCATGAGCTGAATTATGTGCCCACTGCAAATTCATGTCAAAGTTCTTACCCCCAGTTTCTCAGAATGTAACTATATTTGAGTATAGGGTCTTTTAAAAAGACAGTTAAGGTAAAATGAAGTCAGTAGGGTGGATCCTAATCTGATATGACTGGTGTCCTTGTGAGAAGAGGAAATTAGGACACCGACAGGTATAGAGAGAAGGTGATATAAAGACACAGGGAGAAGAGTCATCTACAAGCCAGGGAGAGAGGCCTCAGAAGAAACCAACCCTGCCAACACCTTGGTCTCAGACTTCTGGCCTCTAGAACTGTGAGAAAATAATTTTCTGATGTTTAAGCCACCCAGCGTGGTACTTTGCTATGGCAGCCCTAGTAAACAAATACAGATACCAAGGTCGCCCTAAAGAATTGGAGCTTATGACTTGGGGCCAGGATCATTCCATTGAGACCTGGCCACTATTTTTCTCAAAGGAAAACAGATGAAAAGGAATTTGGGAGTTTGGGATTCTCTGAACTAGTGACTTGTGCTGCTGAGCCACACCCAAAATATGATATTAAATACAGAAATCTGAGAAGAGAGTTCAAACTGTTTTGTTTTTTTAAAAACTGAAGTCATTTTAAAAGTGTGAAAAATCAGCTTGACTAATGAGGGGAATGAGAATTTGCCATGAAAATAAAGATGGAAACTCTTACCATTTAAAATTTGGCTTGTAAGCAACAGTATAGGAATGTGACGAAGCTCTTAAAGTGACTAGCTAGGAAGATCTGGATTCGAACCTACACTCTTAACACTTATGAATGGTGTGTCTTGGGTCAAGTTCTTTAATCTCTCTAAGCCTCTGTTTTCTCGTATGTAAAAAGGGGTAAGTTTGCTATAAAGATGAAGTGAGTTTACAGTGAGTTATTGTGTAAATGTACAATCAATATAAACTGCTATTATTTATGTTTATATTGATACACAAAGGTGTTTAAACAGTAACTTGCTGATGTAGAAGAAATGCATGTGTTTGCAGGCAAACACTGTGGAAGAACTCACACGCACCTACAGTGGTTTACTCAAAGGCCACCAAAGCCATGGATGAAATGTGATATTCTATTATTCTAATTACACTGCAGTGGCTGACGGGGAGACCCCTGGTGGTTCTGTACTCTCAAGTAGAATAGTGACAAATCACCTTCCAGTGAAATATCCTCATTGGGTAAAAGTCTGTTCACTAAGGGGGAAGGGATGCGTCTGTGGCGCGGGCTGGGCTGTGGTTAATCAGTGTTCTTTGTTGATTCTTTTGAACGATGCATGGTTTTCTCTTCTGGCTACCTATGTATGTATGTTAGAGGAAGTAGGATATGGTTAGTGACTTATTTTTAGATCTCAGATAACTCTTAGCTTTGCCTCTGTTATTATAATTCCAGACACTCTAACTTCCTTAGTTACCATTGCCTCACCAGCTCCTTTTAAATTTTGTGGTAAACCAGTTGATCATTGAGGCCGAGGAAAAGAAAGCCTGCAAAGCTAAAGGCTGAGAAATAGATTTTTCATAAACTTTAAAGATGAGCAGTGACTCAGAGCTGGGTGAGCAAGTTACCCAGGGCCTCTTAAAATAGGAATGTTCTTTCCCCCGAAGCTGTAGGGATTAGTGCTGTGGGCCTGGGAGTTCCTGAAATAAGTGCCTCCCGGACTTCCCCGAGCAGAGCGTGGGCCCCTGCACCTTCCTGGTGGAGGGTGGGGCCTCTCAGTCCCCATGGACACCCTTCCTGCCACCTGCCAGAGTTGAGCTCTCCAGAAAGGAGAGGACAGATCCTGGGGGAGGTAAAGAGGAGAAAGCAGGGTTCTCAGGCAGCAAAGCACCATGGAGAAGCCTATGGCAAACCACGGAGCCCCAGGGGAACTGATTGGAGGAGGGAAAATTTCCTCTCTCTATAGCTCCAGCTGTGGTGCAGTCACCTTCACAAGCCCATCAAATCCTTTCTGAGGCAGATCCTGCCTGGAATGTTCTGTTACATTCTCCCGAATACAATCAGAAGTTAAGAGCCTAAAATTGTAAACAACTTTCCTTCTTGCTGTCTTCTTCCAGAGGGGACGTTCGTCTAGAACTCCTTTGGTAGAAATGTTCATGGAAACTTGGGGGCTGGTTGCTAACCAGGATGATGATAAAGAAGAGTGCTGACCAGTGGTCCATTCAAGTTTGAGGGAGAATCATCTCAAACACATACACGCCTCGGGACGAAGAAACCTGGAAAGCAGTAGTGCCAAAGGGGAGCTGGGTGATGGTGGACAGCCACCGAGCAGCCAGGCTGCAATGAGAGAAGGCACCGAGAAAGGCCAGACCTATTTTGGGACACGAACCCTGAGTCATGGGGTAACAGAGACCAGAGGTGACAGCTGGTCTCAGCGCCACAGTGAGCAAGCATCTGGAATCTGGAATATCACTTTGGTTTTATAAAGCTCAGTTTAGGGCATAGAACCTTAGGGAATTGGGAGAAGGGCAAGGTGAAGGAGTGCGGAGGTGAGGATGACTCAGGGCATCTGACCAGAGGAAAGATTAAAGGAGCTAAATATGGGTAGTTAGTAGGGGGATGGTAACTCCTGACACCCTAGAAGGCCAGAATTATTTATAATTGAGGCAGTATAATTAGAAGGTAAGAGATGGGAATTGAAAGACTGAATAGCACAAGAAAATGCTCTGGCCAAGTGTATTAGCTTACACGCAGGACCGCCATGTCCTGATCCTGTGTGTGTGTGTGTGTGTGTGTACCCCATTACCTGAGATATGTGAAAGTAGGTTTTTAGGACAATGATACTGTAAACTTCTCTGGACCAGAGACCATTGCAGCACAAGGTGACCTAATCTGTAGAACTCAAGAAGAGGGTTCTATGCAAATATTTTATAATTTTATTACTTGATCAAAGTGAATTATGCCGGTAGTCACCTGACCTCTAAACTTGGCAATGTCTGCATGCAGCTTCTAGAATCCAGAGGCTTTGCAAATTAACCTCAAAATGCTCCTTGAATAGGTAGGCTTCTTTCAGAAGATTATGTTTTGATTCTTGCCGTCCATCCTGTGATGAGAAGAGGGGTTCTCCCAAGGCTGAGAAACAGAGGGCTTAGATGTTATGTGGAGGAAGCAAGGTGCTTCCGTGGTGGGCCAGAGCATGAAGTGGAAGGCGGGGACCACCCTCCGGTAAAGACCCATAATAACTGTGCCTTGTGGATCCCAGAAGGTGCTGTGACATGTACAGTGTCTGTTCCAGGACTGAGGATTTGGTTAAGTGTTTGGAAATCACGGAAGATGCTACACTGTCCATACAAGCAGGGATTTTGATTGAGTCCAATACAGGCCTTCCTTTTGTGTTAAATCTAGTTTCAAAAACAAGAGTTTGCGGCTACGTTTGGAGGACAGCTGGGAAAAGCATCTGGCCTTAGCTCCATGCAAGCCTTCTCAGACCACAGGAGCCTATGAGGGGTCATTTTTGCTGTCTATTTTTATTTATAAATAAGTCCTACCTCCCAGGTGCTGGAGAGCTAATCCAGGCAGACAGATTTCCTTACTTGACTGCCTTGGCTTTCAGTGGCCTGTGTCACTGCTATTAATAGTAAACTCTATATTCTTAAAGAGCTTTTTTGTCTGCTCTGCCAGTCCTGGGGCAGACCTTGGTAAGAAAGAGCTAGTTGGGGTTAGGCTGGAGGAAGACAGAAGCAATTAAGTACAGGGGCAGGGAGGCACCAAAGGAAGAAAAGCCAGGAGTTTCTTGGGGGAAATTAACCTTAAACTGACTTTGAAAGTTTCTTTAATACATTCTTCCAACAATTAAAAAAAAAAAATCTTTATTGATTTCAGAGAGAGGAAGAAACATCAATGATGAGAGAGGCATTGATCGGCTGCCCCCTGCACGACCCCCACTGGGGATCAAGCCCGCAGCCCGGGCATGTGCCCTGACCGGGAACCGAACCTCAATCCCCAGGATCCCAGGTCAATGCTCAACCGCTGAGCCACGCCCGGCCGGCCCAGCAATTGGTTTTAAGGTCTGCATGATACAAGAATTAAGGAACTCAGCAGGGCCCATGGTAGATAGTGATTCTGATGACCAGATTTGCTGGCCCCTCTGAGATGATCTTGAGTGAGCTTTTATTTTTTTGGATTCATTTTCCTTAAGCAAATTTAAACATAGTCCTTTTAAAACAGAGCAATTTGTATCTTTTTGCTGGTCTTTTCCTTGGGTTTTCAAAGGGTATTGCATATTTTGGGAGAAATTCCAGTTACTTTTGGTGCTTTTGTGTCTGGCTTATTTATCCTACTGTCGCCCAAGGTCTCAGGCAAAGCCTGCACAGTGTCCCTGAACACTTTAGAAGCAAACCTTTATTAATGGAACTCTGGGGAAATAGAATTTATGCTTAACTCCTAGTTAAACATAAAACCCCCTTTGCTTTAATCCTCGATGTTGAAATCCATTCTAAAATGTTTACATTTGCTTTTATGTCTGCGCGCAGTGCGTGGCATGATCTAATCTTGCTCTGATGACTCAGCACCTTGCAGCCCCTCAGTTCTAATAACGTTTTATGGAGGGGTAGAGAGTACAGAAGATTGGGGTAAGTCTAAGCCGTGGCTGAAAAGGTTCCTTTATCTGATCGTGTTTGTGTCCTGGGCAGACTGGCATTCCTGGTTCAGCTCCAAATACCTGCCGACTGCAGCCTCAAGTGCTGCCCCTCCTTTGGCGGGTCCAGAATGAATCCTTCCCTTTGTGTTGTCTCCTAGGAGAATCGTGAAGCCCTGGCCGCGCAGATTGGGGGAATGGCTGTGTCTATAAACAAGGCAAAACCCTCCCAGGGACCGTTCCTTTGGGGCCTGGCTGGGTGCTGCCTCATTCCAGGCCTGAGGTCCCCTGCTCCCCGGTTTCTGTCTTGACAGGCATGAGACCTGGACGGGCCCTTGAAGCACATGGGGATCCCCAGCTCTTTCCCAGCACCAAGAGCAGAGGAGTGTAAATGTATTCCCTTACGTGGGACAGAGGAGTCACGCTGCAGTCTGTCTCGGTGTTCCCTCTGAGTTCAAGGAAAAGTGCCAGGTTGGAAGGCATAAATAGCCCATCCAAAAACAACTTAAAAAAGCCTCCTCTCTCTCCCTTTTCATCTAACTGCCAGAGGGATGGCAATGTGGACCCCGCGGGAAGGACCAGGGAAGAGTGGTGGGTCAGGTGCCCCATTTCCTTGGCTTCTCTGGCTTGTTGTGAGGAGGAAAGAACCCGCTGCACCCAAACTTCTAGAAGCACAACCTCTCTCAGCTCCAGGACTTACCACATTTACGAAGCAAATGGCCAAAGAAATTAGAGCTGGGTCAAGGGCACGAGGATTTAGCCAAAGGAGCCCTGTGGTTCCTCGCTTGTCATGAATGATGTATAGAATGAGCTAATGCAACCAAAAATTGAGTGAGAGCCGCACAGTCACTTTCCACACAGCTGGGAGCGAAACTTTTTGCTGACTGTGATTTTTTTAAAAAGGCCTGGAGCATCAGAAGGCCTGAATTCTAGAATCACATTACCTTGCAACCTTCTGTCACAGGTACAGCTGGCCTTCAAGGAAGCAGGGCTGTCTCCCAGGGGGAACGCCGCAGATACTTTGACATTGGGAGGTTTGGAAAAGCCTTTCTTCCAAGTGCCCCTCCCTCCCCATTAGTGGTTTTAGTTTCCAGCCTAGAGAATCAGCGTGCTTGCTGTGGGAAATGTGGGCGATGGGAAGGTGTGGTTAGGAGAAGGTAAGAAATTAAAATCTCAAATGGGACAGCACATCCAGAGGGAACTAATTGGCTAAGGCTGAGTTTACAGGGCAGCCTCCATGATTCACTTAGAAACAGGACTTTCACCTGCCTTGAGCTTCCTTTCACTTGAGGCTGCATTTCTGATTTACTCTTGGTCCCCTTTCCTGACTCATGGACTTTCCTTCTGAAAAGGGGTCAGGGAGACAGGTTAGCCTTGTTCCGGCTCGGTAGCCTTGGGCCTCAGCTGCAGAGTGAGAGGGAATATCTGCCACAAAGAGCGGTTTTGCGGGTTGATGTAATGTCAGTGGGTAAATTCTTTCCTTCCCTTAATTTTTCCTCTCTCTCTTTTTCCCCCCTGTTGACTTTCCTCATTAATATGCTAGTAGATGTTTTACCTTGCAGCCGATAAAGTTGCTACTTCTAAAGTGAACTACGGGCCTGCTCTTTTTGGAAACTTGGTGTTAGCCAATTAGTTCCCTTTGGAGAAAAATATTTTGAGGATTATGGGAGAGGGGGACACTAGTTTTAGGGAATTATTATTTTGGGTGCATATGAAGATTGGTAAAGAGGTAAGAAAGGATATTTTATCTACTATGGGTAAAATGGACCAAGGTTCTTATAATTTACTTGTTTTCTACAGTGTCTTGAGCACTAGGAAGACACTGCTTGAAAGACAAGAAAAAAATATCTTCTGTAGATGTTTGCCTGGTTGATATTTGATTTTATTTTGCCTACATTATTTGGGAAACCCGAAAGCTGAGAAATTTTTATAAAAAGAGCTAATAACAGGTTCCTGGCAGAAGTAGACACAAAACTTGTGTGGTGGGATGAACCTTCAATCTGAGTCTCACAGGTAAGTACCTACTAAACATGAGCTCATGATATATTGTTGCAAAACACACAAAACAATCTGCCATGATTGCGTTAGTAGCCACTACAAAAATACATTAGAATTAGATAGTTTCCAATAATTTGAGATAGGAGAGTCATTGAGTGGAAGTTATGACAATACTGTTTTAAGTGATTAAAGACATATAATAAGGAATTTAAAATGAGAAAAGAATAAGCCATTACAAACATAATTTTTCAAAAAAGAAAAGGCAGATTTTAAAAGGACTTACTAGAACTTCTATAACGAAATGTAATCGAAAGGAATTAAAGTGATATTTAGTACAGTGGAAAGTAGATCTGATAAAATTATCCAGAAACTAGCACTGAGATAAAGTGATGAGAAATATATAAGACAGGTGGAAATACGTGTAGAATAGAATGAAAAGGTTTATATATGTTAATCATTGTTCCTGAAGGAAAGAATAAAGAGAGCAGGGGAGAGGCAGTGCTTGAAGAAATAAGGACTAAGAACTCTCAAGAATGAAAGGTAGACCTAGCTCCTCATATACGGGAAGCAAGACAGATCCCAGGCAGATTAAAAAGTAGCTTAGACTTACTGAAATGAAATTTCGGAACTCAAAAGACAAAGAGGCTATCTTAGAGACAATGAAAAAGAAACCGTGTTACTTATAAGAACTGACAACAGAGTTTTTAATAACAAAAAGAAGAAGAATATTTTTAAAGTGCCAAGATAGAATTTTGTTATTATAACAAAATTCACTCTTGAATGGTAATCTGGCTGAACATAGAATTTTTTATTGACATATCAAACCCAGAAATTAGGAATGAGACACAAGGAAGAATGATGAACACAAGTTAGTAAGCATGGGATAAATCTAAATTAGACACAGACAACAGCCTGGTGATGACCAGAAGGAAAGGGTATGGAGGACGGTAGAAGACTCGGGGGGATGAACGGAGACCTGACTTGGGGTGGTGAACACAGCACCATATACAGGTGAGGTATTAAAGAATTGTACACCTTAAAACTATATACTTTTATTAACCAATGACACCCCAATAAATTCAATAAAAAGGAAAAAAATTAAAGCCCCCCTATCTACGCCCCCTCCCCCCCCAAAAAAAAGAAGTGATGAAAATCAGGATGTAATGGATCAAGAATCTGTTAAAAGAACAGAGTTACTCAAAAGAATTAAAAGGAAGGAAAACATGAGCCGGGGAACACAGTCTAATAAAATAAAAAGCTAAACACTAGGAAGCTTCAACAGAACCCAAGGACTGACCTTCTTAAGCTTTGTGCATTCTAGCCCTAGGAAAGCAGGATGATTTACCTGGTTGGTAAATCGGGGAGGAAGAGACTGAGCTGACTCAACTGAGCTCTGCCTTCATGTTTTCAGAGCAAACCTGTCTGGAGTCGGGATAAGTTTGCCTCTGCCTCTCCAGGCCGCAGATCTGACGCAGGCAGCCCTTTTGGGGAATTCTGCACACACAGCCAGTCTAACTCTGGCTCTCATATTAAGCCGCAATCACCAACCTAGCCTTTCTCAGTATAAAAATAGTCCTTTATCTGATTTCTCAATTTGTTCATAATCTGGGCAGGAAAGAGAGAAAGCACAAATAAGTTATTTTAGAGACAGATAAGGAAACATTGATAAGCTATGGTAGATGTTAAAAAATAAAAAGAGTGTTCTAGGGCTAACCAAATACCAATAAAACTTAAAACTTTGGTATTTCATAGAAACATATGTATTTGCCAAAACCGACTCAGGAAGAATCAGATAATTACAATCATTAACATAATTCAGTCTTTGGTAAAAATCTACACATATGCATGTGCATGTGTATACACATGCACACATTTCAAACTTTGAATTTATGAGTAAGTTCTATCAAACATTCAATCTTATGCAAATGTTCCAGATAAAAAGAGTGAATGCTCTCCAACTAATTTTATGAGACTAGTAAAACTTTGATAGAAAAATCAGATAAACTTGATGCTAAAAACAGAAAAAGTCCACAATTACTAATGAACATAGGACCAAAAGTCATAAATAAAATATTTGCAAATCAGAATCCAGTTGTATCTATGAGTTTTATAAATGTGCATTTGTGTGCACGTGTGTGCGAGTGAACTAAGTAGGGCTTACTAACTAATGTAAAGATGGCTTAACTGTAGAACCCCTTTTAATATTTAGCATATTAACCAATTAAAGAAGAAATATCATATAATCTTTGAAATTGAAGCAGAAAAAGCACTTGAAAAATTAAAAATATATTCATGATAAAAAAATTCTTAGTGAAATAGGAGAGAGGGGAACAGCTGATAAAGGATATCTGCCAAAATATTGGAGCAAACATTGGGCTCTATGGTATTACCTTGAAAGGGAGATGAGACAAGAATGCCTGTCATCACAGTGTCTCTATATCCACATTCTGGAGGTTGTAGTCAGTGATGTTAGACAAGAAAAAGAAATAAAAGATAGAAGGATTGGAAAAGAAGAAAAAGCTTCTTGTTTTTTTTTGGCTTTTTTTAGACAATGTATTTATTTATATATGCAAGAGAAACTGTCCAATGATTCTAGTAATAAAGTTGTTGGATAAGAGATTGTAGGCCGGGTCCCAGGGCAGCTGACTGTGAGCCGGAGCTGAGCATGAGAGGGGTTATTGTATCAGAGTGTGCTCGGATAGCAACACCTGTGGAAGGGGGGCGTGAATCAGGGCCGTGCAGAGGGAGAAGCCCAGACAACCTCGTGGGGAGATCTCAAGCTGGCAATCCCTTTAGACTTTTCCCAAGTTGGGGTGCGGAGGCCAGGTCTTGCTATCCCCAACCTGACTAGCTACTGGGTGTGAGATGGCCTGGGGAGGGGTGTGGCCTTGGGTTGGCAGCTTTTCAGCCAAGACTCTTTAAGAGGACTGGTAATTGAGGTGTAATTGCTGACACTGCCTCCTGCACCTGAGGAGATACAGTCTTAGTCCTGAGTAGGGACCTGGGAGGTGCTGGGATTTTTCTTTTTCATCTAGTTCTGGGAGCCACTCCTTCTGGGTTCCAAGGGAGTCTTTTCCTTGGGGGAGACTTATAAGAGGAAGAAGAGTGAGATGGACTATAGCTCCTTTTTTTGTAGTTGGCCTTGGGGTCACAACTGACACTCACTGGTCCCTGCTTTACTATGCATTCTGTGCCCCCTTAGCTAGCACCTCTGCTGGTCTCCGTGACCTAGCTGGCAAGTGACCCAGATCCTCCTTGCCCAAAGGTCCTATTCCTTCCTGGTGCCCTTCTTAGGGCACAGTTGCTGCAACTGTCCAATTACCATCAAAACTGGGCAAGATATTACCAAGAGGTACCCAGGTACATCACTTAAATGCCAAATCTATTCTTCACCGCTACACTGTGGAACAGCAACCCTACCTTTTCCTGATAATCAGCGTTAATGCCCCTGCTGCTCCCAACCTGCTACTCATTATGATAATTACATCGTCTTGGCTTCTAGCAGTTAAGTGCCGCCATCTGGCCTCTATTATGTCAGGGTCCTCAGATCCCCATTGCTCCCAGTGGGCGCAGTTCTGGAATCCTGGGCCTGCAGGGGGAGCGACCGCTGAACACGGGGAGGCGGGGGCCCTCTCACCAGCACGCTCACTATCGCTTTGGGCGCTCCTAGGGAGCAACAGCACCCTGTGGGCTTTCCAGCCTTACTCGGTAAGTCCACTTTTGCGTGCCTGCTTATCTGGGTCTTTTAATTATTCTACTTTCTGCTTCGGCAATTGTATTTCTACCCTCACTTATTAATATCTGGAATATTTAAAGAACTCCCAGAAAACAATAAGAAAGAGAGAAGTCACATATCAATGGGCCACTGAGGGATAAGAATAGGCCGTTCAGAGAAGAACCCCGAATGGCCAATACACTTTTGAAAAGTAACAGATAAACCCACCCTCCCCAGCAATCAGGGAATAGTTCATTAAAACGGCAGTGAAATAATTTTTCACATTCACCAGGTTTGCAAAAATGGAGAAGCCTGCAAGTTCCAGGTGTCGGCAAGGATTTGGGGTGAGGAAGCGTTCATAGCCTGCTGGTGGGGGTAAAGGAGGCGTGCAGAGCAGCCACTTTGGAGAGCAATTTGGTAACAAACAAAATTTAAAATGACCTTAATTTTAACTCCTGCATGTGGATAAAAATGAATGGAAATTGAAAACAGCCTTAATTTCCATTCACTGGAGGATGGATATGTTGAAGTATATTCGTACAAGGACATATTCTATATATACAAGAACATCTATATACAAGGATATATTATACTGAAGGCAAAGTGATATAGGACCACAGGTCTCAATATGGATGGACCTTAAAAGGTAAAATCTTGAACCCCTTCAAAAAACAAAACTCGAGTTGCAGAATATTAGTTTAATGCTATATATGGTTTATGAATATATGTATATTATATTTATGTATTTCATAGATGTAATATTATTACATGTTACATAAATGATTTACATATTTTCATATCTTACATACTATGTATGCTATCATATGTATTATGAAATACTATGAAAACATGAAAAACACCAAGTTAAAGATAATTCCTTTTGTAGAGGGGAGTGTGAGGAGGAGAATGGGATTGAGGAGGAGCTTTTATCATATCTATACTTTTTTTTTTTTCCTTTTAAAAACCCTGAAGCTCAAAGATAGAAGGCAAAAATTTAAACTTGACAAAGCTTAGTGGTAGGTACATGAATGGTTTTATTTCCTATACCTTTTGTATTCTTGAAGTACTTCAGGATTCAGTAAAGGAAAAAAATAAGTTTAAATTGACTGTCTAAGGAACAATCTATTATTGCTCTTTGATTAAAATTAAAGTTGCAAATCCTTGTTTCTGACCAATGAAATCCAACTTCCACAGACCATGGCATTTAGCTGGATAAACTCCTTCTCTACTGGACAGGGTCTCAGGAAGAGCACAGCTAGGTGGACATGAATATGTCAGATTACCGAGAACAATCAGACGGGATCTCTTTAGCCTCTCTCCTCTGGGGACTCTGAGGGTAGGATAGGGGAAAGCATGTTGGTTCAGGAAGAGGCTCAGCTTAGGAACTTGTAGAGAGAGATTCAGCAACCTGTGTGGCACCCAGTCCAAGGCCCCTCCACTTCGGCTCTCAGGATCAGGCTGCCTACTGCTCAGTGAGCCGTCTGTGGGATCAGTAATTCACTGCTCTAGGCGTCCTGAGCAACAAAACTGTGCCCTTCCAGTGCCTCTGATAGATCACCTTGTCTGTTCAGTGGAAATGGAAAGATCGGGCTGCGCTGGGAGTGTTGGCGATCGGAGCCATGTGTCGGGAAACCTGGGAAAGTCAGAGTTAGGAGAGACCTTAGAGACCATCCAGTTAAGCTTTTGTATGTGTGTGTTCAAACTTTTTGTTTCAACTGAGTAGGTAAAATAGGTGATCAAGAAACTGCTCTGGTTAAGGCAAATCGGGGAGGGGACCCCAAAGATTAGTTCTTTGTGCTCCTGCTTTCCCCTCTCCATCCCTCTCACATACCTGACAGCCTGACCAGGCTCCAGGAAGCCCATGGAATAAAACAGTCACAGAGGAGGACACCGACCTCCAATGGGATGCTGTGATTTGCTCAAGGTCACACTCAGCTGGTGGGGGAGAGCCCCTTGACCCCTGCCAGTGCTCTTTCTACCTTACCCTTTGAGCAGGTTCTTTACTGTCTCAGAATTAAGCCAATACAAACAGGCAGCATTGATTTTTTTCTTCCTTCTTTTGTTTATTTAGTCAGTCTCTATACTCTAGATTTTAAAAAGACAATTTTGAGCATTTCTGTATCAATCCATGATATTCTAATCCTGTTGTGTTACAACATTATGTCGCTGAACTCCGTGTGAAACAATCAGGGCTAATTCTTAAGTGTTATGGAGACGGAAGAGAGATCCAGACTAATTCCATACAAGAGAGACAGGAAATAAATGTTAAGAGGAAAAGCAATACCTCACTCCGCCGCTTCTCAGACAGCTCTCTCCTAAACCCCACTCACTTAGGTAATAATTTGGTTTATCAAGCTGCACTTTTAAAATGCCAGCATCTTCCCTCCAGGTAAAACCCACTGACTGCTTGTACCACAAAGGGAATATCAGTAACAGTTCCCGGGCACTTTCCACACTCCAGGCCCTGTGCTAAGTGTTTCACATGCATTATCTTATATAATCCACATCATAATGGCATGAGGTAAATACAACTGTACCTTCAT
Source organism: Miniopterus natalensis (assembly GCF_054644295.1). Taxonomy (NCBI): domain Eukaryota; kingdom Metazoa; phylum Chordata; class Mammalia; order Chiroptera; family Miniopteridae; genus Miniopterus; species Miniopterus natalensis. Next base: position 34,754,560 of record NC_142083.1, on the reverse strand, counting down.
TTGCAGAAGAATAAGTGGAAGTTTATAGAGGTTAAGTGTTTCACCCCAAAGCACAGCTAATAAATGGCAGAGTCACGATTTGAGTCCAGGCTCTTAGCGGCCAGGGTATCCTGCAGTGGACAGTCAGCCCGGACCCGGCTACCCGGGTAGAGAACTGGTGCTTCACCGGGTGTGCAGAGGAAGGGTGGGCAGAGTGCACAGCCTGGCTTAAGTTACTTCTGTATAGATTTTGATTAGAGATTCTCAAGAATAAAGTAGGAAATAAAAAGACATCTAAATATAACTAAATTACAAGAATAAAAACTATACATAAAGTATACAAGATATGCTGTATACATGTGAGAGCATAGTTTCTGGGGAGTTGTATGCTATCAGCCCTGATTTATTGCCTTTGTAGACTTTCAGTTCTTAAAAATCACCTTTATAATGAGAAGGGACTGTTAAGGACTTTTAAAGTCATATAAAAGTTAATTACTGATTAAAGAGGTAAACTGGATATTTGAGATAAAAATATTTTTTTGCAAATGGTATCAGTCTGCCCATCATTCAAATCCATTTGCAAGAAACAGACTACCAAATTCAAATTGGCTTAGACAACAAGGATATTTATTAGGTCTTATAGCAGGCAACTCAGAAGCAGAGTAGGCTTTATGTTTGATTCTGTGACTAAAAAAATATGATCAAAGGGTCAGGTTCACACCACCTCTTCATTCTGCTGCCTTAAGCTTTGGCTTCATTCTCAGCTGGTTTTTCCTCATGTTCACAAAAAGGCTGCCAGCAGCATTTGGGGCTACATGGCTCCTTATTCGCATAAGTGGGGAAGAGAAAACCGGCTTCCTATTGCTCTCTTCAGAACCAAGAACAAAATTCCCAGAAACCTCTTTTCCTTCTCCCAGGGCAGAATCAAGGGTCACATGACCATTTCTTAAAATTTCTGGAAAATGGGTTGAGATTGCTCATTGTCAGCCAGGTCCATCTCTTGAACTACGGCCATTCCCTCAGACACCATTGCTTTTCCTCAACAAGGTAGAAGTGGAATGCCTGTTGCAAAGGTAACTGCAGTCCCCAGGCTAGGATTTGCCTGCACCAGATGGGTTCCATGATTCACTGACATATTCAAAAGGCATGTATTAAACACCTGCCATTTGCTCAGAACCAAGAGAGTCTAAAGAAAAGTTACACAGGAACCCTCTTCCCTATTAGGTGACAAAAATGACAATCTGTGGCTCATGCCCTTTTGCTCTCCTCCCTACTCGTTGGTGTAAGCGCTCAACAAAACCCCTGCACAGCCCAAGGCTGGACTAAAGATGGAAATTGAGCCCAAACTGATGGTTCCTAAAAGAGGGAACTGGCCAAATTCAGTCAACCAATTCTTTTATTCAACACAAACCTTTAAAAAAATCAGTCTTTTTACACAGACCCACTTCCCTTTATTGGGTGATAGATTACATTGACTTAACCTTTAACTCTGGGGAGCACTGGGCACACATCTCCATCACCCACAACTCATCAATTTGACAGCTAGCAACTCTACTTGTGGGCTTACCACATTACATACATACAGATTTTATTTCTGGAGTGGGAGGAGCACAGCTCAAAAATTCTTTTATGAAATTACTTTGGCAAAATAATTTCATTTGTTAGTGTGGAATACCTCCAGAAGCACTGCCCCTGAAAGTGATTAAGGATGGAAGCTGGGAACAAGCGATGAGCTGACTTATGCTGCGGTTTAGCGAGATTTAAAGGGGGCCAAATAAACAGTTTTAACCCTCTCCCCCTTTTCCTCCCCTAGCAGCCCAGCTGACTGCACCTGCCTCTTTATTAACCACAAAAAAGTGAAAACCTAGCAATGTGAAATTAAATCTTTTTTTGCTTTGGCACCGGTATGCCCACGGAGAGTTCTAGAGACATGTGGAAGATTTAATGCTTCGGGAGAGCAAAAGATTATTTGCTTCTGCCCCAGTAACAGAGCTATGCTGAGAGCTCTGATTGCTTAAGAGAGGCAGGGCACAGGCTTGGCTTCTCTTTCTGTCTCTTGCTCAGATTTTTAAATTCTTGTTGGTTTATTTATTTGCCAAAGAGATTATAGCATAGATTAGAGCAGTGTTTTTTCTGAGTTTGTTCTTCTGGGATGATCACTAATAGCATTTGTATTTATAAAGAGATAATAATTTATATTTTTACTTTTGACATTTTATCACTTAACTACTAGCTCATCAAACCCAAGAAGCATCCTATTCTGATTCTAGCAAGTGTTTTGATGGTGGAAGTGAATAGAGAGAGGCAGGGAGGGAGGGATATGGGAGTCGGTAACCTGAGAGCGCTTCGCTGGGCCAGGTGAACACGGGCTTTGACTTGCCAGTCCTAAATTCATGTGACTTTTCAGAACTCAGCCTTTCAGCTCAAATGACTTTATATTTTATGACTTTCATTTCTCACAAAGATTAGACGCCAACTCCAAAAGCTATTCTACACTACCCCACGTGTCTTTTATCATGTGAACCTGCGTCCAAGTCTACGTGTGATCCCACCTGTGCCATAATCTTTCATGCACAGAGTGCGAGACCCTCAGCTGCTGAACCTTAAGAATACTCTGAATACTCTGAAAGATGAAACTGGTGGTCAGCTGGGAAAGCGAAGAGGCTTTCTGGTTGAGTCTACTTCCAACCTGTGTACATGACTGATTTTTTTTTTTTAAACATCAAGGGCTGGGTGAGTTGTTTTGGTGGGCTGTAGACATGTCCTCCACATTGCTCCTGAGCCCGGGATATAGAATATAACTTACCATTTGTTTATATTTGGAAACATGGGAGCAGTCCTTAATGCTTTCATTTTTGTTGTTCCTCGCATTTAATTTATTCTGAAATCATGTGGTTCTCCTTATAAAATATACATAGAATGTGTCAACTTCCTCTCTGCAGCCAACATCCTAGTTTAAGTCACCATCATGTCTAATCCTCAAGAATTTTCTGTCTTGTCTCCTTGGTTCAGTCTATAATCCATTCTCCACCTTGAGGCCAGGATTTTTGTTTGAAAATACAGATCAGAGTATGCTAGTCTACTTTATAAAACTCTCAATGGTTTTCCCCAGTATTGTGGATAAAATCAACTCCTGTGATCCCTAAGCCTTGTGCGATGTATCTTCTGCTCACTCCTCCAAGCTCTCTACTGCTTCATCCCTATGGCCGGAGTTGCTACCCCTTTTTTTCTATGCCTAGAAAGTTTCTTCCTTGGTTCGTCGGGTGGCCTTAGCTTAAATGCCACCTCCTCCGTAGGCATTTCCTGATTATCCTTGCAAAGTGGTGTGGCAGTTACTATGTCAGATAGTTTAGCACCATTCAAACTCTCTTCCTATGCTGAGAACGCAAAACTAAAATTCACATTTCCCCGACTCTCTTGGATACTAGAAGCGATTTAGTTTTCACCAACACAGTCGCAACACGGGGCCCCCATTCTGTGGATCACGGGGTCTCCATGTTGACGGGACCGAGCATCACTGTGCTGGCATGGAGCGTGGTGGAAGTGGGTGATTCTGGGGCGAGTCGTTGTAGCTGTGACTACAGGGGAAAGCAGCAAGGGCAGCTTCCCGAGTCAGTGTCCCTGCAACGTCAGCGACAGCTGTTTTAATTGCACTGGGGGCTAGAATATTCTGCAGTCAGCAGGGGTGTCGCACCTTCCTAACACAACAGCTTCTTTGAACAGATTCCGCAGAGGCTGGGGGTTGTTCTTCAGAGGTCAGCCTCAGCCCATTTAAAAACAATTTTATGATCACCAATTTCCTGTATGGAATCCTTTTCTGCTTAAACTAGTTAAAGTGGATTCTGTTGTCTGCAATGAACTCTGGACCAGTATAAGTGCCTTCCGTAGGTTACTCTTCAGCTCATCTTTTTCTCTTTCCCCTTCACCCTTATCATAATTTAAGTTACACTCCTATTGTCTCTCCACTACAATATACGCTTTATGAGAACGGGGCTTGGTGTGTCCGGCGCACTGCTCTGTCCCCAGCACCTGGGACAGTTCTTGGAGCCTGGAAGGTGTTCCATTACCATGCACTGCCTGCATGAACGGGCCGGGCGTTTGCTGAGCTGCTCCACACCGCGCCCCAGCAATCCCAGCAGCAGGGGGGTTGCTCTGCAGCCAGTCTTTCATTTGACTCACCATTTGTTTCTGGTCCAGCTGCAATTTAGTTCTTCTGACTCAGCAATGGGAACATGCACTTCTGATGATGATGACAGAGCGAGTCCTTGAATTCTCTAAAAGCTCTGCATCAGGAGCTTCAGCTAAATGGTGCCTCACACCGTTATCAGCGGAGCGGGGCTCAGCCGGATTTCACTATCAGCAGCTTCAGGCAGGGGGCAGAGACTGGGCCCGGAGGGCCAGCCCAGCCTGGCCATTGCAGGCCCTTCTTGCATGATGAACTATTGCACAGGTGATGGCAAGCCCGGGCACCCTTCCTCCTGAGAGACTGCCCAAGATCACCCCACTCATTCTGGTTGTTGCACGTCTCTTTCCCACAACCCAACATGCTTCCTTCCTTTGCAACGTGTTCCCAAGTGCACCACATGCCTAGCTGATGTAACGCTCTGTTTGCTCTTTCTAAGAGCCTACCTTTTCCTTTGCCTGTTTCCAAAGGAAGCCAAGGTCCAGAAACACATGTAGCCTTTTTGGTTTGTTTTTAAGAAACTAAGAATTTGGATTCTCAGCATAAGATGTTGAATAATAGATTATTTGCCTAAAACAATCTATGCCTCATTCAATGTTTTATTCCAGTGCTCGGTACAGGGTCTGGTACATAACAGGTGCTCAATAGATGTTTGAAGAATGATTGAATGAGTGAATCATCCTAGTTTGGTGCTTTTTTTTTTTTGAAGCTGGCAAAAGGTTAATATATGCAGAGGAGACAGTATATGAGAAAAAAATCCCACATATGACTTTGATTCTGTTCAAATGTGTTCCTGCAGTTAGGCAGGATTTCATTAACATTTTCTCCACAACATGCCCGTAGAATATCATCGCTAGTCTAGCTGACAAGTGGCGCTCACAGGCCACATTCGTGAACCCAGAACGGTCTCCGGCCAGGTGGGGCTTCCTTTCCTAGGTCCTCACACAGAAAAGGTGGCAAATGTCAAATGCTCTTCTGGAGAGCTCCTATGCAGAGCAATGCGCTTCTCAAGGTCGGGGCAGGCACCCACTTCACTTTGCATTCATGAGCAGGAATGCTGGCGACAGGTAACCTTCAGGAAGGGTGGCTGTCATTGGCAGAAGGGCGCAGGCTGGAAATTGAATCTTCCTAAAAAAAAGTCACATCTGCCGGTTGGCAGGAGAAGGAACTCATGTCAGGGCAGGCGACTAACCGGCAGCAGAGGGCTGCTGGTTACTGATTAAGCTGGGCAAGGCATTTTAAAAGCCAAGAGCACTCCCCAAGTTGAGATTAGGCAGACTCTTGCAGGCTCTCACACCCTGGAGGGGAGCGGGTGGGTGGAAAGGGTGAGGTCAGGAAAAGGACAGGTAATGGGTATGCCCTTGGCCTGGTGGGCGGAGAAGTCCTCTCGCAGGGGTGGCCAGGCCCTCTGGTCTCCGGAGCTGCCTGAGACACGTAACGTCTATCTCTAGAGCAGAAATTCCTGTCTCTGAGGTGTTGAGACACCTCGTGGCTTTGCCAGCTGTCTCAAAGGGCAATGTGAAATTCTCAAACCCAAATGGTTTCCAAGTGTCTTGACTAATATGCAGATCACAGCCTGCATATTACCTTCGAGTACCTTTTGGAAGCTGAATATTTCCACTCTCAGAATGCCTGGGAAGAGTTGCTGTGGTTGCTACTATGTTCACTTGTTTACTATATAACGAGCCTTGAGTTATGTGGTTTGCAGATGGTACATAGCTGTTAAATTGAATCCTTACAACCTGGCAACATAGGTGTATTTATCCTGTTTTATAGATAGAGCACCTGAGGCTCAGAAAGGCTGAACAACTTGTCCAATATCACAGAGCTGGAAAGTGGCAGAGGCAACTCCGCCGAACGAAAGCAATTCTTCCCCTGTCCAGGGGACGGACTCCCTAAATAATGGTTCTTTGCCAACTGCAGAGAATTTTAAGATATTTGGCCCGAAGGCATGCTTTTTCCCTCATAATTGGAAGCTAACTGTACATTATTGCTCTTGTGTCTCTCCAACAGTATTTTACTAACTATAGAGCAAACTAAAGTTTTTTCCAGCTTCAATTAAGTGAAGCAAAAACATGGACTGGCCACAGAGTGGGCAGCAAACCCAGGAGGAGTGGGCAGCCGGCTCGTAAAAGTGAGCGGAGGAGAGCCAAGGGCCGCAGCCTCTCCCGCTTGCCCCCGCCCACGCCAGCCTGCCCCGGGCCTGAAATTCCCCGTCAGGACCACTCACTTAGGTGACAGTTCTCACAGTCTCCACTAAAATGCCAGTTTGCTGCCACGACGGCTGACATGCTGATAAAGACAATATTATCACTTTGCCTGTACATATTGACTTCTCTTATTGACCCTCTCAACAAACCACAAGGCGATGGTTTCTTCTTTATCAAATCTACAGTGCTGAGCGAAGTCCTCAGGGGATGGCATAAAGGACGTAAGTGTGGATGGTAGGAAGGATTACCAGGAGGGGGTGTCAGGAAATGTCAGGAGCATTAGGCCCTGTCCTTCAGGGGTGGATCGTGGTAGATGCTAAAGCAGCCAGAGGTCAGCACCAGGATTTGAGTGTCCCTGGGAGTGAGGATGAGGCCATGGAAAGTCGTGAAGCTAAAATGAGGGGAGTGTTTGTACAGAGGGGAACCCACAGATAGCTTTGAATATTTAAATTACTTTCTGACTTTTTCGGTAAGATTTATCAATGTACCTCTCAGTATTTATATTTTATCAAACAAGTAAACTATATCTCTCAACGTCTTGGCCTTGGCAGTCTGAGAGGGAGCATGGAGGAGATGTGGGAAGAGAGGTGAGACACGGGGAGGATGTTGTGAAGGTGATAAACACATTTTTCACCCTGGGATCAGGACAGGGCCACCTGACGTTGCCAGCTCTTCCTTGCACGCTCTTTCCCTCCGAGATCAGAGATCCCAGATCGGCTTGGAGAGGCACTCACAGATGCTTGGCCGCAGTGTGAACAGTGCTGGCACACCAGCCTCCCCCAGAGATGGGCCCAGGCATGGTCACCCGATCGGAGATTCCAGGGCCTCCGACAGGCTCCACTCCTCCCAGCCTGGAGAGCTTCTGCACCTTCCCTCCAACTTTCCTCTGCCCCTCCTCTGCTCCTGACACCCAGCCCACTCTCTCAGCTCTCTGGGAGCTTGTTGTTCCCTTAGGAGTGGTGTCAAGGAGGGCAGGTGTCAAAGACATTACCTGCAAAGCAGCCGCGTCACCTTTCTCTGGCGTCTCCTTGATTACTAGTAAAGGCAGTGCTGGCCTCGGGCAAATCTGTCAGCTCAGCCAAGTCCACCTCATGCTCCATTTCAAACCAGCCACGTGGCTGGTGCCCTCGCCCCTCTCTCCACCCCCAGCACTACCCCTTTACCATTTCACATGTTCTGGCCCTAGGCCAGCCCCTACTGTGAATCACTCTCCTCCTTTTATCCAACTTCCCTTGTTATCCAACTTCCCTGTCTGGGAACTTGTTGTTTCAGGACCTGTCTTTTTGGTAGGTGCCAGGTTGTCCAGATAACATGAAAATTCACCAACATGTTAGGTAACTAAATATGCTACTTCTTCCTGATAAGCAAAACCTTAAAAACACTTCAATATAGGCCTTGGTCTATATAAGAAAGCCTTCTAATGCGAAACTCAAGACCGATCACCAACCAAAAGGGAAGACATCTCAGTCACCTGTCGCCTTATTGGTAGAGTCAGCTGCCCCCTCTGTGCTTGGGGGACAGGCTTTGGGATAGAGGTCTGAAAGTCTAGACTTGGACTTTATTTATGACTCCAAAAGATCTTGGCAACTAGCTGTAAACCTCCCTCGGTCTCCAGGGTCTCTCTCTGCAAGGTAAGGCTGAATATTGAGAGGGCGATCTCCTTTCTCTAGGTGGTGACTTGGGAGAAGGCTAATAAATTATTGCCAAGTCCTCTGCAAACACTGAGCATTTGGGAAAAGCTTAATAAAAGGTTGTGATGAAATTTCTCCAGGAGTTGGATGAGAGGTTGAGATGGGATCCTTGGCAGGGTCCAGTGCTGAAGAGTGAACTTTTTGCAATGCATTAGGGGAGGGAAAGCACTGAATGAAGTATTCATGGCCATTAGATGCTTTCTGCCCTAAAATACTACTCAATCTGGCAAGTTTGGGAGATGATTGCTGCCAGCCATTGTCCAATTTTGAGATACTATCTTACGGCATCTTAGAGACACATTGTGCTGCAAAGGTTTTTAGACTGGTAGAGGAGGGTTGGGGTGGGGTGATCTCTCTCTTTCACAGAGTTAACTGTGTGGAACATGCATGCTTTCAGATGTTGGCCTGAATAAATCCTGGCAACTTGTCTTGTTCCAGAAGCCACCTAGAATTGGATTTGGTAATATTCGTGGGCAGGGCAGAGTGTCCCAGGAGAAATTCAATGATACCAAATTGCTTATGAGGGCATCTGGACTTTCTCTTTTTCTCGGCACTTGGGGCCACATCGGTTGTCCACTTTGGTTTATATGGAAATGTACCTTTTTGAAGACCTAAAATTCTACCTCTGGAGTCTTTACTTGGGCCCCATAACCAGACTTGTACAGCCCAGAGCAAAATCAGGCTCTATTTTAGGGAGCTGGGTTCCACCTAAAGTCTTGAACAGAGCAGGTTTGGGGTTGAGACGTAAACCATAAAATGTGAAGCCAAAAGTGTTTTACTTGGTATAAGATGAACATAATTAATTTCTTTTTTAGGTTTCTATTGATAGGTCATGTCTGCATGTCATGACAAGACAGAGCAGTAGAACACTGGGCTTTTGACTCAATAACTGTCTCTCCTCTCCTCTACTGTGTTACTCTGTGGGATCCTGCTGTAGGTTCTCTGTGTCTGCATATCACACACATCAAGAAGCAGAGGCAAGGCCAGCTGGCCAGGCTTCTCCTATCTAATGGCTTGTGGTCATGCTCCCTCAAGCAACTGTTTTGGGGAACACCATTAGTGCTTAGTTCCCTGGGGAAACGGAGAGGAATCAGTACCTCCCATCAGCCATGGGATGGACTTCCCATGCTAGGGAGGAAACTCTGTCCTTGGAAAAGCCACTAGCCTTTGTTCTCAACATTGATGATTAAATATATATATATCTTTATTGATTTTAGAGAGAGGAAGGGAGAAAGAGAGAGAAACATCAGTGATGAGAGAGTCGTCATTGATCGGCTGCCTCCTGCATGCCCCCGACTGGGGATCGAGCCCGCAACCAGGGCATGTGCCCTGACTAGATCCTAGGTCAATGCTCAACTGATGAGAGCCAGGCTCAACAGTGATGATTCTGATGTTACCTATTTTATTTCCTTTACCGTTGTTGGGGTACCCTTTTGGTCCTATTGGTTTTTTCAGGAAGAAAATCTTTTTAGGACACTTACATGTCTTTAATATCTCATTTTTTTAACCAGGAGGAGGGGACTTGCTCAGGGCAGTCTTGCTGTAAGACCGGGAGGAGCAACTGTTGAAAGAGGAGGAAAATTGGAACTGAAGTTTTAATGATAAAGTTGGATTGAGAGAGAAGCCATTGATAGATTAAGGTAAGAGTGGATATTCAAACCCAAAACCTCTGAATTTGTGAGTCAGGATGGTGTTCCTGAGTCTTTTCTTAGAGACAGTACCACCCCAGTGCTGGCTACTACATGAGCCCTTGATAGTTAATGATTTACTGGTAACATATCCATTCTGCACTGAGCCAAGCCCCAAATTTATGCTTCTCTCTGTTTCTCTTTTATTTTGTTCATGTTCATGATCACAAAGGTTTAGAAGGATGGGAGGTGAGGCATACAGTTCACTATCATTTGAAAAAATTTCAGAAATAATGATCTCTTTCATGAAGTCAAGGGTACAAGGGAGCATTTCCCCATTCCCAGAGCTTAATAGCATAATGACTTATGAAAACCTCCTGCTGTGGGCAGGAAAGAGGCTGTGCAGGTGAGAGAAATAGGAATTCCACTTTCTTTCATGGAAGGTTGAAGGCTCAGTCATGGAGAAGGTGACTCTTTCAAACTCTGTGTCACGGGGACTGGGCTTTGCCAGCCTGGTAAGAGCGAGACACACTGGTCTTGGTTGATGGCATGATAGAAGAGATGCCTTAGCCAAAAAGTCACAGACTTTGCTTTCCTGGGAACCCTTGGTCCCCCAGCCTCTCACCTCTACTTATAGAGAGAAACACACTTATAATAAAAGCCTTGGCTGAAATAAATATTCAACTGTGTGAGTTTATCTTACTTAATGTACAGGGTATTTTATTTTATTGAAAGGTAATTGAATATTGATATTAAAGAATATTTTAAAAAACTAGAAATATTGATAGTGCTTTATATACTTTTTGGTGCTTTTATGTATTTTTCTAAAGTTTCTATAGATAATATATTTTACTTAAAAATAAAGTTATATTAAGACCTCAAAAATAAATCACTTATAATCCCTCAGGCTACTACATCTATTTCCATTCTGAGGTATTTTCTCTTTCAGTGTTTGTCAATTTTGGCATACTTTAAAGTAATTTATTGAGATGAAATTTACATAACATTAAATCAGCCATTTCAAAGTGAATAATCCAGTGGCATTTACTATGATTGCAGAGTTGTGCAACTACCACATCTATCTAGTTTTGAAACATTTCCATCTTAATTTAAATGAGATTGTAATCTGTAGTAATGGCTAAAACTTCTTACCCATTCAGTGTTTTTTTTGCATTTCTCTACATCTCTCTCTTTCCCCGGCCCCTGGTAACCATTAATCTGTGTTCTTTCTCTATGGATTTATCTATTCTGGATATTTTATGTGAATGAAATCATATAATGTGTGACCTTCTTTCACTTAGGATACTGTTTCAGAGGTTTATCCATGTTGTAGCAGGGGCCAATACCTTTCGTGAGTGAATAATATTCCATTGTATGGATATACCACAATTTGTTTATCCATTCATCCACTGATGGACCTTTGGGCTCTTTCAACATTTTTGGCTCTTGTGAATAGTGCTACTGTGAATATGCATGTACATGTTCTTTTTTATGTTTTCGTGCCTTCCGGGATGTATCAAGGAGTGGAATTTCTGGGTCATATGGTGATTCCTTTTAACTTTGTGAGGAACTGCCAAACTGTTTTCCACAGTGGTTGAACCGCAGTGGTTGAAACACTATGCCTTCCAACCAACAATGTACGAGGCTTCCAATTTTTTCACATTCTTACCAACATTTGTAATTTCTGTTTGACATACTTTTAACCATTGTGAACAAGTCATTTCATGCAATCAATTAAGCATTAAGTTTTAAAATTTATATTCATCTCTAGCACTTATATATACTGGGTTGCCCCTTCAGGACAGTTGTGCTCCTTTATTCTGATTTTTCTCAGATCCTATAATTTCTTCCCTGGTACAGGGGACATTACATTTCATTTGACATTACATTTGATAATTTTCGAGCATAGCATTTATTGTTCAAGAAAATTCTCTTGCATCTTAGAGCAATCTCTGTATTAGACATGAGAGATTGTACCGGCCGGCCCCTGCCCTATTTGTTGTGGCTAATGAATTTTTTTGAAGTATAATATTGAAACCGAGCTCTGTCCTGAAAGCCAGTAGTGGTGCTCACATTAGGCTTCTGTTGATAGCTCTGCTGAAAATAGGAATACATGTAGGACACAGGAAAGTGATCCAATGGGAGCTGTCTTGGAGCGTGTGCTTTCCTCAGCCTACCTTCACTTCCACATTGCCCTGACACAGGGTGAAGAGGAGTGAGACTGTCCAGCTAGGCTCTCAGAGTTACAGTGGCCTTGTATCTGTAGGAATAGACATGATAAAAGGCAAGAGTGATTACTGTTAACTGGATTTGCCTGTTATAACTTATCTGGTGAATTAAAGGATTAGGGGAAAATGACAGGAGGCAAAATTCAGGATTTTTTACTTTGGTACTGTTGACATTTTGTGCTGGATAATTCTTTGCGGCTAGAAGGCTTCCCTGTATGTCGTAGGATGTTTAGCAAACTCCCTTGCCTCTACCCACTAGATGCCAGGAGCCCCCTCCTGCCCCCCCTTCCTGCCCTATCCAGACATTGCCAAATGTCCCTGGGGCAGGGATAAAATGACTCCCGTTGAGAACCACTGGGCAATGTGAATATTAACTTTTTGGCTTATTAATTGCTATTATCAGTAGGTTATTTAAAAGCTAGTATTTATGAAGCCCCATTATATGCCAGGCACTATGCTCAGCATTTTCACTCATGTTTTTCTCAGCAAACATTTGAGTGTCTTTCTGTAGGAACCAAATCTATAATGTGGACTGCACCCTGGCAAACTCCTGACCAATGGAACTTCCGCTCCAGTGGAGAGGCAGGCAGGCTGAGAGGATCACCCGGGTGTGCAATTGCAACCGTGACAAGCGATAGGAAGGGAGGCCTTTGGATGCTCTGAGGGGAGCAGTTTCCCAGAGCTCCCTATGTACCAGAATTTGTTCTGGGACTGTCACATGGATGCTCATGTGACCCTGACAACAACTGTTTCATGTGGGTACTAGTATTCATGTCCATTTTGCAGGATGGAAGCTGAATTTTAGAAGGCAAAAGTCACACAGATAGTAAGTGTTGGAATTTGGGTTTGGGGTCTGATGAGTTGTCTTCAGAACCTACTACCCAAGATAATGAGGTGAGGTGAGCAGAATGAGTAGATGTTAGCTGGTTGAAGAGGGGAAGGGGACGTGTCCCAAGACAGAGGAAAAAGCAGATGGGTAGGCTGAGAGGCCGGGAGGGAACAGAAGACTGAACAGCCCGAGTGGCTGGAGGGCAGGGATGCTGGGGAGGGAAAAGCAAGAGAAGGTCGGGGAGGTGGGCGGGTCAAGTGAAGGAGGCTTGAGGCCAAGTGAAGGAGGCTCCTCTTTATCTTTAAAGGGAGTCCGTGGGGTTTTCAGTAGGGAGAGGACACTCTTAAGTTTGCCCTCATTACCATATTTAATATTACAGCCAGCCATGCCTTTCGAAGGTTAAAAAACTTGGAAGATGGCAGAGCTGGCCTTTAAACTCAATCCCATTCTAAAAGCCATCCCCTCCACCACTCGAGGCAGCACCTGCTACCAGGTCACTGAGCACACCTCCCTCAGGGCCATGAGTTGGGTCTGACGTCTGGAAATTTTGTCCTTGTGCATTTTAATGCCGGTGTGTGAACTCAGACACAATCCTATGCATCTCAACAGTCACTCTTTAACCTGCAGTTTCTGGTCTCTGTTTATTGTCTCGCGCTCCAACTCCAATTCCCCCTTTCCCCCTGCCCACCCCTTGGCCCTGCCGTTCTGCCCTGGGACACTGCACACGTGGCCTCTGATAAGAATCACCCCATTCAGAGCAGCTGGCAGGTAGGTGTCCTATTTGCTCAAACATGCGTGAAGGTCTCCACTCCCCAGGTCCCGTGGCTGTGGAGCCTGCAACTCTTGGGCTAGCCTTCTTCTGTTCTTTCAGAGATAGCGCGTTTCCCCTCCAGGTAAACTTCAGACTGGTGTTCATTTAAATATTAATTTGCAGTTGCACAATCTCTCCTGTGATATTACCACACTCTGCGGGGATTAGGCCGAGCGAGCGCCCTTGCTCCTTTAATCACGCATTTCCTCTGTGCCGAGACTTGCCGCCGAGAGCTGGATTGTCCCTTCTGCACCGGCCCGAACGCTCCAGAGCACTAACCAAACCGAAATGCACCCCTTCATCTGACGCGTGGATAATTAAACTTCAAACACGGTTCATCTCAGTCCCCAAATCCTCAGAATGCAGGAGCAAATTAATTTTGAATCTATATCTGCTTTAAATAGTAATTGTTTAATCAACAGGCTTGATGCATAATTATATTCTTGGTTCCTCCCCCCGCAGGCTTGAATAGAGCACATAATTCCTGGGTTGCTTTCATTTCTGTAATTAGATCATGTGACAGGCCCTTACTATATTACAGTTGACTGGTTGCTTCTCTCCCACCCCCTTCTAAATGCTGAAATGGTTTCTCATGAATACTTAGATTATAACGGCCCGGCTTACTGTGGAGCTGTGAGTGTTTGGCTTTAATTCTTCACTCTCCTTTCACCTAATAATTTACTTGGGAGCAAGTGATTTTTACTGAGGCTGCTACATGGTGCTGGCTGTATCCTTTCAGAGTCGCAAGTTCTTGTCCTTGTTTTGAACCCCTGTTTCCCTTAAAGAAAACCCTTCTTGACCACATAGAAACACACTGTCTGGACCCCTCGAAGTCAGTATTACCCTTATAGAAGTGATATTTAAGGTTCAAACTGAATAAAAAAAGGTAATATACTGGGTTTTTCTTTTCCGACCATCTGGGGCTTCATGGAGAAAGAGGAAGTGACTTTCCTTATTAGAAGGAGTACTTTTGTCTCCAAGAGTTTATTTGACTTGCCTGGATTTATCCCGTAAAAGTGAGAGCTGGGCTTTAGATAATTAGGTCAACATTGAAATCTAGTCTCTTGTTAGCATTTTTTTGTTCCACACAATATGCCTGATTTTCTAAGGGTCTGTGCTGGAAATAGGATTGTTCAGCCAATCTGGCTCTTTCAACTTCTTTTATTATTCACACCCCCAGCTTATTATTTTTCAGATTTTATTTCCCAGAGTTCTTACCATTCTTAATATTTTTCTCCGTTTTGCTATTGAGGCATGCAAAATTGGGCGAGGCATAGAAAGGGGCGAGTAGGGCCTAGCCAATGCTGTGCAAATTGGCAGGAGTGATTGGAAGTCGGAGAAACAGAGAACATGATTTTTTTTTTTTTTTTTTTTTGGTTTAAAAAATTATAAGGTGTTTATTGTTCAAGCTCAAACTAACTAAGCTCTTTTCCTCCATCATGTTTCAAAATTGCATCCCAGTTTGCGCGGTCACTCCTTAGTCTCCTTTAGTTTTATTCATGACTTATTTTCTTTCCTACCCACAGAGTATCTGTGTTTTTGATCTCTTACCTATACAAATGTATATTTTTTCAGGCTGCATCTCATTTTGCTATTTTGATCCAGCTATGCCTTTTTATGATTTTTTTACCACCATATCTCTGCAACTGCCAGTTTTTATTTTTATTATTATTTCGCCATTCTTCTGTATGTTTGTAACATCTCCCAATTATATCTGCAGAATGAATTTCTCCATTTGTTATTCACCTTTTCAGATCACCCATGCAAATGCTAAATTAAATGTGACATGCTCATAGACACCACTGCATTCACAGATTAATAATGATCCCAAATTAATGTATCTATGATATTTTTTGGTTGGAGAATTCTGACCCCAATTTCTCTCCAACTCTTTACTGGAAGATCCAACATTATGTAGATTTCATTTGTATATTTCTCCAAGATTAAAAAACCCACATAAAAAGGGGAATCTGTAATACTTTCAACAATAAAGATAAATTTAAAAAATCCCACATAATCACACAAAAATAATCTGAGATGTATTTTGATTTAGATGCTGTATCAGTTAAGGTCTAGTCAGGAAGTGTAAATCACTTTTTGGTTTTTGATAGAAGGAATATAGTACAGGAAACTGGTGTTGTTACCCAGGTGATGGAAAAATTGAGAAGCTAAAGAGGAGATGGTACAGCAACCCAGAGGTTGGCAATGGCTGGAAGTCGCTCCCACTGTGAGGCTGGGTGGACCACAGAGGGAAGAGGTGTTCCCAGAGCCCGCAGCTTGGAGCGCAGAGGACGAGGTTGGTTGTTGGAGCTGGAGGCTCCCAGGAGAAGTAGCACTGCCTGAGGAGCTGCCCTGGGCCTGGGGAGGAAAAGATAAACACCTTAGCATCTTTCCTCCTCAACTCCCATCGGCTGATCTTACCTGGAAGCCAGTTAGCAAGAAACCAGTCCCTGAACATTCAGGTTAGAGCGGGGGAGGCTCAGAAGTAGATCTGAGCGCAGAGACACATGACCAGCACACATGTGGTCAGATGCTCTGCGAAAGCTGGTGCAGAGCCCTTTACGTGTGTCAGTGACCTTGCACTTCACTGCTGGCCGTCACCGGCCTTGCTAGTCCGCTCTGGACACACTGCTGGGTTAGGGTCCCTAAAACACAACTTTGCGCAATGGCCCTTACTTCCTGCCACACCAAGCTCGAACTCTTTAGGACTTCCCTGATCTGGACTGTCCTTGCCAACTCACACCCAGATCTAGCTCACTCTGGTCTCGGCCCAATGCTTCATCAGAGGAAAGGGAGGGGAAGACGTAAAGCCATGTTGGCTCACCACCTATTACGTGACAGACGCTAACCTGGAAACTGGATACCTTGTCTTATTATTTGACGCTCAGGTAGTAGGCTCATTTTTAGGTAGGAGAGTGAGGCCCAGCAAGGTAAGGCAGCTGCTCCAAGGTGACATAGTCTGGCTAGAATTGCAGCCAGGTTCAGCTGACACCAAATCTTGTTTCCACTACACCACATCACCCTCCAGTTTCATTAATGCTCAGAGAAAATAAGTGATTCATTGAGGTTCACACGGTTGGTAAGTGACTGACAACTCAATCCATCTGTTTTGGATTTGGAAGATTTCCCTGGTAGTCATATTTAGCAAGATTGTACCCACTTCTCCTTAGTTCAAGTCCTACTTTCTCCATGGTATTTCCCCAGCCTGCAAATTCCACATCAAGCTCTCCTTTCTTTCAACTTCTTTCTTTCACCTTTCTTTCCTTCCTTCCTTCCTTCCTTCCTTCCTTCCTTCCTTCCTTCCTTCCTTCCTTCCTTCCTTCCTTCCTTCCTTCCTTCCTTCCTTCCTTCCTTCCTTCCTTCCTTCCTTCCTTCCTTCCTTCCTTCCTTCCTTCCTTCTTTCTTTCTTTCTTTCTTTCTTTCTTTCTTTCTTTCTTTCTTTCTTTCTTTCTTTCTTTCTTTCTTTCTCTCACTTTCCCCATTTAAATATCTAGTGTCATTGAGTCTCTAAGTGCTTTATATATCGGACATAAATTTTGGAGTCAAGATGTAAATAGTAACGGCGACTAATTCTTATATATTCCCTCTGTCTCTCTCTAAAATCCCACTGTAGTGACAGTTCAGTTTTAACAAGTTACTGCTGCCTGTATTCAGGAGTGTGATAAGCACCTAGCAGTTTAGACGGAGAGCTCTCTATTTCTTAACAGGGCTGTTTGACCTCTAAGGTGTATAAGTTAGTGTTAAAGTGCAGATTTTGACTCTGCAGGTCTGGGGTGAGGCCTGGGGTCCTGCTGATGTTGTTAACCCAGGAACCACACTTTGAGCAGTGAATCTAGAACACAAACATCCACGTCAGAGGCAGCTGACAACCTACGAAGGACACACATCACAATGAACATGATGGACAGACAGCTACTTAGGCTCCAATCTAGGGAACAGGGACACATGGCGATCAAATTAAGGGTCATAACGTTGGAAGGCGAGAGTGTGAGAGCAAGTAGATATCAGAGTAAGTCTGATGTTTGTGTGGCTGGTATTCTATGGTACAGATTTGTTTTCCTTGAAAGCAAAGCTCTCCTAGTCTGTTGCCATTTTAACATTTTATCTGGGGGACGAGTGACTGAAAGAAACGTGAGGTGTTCTTGAAAGGGAGAAAGGGAAGGCTGATGTTGGGCTCAGCTCCTAGCGCTCTCCAGGGAAGACCAAGGTGCTCTTCTGGACCTTGGTGTGGGGAACGTGCTGAAAGAGCTCTTTGTGCTACGATGGCCTGAGTTTCTTGCTCTCTTTTGTCAAGTTCTAGCCGGACTAGCTAGAAGTCACTCTTAGGGGGGAAGGAAGATAACTGGGGATGTCCAGTAAAACTTAGGAGCTCCCCACTGAGCCACCTCTCCTGACTGTGTGTTCGAGCCTGCAGCCGGTTGGAAATGGCACTGGGACAGGCGAGCTGGTCCTCCAGGGTACGGGTGAGGCTGCTCTGAGCACACGGTTGCCTGTCTCCTGGGGACCCCTGGAGAAGCAGGGGAATACGGACCCTCCTTCTTTCCCCGAGACCTCCCCCGGGTCTCAGGACAGTGTGCTGAGCTGCCTGCTTGATCGTTAGAATCAAACTGAATATTTTAACAGAGATCGAAGAAGATTATCTGAGGTACTGGTCAGAATCAATCTTACTTCCATTTTCAAAAATCAATACAGTATTTCCTATAACTCACTCTTCTCATCTCTCTCCCAAATCCCTGTTGCTGATATATTAAAAAAAAAAATCTGTACTGCCTTTGTCAGACATTTAACTGTCTATGGTCCATACCATCTGCTGCAGATTTTTCAGTTTATTTTAGGATTTTAATGAAGTTTTTATTTGTTCCCTTCATCGCTCTTAGACTAATCATTACATCCAGGACGCAGCTCAGATGTCCTCAAACCATTTGGAAGAGAATTGGATCAACCTCATGTACATTGCTGATTTTGGAACTGGACAGAAAAGAATGGTTTTTGCCCATTTATACAATTTTCCCTCATTGATTATGTTTCAGAATGTCCTTGCACATTGCTTAAATTTTACTCACAATGTGGTCTTTCCTACCTACCAAATACCAGTGATTTCTATTGACCTTGATATTTTTGGGTGGCTGTGAGTGAAAAACATTGGGGTCAAGGAGTGGGGCAGAAAGAGATAACTCTGTTAGAAATAAATGTTAAGTATAAAATATTACCACTCTTTTCCTATCTCCTATTAACTTTCAGGAATTTCTGGCTAAGCACACTGCTTCTCTACTCTCTGTAGAAAAGATTGCAAGCTCCACTAGCGTTGAGATCATGCATTTTCATCTATATCTCTAGTACCTGGTACATCAGTGCTCAATAAATACTGATAAATGAATCAATGAATGATTTTATCTGATTAACCTATATTATGGTCCACTGAGTCTTTTTGAATTCTGCAAAGGACTGGCTAAGAGGTGCAGGCAAATCTTTTTCTTTGTATAGTGAAAGTCAGTTTCCCTGAAGTTAATAGTTTTGTTCCTTTCTATTTTTATACAAGCACAGATACTATATTGCTATATGTAGATACTATTTAGAAACACAGAATTGATTTATAATTTCTGTTTCTAGTGAAACATCTTACCTGGGAAGGTGGAGGGAACTGCAGAGGGAGAGAGATGGCAGCAGAAAGGACATGGACTTTGGTACTAAAGAGGAGTAGGCTTGAACACTGGCTTCACCTCTTTCCCATGATGGAAACTTGAACATGTTCCTAGTGCTCTGAGTCTATAAAATGCAGATATTAATAAAGTACAAATGAGATAACATATAATTCGAAGGCCCTGCCTGACCTGGCCCGCATGTGCCCCACCAAGCTTCCCTTGCTCTCTGAATTTCCCCCACACTGCCTTCTTTCAGTTTTTCAAATGCCTTAAGCTCCTGCTGACCTACCACAGGACTTTTGCACATGTTGTCCCCACTTTTTATCTAGTTAGTTCTTACTCATGATTCAAAGCTCAGCCAGAGCATCACCTCCTCAAGGAAGCCGTCCCTGATCTCCTTCAAGTAAGATCTCCCTGGAAGGTGCAGCCTGAACTTCATAAGATTTACCATAATTGTCATTAAAAAATAATGGTGCAATTAGCTGTCCTATCCCCCTGCCCTTTCTACTCATGAGAATGTAAGCTCCATGAGGGCAGAGACCATGCCTATTTCATTCATCTTTGTATCTACATGTTTAGCAGAGTGCCTGGCATAAAAATACCGTATTTAAATGTTGGATGAATGAATTAATGAAAGTAATTAATAAAAGCAAAACACAAACTAGGTGCACAATAACTTTCATCTCCATCCCATTTTCCTGACTGCCTTCTTTTCTGATGCTTTACAAGGGAGATAAGAAAAATAAAAAGAGTTCATGATTTGAATAGGCTCATGGTGACCTTCTTTAGTTGTCTGAGAATTTATCCCTTGGCCATTTCTCGAAGTCTGTGATTCTCCAACCTCACCTTGCAACAGAATTACTTGGGAAACTTTTTAAAACTTCAGATAAAATTTCAATTATTGTAGGGTGAGTCCTTCACATCAGCATTTTAAAATGCTTTCCAGGTGATTGTAACCTGTAGCCAGGGTTGAAAACCACCACTTTGGCTAAGGAATTATTTTGAAAAGACTCATTAAAATTCAAGGATGTTTTTGTCTGTAGAAGTCATCGTATGTCTGTTGGAGTGTGTTAAATGCCTTAGCATCTACCGGCAGTTTTGCCCTAACTGATCCGATTGTCCTTCAGAGAAGGGGAGAGAGAGACCAATCATCAGACTGGTAAATCATCATGTATAGGTTCATGTCCCGAATGCATAAGCAGGTGGAATTCGGCAAAGACAAACCTCCTCTTCTCAGTGTTGCCAGCACACAGGCTCTGCCTAAATACACCAGGCTTCTTATCTCTATGGCGTGAATCACAATGGGGCTAGTCCTGGGTGTGCCTTTGACTAGATGAAGCAGTGCTGGGATGCTTTCTAGGGTGGGAACAGCTTCAAGGACATTGCTCCTGGATGGTGCAATGGAGGGGGGTGGTCTGAATGTGCTATTGGACGGGATTTTGGAAGCCAGCTAGCAATGGTGATGGGAAAGAGTGAGCAAGCTTTGGCTTCAAAGAATGAATTTGTAGAGTTTGATTTTTTAAAGAAATAGAAAGTAGAAAAAAACATAGAATGATAATTTGGAGCAGCAGAGCTCTCTGGTGTAGCCGTATCTCTGGGGTTGTAACAAAGGCGCTGTTACCATCCCTGGGCCTGGAGGGTTGAAGCAGAAATACTACATTTTAGAACTGTTAAAGTAGGGGTTGCCAAACTATGCCTATTGACTGTTTTTGTGGAACTTGTGAGCTAACAATGGCTTTTACATTTCCAAGTGGTTGAAAAATAATCAGAAGAATAGTATTTCATGACTCATGAAAATTACATGAAGTTCAAATATCAGTGTTCAGAAAGAAAATGCTGTTGGAACAAAGCCACTCGCAGTCCTTACGCGTTGCCCGCGCTGCTTCGGTTCTACGAGGGCGGAGTTGGGCGGTGGCGACAGAGACTGTGTGGCCCACGAGGCCCCAAATATTGACTCTCCGGCCCTTTGCAGAAAAAGTTCGCTGACTTCTCTGCTAAAGAATCAGAAGTGGAGCCGGCCGGAAGGGTTAACCAACGATGGGAGGAGAAATGAGAGCCAAGAGGCAGCAGGGTACCAATATCATGGTCACGATCGTTTGCTAGGGGCCCGCACGGCTGGTCCTCTCCGCAGCCCTTCAGGCGGTCAGGGTCCCTCCAAGACGGGTGGACCCTCAAATTAAGACAGCTGGAAGGGGGCTCAGAAAGAGGCTGTTTCCAAAGTAAGAGCAGGGGTAGGGACCCACAGTGACAGGGCCGTAGCCATGGGCTTGCAACGAAGGACATGCCACCATCTCTGCCTGGAGGGCTGGGGAGGGGACCCAGAAGGAAAGAGGTATGTAGCTCGGGCTTCCTGGAGGTCACAGCAGCCAGACAGAATCCCTCCGGCGGTGAGCCAAAGGCCTCCATACCCTGCCCTCGCCTTCTCCCTCCCTGCAGCCCCGCGCTGAGGACCTCCAGAGAGGCCAGTGTCCTGGGGCAGGGGGAGGCTAGTGAAGGAGGCGAGGGATCCGCGGGGCACGCAGAAGATATCCCACGTAGGCGGGTGCCACTGTCAGCAGCGGCCCCCACTGGCTGCTGTTTTACCGACGATGAAGCTACATTTAGTCAGGTTAGGTGGTGCACCTCAATACACGCGCGCTTGGCTTTGAACCCAGGCACCGATGCTAGGGCTCATTCTCTCTCTCCTTTTTTAAGATTTTTTATTGATTTTGTAGAAGAGAAAGGGAGAGGGAGAGAGAGAAACATCAATGTGAGAGCAAAACATCCATCGGGTGCCTCCTGCACTCCCCCTACCGGGGGGGAGCCCGCAACCTTGGCATGTGCCCGGACCAGGAATCCAACCAGCAACCTTTTGGGCAGGGGTGACGCCCAACCAACTGAGCCACCTGAGCCAGGGCGAGGGCTCACTCTCTTAAGCATTGTGTTGTCCTGAGTTCAGATGGAAGGGACCTTGGAAGGAACCCAGTTTTCCTCTCTCCCAACTCAGGAATGGCTTTTGCAGTGCGCTTTTCAGGTGGTTCTTTGGCCGTTACTTGAATATATGTCTATATGGGAACCAACTGCTCTCTTGTGGTCTTTTGTCTTTCCCCTGGGGGATCCTTCTTGTGATTGGAAAGTTATCCCTTGGACAAACCCAGGAGGTCACATTTACTAATTTAAAAAAGTCATATTTGTTTATTTATTTGTTGATATATAGACATCTGAAGCTCTGAGTTTTCTTCTCCCACTTTCTTATGTTTCCTCTTCAGTTACTATGAAAATTCCTCAATTTCTATTTTCTTTTCTGAAAAAAAAAAAAAAAAAAAAAAATTGGCCCTCTTGGCGTCCCTTTCTGTAGTCAGTTGTATGATTTTCTTTTTCTTTTTATGGACACTCCCTTCTCCAGCCAGATGATCACGTCCCATAGCCTCCTTCATTGTTCAAAGTAACAGCCTTTGATTGAAACTTGGGGACAAGTTTTTCTTTTTTAAAAAAGATTGAGTTCTTTAAAGTCATGAAAGGTATATTACCAGGTCTTTGGCTGGCTGCTCAGTCCCACGTGAGTCAGTGGAAGTGGGTGGTGGTTGGTGAGACTGATGCTTCCTGGCAGGTTTTGCACCGGGACCTGCACACACTCCAGGAAGAAGGCCCACTGTGAGTGGCACATCAGGCCACAGAGCTGCTTTGCCTGCCAGTGTGGGAAGGCACCCTGGGCACCCTCCTCTCCTGGATGTGGTAACAGGGCACCTCAAACCTGCTGGTGCTATGAGTCCTTCATATTGTTCCATGGAACACAGCATGTGGTTTCTTCTTCAGAGTAACTCTGTGGACTCCTGATGATGATGATGATAGTGGTGATAGCAACAAAATTGTATTGGGCGCTTGATCCCTGGTAGACCAGGGATAGTTCTCAATATTTACCACTTGAGTTCAATGAATTCCTTTTATGGTTTTATATTTTAAAGTCATTTTATGAGTAATTAAAAAAGTAAAATCAGAGATATTGTGAAATACAACTTCTTTTAATAAAAATTTAAACAGTAAAATTGAATTTTTCTTTCCAGGTTTTCTGGGTTTAGAAGGTAAATATACCTAAAATGGGCAACTTCCCTTGAATGCCATTAACTCGCCATCAACTATCATGTATGATTCCAGAACATACCCATCTTATAAATACTGATTCCAGATTTCAAGTGTATCTCTAAAAGGTTTAGCTTATCATTACTTCTGATTTTATCTTCTTGCAGCTACATCATCAATATATACTTTTAAAAACTTGAATGACTCATACTTTTTTTAGAGAATAGCCATCTTTGCTCCATAACTACAAAAACATTTCAGATTTATAAACATAATTAGAATTTTTGGCTTTTACATTATCTGTTTTCTTTAACCCACCTTTTTATGCAGACCTGCCTTATCTACTTATGGCCTACATAAAGCAAATTTTGGTGTACAACCATCATAAAAGATGACAGAATATTATCACTCATCTTTTTAGCAAAATAGGGTGGTCCAGGCTCTGATCATGAAACACTGCATGGTAAAGCTCTTATTGAGTAGCTCATTGAGAACACCGCATTTCTTTGGCCCTTAGAAATATAGTGTCCACTCATAGATTCTAGAGTTTGAGAAAGATCATCTAGGTATTGTCATCTGAAGACTTATAGTGTCAGATTTCACTTACATAAAATCTTTTTGTATTAATCTTCTGATTTGTTTAATAATTGTGAAACATCTTCCTCTATAAATTCCCTTACTTTTGCCAGTATGGGTAGAAAAGAAAAATTATCGATTCTCAAAAAAACTGCAAAGATAGTATCTTCGGTCTTCTCTTAGTCCTTGAAAGATGCTGCAGTACTTGAGGCGAGACAACAGGAAAACTGAAGGGTGATGTAATGGTGATGATTTATTTCAATATTATATAATTCCATCATTTTCCCATTTCACATTACCTTAGTGTTTTTTAGCATTTTTGAGAGTAATTGGTGAGTAATATTAAATCATGCCTGAGATAATGAACAGCAAAGTCTTTTAATACATAGAAAAATAAAATTGCTGAGATCCCATAATGTATCTTAAGTTTATGAAAATTCAAGATGGAATGAGTTTTATTCTATTTATTAAATAGAAAACTCTCTCTTTGTTCTTTAGAGGACTGCTAAGAAAGAATAAAAGCCGTACGAGATCAATCCTTAAAAATACGGCTGCTCAGAAGTGAAATTTAGAAGCTAAACTGGCACCTTGCGATCCCCAATGTTATGCCTGCAGTTAACATGTATTAGGTAACATGTAAGAAACTAATGAACATGACAAAAATCAGTTACTGGATAAAAAAAAATTAGTAATGTTTCAGGTGGGGAGATAAAAAGTTCTGAGTGGGAGAGGTGATGGCTGCACAGCATCGTGAATGAACTTACTGCCTCTGAATCGTTCACTTAAAAATGATTAAAATGGTAAATGTCATGTTATGCGTGTTTTACCACAATGAAAAATAGTAAGCTTCCTTAAAGGTATTTAGATAGTACGCACTGGGTTCTCTTTCTATCCCCCACCTTGCAGAAAGCAGTTCCCACAGTCCTGCGACTGAAGCCTGTCCCTCCGAGAGTGGCTGGAAAAGGCTCCCGGGTCTAAGGAACTCGCCTGAGATCACAGCTGGTGAGTGGCAGAGAGGGAGGAGCGCTGGGCAGGAGGGCCCAGGCCGCACACAGGGCCACGGCGCCAGCTGCCGCCCCGGGGAGCGAGGGGGGCCGGGGTCCCGCGGTGGCCCAGTGGGGCAGAGGCTTCCTTCCCCGCCTGTGCCACCCCCCGCTTCCTCTGCCCAGGTTCTTAGTGTGGTCCCGGATTCCTTACCTACCCCTGAGCATCTCTTTCTTCTGAATTTTAAAAATCCTTATATGTAAAACCACATGCATGTTTTGCCAACATAGCTCCGATTCCCTCAGAAGAGAAGGCAAGCATGCTTACGTCCCAAAGGGCAGGGGAGAACAGCCTCCCACCCCCAGCCATTCTGGGCCTCTGCCGGGCTTGGCTCCATGTGGCCTCCCCCTCCAGACTTCGCTGATGAAAGGCTGTGACACTTTCCGCCACTCCTAGTTGCCACTCATCTGCCAAGTCGTAGTAACTTTCACTAACTTGCAGGAGCTCCATAGATATCAAGCCCAGTTTGATTTTATTATGGTTTTGAGGGAGATAATGTGTGATGAGCTGGATGTTTTCCGTAAGTAGGGTGATGAATTCTAAATCTGTATGCTGTCTAAATATCTTTAAAAATAAAACAAATAATGAGAGGCAGCAGAATAATGTCCATTACTTGAGTGGAAAAGAAGTTATTATTCCCAAATTCAAAAAGAAATTCATTTTAGGGTAAGAATGTAATTGGGGTGAAGAGCTGGAAGGATCTTAGAGTTGTAGTTCCCACTTGGGCCAGCTGAGGGCAGTAGTTCTGGCGAGACTGGTCGTGCGCCCGGCTGTCGCCCAGGGTGGGTGGTGGGGGGGCCCAGGGTGGGTGGTGGGGGGGCCCAGGGTGGGTGGTGGGGGGGCCCAGGGTGGGTGGTGGGGGGGCCCAGGGTGGGTGGTGGGGGGGCCCAGGGTGGGTGGTGGGGGGTCCTTTTGAACTCATTAGGAGAAAGAACAGCTCCAGCCCTCAGCAGGCTCTATTATCGTCCCTTCAAGTGCAAGGAAAGACTCAAGACAATAGAAGGAACCAGGCCCAGATTAAACGCCAGGGTTTATGGGGTTGTTACAGTGCCACGCAGGGTCTGATGCGGGGTCCCGGGGCTAGGGGGCAGGGGGAGCTCGCCGGAGGCTGTTCCTTTACCTGCCTGGCTGGAGGTGTGAAGGCGGGAAGCAGCGGTGAGGCAGGGACACCCGTACGATTGCGGGTTGGGACCCTGGGGTGCGTGAGGCAGGATGGCACTGGGTGGGGGGGCAGGGGACCTGCCATCAGCAGGGTCAGCGGGGCGCTGTGACGGCGGGGAGCCCCCTCCGCCGCGCCCGGCGAAGGGGAGCCGTACCCCTGGCCGGGCGCTGGCCGCAAACGGCTGCCCCTGGGACGGCCTGTGGGCCGGAGCGCCGCCCCTGCCTAGATGAAAGCCCATGTACAACTTCCGACTCCCCCAGCCTGGACTCCTACTAGCTTACCGTTGACCTTACTGATAACGCAAACAATCTCTTAACATCTATTTTGTATGTCGTACATGTTGTACACTGCATTCTTACAATAAAGCAAGCTAGAGGAAAGAATGTTATTAAGAAAATCATAAGAAAGGAAATGCATTTACAGTATTTATTGAAAAAAGTCCACGTATAAGTGGACCCATGTTGTTCAAGGGTCAACTGTCGTTGCAATTTCTGGAGGTCCTGTTGCAAACCCAAGGCCCAAATTTCAGACGTGGGGGGCTTTGCAGCCTAAGAGGCTTCCTCAGAGCTCAAAGAACGGGCTTGCCTCAGGGGGCTGATCGGAGTGACCCCATCCAGCTGAGCCCCGGGCTGTGTGGAGGAAGCATGTCAAGTAGCGTGACTGATGTGAGCAAATCAAGGAGGAGGGTGAGAAGTGAACCAGGCAGTTGGGAATCACTAGCGTGTATGTTCACATTTGTGTGTGATGCATGGCTGGAGAGGTCAGCCTACAGAAGCCTTTGTAAGTTTGGAATGTGTCCTGAAGGTAATGGGGAGCCATGGAAGGGTTTTGAGCTAGAGAGTGACCTGATCTGATTTGTTTTTAGTCTAAGAAGTATTATAAGTGGGCCGTTTTTTTTGATCATATCAGTAACAAGAGAATTAGAACTGAAGCAAGTTTGTTGCTTTCTGGTTTGCTGCTCAGACAAAAAAATACAGACTTGGAGGAATTTGATGGTACTTAGTCTCCTAAGTCATGTGGCTGGGCTTGGCCTCCATCATTGTCCCTGTTCCCTACCGTTCACCTTTCTGATATGCTTTAAGTCCCAGCAGGAAGGCGGAAGAAATGCCCTTGGGATGAATTTATCTTTTGCAATTTTCTCATATATTTGTCCAAAATTTGAAAATAATCATTACAAAAGGGATATAAATGGTTTTAAAGAATTGTTGATGAAACTGCTTACTTTTGCAAAAAGAAACACAAGAAAAATTAGCCAGAAACTAATGAAATTGGTTATCTCCAGGGGGGACTGGGAACCAAGTGTAAGGGGTAGGGGCCTCTCTTGAATATACCTTTTGCTTTTGACTTTTAAGCTATGTTAATGGTTTACATTTCCAAAAATAAAGTCAACAAGGATGGAAAAAAGATATTGAATTTAAACAGAAAAAGAAAATCCTAATTTTCTATCAAATAGATAAAAAGCGCACATTAGAAAAATTATTCAAGTCACTTTTGAGCACTGTATTCTGATTGTATACTCCCAAGGTGGCATTTTCTAAGAACAAAACCTGCAAAGAAATCTTGAACTTAGCAAGCTGTTGGGAGTGGTGATGGTGTAGCAGTAGCAAAACTGTTATGTGTATTTTAGGACTGAACAAATGAGTAAAAATATTGGGTTGTTGGGAACCTGGGTTCTCGCTATGGGAGACAGGAGATATAAACATGGACTGGGAGATGATGGTTCTCGACTGAATTATTACTATGATGGTTATAAGATGGTAATTTTCTAAATTCCTTTCCCATTTACTAGTATCCTTCTGTAAAGAAGAGCTTTCCCTATTCCTTCTTTCCACTTTTATATTTTCATATCAAAATACATTCTTTTTTCTCCTAATGTGTTATAGCCATTTCTGTCTTTAGCCATTTTGATGTTCAAATTGTGCAGTTTTCCCAGTGTGAATTCCTTCAAGCTAGATACTATGTCTTCTTGACATAGCCCCATTATACTAAGAAATGCATTTCTTGAAAAAATAATGAGTCTATACTGATGCTGCTAAGACTAATGCAGTAGCACAAAACAAAACAAAAGCAAACCAAAACCAATAAAAAGCAAAACGGAGACCAAAGTAAAGAGACATGTCAACTAAATGCAATGCGATGTCCTTGATTAAATCTTGGAGACATATCTATATATCTCTATCTCTATATTATATATCCCTATATACATATATAATTGTATATATCTATAAATATATATTTAGAATTTATATTTATATGTTTAAAATTATATTTATAATTTTAATATGATTTATAGGTATATAAATATATATTCATGTATATCATACATACATATACATTTAAATCGGCTACATAACACTGTATAGGATAATTGGAGAACTTAAGGACTAAATATTAGATCATTATATTGTACCAATGTTAAATTTCTTGAGTAAAATAATTGTCTTGTAGAAATTAGAACCTTTTTGTCTTTTTGAGATACACTCTGAATTATGTTGGAGTGAAAGTGTCACAAAGCCATAAAGCTGAAGCCTCTAATTCTCAAATGGTTAAATAAAAATATGTGTATATATGTATATGAGAAATACAGCCAATTGGGGCCCATCTGAACAACTAACTGGTGAATCTAGGTGAGCAGTGTTCATTGCACTTTTCTTACAATTTTTCTTTAAGTTAGAAAATTTTCAAAATGAACAGTTGGAGAGGAGAGAAAACATGTTGGATTGAATGAGAAAGGCCATGGCCCGCAGGGCTGGGGTAGGGCTGAAAACCTCCACATCTGCGGGACATCCTGGAGGGCTTCTGGAAGGCAGTGCCACATGGCAAGGTGGTTGGAGGCTAATGGCAGAAAACAGAACATCTGGTGCAGCTGTGATTTAGGGCCTGCAAGCCCTGGGATTTCAACGATGCTGCTATTTGTTTTAAACACACATATAACATCATTTCATTCCAGATCCATATTTCACACACAAAAATTGAGGTCATGTTCCAGTCCCATCACTCAACGGGAGGTGCACTCACTGGCTCGTCTGGTAGGTGGGTTTTCGTCCAAAGCTCCTCTTCACGAGTGATTTCAGTCCTCCCTCCTTAATCTAGCTGTGGAGCCACAGTTAAATGATTGTGGAAGAGAGCGCATTGGAGATATCCAGTGATCAGCAATGGGGCTTACTTTCTGTCAAGTACGACTTTGTCGCTTTTATCTGATCCTTACCACCCAGCTTCGCACACAAACAGGTTTGCTGGGCCACAGCCTCTCCCTCCCCTCCCCCTCCAGCCCGTGGCCCTCCGGCTCCCATACAGATTTGTATTCCTGGCATCCTGCTCTTACTTGATGAGTTTTAGGAGCCTCCAATTTTTGTTTCGTCCCCAGGAGTAAAGCAGCGGCTGCATTAAACGGATAACAATACGATTTTGCTGCCCCATAGACAGTCATTTAAGCTCTGTGATATGTGGCCACTGCCTCAAAATTCAAGCAATGGAAATGACATCATTATCAGCCGAATCTTTATGATGAAAAATGGCCCACATTAGGAAACAATCTGAACCCAAGGAAACTTCAGTGATCAATCATCACAATTATAATGTGCGGGTCTTTTATGTAAACCCAGCCCACAGTGTAGCCCGGTTTGGGGGAAGGAGTTGGGGAGGGGGATCTTGTGGAAAAAGAACATTAGTACAATATAATTAAGCAAAAGGGAAAGCTTCAGATAATCTATGTTTCTCAGGGGATCGTTTCATACCTTAGGGATCCTGACAGATCTAGGCTGAGAGGATTGCATCACCACCATTAAAAGCATTTGTTAAATGCCCAGGGCTACACAGAAGTGGTCTGGGCTTTGTGCTGCGGGGAGTTAGTTGAAACAGACCAGGGAGCCTTCAGTGGGCTACCTCATGGGTGGGGAGGGGACGGGGCCTGGGTGATGTTCCATGGGGCAGGGTCGGGCAGGCGTGGGGGTGTGCCTGGCTCCCCTCACTCCAGCCTTTTCTGACCGGCAGTTCTTTCCAGCCCTGTAGTCCAGCCACAGGCTCATGCGGCCTGAGTGTGACATAGGAAGGAGTGTGATTGTCAGCTTTTACCTGCAAGAAGACAGATCGTTTTCCCAGAGTGCAGGAGGTGGGGCCTTGGTGATGAGTCTTGCCTGTGTCTGTGGGCACAAACGATTGCTCTTGGCCAGCGTTGCTTGTCCACACGTGGTCCTTAGAGTTTGTGTTTTGTCTGGTCCCTTTTTCTCAAACCTAGAAAAGGGAGGAGTGTGTGTGAGGAGATGCAAGGGAGGTGAGGAGGGACAGAGAGATAATTGATGTGCTGTGATGGTCCCAGGAAGTTGCGGAGAACAGGCTTACCAAGCTGTCTCTCAGTCACCTGTGCCCTTGGACATGTGAAAGGCGCAAGGAAGTAACTGTTTAGCCTGGTCATCTCTCCCCAAGGACTCCAGAGGTCATGGGCTCGTGGGTAGCCTGAGGGCCAGGTAGCCCTGGGCTAGTGAGTGCTACAAGGAGGATGTCCACATCTCAGCCTCCATCTGGGGGAACTGGGTCCCCATCAACCCTATTTTCTTTTGAAAGAACTTTGTGGTATTATCTCTTCTGTCCTTTCGACTCTGCCTACAAAACCTGTGTCCTATGTGTTCTCTTGTCCCACAGTCAATGTCTGGGTTATGAGGCCCAGGTTTGCTTCCTCCTCTGTTCTTTAATATTCTCCTACAAGATGTAAAACCCCTGTCTACCTGCAAGCCCCAAATCCTGAGACTCCCTCCTAGGAGTGGGTTCCTTGTAGCTAAAGCTCCACTCTCCTCTGTGATACAAATACTCCTGATAGGGCAACACATTAGCCTTGTATAGATTTGTGAGTGGTGGGCCCTTTCCCACATGGCAGCTGAAATCAGGTTTCAAAAGGTAAATGGAGGAGCAGCCCAGAGCACAGGCACTTCCCCAGCAGGACTGACAGGGTGGGCTCAGGGGGAGAGGGGAGATGGCGGGCCCAGAGCCAGAGAAGAGGGAAATCAAGTCTAACAAGACTGTTTGCTCAGAGTCAGACCCTGCTCTAAGTCTTTAGGCCAATCATGCCACTTACTCCCACAGCAACCTCCTGATGCTGGGCGGGAGCTTTCCTTACCCCCTTTCATAAAAGAGGGACCTGCGGCTCCGAGAGGGCGAGTGACTTGCTCACGGTCACATGGTTCGACTTTCAACTGCAGCCTTCACCCTGACACTGCACGGGAAAGAGGAGGAGCCCCCGGGGGGAAGAAGTCTGTCAAGCTCCTGGAAAGGAGGCTCCATTGCTGCCATCCAGCCCTGCCTCCAGCCCCAGGCAAATTGGTTGTCTCTGGCTGCAGTGGAGATCTGTGTCATGGTGGCGGCAGGAGGCCACACCCCACCTGGAGAGACCCGTGGGCTTGCCAGCAGAGGCCCTGCTCTGTGCCGGGGGGTCAGCTCCAGAGCAGCCATGAGATCTTACCCCTGGCAGAAGCCAAGCCTCCCTCCGCCCCCGCCCAACCCTCCCGCACACACCCAGGTTGCCCTTGGACTTGTGGTACTAGCAGCTTCCTAATATGACCCACCACGGCAGCAAATGCCCAGCTAATTTGTCTGCAGAGATTAATGAAATCAAACCCTGAGATCTACTGACGTCATTGGGCATGCTCCAGCTGACCTCAGCTTGGTCCAGTGGCTGTGGACGGAGAGCTCCGCCAGTCAAGTGAGCTCAGTGAGGGTTGTGTGGAGGGTCCTCTGGCCCTGTGGAGGGCAGGGCTGTGTTCTCCGCATAGGAAACAACCTATTTTACTCTGGGCTAAAAATGAGGCAAGAAAACCGCTTTGGAACATACCCTAAAAAAGATAGTCACTTTCCCTGCTGGGTGTAGCCGAGGCACTGTCCCTATACTCCCCACAGTGACACTCATGGAGTTGGGCTCTTTGGAAGGTTTGTGTTGTGGCTCCGGCTCACCCTGAATGTCCACCTCCACCCTCTCAGCTTCAGGTCTGGTTGGAGAAGGGCTATGTGGGACGTTTAAAAATAACCATTTCTTAGCAATGGTTTAAATCATGCTTTCGCTGATGAGTAATCCATACGTGGTTACCAGGAGCC
This sequence comes from Miniopterus natalensis, assembly GCF_054644295.1. Lineage (NCBI taxonomy): Eukaryota > Metazoa > Chordata > Mammalia > Chiroptera > Miniopteridae > Miniopterus > Miniopterus natalensis. The sequence continues at coordinate 34,722,434 of NC_142083.1, read as the reverse complement.
ATTAATTGTTGTCAGTCTTCATTTTCCAGGTGGTGGGAAAAGGGGCGGGTGGAACAGACATCACCGGATCTGTTCTGCCTCTCTTTGGGAGCTTTGCTCTTTTGACAAATTCAGGTCTTTCTTCCCCAATTAGCAAAGAAGAGGGGGGGGCACAGGGAGTCTCTGAAAATGTTGTGTTTGGAGGGACAGAAATAATTCATTGTGGCTGGGAGCTCAGGAACTGGTCTGCCTGTTTGTAAAATCCTCATTCCTTTGTACCTTTAGTGAAATGATTATTTTATGTCTGAGGTCTAGGGGACACCCTATCATTAAAATTAGCGTGGTATTTATGATTCAACTGGCTCGCAGAGTAAATCACCCCTCATGTCCAGTCTGCTTCCTAAAGCTCACCAGCAAAGAGCTTCCCCCGCCTGAAATTCTTAGGCTCTGTTTCTTTCCATTAAGTCCTTTTGTATCTGGTGCATATTCATGACTAGATTTTAAAACCAGAGATTTTCCATGCCTCATTAACTCGCACCCCTCTTCAAAGACTGCGCAGTGGGCATGTTTCTAATCAGAGCCAGACGGGATCAGCGAGTGCCAGGTGTGTGTGGCAGGGCTGTGGTGACCAACTCGCAGAGGGCAGGGAAGGCTGAACAGTGCAGGGCAAGGAACACGGGTCAGAAGACCTGGGATTAAGAAATAACCCAACCAGGTATTAGCTGAGTGACCTTGGACTTGACCTAAAACTCTCCTGGCATCGGCTTCTTATTTGTAAAGTGGAAATAATGATACCTACATAGAAGGATTTGGGGAAGGCTCAAGTAAGATAAGGTATGGGCAAGTGCACTGGGAATGATAAAATCTTATACACACACCAACTGTGGCTGCTGGACTTAAGTTGGATCAAACAGTTCTTGAAAGAAGATGGCCTAAGTCTGGAGCTTTGTTAAACAGATGTTCCTTATCGATTCTTCTCCTAATCTATACTCGGTGGTCTTGTGTCTACTTTTCAAAAGTCAGAGCCTGAGCAACTCTGTATAATTCAAGGAACAGGTGCATGTCCTTGTAAGGGGCTTCCTGCCTGACTGCCATGGTGGACCCCCACTCCGCCCCCCATCTTCCACCCCTGCCAGGCTTTTGAGCTACCACATTAGGTGTACCAGGTCTGTGGAGGCTGGAGGCTGTGATCACATCTGTGCCCAGACTCTGCAGGTCCTTCAGAAAGAGAAGTTTAACATTTGGAGAATTTTAATAATTTCTACCACCTATTGCTTACTGTGTGCCAGGTGCTGAGCAGAGCACTTTACCAGTACCACCCCATTAAATCTTTACCACTAAGGACATACCATCCTTAGTTTACAGGTAAGGAGACTGAGCTTAGAGAGCTTTAGGTCAATTGTGCAAGGAAAACAGTTAATGGAATGGAGATCAGGAGTCCCAGGTGGGCCTGTCTGACTCCAAAGGCTGCTCTTAGCAGAACGGTGCTCCAGAGCCTGGCTGGACTGGGACTGGACACAGCAGCCAGGGCCTCTGGTTACACAGCGAGACCCATGGGGAGTGTTCTCTTGCTGAAGGGAGGAGAGGCAGAGGGCTGGGACTGCAGGTGACTTCCATCTTGTGGCACTGGTACCAAATCCAACATCAGTTTCAAACTGAAAATGCCACAGGCCAATTCAGCAGGTATGTGGCTATACAGAGTGCAGGTATGCTGTGAGGCAGCTTTGCTTCCAAGTCTGTCCATTACCTGGCCATTTATAAAACATTTCTTTTCCAAATAGCTACTCCCATATATATATATATGCCATTTAAAGGGGTGGGATGGGATGATCATTACAACTCTTTGATCATGATTTCTTACTGTTCATTCATGATTTGCAAGTTATTGTCCAAAAAAAGAAAGGAAGAAGAAAGAAAGGAAAGAAAAGAAAGTTTATTCAAGGAAAGCAAGGAAAGGAGAAAAGGAATGGGGGAAAACTGAATGAGAGCCAGAGTTGGGTAAAGTAGCATGAAACCAAGGATTTTTACATCTTCTCCACCCACCCAATACCATCTCATAAATCTTTACATTACATTCCACTAAATGTGTCAGAAATGCAACTGTGCTTGCAAATAATTGCTGCCATTGAACGGATCCGCCCTGGCATATCCATTTGAGCTCAAAATAACCCATGTAACCTAAGAGGAAATCAGTGACTGGACACCCAGTGCCAAGCATAATCTCAAGCAACGTTTAACTAGGTTCAATATTTATTTCCCTGCCTTGAGTCACTTTGAAACGATCTGGACTCAGTTCAGACAGGACCAGCCCTAATTTTATGGTGCTCTTGGAACCCTTCCAGTAGCACCAGGGCTCAGATGTCAGGGAGTTCCAGAAAAATGAGATTTCTCACAGAAGATTTCACAATTTGAGGCACCCTCCTTTCAATATTTTGCAACATGTGGGCCTTTTGACTCAAGATGTAACTTTTTGAGAGTTCTTTGAGCACCCTTAAGAAGTCTGCCTGCCCCACACCCCAATTCCTCCCTCCTCCCCAGAGATAGGGTGGGTAAAGTTAACCTGGTTAACAGCTCACATAAATAAAAGCTCTGAATATCTGCAAGTAACAAGAGCAGCTCACAGTTTACCACCATTTTCCAAGCAGATGACCTTCCACACAAGTAGGGAAGCCAGACTTGGGAAGTTCAGGACACATGGAACAGAAGGTCACACTGCTCCAGGTTTGATGGATACAGGGACACATCAAATAAATGGCAGCCAATTTTCAAGCTTTTGTATCTCAAATGCTCAATCAATAGAAAACCAACCAATTTTAGTGTACATCAGAGATAAGTCTCGAGACGGCAGATCAACATATAGCTCCCTGTTAGAGGGGTGACATTGAGTGACCTCACGCTCAGCCAAAGCATTTATTATAAAAGTCTGACATGGTTAAGTGAAATGATTGATATAGGCCCATCCTGCTCTAAAATGCAGACTTTCATCTTTTTCAGTTGGGAAAAGAGTAAAGGATCTCACTCATGAAGTCAAACATTTCCTTTCCTTTATTTCTCCTTCATTTATAGATGATTAATCTTAATTCAGAATAGCAGTGTGCATCCTGGAGTCTGAGAGGTCTAGTTCATGTCCAAAGAGTGTAATTTCCCAGCTTTTGAGCAAATTTAAGGACTTTTTAAAGCAAATTTTTAACTCTCAGGGACAGTTTTCTTATCTTTAGAACTGGAAGGATTGGGATGAGATAATGTATTTAAAATAGTCAAGTGCCCAGGCACATACTCAAGAAATTCTAGTCTTATTATTGTTATAATAGTAGTAATGATAATAATAGTTAAAGATATTTTGACTCCTGACTTCACAATTCCATAGACCATTATGCTATCAGCAGAGGTAAAAATGACCATAACAACAGTAATTATTATATATGCCTTCTGATGGTACTTACTAGGTACCAGGCCCTGTGCTTAATGCTTTAAGTATTTTTTCTCATTTAATTCTTACAGCAACTGTCTGAGGTA